>NC_045598.1:190514448-191114448 GCF_009762305.2 Zalophus californianus
GGGTCAGCTTCCTGGGGCGGCTGTGACAAACTACCACACACCTGGGTGGCTGAAAACATGAGAAATTTGTCGTCTGGGTTCTGCAGCTGGAAGCCTGAGGTGCAGGCAGAGGCAGTGCCATGCTGCCCCTGAAGCCTGTAGGGGAGGGTCCTTCCTGGGCCTCCCTGCTTCGGATGGTGCCGGTGAAACCTGGCGCACCCTGGCTTACAGACGCGGCGGCTCTGCCTCTGTCTCTGCCTCGTCGTCAGGGTGTTCCTGCGTCTGTCCTCACATGGCCATCTTCTTAGAAGGACACCGATCCTATTGGACGAGGGCACTCTCTCTCTGTTAAATAAATAAAAAATCTTAAAAAAAAATACTGCTACTAATACTGCAAATCAACTAATATAAAATAACTACAGTCTGTAGTTAAAAGACAAAGACTGTTGGGCTGTATTTTTTTTAACATTTTAAAATTTTTTTTAGGAGAGGGTGACAGAGAGTGCATAAATGGGGGGAGGGGAAGGGGCAGAGGCAAAGAGAGAGAGGCAGGCTCCCCACTGAGCAGGGAACCTGACACAGGACTCCATCCCAGGACCCCAGAATCATGACCTGAGCCAAAGGCAGACGCTTAAACCAAACTGAACCACCCAGGTGCCCTTGTTGGACTGTATTTAAAGCAATGAGAACCACTTATGCTGCTTCTAGGGACACATCGAAATATAAAATTGACACCCATGGAAAGGGGTGTGCAAGACAAACCAAAAGAGAGCTGGAGCGGCCACATTAATAATAGGCTGTGGGCAGAGGTATAAAGAAGAACACGGCAGACTGATAAAATGTTCAATTTACAGGGAAGAGCTAGGCTTCCCTGTACTATAGGAAGAGTTCTAAACTTGTAGGCAATTAAAAATCGCTTCAAAATACATAAAGTAAAAATGACAGAACTACAAGGAGAAATTGACAAATGCCTAGTCTGAGTGATGTCTCTCAGGGAGCTATTTCATAGGAATCAGTGGGCTAGAGGGTCTTGAGGACAGGGGGTGTCTGGGCAGAAGAGAGATTGGAGTATCAGTTGCTAGAAGGAGTACCTGGGAAGAGGAAGTGTGGGGCATGCCACTGCTTATTAGCTTCATAAGTACCAAGGAACTTTATCTTGATTTAACACTTCAAATTAGAATAGGGCTTTGAACAAGGTCTACATGTTGCATTTAGTAGAAATGTATCTTAAGTCTGTTAATCCATAACAATTTCCCTTTCCTCTTTTTAAAAAATTCCTTCCCATTTATTTTTTGGGAAAAAACAGTCATTTGCCCTATTGAGAGGATTTGAATGACTACATCCCTACTATATCTTGTAATATGTTCCTCCTTCCCCTGTGTTTTCTATACACTGGTAGTTACATTCAGAAACTTGATTAGATCAGTTTTGTTTCTCATCAAGAATGCTCTGTCGGCGGCACTCTGCAAGATTCTATTGCTTCACACCAGGAGGCACTTAATACCTCTTGGTAAAGTTAGGGTCACTCATGGGTTCTGAGGGTCAGTTGAATCCTCCATTATGTTCATCAGTCTCCCACCTATAGGCTTTCACTACCATTGAGACATTGCCAATTATTTCTTCTGCATTTATTTTTTTTAAGATTTTATTTATTTGAGAGAGAGAATGAGAGAGACAGAGAGCATGAGAGAGGGGAGGGTCAGAGGGAGAAGCAGACTCCCTGCTGAGCAGGGAGCCCGATGTGGGACTCGATCCCGGGACTCCAGGATCATGACCTGAGCCAAAGGCAGTCGCTTAACCAACTGAGCCACCCAGGCGCCCCTTCTTCTGCATTTAATAGATGGAATTCTATACATAACTTTCTTTCACCAATCTGTTTATCCTGAAATACAGTTCACAGGGGAAAGTCAGAATGGATGTGATTCTTCATTTACCAATTTTTAATTTTTTTAAGATTTTATTTATTTATCAGAGAGAGAGAGAGACAGAGGCAGGCAGAGGGAGAAGCAGGGTCAAGGAGCCTGATGTGGGACTCGATCCCAGGACCCTGGGATCATGACCTGAGCCGAAGGCAGACGCTTAACCGACTGAGCCACCCAGGCGCCCCTTCATTTACCAATTTTTAGAATAATGGATTGCTATAGCAGCAACCTTCAAGATGACTAATGGAGTGGGTTTTTATAATATTTTAAACTTCTGCATTTTATATATTTGCTTTGTTTCTATTCAGGACAGCCATTACTCTTTTTGATGCTGAAATTGTTGACTTTTTGGCCATTCAGAGCCCTTCACTTTTGTCACACTCTCCCTCTGGTAGGTCTCTTTCTGGGAGCAATCTTGCTTTCTGGCACAAGATATCCTAAACTCATTTTGTATTATTTCCTTCCCCAAATCTCAAAGGAGGCCTACTTCCTTTTAAAGAGAAATGGTGAACTCTCCCAAGAGTGTCTGTGTTGACTGCTGGGAGGGGCCTAGGAGCACTGTCCACCCAGGACCAGAATATTTCAGCTAAAGTTTCACGGTGGGGAGGGGTGGCCAAAGCATACAGAACCCCAAATACAGCTAGGTGAGGAGGACAGGGCTTCTGCCCACTTCCCCTGGGTGGTTCACCCTCATTGTGCACTGCCCTTGATGACTAAAAGTTCCATTTATTTTGCTTTTTTAAAAGATTTTATTTATTTATTTGACAGAGAAACACAGCGAGAGAGGGAACACAAGCAGGGGGAGCGGGAGAGGGAGAAGCAGGCTTCCCGCGGAGCAGGGAGCCCGATGGGGGCCTCGATCCCAGGACTCCGGGATCATGACCTGAGCCGAAGGCCGACACTTAACGACTGAGCCACCCAGGCGCCCCTAAAAGCTCCATTTTAAACCCCTGCTCTGAACTCCTGTCTCCACCCGGCCCAGGTCCAGTCCTGGTTCCGCCCGTCTTGACCGTCCCAAGGGTCCTTCCATGTGGGCTCTGAAAATTAGTAAAAGGAGACCTCGTTTAGAATGGGGCCGAGTGGAGCTGGGAGGCCACCGGGGGGAGCTCTCACTGCCCTGACTCTCACTGCGGACCCAGCTGGGACCTTGCCAGTCATACAGCTTTAGAGCCCCACCGCGAGGAAGAACGGTTCCCCTCCCCGCCCCACCAACAGCTCAGCCAATGAGAAGCCACTACCCACCCAGCTCGGTCCTGGCCAATGGGCTTTTTGTTTGCAACAGCCCCTCCCAACGCCCCCCTTTCCTCCATAAAAGAGCGTTCCGCCGGTGGTTCGGGCCACAGTTTTGCCCTAACTTGCTCGTCTTGCTATTGCAGTTCTCTGCTATTCCTGAACAAACCTATCTCTGCTGGTAAAATACCTGGCAGTTTTAAGGTTAACAGGGCCATCAGGATCTGCTGCTTGGACCCCTGGTACGTGCGCCACGGTGGGGGCTGCCCTGCCTTGTCCCCAAAGGCTCCACCAACTCTGCACCCTGCTGCTAGAAGTGCGCCAGCCACTCTAGCCATGACCACCTCCTGTTTGGGCCTCTCCAACGCCGGCCCCAATGTGCAGCCAACAGACCCAGAATCTTTAAGAACCTTCCCTCTGTGCTCAGGATGAAGTCCCCCAGCCCTTGGGCCAGTATTGAGGGTATGCTAGGGCATGGCCTCCCCCAAGAGCTGCTGGACCTCCCACAAACCACAACCATGGGACACCTTACTGGCCAGCCTATGCTCGTTGGGATTGAGAGCTAAATGCAATGTATGGCCCTGGCAGAGCGGGGACAACCGACATTTTCACGGGAGCTGTGGCTTAGGTAATACTGTTTTCTCAGTACTAAATTTCCGGAGGTTGGATCATCGTACTGGGGTAAGGATGGAGAACATCCTTGTGCTCAGGAACACTAAAGAATTTTTTTTTTATTTTTAAGATTTTATTTATTTATTTGACAGAGAGGACACAACGAGAGAGGGAACAGAAGCAGGGGGAGTGGAGGGGGAGAAAGCAGGCTTCCCGCCGAGCAGGGAGCCCGATGTGGGGCTCCATGTGGGGCTCGATCCCAGGACCCTGGGGTCCACAACCCGAGCCGAAGGCAGACGCTTAACGACTGAGCCACCCAGGCGCCTCCTAAGGGATTTTTAAATCATTTAAGTGAAGAGGCATGATGTCTTGAACCTAATCTCAAGTGGTTCAGGAAAAAAATGCAGACACAGACACGGGGACAGAATGCAAACTGCTGGGAATCTTGATAAAGGGAGTTCTCTGTACTTAGCAACTTCTCTCTGAGTTGGAAATTATATTAAAAAATACCCCCAAATGGGGCGCCTGGGTGGCTCAGTTGTTAAGCGTCTGCCTTCGGCTCAGGTCATGATCCCAGGGTCCTGGGGGATGGAGCCCCGCATGGGGCTCCCTGCTCAGCGGGAAGACCTGCTTCTCCCTCTCCCGATCCCCCTGCTTGTGTTCCCTCTCTCTCTCTCTCTCTCTCTGTCAAATAAATAAATAAAATCTTTAAAAAAAATTACCCCCAAATCCCCAAGAGTTTTAAACACAAAACCTCCATGGCCCTTGGTGGCAGTGGCACTGGGAGCAAAGCCCCACTGCCGGGGGCCCCCCCTCCAGTGGCCCCTCCTGATCACGGCCCACCCACGCTGGCCCTCCCCGCTACAACACGTGGTTGCCCAGCTCCTCCTGGCCAGCTGGACTCCTGTCCTGCTCTGGCACCGTTTGTCCATGCGGGCGATGTCCGTCTCCGTCATTCCCGGCGCGAGGATACTGGTGTGGCCCACTTCCTTTGCCCCTGCGGAGCAGCTGGGGCAGAGGGACACAGAGGGCGAGGGGCGCATCAGGCTACCTTGCAGTTTGGAAACTGGAAGCCAGAATGGGTGGTCCCTATGCCTCCAGGAATGCTGGAGCAGGAGAAAGCGGGTCATGCCAGAGCCAGGTGGGCCGGGTCACACCTTTATTAACACGCAATTACCAAATACCTGAACACCACGGGCCCTCACCTCCACGCGCCCTCCGCCCCCGCACTCCGTCGATTTCGGCTCTCCTTGAGGCGGCTTCCGCTGCAGCGTCATTGTCCACGGTCTCCTTCGACTGGGGGACGGGCAGAGCTTGATCCCAGGACAGACTTAGCAGAGGGAGTGGTGTTCTGTGAGGCCCCGGGTAATGAGAACCGCGAAGAGACCTGGGAGCCTGGGCGCGACGGGGTCAAGGATGGGGCCCGGGAGCCCCGGTGGGGCAGGGTCAAGGACGGGACCCGGGAGCCCCGGCGGGACGTGGTCAAGGACGGGACCCGGGAGCCCGCGGGCGATAAGCGCTGGGATGGAACCCGTGAACCCGCCTTCGGAGGGGCCTGCGATGGGATCCTGGAGCCCACATGCGATGGGAGCAATGACCCGGAGCCCGGGGGCGACGGGGCCCGGGGAGCCACGCTCGATGGGGCTGTGGAGGGGGCGAAGGACCCGAGACGCGGGGCGGGCGGCTGCCACAGCGGCGGGCCGTCGGGGCCCCGGCGCAGCCAGCCATGCACACGCGCCAGGTCCCGCGTGTCCTCGTGCTCACGCCGCAGCTGTTCACGCTGCTCCAGCAGCTGGCGCCGCGTGTCATGCAGCAGCTGAGCCCAGCGAAGGAGCCGCAGGAGCTCCTGCCGCAGGCGCCCGTTGTCAGCCTTGACGGCCTGCGTGTGCACGATGAGCGCGCGCGCCGCCTCCCGCTCCGCGCGTCGCGCCAGGGACTGCACACGCTGACGCGCCTCGCGCTCGAAGGCCGCCTTGTCCTCCAGGAAGCGTCTTTTCACGCGGTGCAGCAGCTGCGTGTGCTCCACGCGCATGTGCAGCAGCTCGCGCTCCAGCGCCCGGACCCGGGCCAATTGTTCCAGCTGCAGCTCCTGCGGCGGGGGCGCGGGTCAGCGCCGGGGCGCGGCGCGCCCCCACCCCGCCCGCCGGGCACGCGCTCACTAGCCTTGTACGGCTGCAGCTCCTGCACCTGCCGCGCCATCCGCGCCGCGCGCGCCTCCATCTCCAGCAGCTGCGCGCGCACTCCGTCCTCGCGCCCGCGGTACAGCGAGGCCAGCTCGGCCCGCTGCCCGTGGATCTGCGTCAGGTCCACGCGGTGCTGCTCGTCCAGTCGGACGATGGCTTGGGCGCAGCGCTGCGCGCGCGCGCTCACGTAGCTGGCATAGAGCCGGTTCTCCTCGCGCAAGCGCACCGCCTCGCGCTCCAGGAAGGCGTTCTCCTGCAGCACCTGGTCCACGCGCGCCTCGCAGGCGTCCAGCTGCTCCGAGAGCAGCTTATACTCGCGCTGCAGGTACTGCCCGCGCTCCGACAGCGGCGGCTCGGCGCCGTCTCCCGCCGCGCCCGGCCGGCGCCCCGCGCTGAGCCCGCGCTTCTTCTTGGGCACCATGGGCTGGGGCCTCGGGCGCCGGCACGCGTGAGGGCACTGCCCCCAGCCCGCTCCTCCAGCCTAGCCCTTCCCTCCCCCCGGCCCGAATATCCTAGCAGGGTGGGACGCGTCCCCAGGCCAAGAGGTTGGGGGAGGCAGAATCAGGGGTGTGGGGGGTCAGGCAGCGGTCAGGGTATCATCTCCAACCTTTACTCTTGGGCTCTTTCCGGACCTTGGCCGTCCGTCGGGGTGTGCCCACCTTTAGTAACGTTGGCGTTCAGCTTGCACGGTCTCCGTGGAGACAGAACTCAGTCGCCCTCCCCCACTGGCATCCCGTCGTCCCGGCAACGGCCGACTCCCCTCCGGGCATTTCCTTCCAGTCCCTCGCCCCGAAGTCGGTGCGCGACGGCCTGCGTGTGCGCCCTGCAGAGGTCCGACTCCGGACCGGCAGGATTTTGGCTTCCGGAGGAGGACGCTGCTCCCGAATCTAACAGAGCCAGCGGTGGTCAGAGCAGCCCCCACGCTCCACGTGCCAGACTTGGGCCCTTCGCCGTCTGTCCCCGACTGGACTCTCCCCCCGCCCCGTCTCCCCCATGTGCGGAGAGGGTTCCCCAAGTTCCTGGCCTCCAGCCGTGAGCAAGCCCCCCCCCCCCCCCCCCCCCCCGCTGAGAAACTTTTCGGCTCTCTGGGGATCCTGGTTTTCTTGGAAGCGCTTCTTGATACTTTACACTCCTTCTGGGGGCCCCCCCGAGGGAGTTAGGTTTCCTGGGAAGATCGTGTCCATTCCGATGACATCGGTTGTCCACTGTTTCTCTCTTTGGAATTTCTTCTGTGGGTTCCTAAGCCCACACGTGCGCACCTGTTCAACTCATCCCGCTGACCGGCCCTTGGTCAGCTTCCCTTCCTAGCTGGCCGGGATGGCTGGAGAGGAAGGGATCCACCCGGGATTTTGCTGTTGCCCTTTTTGCTGTGACATTGTGGAAAACAACACCATAAATCCTTCATTTAATTCAGTCTCGACTAGGGATGTGAGCGGTGCTAACAGCACCTAGCAGGCCTGGCCTCCCACCCTGTTAGATGCCCCCCCAAGGAGGTGCCTCTGTATCCCCTTTGACCTGCAACTTAAATCTACAACTGTTTTGGTCCTGTATATAGTTCATCTCCTGTACAGGTCTGTCCACGTTTGCTGTAGCGTGGACAGATTTGAGAATTGTCCACTGGCGAGTTTGTGAGGTGCATGCTCTAAGGAAACCCACATCTGTAGGAAGGCTTGTGTGCGAAGCCATCTTAGGAGGCTGGTTCCAGAGCTGTGATAAGTCACTCATCTCTCTGGACTTGCTCTAGCTGGCTGCAGCTGCATGGAACATGGGGCAGAGCCTCTTCAAATTTATAAATAAGAATTAAATGACAGGGCACCTGGGTGGCTCAGTTGGTTAAGCAACTGCCTTCGGCTCAGGTCAGGGTCCCGGAGTCCCGGGATCGAGTCCCACATCGGGCTCCTTGCTCAGCGAGGAGCCTGCTTCTCCCTCTGACCCTCCCCCGTCTCATGTACTCTCTCTCTCTCTCATTCTCACTCTCTCAAATAAATAAATAAATCTTTAAAAAAAAAGAATTAAATGACACACTCAAGACAATGGAGAATCTCCATTTGGTGTTAAAATTTGAAGAAATGTTGCTTCATAAACTTAAACAGCATCTGAATGTTGGCCTTAAATGATAGTTTTTTGTCTTTTGCTTTTTTGAGGAGGCTCCTCACCCAGCGTGGAGCCCAGTGTGGGGCCTGAATTCACGACCCTGAGATCAAGACCTGAGCCAGGATAAAGAGTGGGAAGCTTAACCGACTGAGCCAGCCAGGTGCCCCTCTATGTTTTTTGTTTTTAATCTGAAATTGGTGCCTAACTTCTTACAGAAACTTGTGAAAAGACCAAGTAGAATCTGGGAACATCGCGCGCCACGTAGTGGGGGCTCCACAGAGCCCAGTGAGAATATTTGCTGCTTCTCTCCAGGGCCTGGCCTTTCCAACCGGGGGCTCTCTGCTTCCAGGACAGACCACTGCGCTCTCCACCTGGCCACCCTCAACACCTGGCAGGGGCCACCGTGCCCGTTTGCCAGATTGCTAGTCGGGCTGCCAGAGGCGGAGAGCCCCTCCCAAGCCGCCCCGCCCCCCGCGCCCCCCCCCCCCCCCCCCCCCCGGGCTCCAGCGGCGCACACTGCCGTCTTGGAAGGACACGGGGATCTGGCTGGCCTCCGCCTTTTAATTTCTGGTGCGAGGTGAGGGACTCAACCGGCAGAGGTTTTTAAGTCGTCCGGGCCTCCCGGATTTCTTGGTGCTTTGTCTTCGCTTTCTGGCTCACAGATGCCTCCTCCCAGGAGAGGTCTGGCAAGCGCTTTGTTCTCCTCTGCCTCCAGTTTTCTTCCCAGTTCTGCAGTCTGGGCGGAATGGTTCGGAGAGCTGCGGGGGAAGCCCCCGCTCCGCGCCCAGCCCTCGCGCAGCCGGGGCTTGGCCAGACTGCACCCCAGCCCCGCGGGTCCCCAGCCTGGGTCGCGCCCTCACCACCTTCACCACCTTCGAGCCCCGCGCAGCCCTGGCTTGGCTCCTTCCCGGCCCCTCCCCACCCGCGCCATCCACTCCCCCTGCGCCTCTGCCCCCCACTCGAGTCGTGGCCTCAGTGTGCTGGGCTTCGCCGCAGACCGGTTCGGATCAGGGGAAGGCGGGGACCCTGTTTTCCCTGCTTCCTAGCGCAGGCCTCCGGGCGCAAGGGTGATTCCAGGAGCAGCCCCTCTCCCGGGAAGAGGAGAGTGCATGGCCTTGGGGCCGGCTGACATGCACCCCCAGGGGCCTTTCATGTATTGGGGAAGAGGTGTCTCTCTTGTCCACCGGGTACCACCGCTGCCCACAGAGACAGAACTAACCTCCGAGAGCTCAGATTCAAAGCTAGGGCTTACCTCTGACATTTCTCCCCACACTTGGGGTTCCTGTCACCCCCTCCCCGCACTGTGGATAGAGTGGTGGTCTTTGTCCCTCCAGGCTCAGACTGGGGAGGGTCTGGGGTGAGGGGTCACTCACCTCCTGGTGGGAACTCTGAACTGGAAAGACGCCAGGAGGAAGGGGGTGAGCAGTCTGCTCATCTTCTGCCAAGGCCGCCCCCTCCCCCACTCCTGTGTGGTCAGGTACTCTCCCAGCTCTCTGCTGGGAGCTTGCCATGGACCCCCAAGGCAGGTTCTTGGGTAGCTGCTCATACTACTCCTCAGGCTACTTAGTACCCACCACACATCCCCCCACATCCCCCACCCCCTAGGTCAGGCTTCTCAAGGTTCCCACTCTCTGACCCCTGTCTTGCTTGCCTTCCCTCCTCAGCTCCTGAGACTTGGGGTGAGCGCCCTCCCTCAGGAGTAGCCGGTGGGGCTGGGCTGTGCCTGAGGTGAGCACTTCCAGGGGCCTCTGCTCCCATTTCACAGATGGAGAAACCGAGACACAGGGTGACTTGTCCAAGGACCCCTGGAAGCACCGGGGCTGTGACTTGGACATTGGTGGGCTCGTCGCACAGTGCACACTACCTCTTGGCAAGTCTTTGCCCATCTCTGCACCGGGCCCTGACACAAGGGGCAGGGCCAGCCTCCTTTATGGAGCCCCACCCCACAGCAGCCTGAGACCAGCACATGGCTAGTGCCCACGACCCTTCTCCCTGCTGAGGCCAACTGGACCTGGAGAATTGGTAGGTTCAGGGGATACCAAAGACCTGATCTTGAAGCTCAGCCCTGGGCAGGAGCCAGATACTGAGCAGTGGGCAGAGGCAGGGTCCCTGGGGAGTCTGGTGGTAGGGATGCCCCAGCCTAGTACCTCGTCCCTTGATTAGAAGGACAGCGCTGATGGTGATCACCACGGCCAAGGGGACAATGGGCAGGAATGTGAGCAAAGTCCAGGAGTCTGTCTATCCAGTGTGTCCTCCGGCTGGGGTCAAGCCCTGGAGGGCCCAGGCCTGGCTGTTCTCTGGGCCCTGGGTGGGACCCAAATCTGTCCCCTTGCCTATATCCTGGTTTGGGTACTGCCTGCAGACCTCCCCCTCACCACCCCGCCCCCGGCCCACATCCCCAGACCAGGGAGCTGGCTCTGGGTTGGGCAGGCCGGCCAGGACCCTTCCTCAAGGGCCTCCCCTTCACAGCCAGGTACCTTGGAACCTGTGCCAGACCCACACCAGGTTCACGGTCAGCCCCAGGTGGAATGCCCGGGTCCAGGCCACGATGTGCGTCAGCTCCCACAGCCACGGCTGCCCCGGCAGGAAGCGCTCTGCCCTCCCTGATACATGGTGCAGTGGGGGCCCTGAGCCCTGCCACAGCTTCTCAGGAGCAAAGACAGGCAGAGCCAGCGGGAGCCCCTGGGTGTGTGCACGGAACACACGAAGGCCAGGTGGGGCTCCATGGTGATGCTGCGGTGGTGACCCAAGGCTCTGGCCTGCTCTGGGTCAGCAGGGTCGCAGCTTCAGGGCAGGCCTTGCTGGAGCCCAGGGCCTGTGGGCTTGGCTCCCTACTCCTCCCTGGAGGGGGTCGAGCCAGGAAGGCTCAGGCTTGGGGTGTGGCCCAGGTCAGCCTGCATGCCGCCCTCTCCAGGGATGCTCACCTACCTCTGTTTGTGAAGAAGAGGATGACAAACAGAAGGATGCCCAGTGTCCAGAGTCCCACGCAGGTCCCGAGGGTGATGCCCACGCCCACCTCTGCAGGCTGGCTCAGAGGTGCCCCTGAGAGACAACTATGAGGGGGAGCCCAGCCAGGGGCACGCCTCCTCCAGGACACTCACGAGCTCAGACATGACCACATCTACACCCCCAGCGTGCCTTCCTGGAGTGACCAGGAGTACCTGAGTCCACGGCCCACGTCGGCAGCAGGAGAGAGGAAAGGACGACTTTAGAGGTCCAGGAGCTGGAGGAGTGTACCAGGTCCTTCCCGCAGGGTGGAGAGGCTGTGCCGGAGACAGGGCTGGGCAGCAGGGACACAGTGGTGCTTGTACTCAGACACTGAGGGTGGGGGTGGCGCCACACGCCTGGACTGTGACAGTCTGCAGGCTGGGAGGTGGGGACTCTGAGTTACAAGGAAGCTGGTGATGGATGAAGCAGGAGGTTCTGACCATACTGTTTCAACCCGGGGCTTTGATCTGCCGCGCCCTCCCTGCCTGCTGACTGTGGGTCTTCTGGACAATGCCTCCCTGAACTGCCATGTATCAGCTAAAAATTAAATACACAGTCCACTTTTTAGCTAATGCATAATAAATACCCCAGTTGATGATGTGCTCAAAACAAGGCTGGGGGTTACAACTGCATGCAACAAAATTTATTGTTGGCTATTGGACAGGGTACGGTTGGACTGCGTAGACATAGGGCCCCGAGAGAAAACACATAATAGCAGCTTTAAAAACAACTAATGGATGAATCAAATGCCCATTGAAAAATTGCCTTGATAATTAAATGTAATGAAGTCCACTTTGCAGAATTCTTTCTTGCTGAAGTTCACTGATACTGGTATAATTTTGCTTAGGGGCTGCATTCTTAGTGGCAGAGTGGCAGGGTCAAGACCTCCTCTAGCTTGGCGCTCGTGAGGGAAGGCAAGCAAAAGGGGCCGGCCTGCCCACTGTCCCATGGGTGCTCTAGCTGCCTTACTGTCCTCAGCAGCTGCATGGGACTGCTCCACACTCTCCTGGGAAGAGGCTCTTGCTGACAGAGCTCACTAAGGTTCCTGCTGCCCCTCTCCTGACCCATCAGTGGGTCCAAGTCTCATCTCCTGCAGCCTGGCCAGCCAGCTACCTCCCTCCGTCTCCATCCACGTGCCTTCTGTCCTCTTTCCCCTATAGTGGACATACTGCTTTTCAGTCTGTATATTCATTCTTGAGTATGTTTGGGGAATGCTCCCATCTCATCAGTAGATTTGCCATTTCAGCTAGTTTATCAAACTGATTGATGTGAGGTTGTTCATAATACACTCTTGTTATCTTTTTAATGTTTCAAGAATCTGTAGGAACGTACTGTCTTTCATTCCTGACATTGGTAATTTCTCTCTGCGTTTTAATCAGTCTACTTAGATGTTATTTATTCAAAGGATCAGCTTTTCATTTTTAAATTTTTTTAATTTTTTTTAAAAAGATTTTATTTATTTGAGAGGGAGAGCATAAGCAGGGGGGAGGTCAGAGGGAGAGGGAGAAGCAGACTCTCCAATGATCATGATCGAGGAGCCCGACATGGGGCTTGATTGCAGGACCCCGGGATCATGACCTGAGCCGAAGTCAGATGCTTAACCAACTGAGCCACCCAGGCGCCCCAAGAGTCAGCTTTTAATTGTATATTTTTTTTCTCCTGCGTGTACACTTTCCATTTCGATGATTCTTACTCTTGCCTTTACTTCATTCTTTCTACCCTACTGTGGGTTTAATTTTGTCTTCTTTCTCTAGCATTTTAAGGTGAAAACTGAAATTTGTCTTTTTTTAAGAATTATTTTTTTAAAGATTTTGTTTATTTGACAGAGAGAGACACAGCGAGAGAGGGAACACAAGCAGGGGGAGTGGGAGAGGGAGAAGCAGGCTCCTGCGGAGCAGGGAACCTGAAGCGGGGCTCGATCCCAGGACCCTGGGACCACAATCCAAGCCAAAGGCAGACGCCCAACGACTGAGCCATCCAGGCGCCCCCTGAAATCTTGTCTTTTCTAATATAAACATTTACAGCTATAATTTTCCTTCTAAGCACTGCTTTGGCTGCACCCCTGCACATTCCCACATCATGTTTTCATTACCTTCCAGCTCAAATTGTTTCTGATTTCCCTTGTAATTTCTTCTTTGACCCACTGTTTATTTATATGTGTTGTTTAATCTCCAAATCTTTGGGGATATTTTCCAAATATCTTTCTAATATTTAATTCTAATTCAATTCTGTGGGATCCGAGAACATACTTTGTGTTATTTCAGTCCTTTAAAATTTATTGATCTTTGTTTTATGGTACTTAAAATATGGTTTATCTTGGTGACTTTCTTTTTTTTAAGATTTTATTTATTCATTTGAGAGAGAGACACAGCACAATCAGGGGGAGGGGCAGAGGGAGAAGGAGAAGCCGACTCCCCAGTGAGCTGGGAGCCTGACATGGAGCTCGATCCCAGGACCCAAGATCATGACCTGAGCCAAAGGCAGATGCCCAACCGTTTGAGCCACCCAGGCACCCCATTATCTTGGCGACTTTCATACACATTTGAAAAGAGTGTGGGGGCGCCTGGGTGGCTCAGGCGTTAAGCGTCTGCCTTTGGCTCGGGTCATGGTCCCAGGGTCCTGGGATCGAGCCCTGCGTAGGGCTCCCTGCTCAGTGGGAAGCCTGCTTCTCCCTCTCCCACTACCCCCTGCTTGTGTTCCCTCTCTCGCTGTGTCTCTCTCTGTCAAATAAATAAATGAAATCTTTTAAAAAAGAAAAGAGTGTGTATTCTGTTGGGGGCGGGGGATTGTTCTATATATGTCAATTAGGTCAAGTGGGACAACAGTGCTGCTCAGGTCTACTACATCTGTATTTTCTGCTTGCTTGTTCTACTAATTATTGAAAAAGGAGTGTAAATTCTTCAACTGATTTGATTATTTCTTCTTTCAGTTCTCTCAGGTTTTACTTTATGTATTTTGAGAATTTGTTATTAGGTGCATACACTCTCAGGATTATAGTATCTGCTTGATGACTTGACACTTGTATCATAATGAAGTGTCCCCCTTTCTCCTTGATAATATTCCATGTCCTGAAGTCTACTTTGTCCAGTATTATCATAACCACTAAAGCTTTCTTGTAATAACTATTTGCATATCTTTACCCATTTGTCTTATTCAGGCTGCTATAACAAAATACCACAGACTGGGTGTCTTATAAACAGCAGAAATTTATTTCTCATGGTTCTGGAGGCTGAGAAGTCTAAGATCGAGTTCCCTGGCTGGCTCAGTAAATGGAGCATGCAACTCTTGATCTTGGGGTCATGGGTTTGAGCTCCACGGTGGGGGGTAGAGTTTGTTTAAAAAAAAAAAAGTCCAAGATCAAGGGGCCAGAATGGTTGCAATCTAGTGAAGGCCGTCTTTGTGGTTCATAGCCAGCTCCTCTCTGTGTTCTCACATGGTAGAGGGGGTTAAGGATTTCTCTGGTGCCTCTTTTGTAAGATCATTAATTCCAGCATGGGGCTTTATTCTCATGACCCGAGCACCTCCTAAAAGCCCCACTTCCTAATAATATCACGATAGAAGTTTATGTCTCGACATACAAATATGGGGGGGGGGGCAGTATTCAGACCACAGCATCATTTGTTTAACTTTAACTTATCTATGTCTTTATAATTAAGGTGCATGTTTTGTAGATAGCATATTCTTGGATTTTCATTTTTAAAAAATAAGGTTGTATAATTGCTGCCTTTTAATTGGAGTAAGGAGACCATTGACATTTAATGTAATTATTGATATGGTTGGGTTTAAGTGTACCATCTCACTGTTTTCTATCTATTTGTCTCATCTGTTTCTTATTCCTTTTATTTTTCTGCCTGATTAACTGAGTAATATTTATTTATTTATTTATTTATTTATTTATTTATTTATTTAACAGAGAGAGAGACAGCGAGAGAGGGAACACAAGCAGGGGGAGCAGGAGAGGGAGAAGCAGGCTCCCCGCGGAGCAGGGAGCCCGATGGGGGGCTCGATCCCAGGACCCTGGGACCATGACCTGAGCGGAAGGCAGGCGCCCAATGACGGAGCCCCCCAGGCGCCCCTGTATTTACGTTGTTAAGTATAGTCACATATTCACTGATCTCCTGATCTCTTTTGTCTTGTAATCTGAAACTTGATACACATGAAACAGTAGCTCCCCGCTCTCCCTTCCCCACAGCCCCTGTTAATCACTATTCTACTTTCCATTTCTATGAATTTGACTTTTTTAGATATCCATACAGGAAGCACACAGTATGTGTCTTTTTGTGATTGGTTTATTCCACTCAGCATACTGTTCGTGTTCATCCATGTTGTAGCATGTAACAAGATTTCCTTCCTTTTTGAGGATGAATAATATTCCATTGTACGTACCACATTTTGTTTATCCATCCACCCACCAGTGGACGTTTGGGTTATCTCTACCTCTTGGTTATTGTGAATATCTCTTTGAGATCCTGCTTTCAATTCTTTTTTGATATATACCAAGAAGTGGGATTGCTGAATCATATGGTGATTCTAATATTTTTTTAGGAACTACCATACTGTTTTCCATATTGGCTATACCATTTTACAATCCCACCAAAAGGGTCCCAGGGTTCCAGTTTTTCCACATCCTCACCAACACTTTTTCTTTTCCTGTTTTTGTTTGTTGGTTTGGTTTAGTTTGGTTTTTTGTTTGTTTGTTTGTTTTTGGAGTTTTCTTGCCTTCCTAAATGGGCGTGAGGTGGTCTCTCATTATGGTTGTGATTAGATCTGAGATAGACTTTTGATCATGTCATTGAGTTACCAGGTCTAGCTAGGGCAGTCAACTATCAGTGAAATTTACCAGATGAGAAAAAATGTGTTTTATATTCAGCCACCATATCCCATTTCCAGGATTCTTTTTTTTTTTTATGTCAACCCAGATTTTCATCCAAGAATCATTTTTCTTCATCCAAGTAAACTTTCATTAATATTTTTGTAGTTCAGAGATACCTGGATGGCTCAGTCGGTTAAGCGTCTGCCTTCGGCTCGGGTCATGGTCCCAGGGTCCTGGGATCGAGTCCCGCATCAGGCTCCCTGCTCAGTGGGGGGCCTGCTTCTCCCTCTGCCTCTGCCATTCTCTCTCTCTCTCTCTCTCTCTGACAAGTAAGTAAAATCTTTAAAAAATATATTTTTTGTAGTTCAGGTCTATAGGTGTTATGTACTCTCAGCTTTTGTTTGTCTGAAAAGGTATTGTGTTTTTGGAAGGATATTTTCTCTGAGTATATAACTCTAGATTGGCAGTGTTTTTGTTTTGATTTGTATATTTTTGTTTTTGTTTTTAGCACATTAATGATGTCCTTGCTTTGTCCTCTGGCTTGAAATTGTTTTCTGACAAGAATTTTGTGGTTATAGTTATTTTTGTTCCTCTGTTTGTAAGGTTTTTTTGGATAATTGTAATTTTTTTATCACTTTTTCAGCAGTTTAGTTATTATGTGCTCATTCTGACTTCCTTTGTGTTTTTCCTACTTAGGTTTCATTTAAACTCCTGGATTTGTGAGTGTATTACCTTTCCTTCAAATTTGCAAAAATTTCAGCCATTACTCTCTCAAATATACTTCCTGTATCACTCTTTTGTTGATACTGTCTCATAGGTTCTTTAATTTAATTTTTTTCCCTGTTTCAATTTGGATAGTCCTATTGCTGTATTTTCAAGTTCACTGACATCTCTTCTGATGTTAAGTCCATCCAAAGAGTTTTAACTTCAGATAATTTATTTTTCAGCTCTAGAAATACCACTGGGTTATTTTTTTTTATAACTTGTCATATTCGTGTTTTTCTTTAAATCCATGCGCATACTTCTAACAGCTGTTTCTTAAAGTCATTGCCAAATCCATCATCTTTGTCAGTTATGGGTATAGTTCTATCAACTGATTTGTTTCCTGGATATGGGTCATGTGTTCCTGCTTCCTCACAAACCTTGTAACTTTTTTATTGAGGTGAAATTCACATAAAATTAACTACATTAAAGTATACCTCTTAGTGGCATTTGGTACATTCACAGTGTTATGTAACCACTATTTCTATCAAGTTACAAAACATTGGCATCACCCTAAAGGGAGCCCTTTTTCCATCAAGCAGTCACCACCTACCCCCTTCCCTCGACTCTTGGAAGCTGCCAGTCCGTTCTCTGTCTCTGTGGACACCTATTGTGAATGTTTCATATAAGTGGAATTGTGTATGTGATCTTCTTTTTTTTTTTTTAAGATTTTATTTATTTATTTGACAGCGAGAGACAGCACGAGAGCAGGAACACAAGCAGGGGGAGTGGGAGAGGGAGAAGCAGGCTTCCCGTGGAGCAGGGAGACCGATGCGGGGCTTGATCCCAGGACCCTGGGACCATGACCTGAGCCGAAGGCAGACGCTTAACGCCTGAGCCACCCAGGCGCCCCGTGTATGTGATCTTTGGTATGTGACCTCTTTAGCCTAGCACAGTGTCTCTGAGGCTCACCATGTTGTAATATGTAGTGGCTGAATTATATTCTACTGTATGGACAGACCGCATTTTGTTTATCCATTCATCAATCGGTGGACATTTGGGTTGTTTCCACTTTTTGGCTTTTGTGAATATTAAGAATGCTTGTATGCAGGTATTTGTTTGAATACCTGTTTTCTATTCTTTTGGGTAAATGCCAGAAGTGGAATTGCTGGATTGTATGCTAATTCTATGTTTAACTTTTTGAGGAACTGCCGGCTGTTTTCTGCAGCAGCTGCACCATTTTACACGCCCACCAGCAGTCAATGAGAGTTCCTACTTCTCTCCATCCTTGTGAAGACTTGGTGGTGGTGGTGGTGGTGGTTATTATTGCAGTCATCCTCATGAGGGCGGAGTAGTATCTGTAGAGGCTGTGTTTAGGCCACAGGTTTGAGCACTGGAAACCGGAGTGAGGTAACAGGGCCCGCGATGACCACGGGGCTGAATGCAAACAGGCTCATTAGGCGACCTACCTCAAAATAGCCATAGGCCCTAGCTGACCAACGGGCCACTGACAACCAGGCACAGGTACCAAAAAGGGAAAATTCCATATGTTTCTATACCTTCTCACTCCCCTCCAATAAATACAGCCCCCCCCCCCCCCGACTCTCCCACCCGCCTCCTGGCAGACAGTCTCTCTTCTTGCTGTCCTGCCCGCTGCTCCCTTGTGGCGTAGTCAGTACACTTCTACCTCCTTTGTTCTGTCTTTGATAAATTCTTTCCCTGCCCACCTGCCTGCCTCCACCTGATCCGTTCACCTCCCAGTATCTCATGTATCTTTGATTGCATTTCCCTGATGATTAATGATGTTGTGCATCTTTTCATGTGCTGTTGACCATTTGCATATCTTCTTTGGAGCTACGTCTATTCAAATTCTTTGCCCATATTTTTAATTGGGTAAATCTAGTAACTTTTTTTTTTTAAGTAGGCTCCACACCCAGTGTGGAGCCCAATACAGAGCTTGGACTCACAACCCTGAGATCGAGACCTAGGCTGAAATCAAGAGTTGGAAGCTTAACCTGCTGAGCCACCCAGGCGCCCGAAATCTAGTAACTTTTTATTACATTCTGGATGCTGGGTATTTTGAATGTTATGTTATTGAGTGTTGTTTTGTTGGTGTTTCCCTTTAAAGAATGTTGAAGGTTTTTGGCCTGCAGTTAGGCTATATTTGTAGCATCTTGTTCCTTTTAAGGTTTGTTCTCCACACACACGATGGGTGTGGAATAGGTTTTAGTCTAGAGCTAGCTTAGTCACTTTATTGAGATGTGACATGTCTGGGGTCTCTCCTGAATGCTTTGGTGTCCACTTAGCTGCTTGGCACTTAGTGACCTCCCTACCAACGTGAAATCTGGAAATTGTTCAGCAACACCACCAACCCTCCGCGCCTCACCCCCACCCCGCCACCGAGCCGTTCTTTCCATGGACTCGATGCCAGCAGGCTGGGTCTGAGGAACCAGGGGGTCCTGCAGGACCAGCCAAGATGGTCCTTGGCTTCATGGAGGATAGAAATCAAACATGAGCCAGCAGGAAGTGAGAGCAGAGATTACTGAAGATAGACAGCAGATACAAACAGCATCTGGGAGACTCAGGAAGGAAAGGAGCGTGAGTCTAGTCTTCGGGGAAGGGGATTTTTATTGAGGATGGTGGTCTGGTATACTCGTCCCCTCAGGCATCCAGGAACTGATCAGAACAAGATGAGAGAGGGCGCCTGGGTGGCTCAGTTGGTTAGGCGACTGCCTTTGGCTCAGGTCATGATCCTGGAGTCCCGGGATCGAGTCCCGCATCGGGCTCCCTGCTCGGCGGGGAGTCTGCTTCTCCCTCTGACCCTCTTCCCTCTTCCCTCTCGTGCTCTCTGTCTCTCATTCTCTCTCTCAAATAAATAAATAAAAACTTTAAAAAAAAAAAAAAAAAAGAACAAGATGAGAGCTCAGGTGGTGTTCCTGGGAGCCAGGAGGCCTCGGCAGGGAGGTGTTGAGCACTGGTGGTCTGGAACATGCATGTGATGACTTGTCTGGTCATTCCCACCTGGTCCTTCCTTAGATGCTGTCTGTTCTAGAGGAATCACCGACTCCTTGTCCCTTACAAGGAGGACATGCACCACTTGTATTCTGAGGCCTGTGTGAAGTGGGGGTGCGGGCCCTAGCAAGAGTCCAAGCAGGAAATGGAGCAAAAAAGCAGATTTTGATGGAGTCCTTGAGTTTCCCCGTCTCAGACCGGTGGAAGTTTTCCCTCATTCCTCCCTGACACGGCGCTGGTACTGAACTCAAGAGGTTGTTTGTTCCTGGGTTCCCAGGATTGCAGTCCTGCACTGCTTGTTGTCCAATTTACAGAAAGTTGTTTTGCATACTTTGTCCAGTTTTCCAGCTGTTTACTGGGGGAGGGCATATTGTCCAGCCCTGGATACTCTCTGGGGACCAGAAGACCAGTCTCTCCCACCTTGCTTCTCTCCCTGGCTTATTCTCCACGCCTCCAGTTTTATATGGAGATGCAACCATGTATTTACAGTGTACGATTTAAACAACCTAGACATAAGTATACACCCTAGAAAGCTTCACCACAACTGAACATTTCTATTACCTCTGAAAGTTCCAATGCCTCTCTCCCTCCGGTCCACCCCGGGGGCCATCCCTGAACTGTAGATAGCATTTTCTGCAGTTTTATATAAATGGGTTCATACAGTGAACTCTTTTGAGGGGGGTCTGACTTATTTAGCCAGCGTAAAGATTTTGAGATCTATCCATGTGGTGTGTTCCTGTGGTTTCTTTCCTTTTTTGCTGAGCAACGTGCCATTGCACGCCTCGGCCACGTTTTGTTTATCCATTCCTCTGTGTCAAACGTTGCAGCAACGTTTGAGTCGTTTCCAGTTTGGGGCTCCGAGAAGCAAAGCTGCTATGAACAGCCATGTATGATTCTGTGTGTGGACCTATGTTTTCATTTTGCCTGGGTCACGGTGAATTTATGTTGGAGAAACTGCCAAAACTGTTTTCCGAAGAGGGTGTGGCATTCTACACTCCCACCAAGTGTGTGCAAACTCGCCTCCTCCGGCCGGCCCTGGGCTGTCGGCGGGACGCCCCCGCCCCGAGAGCCCGCCCCCGAGCTCCCCCTTGCCCTAACCCTAACCCTCAGCACCCTACAGTCCTGGCGCTTCCCCGAGCAGGGGACGGCGCGGCCCCCGCCCCAGACCGCTCGGTAGTTGGTCGGGCGTGGGGGGGCGGTCTGCGAGCACCGCCCTAACCGCCAGCACCACATCGGCGGAGCTGGGAGGCGGTGGAAAGGGCACCCCGGCCGAGGGCGCCCCGCGGACGCACGCCGCGCGCCTGCAGCCTGGCTTCGGAGACCCGGGGCGCTGCGTGGGTGCTGTCGGGGGCTGGGTAGGCGGGGCGGGGCCAGGAGCTGGGGGGGGGCGGGGGCGCTCCCGGGGGCGAGGCGGTGGGGTGTGGCTTGGGCCGCACACCCCTCCCCACACCTGCGACGCGCAGGCGCAAGGGAGGGGGCCTCGTCTCCAAGGCAACTGGGTTCAACAGTTCCAGCCCTGCCCGCGTCTGGAGGTCTACCGGCGCCCACCCGCCGGCATGTGCGCTGCGGAGGTGGACCGCCACGTAGCCCAGCGATACCTGCTCAAGCGGCGGCTGGGGAAGGGGGTGAGCCTGGCCACTGCAGGGCGGGGGCAGGTCCAGTGGGAGGTCTGTTCTCTCCGACACTGCCTGGGGTCCTGGGCTCGCGACCAGTTTCCTCCACGGACTGGAGGGTGGCCTTGGGCAAGACACCGAGCCCCTCGGGCTTCAGTTTCTTGTAACAGGGCTCTAAAAGTGCCCTACTCCAAGGGGGCCCATCGCCTGGTTCTGGGCCCACAGGGGTCTCAGGCCGGTGGGACCCTGGATAAATCCCCTCCCCAGTCCCCCGCTGCCCAGCGTCCCCTGCTCCCAGCTACCTCTTCTGGTGCCCATAGGACACTCTAAGGAGGCCAGGCCCACCCACTCCAGTCGCTGAGGGCGATGGGTGGATCCCAAGGCTGGCCCAGGAAGGGCCTGAGTGGGTAAATGGTCCTGGAGTGAGAGCCAGAGCCTTGTGTGAGCAAACGTGCATTTGTGTTTGTGTGTGAGAGCATGTGGGATTATGTATAAGAGTGTATGTGAAGGTGTGTGACTGTGTGGGTGTGTAACGGGGGAGGAAAGAAGGAATGTTCCAAACAGTGCAGACAGCAAGTGCAAAGGCCCTGAGGCAAGGACCTGCTGGCTGTGGGGAAAAAGCAGAGTTGGTGTGAACTGGATAGGAGTGGCTGGGCGGGGGGGGGGGGGGGGGGGGGGGGGGCTCTGATCACCTGCGGCTTTGGGAAACTGCAAGAGCTTCTACTGGGCATGACACAGAGGGTGATAGCAGCCTTTGGTGCCACAAGACTCACCCTGCGTGTTCTGTAGAAGATGGACAGTGGTGTGGGCTGGGGAGACCAGCTACAAGGTTAGTGTAGTGATTCCAGACAGGAGATGTTGGAGAGGCACGAGGCTCAGACCAGGCCCAGCAGCAGGGATGGCAGCAAGCGGTGGGATTCTGATGAACTCTGAATGTGGAGCCAACAGGGTTTGCTAATAGGCTGGAGGGAGGATGGGAAAGAGGGGAGAGGTGCCCAGAACAGGCTTCATCTCCCACCCAGAATCTTCCATCTGTGACCTTATCTCCTCCTGGGGCCTTGCTTCCCATCACCCTCCTCTGGAAGACACCGGGGTCCTGGGCAGCAAGATGAGCAGCCTGCAGCTGCAGGGACCTCGCCCAGAGCTACAGCCCCTCACCGCACCCTCATTCCCTCCCAGGAGCCAGAGCAGGGAGGAGCAGTCTGGTGGGCAGGGGAGGGCTGGGCAGGAGTCTGGCCCTGTGCCCCGCAAGCTAACCAGCCTTCTCACAGGCCTATGGCATCGTGTGGAAGGCAGTGGATAGGAGGACTGGCGAGGTCGTGGCCATCAAGAAGATCTTCGATGCCTTTAGAGATAAGACGGATGCCCAGGTACGTGAGTGGGGAAGAGGTGTGAGAACGACAAGGGCAGGGGTGTGGGGGTGACTCCCTGCTGCCTAGTAGCTAGCTCCGGTGTTATTTTGGTTTCTGTCATTGCTCAGAGCACCAGTTGCTCTGTGACCCTATGGTCCAGTGGGTGTGGGTGACGAGCATCAATCCCTATAGATCCTTTCAAGAAGTGGGCTTCCTTCTTCCTCCATACCCACACTCAGGTTTCTGTCTCATTCCAGAGAACGTTCCGGGAAATTATGCTGCTCCAGGTGAGTGGCCAGGGCCATCTGACCACCTCCCCAGGTGCAGTTTCTCCAAACAAGGGGGGATGCCCAGACCCTCGCCCCTCAAAGCACACAACCCCTGGCTCTCTCCTTAGGAACTTGGGGACCATCCCAACATCATCCGCCTCCTGGATGTGATCCAGGCGGAGAATGACAGGGACATTTACCTGGTGTTTGAGTCTATGGGTGAGTGAGGCCTTGCTTAGTCCTGGTGCAGGACCCTCCAGTGGCCCGCCTCCCTTTGTACGCCCCTCTGCTGCTCGGGCCATCATGGCGGCCAGCCCTGAGCTAGGGCAGTTCCTCAGTGGGCAAGGACAAACAGCTGGTGTGCATCAGTGTCTGGGCCTGGCAGTGACCACCTTGAGCCCGCCTCCACAAGCCTCCTGCTTTCTCCACTGTTTGCAGCTGTATTTTCCTTTTTCTACCCATTTTATAAAACAAGGCAACAGGAAATGAAGTATTAAAAATAATCCCACAGGGGCGCCTGGGTGGCTCAGTTGGTGAAGCGTCTGCCTTCGGCTCAGGTCATGGTCCCAGGGTCCTGGGGTCGAGCCCCGCATCGGGCTCCCGGCTCAGCGGGAAGCCTGCTTCTCCCTCTGCCTCTGTCCCTCCCCTGCTACTGCTCTCTCCCTCGCTTGCTCATTCTCTCTCTCAAGTAAATAAATAAAATCTTTAAAAAATAAAAATAAAAATAATCCCACAGGCTTTTATTGCTGTACCAACAAAGGCAGCAAGCAGGCCTGAGAAGCTTGCCAGAACCATTGGGAAGTGTGTGTGCCCAGGACAGGGCCAGGGACAGGGCTTTGAGGGTGGCCAGTGGGGCCTGGGGACTGTGGCCATATGGGAAGGGTCCAAAGTGGGACAGACCTGTGCACTCTGCCCAGGCCCCCAGGCTGACCCACACGCTCCCCCAGACACTGACCTGAACGCCGTCATCTGTAAGGGCAGGCTGCTGAAAGACATCCACAAGCGCTACATCATCTACCAGCTCCTACGGGCCACCAAGTTCATCCACTCAGGACGCGTCATCCACCGGGACCAGAAGGTGCCGCCAGCCCTCCATTCGTGGGCCCTGCACCCCCGCTGTGCGCACCCACCCCTGACAGCCTCCTCTCCTGCAGCCTTCCAACATCCTCCTGGACTCCAGCTGCTTGGTGAAGCTCTGCGACTTTGGTCTTGCCCGCTCCCTCAGCGGCCTCCCTGAGGGGCCTGAGGGCCAGGCCCTGACAGATTACGTGGCCACACGCTGGTACCGGGCTCCTGAGGTGCTGCTGTCCTCAAGCTGGTAAGAGCATCTTCCCCCCACCCACCCCTGCAATCCTACCTTCACCTTCCCCGCAGCACCCCCATATCCTCTCGCCCAGCGTTCTTGTGCCCCCACATGCATCCTCACTGGCTCCCTCCCAATACCCCAGACCCCACCCCCTTGAATGTCTCTCCTCCTCCCTCCACCTCTGCCTCCAGGGTCCCCCCATGCCTCCACCCCTTCCTGCCCCAGGTACACCCCTGGGGTGGACATGTGGAGTCTGGGCTGCATCCTGGGGGAGATGCTTCGGGGGAGGCCCCTGTTCCCTGGCACCTCCACACTGCACCAGCTGGAGCTGATCCTGGAGACCATCCCACCGCCGTCCAAGGAGGGTGTGTGTAGGGGCCTGCTGGGCATCAGGGAGTCTGAGGGTCAGCACACACAGCTGTGGGGGGACAGCATGGTACCGGCCAGGACTGGTGGGGAGGGGGCTGGGGACGAGGGGGACGGGAAGGGTCCAGAGCCTCAGGAAGACAAGAAAGGGCAGGCCCTATGCATGCTAGGCCCAGGGAGAAGCTAGGGGTCCTCGAGGGCCAAGCAGTGCCCGTGAGGGGCCCAGCTGGGTCAGGACAGGAGCTGAGGCTCGTGGGAGCAGGTCCAGCAGCTGTGCTGGGAGTGGGGCAGCAGAGGTTGGGGAAAGAGGCGTGCGGGTAGGTAGTCTAGGGAGTCCTTCCTCTTTTTTGGGGGGAGGGAGCCGGGGCGGGGGGAGAGGACCAGGTGGGGGGAGCCCTATTGTCTTCCCCAGGTGGAAGGGGTGGCTCTTCCATGGAGGTGGGGATGCCCAGACTGGAGTGCGTGTGCAGGAGTGGGAGTAGGAGTGTGCGAGGGCAGGCACGCGTGCAGGTGCACATACGTGTGCACACATAGCGTGAATCCAGGCATGCAAGCTGGGAGTCCTGCCAGACAGCCCAGCCCCTGCAGAGAGGCGGGCACTCCACAGGGCAGGAGGAGACAACTGGCCCCAGACCTCCCTGAGCTGCCCCACTGGGCCAGGCCCTTCCCCATCACACAGCTCCTTCTATCCACCCACCTGCAGACCTCCTGGCTCTTGGCTCAAGCTACAGTGCCTCTATCCTGCCCTGCCTGGGGTCCCGGTGAGTGGGGCTGCTTAGGAGCTTGGCTCTGGCGTACTTCTGGTCAACTTGCTGGCCAGTCTGTCAGCCCAGACCTGGGCCCTGGTCTTCCCATGGCGATCCCGAACCCAGCAGTTTGGTTACGCTAAAAATGAGGAATCTCCAGCGTCACCCAGCATGGCCTGAGGCGTGGGGAGGCCCACAGGAATGGAGCAGGGCGCGCAGAGGAAGGGACCGGAAGCAAGGCAGGGAGGGGTCTCGCCCCAGGCTGCCTGAGGGTTGCATGGGGAGGGGAGATGCACCGAGACAGTTAAGTGGTGCTGGGCGGAGGGTGAGGGTCGGAAGCAGAGCTGCCGCAGATACGGATGTGAGGAGGGACCCCGACCTGGAGAGGGGACAATACGCAGGCGCCCGCAGGCCACGGCAGACGCTGGACACCCTCCTGCCGCCAGACACACCCCCGGAGGCGTTGGATCTCCTCAGGGGACTCCTGGTATTTAGCCCGGAGAAGCGGCTTAGCGCAGCCCAGGCACTGCAGCACCCCTACGTGCAGAGGTAGGGGCGGGGAAGAGGGCAGCATCCTGACCAGCTCCTCCCTGGCTGGGGCTGGGTGTTGGGTCGCGGATCTGGGCTCGGTCGGAGAGGCCCAAGAGGCCCGCTTGACGGCAGCGCGCATCTCGCTTCTCCCACGCCCGCCTCGCTGGCTCCCCGCAGGTTCCACTGCCCGGCTCGTGAGTGGACACTGGATTCGGCTGTGCGGCTCCCGGTGCTCGAAGGAGTTCAGCTCTCAGCCCCCGAGTATCGCAGCCGCGTCTATCAGGTGCTCTGGCCGCGACCACCACCGTCCCCCAACCACGCTCACCCTCAAGGCCGTCCCCTGCCTCAGCGACCCCCAGAACCCTTTACACCCGCGCCGTGCTCCTCTGAGCGCCCCTCCCTTCCCGCAGATGATCCTGGAGCGCAGGGGCAACAGCAGCATCCCCAGAGAGAAGGGCCTGGGGGGCACACCCGCGGGGGCAGAGCCCAGTGCCCCCCGGCCCCAGGCGCACCTGCTCAATCCCAGAGCCGTCCCTCAGCTGCCCCAGGGCTCCCCCACGCAGAACCCCGGACGCAGACGTCAGAGCAGCCCGGGTCACCAGTCCGCGCACGGTGTGTGATCTGACGGCCGCCCCGCGCGGAGCACGGCCCCTGCCCCTCCTGGGTGGAGCCACCAAGCGTCCGCCGCGCGCGACTAACCCCAACCCCGGGGATTGATCTTCCGACCCCACAGACATTGCCTGCGGAGCCAAGAACCTTCCGCGGCGGAACTCGGCCCCCCTGCTCCAGCCTCCGCCCCCAGGAGGTCCCGGGAGAGGGGAGAGGCCCCCTGGGGCGACGGCGGAGGCCCCCTCGGCACCCTCGTGGGTAGGTCGGCCCGGGAGGGTCCCTCTCACTCCTTTCCGAGGGCCCCTGCAGTGACCCCGTGACGCGCCCCTTCCCAGGTGAAGCCCAGCGGGAAGGGGGCGGCGCCCTCCCTGGCCTCGCAGGCCGCCGCCCAGGTGGCCATCCAGGCCCTAATCCGGAGCGACTGGAATCCGGGCCGTGGGGTGAGGGCGACCGGCGCGCGACGGGTGAGCTCGCTCGGATCCCCCGCCCTCCGCTCCCTTGCCGTCCTTCCCGCCCCCTCGGCCGCTGGGTTCGCCGGGGTCAGGGCCCTCCCCTTCCTCTGGCCCCGCCCCTTATGCGACCCCTCGACCGCGCAGGTCCCTCGCGGGCTTCCCGCGGATGCCCGGCCCGAGCTCCGGCCGGGCCGGAGGATGTTCAGCGCCTCGGCCTCGCAGGGAGCCCAGGGCGCTGCGAGGGCTGCGCTCGGGGGCTACTCTCAGGCCTACGGTACCGTCTGCCACTCGGCGCTGGGCCGCCTGCCCCTGCTCCCCGGGCCACGCGCCTAAGCCGCCCTACCAGCCTTCAACCCAACTCTTCTGCTCAGCCCCGGCCCCTCGCCCAGTCCCCGCCCCTCTCCCAGCCCCGGATTTGCCCCCAAGTCCCCCATGCTCCCCACCCCCCTCTTAGCCGCTTGCCCCTTTGCCTGGCCATATTCTTGAGATCCAGGGAGCCTGTCCAGGCCTCTGGGGGAGTAGGTGAGGTTCCCACCCATCCCCAGTCACTTACTCCAATAAAGTCTTGTCCATCCCCACCCAGCCTACCTGCCTGTCTTCTGTCCTCAGTGAGGTGCTCCCTCTGAGGCCACACCACCCCTTGCCTGGAGTCCACCCCCTTCGGAGGACCCCCATGTCTAGTACAGAGCCCATGAGAAGCTGCGAGGACACCTGCTGTCCCTGGGTGGATCCTGTCTGCCTGGAGGCTCTCCACTGCTCTCCCTGGAGGCTCACAGTGCCTGTGACTGGCCTGGGGGGCTCCTCGGGACCAGCTTCCCCTCCTCTCTCCACAAATGCTCTGGGGCCTGCCTGGTGTCAGAACACTATCAGAGGGACAAGGCTACCCCAGGGTGCTCTGGGAGTGGGGGGGCAGGGACTTGTGCACCTGCTGCCTCAGTGCAAGCCATCACCTGAGGGCATTTGTGACCCTGAGCCAGAGTTAACGTGGAAGAGAGGACAGGGCAGTGCCCCAGGGTACAGCCCCTGACTGTGATCCTTGTGCTCTGGGCCACCAACAGTGACTGGCAGCTGGTCTGTCCTGGCGGGGGGGGTGGGTCCAGGGGGGTGGGAGCTGAAGAGTTCCAAGGGGCCCCTTGGGCACCCGTCTCATTGTTCCAGGTCTGCCTTGCACCACACCTGACCCCAGGCAGGGGCTGGAACACACAGGCCACTTCCCAACTGCCCAGCTGGGGCTCACAATCTAAAGGATGTGGCCTGTGCTGTGTTGGAGGCTGGGCTGCCAGGAGCAAGACCTCTGCTCACCTGTAAAAGCTGCAGGCTGCTAGGGAGAGCCACAGGTGGGAAGGGCAGGGAGAGCTGGGCAGAGGGTGGGCCCAGACCAGGTGGTTGCAAGAGATGGAGAAAGCACAAGAGGACTTGGGAGAAGGCCCAGAAAGGAGGCAAGAGTAAATGCCCCAGTTCTGGCCTGCAGGTGAGCGAGTCAGGAGACCAGGCTGCCCAGGGGGTAGTCGGTTGAGTTCTTAGAGCCTGAAGCATAGCCCCCAGGTGATGGATGAGGGTGGCGCATGAGGCAGTGGGAAGGAATGCCAAAACCAGAGAGCAGGTGGGGCCCCAGGAAGCCCAGCCCTGCAAACACGGGGTGGCTGGAGGGGCTGAGGGATCCCGACACCCGGGCACTGGTGTCTGGGGGCGGGGGGCGGGGGCTGGGAAGTGTCTGCTGGGCTTGGTGGTCAGGAGCCCCCAGGGAGCGCCAGTGGGGGTGTGCCTAGGTGGAGGGCTGGCGGAATTGAAGAGTGGGAGTAGTGGATGAAAGCATTTGCCTGTGAAGGGGAGCGGGTCATGGGAAGGTGAGGTGGAGTCTCCAGGGTTAGATGTGGCTACAGGTGTTGGCAGTACAGATGTGGGGGGGGGGGGTTAATGGGCCCCACAGGGATGGGTGGTGCTGTCCAGAGGGAAATTGAGTTCCCAAGACTCACATTTGCAATATACTAACTGGGTGATTAATACATATATTTAGGAATGTGTTGGAATATTTTGTTGTTTTATTGTTAACACCAAAATGTGCAGAATCACATTTGAGATGTGTTATTCAGCACGACGTGGAGGATGCAGACAGGAGGCTGCACGGGCTCCCCCTTAGCAACGGGCCGCGCCAAGCACACGAGAGCAAACAGGTCAGCAAGCACATCAAGGCCAAGGAACGCTCCAGCGCATCTGGCTTCTCAGTGACCTTTTCCACCTGAACCAAAGTATCCCCCAGCCTCCCCGCCCTCCCTCCTCCAGCTGTCTGGAGTCAGAACTGCTGCCTTTGCTCAGTGGCCTTGTTCCTTAAATCCTTTCCCAGTCTGCGTGATTTCGATTTCTTATTCTTAAAAAAAAAAAAAAAAAAAAAAAAAAAGGTTGCAGAAATACTAAGTTCACGATGCTAGCACTTACAGTGGGGGACTTCCTAAGCATTTGGTGTTAAAATGTGTTATTCCAAATCAAAGTCACTCCCCAGAGGTGAAAAAGATACAGGAAAGGTAGGTGGGGAAACTCTGATTTTGCAGGTTGGTGACAAAGAGGGAAAGATCCAGACCAGGGTGGAGTCGGGGTCTGCTGAGCACCTGAAGGGCCAGCACCCGTGGAGCAATGGGCTGGGGCTCAGGCACCACCACACCAGAGCCCTGCCCTCACCTGTTCAAGTACAAGCATTCCAGGGCAGGGCCAAGGCCCAGCATGCATCGAGACCTGGCTTTATTGTGCTGCACACCCCGGCGCTCTCACCCCTTGCGGGGGGCTGGGGTGCGGGCTGCAGCCCTGCAGGAAGAGTGCCCAGGTCGGTCTCCGTTCTCCTGGCAGGACAGTCAACCAGCTCTGCCTCCCCACCGTGAAAGGGTGGGCCGCTGAAAGGGTGCCAGGACGCAGAGAGGGAGGCAGTGAGGACGAATGCAAGCAGGGCAGGAAGGGAGCCCTGAGCCAGCGGGCGTGGAGGGGGAGACACCGGCCGGCCGCAGGGGGAGGCTGGAGCTGCCAAGGGGGCAGGCACGAGGCAGCTGTGAGGAAGCTGTAGAACCAGGAGGCAGTGAGCAGAGGGGAACCCTGAGACATGGAAGCCCTGAGATGTGGAACCCCCAAAGATGGGGGACTGAGGCAGAGACGGGCCCCCCAAAAGGTGGGGGCCTAAGGCACAAAAAGATGGGGCCCTGAGGTGAATGAAGGTCTAAAGGGGACCTGAAGCCCAGAGAGATGGTGGAGGCAGACGCGTCGGAAGGGGAGCCTCAGGGCCCAGGGGCAGAGATGGAGCTGGAGGAATAAGGCGTGGGGCAGTGGGGGGCCAGCGCCCCAGCGGGGAGGGGCCAGGGCAAAAGGCAGGCCAGCTACTGGGTGAGCTCCAGGCGCAGCCAAGCTCTGACGGCGCTCAGCCGCTTCCACGCCGCCTTGAGGGGAGGAGTGCCAGGGGCTCTGCCTGGTGGCCGGCAGCGAGGCGGGTGCCTGGTCCGGGGCTGGGGGGCCAGGAGGCTCACTTCCTTTTGAAAGTACCCAGGATCCTGGGCATGAACTTGCCCACCTTGCTGTCCCTGGTGTCGTCCTCTGCTGTGCCCTCCCCTGCCCCCGGGCCTCCGGCCTCTTCCTTTTTGCAGAAGACCTCAAACCGGCTGTAGACGCGCTTCTCCTTGCGCATGCTCTCCATGCGGAGCAGCAGCCGGTCGCGGTCCTCGGCGCTGGCAGGCAGGGTGCGGCTCAGCCTTCCCTGGGCCCCCAGGCTGTCCGAGCGGAAGATGGCAGAACATTTGTCCTTGTCGGACATGTCAGGGGCCAGGCCGCCAGCAGCTGGTGAGCGGCCTAGTTCAGGACTGCTGTGAGCCAGGCCCGGGGCCGGGGCGGGGACCCCGCGGTGTTTCTGGCCGTGGGCGCTGATCTGCTCCAGAATGGCTTTCGTGTCATCCCGCAGGTTGCTGCTGTACAAGGCGTTGGCCGTGGTGGAGCCCATGCGCGCCCGCGGGCCCCGCTCGTCTCCAGTGGCAGCCTCAGTGCTCTCAGCCCTGCCCAGCGACGGCCGCCGGGGGCTCTCGGGCTGCCCGTTCTCCTGCGGCGCTGGGAAGCCGCCCTCTTCCTCTGTGCGCCGCTCAGCCTTGGGGCTCAGCAGCTGGCGGAGACGCAGAGAGCCCTTGCGCAAGACTTCCATGGGGCCGCCAGCCGTCTCCTCTGCGGCCCCAGTCTTGGGAGACTCCTCGGAGAAGGGAAGGGTGAGGCTGCCCCTGCGCTCCGGCACAGGGGGGACGGGGCTGCCCCTTGCGCTCCGGCACAGCGGGGACGGGGCTGCCCCTGCGCTCCGGCACAGCGGGGACCGGGCTGCCCCTGCGCTCCGGCACAGGGGGGGACCGGGCTGCCCCTGCGCTCCGGCACAGCGGGGACCGGGCTGCCCCTGCGCTCCGGCACAGCGGGGACCGGGCTGCCCCTGCGCTCGGGATAGGCCGCGGTGGGGCTCCCCTTTCGGCTCAGGGTGAGGTGCCTGGCGCGGCCCAGGCCCCTCCAGCGGGGGACTGACCCGCCCTTGTGGGGAGGCGGAGCGACCCTGGGCAGAGAGGAAAGCGAGAGGGCAGCCGGTCGGTGCCGCTCCGGCCCAGCGTGTCTAGCAGCTGGGTGGCAGTAAGCGTGGCTGCTCCCGGCTGCCTCTCAGCCTCCTGGTGCAGCCGCTGTGCGAAGGAGTCGCGCAGGTCCAGCAGGCAACTCTCGAGGCTGCGGCGCTCGCTTCCCGCCCCACCCGGCGCCACGGCCTCCTCCCGCCACGCCTGGGACACAACAGCCTTGCTATGGCTGGCGACTGTGACTGGGGCCCCCGCCCCTCCGGCATCACGCGCCGGGCCCTTGTATTTCTCCAGGAGCTCGGCCACCTTGGTGGAAGTGGCGGAGCGCATGGCCTCGCCACCGGAGCCCAGCATCTCGCTGACCGCCTGCTCCTTGTGCAGCAGCTGCGCCTTCTCGGTAGTGGCCGCCATGGCCCCACCGGCGCCCTCGGCCTGCGAAGCGCTGAAGATCAGGGAGGAGCGCAGGCGCGAGCTGCGCTGGATCAGCGGGTTCAAGCGCGAGCGGAAGGAGTCCTGCTTGGCCAGACCTGCCTCCTCCAGGCCCTCGCGCTCTGGGCTGTCGCCACCACCGCCGCCGGAGCAGGACACCAGGCCCTTGGCCGGGAAGGGCGCACGGGAGGCTGAGGGGAGCAGGTCCCCGGGGACCATTCGGCCACCGGACACCAGAACGTCGTCTTCATAGGCCTCAGCCTCCATGGGTGCCAGCAGGCCCTCCTCGCCCGCGTCCTCGCCATGGCAACCGCTCAGGTAGGACGCCAAGCGCCAGTGCCGCAGCCCGGCCCGCCCCTCGGGTCCGCCCCTACGCTCCTGCTCTGCGTCGGGCGCGGCGTCTGGGCCCTGCCTTGCCACTGCCTGGCACGGGAAGCGCTGGCCCAGGTTGGGGCGTGGGGCTCCGCTGGGTTCCAGGCCGCGGGGCCCGGGCCCCGAGGCGGGGTCTGAGCCGTGGCGCACCTCGCGCGACGCGCTGGACGGCACGTAATCCAGCCGCTGGTGTCCGTCAGGGCCGAGCTCGGGGAAGCGTGGCCCGGGCCCCAGCGCGAAGTCGTCGTGCTCGGCGAAGCCGGGGCGGCCAGCGCGCAGCTTCTCAAACAGGCCCTGCGGCCGCGCCGGCGCGAGCTGTGGGTCCCATTGGTAATGCTGCTGGTAGAGCTGGTCACGGTGGAAGTGACTGGTCTGGAAGCGGAAGTCGTCACCGTGGCTGAGGAACGCCTGCCGTGACACCTGCCGCGCAGCCGCAAAGTTCTCCACCGCGCCCGTGCCGTCGGCGGCCGCGTAGCTGTGCCGCTTGAAGGTGTCCATCTCCAGATGCCGGGCCTGAAAGAAGCCCCGCGGGCCCGCGAGCTCTCCCCCCTAGTCCTGCCTCCGCGTCCAGCCGCCGCGATAGCGGCCGCAGTCCCGCGTGCGGCTCCAGGGCTCCCGCGGGCATCCGGGCTGGCTCCTCCCGGCGGAAGGCCGACAAGAAGTGCCGGTCGGGGTCGAGGAAGGAGGGGAAACCCAGGCCCTCTTCCCGAGGCGGTGGGAACAGGAGGTGCGCTCGTTTGGGGAAGGAGAAAGGGGTCGGCGCCCCGGTCACCTGGCCGCCCACAAGGGGCCCGGCTCCCGCGTATGGAGCCAGGGCGTAAGCATCCATGCGGGCCAGTGCCCCGGCTGAGGGCACCAGAGGCTCGGACTGCGCGAACAGGATGCGGAACTCCTCATCGAAGCTGGAGACCAGCTCGCCCTGGAACACGTGCGCCAGGCTTCGGTGGATCTTCTCGAAGGACCACATGAAGCTGCGGGTGGGGCGAGGGTCAAGATCAGAGTCAAGGAGAGGGGCGGAAGTCAGCGTCGGAGGAGGGGGCGGGGCTGAGCAGCAGCGGGGCACCGCGGAAGGCCCACCTGTGGTTCTGAAGTGTCAAATCTGCAAGGACGGGGGGGGGGGGGGGGGGGGGGGAGCGGGCGGGGGGGGTGCTACTAGACTAGGGCTTGGGCAGGGGAGGTCCTTAGGTGGGAGATGTCAGGGTTTGCGGGCTGGGCGCACCTGTAGCTCCCACTCATAACCACGGCACAGTCCACTAGCAGGAACTTCTCCTTCACGTGGCCCTTGAAGGACTTCCCGGTGCGGCAGTAGTAGGTGGGGCCTGCCACAGTGCGCACGCGCAGGAACTGGGGAGGGAGAGGCATTAGGTCTCTGCAGGGGAGTCTTCCACCTCCCTACACACCCCCTGGGTCACTCACATCCACGTGGTGCAGGTTGACGCGGCACTTGTCGGCCATGTCTAGGAAGTGCTGCGCATTCATCTCATCCAAGAGGATGTAGACCGGGACGCGGCGAGCCGCTGCCTCCAGCACTTCACCAAGCAGGTCCACGTCGGTGAACATGTCCATCACCACGGCCACCACCTGCGGGGGGCAGGTTAGGGACAGAGGACAGACCCCTCTGCTGTCCCCACTATTCTCCAGCCATTCCTGCCTGGCCCGGGCAAGGCCTCAGGATCACCCATGAACACTGCAAACCGCCCTCTAGCCCATCCCATGGGAGAGCAGGGCCCTGCCAGGGAAGGGGAGTCAGGAGGAAAAGGCCTACCAGAGGGGGTGTGGGGCTGCTGGCGGGTGGGTGGCCCATGATGGAGCCCTAGGCAGGCACAGGGCCTACCTCCTGTTGGAGAAGGGACAAGGCAACTGAAGCCCCTGAGAGGCACCTCACACTGCCCTGCCCTAGATGGCCGAGTCCAGGCCCTAGCTCTGCCCCACGGATGGCCCAGCCCAGGCCCTAGCTCTGCCCCTGGGAGGAGACTGCTGTAGAGGGTGCACAGGGCAGTTGGGGTTCTCTAGCTTCTGGATCTGCTGCCTCAGCTTCCATGTCTGGCTCCCTTTGCTGTTTGCCACCTGTTTGGTGGGGTCAAGCCTGGGTCAAAGGTTCGACTGGAGAGAATTCTCTGAACCATAAATCCAGACCAGGAAGGGGGCCCAGCATCCCAGGGCCCTTGAGTTTCTGGGCACTGGCCATGACCAAGTGCAAGCAAAATGCAGTGTGCCCCCCGCAGCCTGCAATAACCAAACACTTCGTGACCCCCAAAGCTGGCTGCCAGGGAGCTTGTGCTGTAGCTTGAAGGCTGGAGAAGCGTGGCCAGTTGGCCCTGGCCTCACCCTTGCTCCCTAAGCTGGAAATGCTGGTATTTTCCTTTCACCAGCACACTCCACTCATGCTTCGAGGTCCAGCTCAGGCCCTTCCCCCCCACTGTCCACCCAGCCCGTGACAGCACACCTGCTGGGCAGAGCGGATCATCCTTCGAGCCTCATCCTTGATGCTGGGGCTGTCAGGCGGTGGTGGCTGTACCAGGGTCGTGACTTCAGTGCCCTGGAAGCCGAAGGTCAGGGGCCAGCCTAGGTCAAGCTCAGGCACTGCCTGGTCTGAGTTCATGGGCCAGTAAGTGCCTGAGGAGCCATCCATGTCCACATTGGGAGGGCTGCCTTCAGGGGGCTCGCGAGCAACATGCTGTGGGGGCCGCAAGTGGCGGCTCACATGCTCCAGCTCCTCAGGGCACAGGAAGGCAGGTGCCCCCTCAGACGCCAGGAAGCGGCTGTAGGCCTCTGGCCCTCCCTCAGCCAGGGCATCCACTGCCAGACGGTAGTACTCTTTGTAGTGAGGTGGCAGGTACCCAGGTGCCAGTGGGTTGTCCCCCTGCGAGGAGCTCTGGGAGCGACGGGCCATGTCGGGGCCAGGGGCCTGGGGAGGGGCAGGGAGACACATTACTGGGGCAGCGGCACTGGGCCCGCTCCCCGCCACCCACCGTGTGTAGACACTTGTCTGTGACCTTGAGTGGGCTGTGGAGTGCAGACCATGCACTCCACCCTGGACCCCAGGATGCCCCCTGGCTGGCGGGGTGCCGGGAGGGTGCCCCGGCCCTATCTCATGTTGCTCCGTGCTGGTGGGGCCCTTCCCCTTCCCGGGACCTCAGGAGATCCTGCACCCTGGTTTCCAGGCAGGGGCTCTGGCTGCATGAAGCCCCCACTCAGGGTTCCTTTATGGCCCCTGTGACCCAGGTACTTCTTTGTGGGCCCCTTCCTCCATAAAAAGAAAACCAGTATTTTACTATTGTTGGCATAAAGAAAATATAATCCAGGCTGGATTCTTTATTGTATTGGCTTTTTTCTTCTGATTTGGGCATTAATGCATTTTCATGGGCCCTGAACGAAATTGTGTGTACTGAACAAGTCAGGTGGCCCCCCACCTGTGTGTCTCTGTCCGCAGTACAGGGGGGCGAGGGGGAGCCCAGGGCCGCTTGCTGGGCCTCTCTGGCTCATTACCCCCACTGTAAAAGGGAGCTGCCAGGGCTGACCTGCTCCCGTGCCTGGCCCAATGTGAGCTCAGCCTACAAAACTTGTCACCACTTTTGTCCCAGGCCTCAGCACCCGTCGTATGGGGTCACACACTCTGAGCCCCAACCTATTCGCGGACTTCACAGCCCTCCAAACTCTGACCCCCGCCCTTTGTCCCGGTCCACCAGGACCACTCCCTTCCCTTTGACCCATCCACCTTTCTAGCCACTGTGCCACCTTAGATAAAAACCCGAGCCACACCCCCTGGCAGATCTGGGTAGCAGCCTCCTGGCTCTCCACAAGCTTAGAGTGCTGCATGGCTAAGCCCAACCCTGCATGCCTGTGGTGGTCTTCCGTCTCTGGCCATGCCCTGCTCCCCGCTGTGCTCTGGATGAAGCCTGAGCCCTTGGCTGTGGCCATCAGGCTCATCCTGGACTCCAGATGTGCCTCTCCCCTTGTCCCAACTTCACACTGACACCTAAGCCCCACCTGGTCCACTCCAGTCCACCTGCCTCCCAAGGGCCTGTGAGGGAGCCTAGGCTGGGAGAAGCTGCCTTTAGCTCTGGAAGGCCACATGGGGACCTCTTTTGGATCCCCAGGGGGGATCAATCCAATACCTGAACTGCCTGGATACCTGTCCTCCTACCCTGGAAGGAGAGCCCCAGGCACTGCCCAGCCCACCCCAGCCGCTGCTTGGGGCTGGGACAGAGCTGGATTCGGCTCCCACCTAGCCCTCAGCTTCCTAGATGCTGGTCTTGCCAGACTGCACAGGGTGCCCTAGTCCACAGGGGCAGCTGGCTGCTGCTGACTGGCCAGGGTCACTGGGTGGTCGGAGGCAGCTGGGCACTGGAGAATGTCAGGGCCAAGACTGTTGTGTATGACAACCTGAGGGACCTCTCCTGTCTGCTCTCCTGGGGGGTGACAGGCAGGCTGGACGTTCTGTGGGGGTGGGAGAGGGTACCTGGGGGGAGATCTTCGGGAAAGCTGTCCTGCTGTTCCTTCCTCAGACCACCACCCTCCGTGGTTACATACAAGACATCCGTACTGTTCTCAGAGGCAGACTCCACTGGGGCACAGGAGGCAGGTCTGTCTGTAGCGGGGTCTCCCACTGCCCCTGATCACCATGGGGGGTGTCTCCCACAGTATCCGACAGAGGGTGGGGGGGGCGGGGAAGACCCTGGAATTTGGCTGTATGGGGCCAGTGTCAGACCAGGCAGGGCTTGGGGGCACTATGCTGCTCACTACATTTGAGAGGGAGCACTTCCCAAGCTGGGGAACCCTGCAGTCCCTTGCACTTCACTGAGAAGGGGAATCGACAGAAACTGTCCAGGCTGGCGGCGGCCGGGGCAGGTGCCACAGTGCCCACAGGAGCCCCCCAGCAGACAGGACTCATCAGGAATGGGGTGCCCATCCTGAGTGCCCACACCAGGGGGCCCTGCACGGCCTCACACAGTAATACCCATGATCCCAGACTTCCTTCCTCTCACCTTGCACACCCCTGAACTGTGGACTGGGCAGCGGCCACTCTCCAGCCCATGACAGGGCCCCAACAGCGTGGCTCCTCACACATTTGCCTACTGAACGCCTGCCCTGAGGGAGGGAGAGGCACTTATCCCACCCAGGCCAATGACTCAGCAGGAATCTGCTCCTTTGCTGCTGACCTCCGACCCCTGACACAAGGCGGACACATCTTCCAGGGCCCTCAGGGCTTTAGTGGGCCCCTAACGAGGGACATCCCTCCCGGGTAGGAGGTGGGTTTTCTAAGTGACTGGAAGGAGCGCAAGGCGACGTGACCGTGCACTAAGTACAGATGGGAGCACGGGTTACCCGCAGAAACCTGTGCAAGCCTTGGGCAACAGGGACGAGGTTGGGGGGTGGGATTCGGCCAGCTGGGACGCACAGACTGAGGCTGATGAGTCGTCGTCTTCGGGGGGTGCCCCGCAGGGCCAAAAGGGCTTAGTGCGCCCAAGGAACTCGCGGCTGCCTGGGCCTGGTGTCCCATCCACCCGCCCCAGTTCGGGGACTTGGGCGTGAGGGTACCGGGGCCTTCCGCTCTCCCAGCACTTCACGCAGGACACCAGACTGCGCCTCGGCCTCCCCAGCCACCCCCGGTCCGAGGAGCCCAGGGAGGGGTCCAGGCCAGGCCCAGCACCCTCCGCAGGCTCCAGCTAGGCCGCGAGGGCGGAAGCGAGTGAGGACGGCCCGGGCAGTCTCGCCCCAGAGCCCGGGGCCCTTTCCCACTCCGCTCTTGCCGGACGCGTCGTGCGAGGGCGCTCGCGGCCCACGCCGGTTACACGCGGCCCAGGAGACCTCCCCCCACCGGCCCGGCGCGGCCCCGCGCTCGTGCTCCCACCGCCCGGCGCTCCGCCGCGCGGCCCGGGCCAGGTGCGGGTGGGAGCGCCGCCCAGGTGAGGCCGCCCCCGCCCCCACCCTGGGGGCCCTGCCGCGGCCTCCCCTCCGGCGCGCCCCGCCCCGCTCGAGCCGGGGGAGGGGGCCCTACCTGGCCAGGGTGCGAGGGGTCTCGGGACAAGGGCAGCAGGAGCCGACCGCCGCCCAGCGGCCTCGCGGTCCGGTCGGTCGGCAGCCACTCCCTGTCGCGGCCCGCCCGCCGCGCGGCTGATTCACGCGCCCGCCCCCGCCCCGCCCGCCGCTCCCGCCGCCGGCCTGCCCGGGCAGCACCTGGGGGCGGGGCGGGCCCCACCCGCGGCGCGCCCGCATTCCGCCGCCCGCGCCCCCGCGGCCCCCGGTCCCCGCCGCGCCCCCCGGCCCCGGGTGTCCCGCCGCCGCCGCCGCCGCCACCGCCGAGGCCCCGCCTCCCGGGGCCCTCTGCCCCCGGCGCCCATCCGTTCGCCGAAGCTCTAGGCCCCTATCCCTGACCCCTGACCCTCGCCCCGGAAGTCGAGGTGACTCGGAAGTTCCGGCTCAGTCGCTAGGAAACCGCTCAGCCCGACGTAGGGGGCGGGACTTCTCGCCCTGCCTGCGAGTTGGGGGAGGCAGGTGAGGCAGGTGAGGCCGCGGGGCGGCGCCGAGCCAGGGGCGGGCCCGGGCTTGAGGACCCCGCGAGCACCGGGGATCCCCCGCCACCGGGGCACCCCTAACCTGACGCCCTCACAGAGGACCCCCCCACTCTCCGCACGCAATACTCACAAGTACCTGGGACCCCACTGGCACACAGAGACACTGCGCCCCTAGACCCCTCCCCACACCCACGCGCACAAGGGACCTTCCCACACACCAGTCCCCTCCCAGGCCAATGCCCCCCAGGTAGATGGAACCCTACAGGCACTCCCACAAGGACTCTACAGGCACATCAGGACCCGTACACACAAGGGATGCCACATGCATTTACCTCCTTACACACCAACGCCTCCACTTACAGAGGGCCCTGCACACACCCCTGCTGACCCCCAGGCACGTAGGACCCCACGGGTACCACAGGGATCCCTGCATACTTAAGGGACCCTACGTGCACACCAACTCCACACGCCTATCATCCAGGCGCACACCACCGTCCACGCACATAGGAGACCCCGCATGCACATGGGAAGCTCTCACACACCAACCCCACACACAAACAGGGAAGCCCACATTCACTGATCCCCCAGCAAACCATCCACAAGTACCAGGATCCTCCCCCACAGAACCATGCCCATGTACAGGACCCCATACGAACACTGAGACTCCTTCGCTCAGCAGGTACCCTGCTAGCATTGCTCCACGTGGAAGGGGACCCCGTAAGCACACACTGACCCCCCTCAAGAAGTCTTCAGTCCCCCTAAACACTTCAGATCCTTGCTCAGAACCCCAGTTCCCCATTGGATCCCATTTAGGGCCTGCCCTGCGGTCAACCATGTGTCCAAGCCAGGGCCCCTGCCCAAGCTTCTCCCTCCCCAGTCCATGCCGGAACCCTCTTCCTGCGTTTCTGGTCACCTTCCTCCTCGTCACTCGTGACGCACGATCCCATCTTCTGGGTTTCCAGGGTTGCTCTCAGTTTCATTAATTCCTTCCCCAAGCACTGTGAGACACCCCACCAGCAGAAGGTAGTGGGCACGCAGACACGGGGTCACACCAGCGCCCAGGTAAGACTGCCGTGCCGTACCTGTGCAGGGGGCGAGGCGAGGGGACCCAACCCAACCTGGGCCAAGGGAGGCCTCCCAGGGGAAATAAACTCTGGGGTCAGCTGCCTGGACTAGGGAGAAAGGCATTGCTTCCAGGCCCTGACAACAACATGAGAGGGTTGGGGGCACAGAAGTGTCGGTGTTTTGGGTGGGTGTGGGCAGTGGGGAAGCATGGCGGCTTCAGCAGAGCAGGGTGGCGCTATGCATTAGAATGAAGCTTGTTGAGCTGCAGCCCAGCGGTTCAGAGCAGGGACATAGGTACAAGACACCCAGCCCTGGAGGCTACGGTCAGGGCCCGGGACCAAAGGATGGGTGAACCAGGGAGTGGAGGAGGCAGGTGAGCAAGGGCAAGGGGGATGAGCTGCGGCCAGAGGTCCTTGCGAGCATTCCCCAGAAGCTGCTGGGCACACTTGGGCCGAAAGCAGGGCAGGCAGGTGGGCCTGGAAGCCGACAGGAAGCTGGGATGGGGGGTGGGGCGGACGTGAGGCTGTCTATCCACACAGGCCACTCTAAGCACACACTCCTTGACTTTTCCCACCCCGCTCCAGGAAAATGAGCAGCAAGAAGGGGGTGCCCAAAGCTGCATCAGTTCAGGGAAGTGGCAGCCATCTCTCCCTGGAGCCGAGCTGAGAGCTGTTGCTGGTAAGTGAGTCTGACCTCTAGAGCACCTCCACTCCAACACTGACTTGTGAGCCCCTCGCTGCAGCTGCCAGGGATGCTCTGAGAAGACCCTTCCCTCTGAGCGTGGCTTTCAGGGAATCTCTGAGTTGGGCTTGGTATGGTAGACCCGAGGATTCAGGGACTCAGAAGTCCATTCCAGACCCTGACCCTGAGACTTGTAGCCGTGGGGGGGGGGGGGGGGGGTCAGGGAGCAGTACTGGGAGCAGCACAGCGTTAGAACACAGAGATGGAATGCAGGCCCACGTGGGCTGAAGACAGGTTCTGAGACAGCGCACTTGGAATGCATGTTGGGGATTCTCAGGCCGAGTGTGTGGTCCACTCTGACCCTCCGTTCCACCTGGGCTGTCCCCTTGCTTTTCCCTGCCTACAGGTGCTCTCTCAGGCCACCTTCCCCATAGCCGCTCCTGGAGTGAATGGTGACAGCTTGCCCTTGGCTCCACCCTGTTGTGGGTCAGGAAGGGCCCCTTCTCTCCTTCCTGCCCTGGCACTCATGAGTTCTCTGTGAAGCTGTCAGCACCTTCCAGGCTGCAGTTCTGGGTCCCTCCAGCATCCAGGCCTGCCCTGGGGTCTGTGTTGGCTAACGGAGCACCCACCCCCCAGCTGCAGCCCCTCTGATCGGAGGGGGGCTGACCCAAGCCCCTGGACCACAGAGAGCTCGCAGATCACGCGCCCTGCTGGGGTGGTGGTGACTACTCTCCCATGCCAAGCCGGGGTTAGACCCTAGTTTCCCAAAATAGCCCCAGCGGCGTCTGAGGAAGCAGCCTTTCTGGAATGAGGATGATGGGCTCAGGGCCGCGTGCTTCTTCTGTGATCTCAAGCCCTGGGAACACAGACTGCAATAAACAGTGGAGGCAGGGCGGGAAGCCAGGAAGCCTGCCAGGAAGCCCTGTTGGGGGTGGGGGGAGGGTGGGCATGTTCCTCACTTCTGCTACCTGCTGACTGTCCACCTAGGGACTTGCTGCAGCCCTCCCCTTGTGCACCCCAAACACTGCCCTGGACAGCTCCAGCAGTTCCCTGCCCTGGCCCACGTGGCCAGGATGCCTGGGTCCCCTGTAGGAATACCTCTGCCTCAGTTTCCCTGAACAAGTATCCTTTCTGGGCACTCTCTACCTGCCAAACACTGGGCCAGCCTGGGAGGGCATGCTCTCACATGGTCTTTGTAGCACCCTGTGTGGTGGGCACACCTCACCTCTCGAGTGTGAAGAGGGCCCACCATTATCACACAGCCACCCTGGCCTCTGGCGCCCTGGCCCTCTGCAGGAATCTGTAGGTTGCTTGCATGGCTACCACACCCCCACAGACTGTCCGGAGCCTCCCCCACCCCCTTACCTGGCCTTGGGTCTGCAGCACCTCAAGGCCCTCGCTCCGGAGTTGCTCCAGCGCCATGGCCAGCTCCAGCCCCTCCACGCGCACCCAGGCCTGCTCCTCCTGTAGCTGCTGCAGCCACAGCTGCTCCCTCCACAGCTGCTCCTCCTGCCACAGCTGCTCCTCCTGCCACAGCTGCATCTGCAGCTGGACCTGCCGCCGCCGGTCCTCCAGCAGCCGCTGCTCCTGGGCCAGGCACAGCTGGACCTCATGGAGCCTCAGCAGCTCGGGACCCAGGCCCAGTGTGAGGCCCCCTGCCCCGCAGCCTTCCATGTCCGCAGGGGGGACTAACACCAGCTCGGACCCCAGAGCAGTGGCCTGCACTGGCCCCTCGGCTGCTTGTGGCCGCTCTGGCTTGGCCACCCCGGGGTGTCCCTGGGCAGCTGGCTTGTTGCTGGTCACGTGCTCCGCAGGGGCCACCCCCACCTTGTCCTGAGGGCCCCCTGCAGCGGGGGGCGGGGGCTTGGCCTCAGGGCCCTGCTGACCCGAGGCCTGCTGTGCCTTGCCCGCCCTCCTGCCTCGGGGTTTTCGAGCCCGACTTCGTTTCCCCGACATGGCCCCGATCCGGCGCCTTTCACCAGGTGTCTGCTCCCTGGGGGCCCTGGCTCATCGCCGGCCAGCCGTGATCAGGCAGGTGCAGCGGGCATCCCTGGGAGGCCACAGTGGGCCCTCGGCTCCTGCCCTGCCCCTTGGCTGGTGCCTGTGGCACAGCAGCTCCAGGCCCCGGCGCTGCCTGTGGGCCTCACGGGCCCCACTCGTTGGGCTGGGCCACGCTGGGGAGTTTATAGGGACTCGGTGGCGTGGTGGCTCACCCGGGCTCGAGGGCTGACTAACGTGCTGACACAGGGCGCAGGACTTTACAGGCCACAGGCCTCATTGGCCAGACTGGGAGGGAGACCGAGAAACTGGAGGAGGTGGCTCTCGGCAACCAGATCCCGGCTGTGTGTAGCAACGAGTCTGGGCCTGCCCTGGGCAGGCCACAGCGCCTCCCCCCCCCCCACCCCTGGTCCAGGGCAGCTCACCAGCCCACGGGCCCGGGAGCTGCATCCCAGTCACACGGACCATCCAGAGGAGACCCTCCCTGGCCACAGACAAGCCCAGCACAACTAGTCTGGCAGCCCCCAGGCCGGCAGGCTCAGAGGAGCCCCCCGGGGGCCCAGGCTTGCCTGGGGTGCTCTGTGGAGGCCACACTATTCACCCAGCCTGGTGGCCTCCTGCTGGGGGCTGGGGGAAGAGCCGGGGCCTAAGGCCCGATGGCATTTTGTGGACTGAGATGGGGCAGCGAGGCACAGTCCAGCCTGCCCTGGGGTGGGGCAGGGGCCCTTGATGCCTCCTGGTTGGGGGTCCAGCTGCCCTGCCCCAGAAACAAAGGCCTTTGTATCCCCAGGGGGACCCTGGTGGGGGTGGGGGTGCACAGGGCCATCCTGAGTGCTGGCGTCCCCTGGGCTTCCTGTTGGGAGGAGGCCCCAGACAGCCTCCTCCCCAGCGTTTCCCCAGCCTGGGGCCGCTGACTCACACCCACGCCCAGGGCCCCATCCCAGCCAGCTCTGCCACACTGGCTTGACTGGTTTGCCTAGCACAGCCCTGCTGGGAGCACCCTCCTCCTCCTCCCACTCAGCCCTTGTCCCTGAAGCTTCAGGGGGGAGGTAGACAGCAGGCCACCACCTGGGGGGCACGGGAGGACACACAAGGGCACCAGATGCCGGGCCGTTAGGGCAGGGACCTCGCCACACGTGGCTTGCTAGAGCCCGGGCTTCAGGACCCGGGGCCAGGGGTGCCCCGCCCCCCGCGGCACCCCAGGGGGCGCCGCCGGACTGCCTGGGAGGACATGCCCCAGGTGGGCGCTCCTTAACTGCCGAGAAGCACCTGTCCTCCACGCAGCCCCTAAACGCCTCCGGAGGGTGATGGGAAGGGGTGGGCCCACGCCTCCACCGCACTGACTTCCCCCTCCCCCAGGGAAGCCGAGAGAGACTCGCCAGCCGCCGAGGAAGACCGGCCAGCCGGCCAAGCGGCCCGTGGCCCCTGAGTGCCCAGAGGCCCCGGCAGGTGAGAGCCTGCGCACCCCGCGTCCGCTCTCGGGGCCGGAGGGGATGGGCAGGCCTGCGGGCGGGCTGGCGGGAAGAGGACTGCCCTGCGCCGGGACACGCGTGGTGTGCGTGCATGTGCGTGTGCGCGCGCGCGGGTGCTCGCGGAGCCGCGTGGCACTCCCCGGGGCAGGTGGAGCCGAACCCCGGCCTTCTCTCGGACCGCGGCAGCGCCGGGCTTTCCCGGCGAGGGCTGGGCGGGGTTGGCCCGGTGCCGCCTCCCAGGGGCGCGGCCTGTCCGGGAGTCCCTCTCCCTCACGCCTGTAACCCGCGGTGGTCGTCGGCTGGGGACTGGAGAGGGGCTGCCACCTTCGTGTGCCACTGTGCTTCTCCTGCTCACTCTCGGGACCCTGTGCCCGCCGGTAGTCCTCTTTTTTTTTTTTTTTTTTATTTTTTAAGATTTATTTATGGGGGAGGAGGGGCAGAGTGGAGGGAGAGAGAGAGAGAGCGGGGAGCTCCAGGTGGGGCTGGATCTCACCACCCTGAGATCATGACCTGAGCCGAAATCAGGATTCCACCGCTCAACCGACTGAGCCCCCGAGGCGCCCCAGGCGCCCCCAGGCTGTCTTCTCAGGGCAGGCATCGTCCACTGTAGTCCCTTGACACCGACCGCCAGAGCCGAGTCTTTACCAGATCATTGTCCCGTGCCCCAAACCCATATTCCACGGCAACCCCCCACCCTGTCCTGGGTGCCCTCAAACTCACCAGCACATCCTGGGGCAAACCCCTCATCCCCTTCCTCTTCACTGTCCAGTCTCCCGAGACTGCACCCTGGGGACCCTGTGCCCAAGCCCTCGTGTCCAGATAGGTCTTTGTGGTCTGTTTCTCTCCCTCCCACCCTGGCCTTGGTCTCTTCGCCTCCTGACTCCCATTTTACTTCTGGCCTGTCCCAGACAGAGTGGCTGGTCTCAACCCTCACACAAGCTTGGTCTTGTGTGGGTGGTGCTGGCCTTGCCCCAGGATAAACTCCCAGCGTGCCACCCACACACCAAGGGCCAGGACAAGGAGCCTGACCTTGTCCCGAGGACAGGGGTGGACCACAGAAGGTTTGTAAAGTCCTGCCTTATATATGCGCGACGTATTTATTGCTTGTGGTTCCAGATTATGCATAGTAGGACTGATTCTCTGCAATTTAAGCAGAGATGGAATGTGCTGGAAGGATACTCAGTAGCTGGAGATTTGGGCTGGGAAAGAGGCAGAAATGAGAGGGAGTGGAGGACACAGGCCAGGCCCCGAGGAGTCTGAGCAGGATGCCCCGTCTGTCATTAGAAGCCCGCACCAGCTGTGCCCTCGACTCTGCGGGTCCGCCAAGAACCCGCTCTACCTGTGCCCTGCCGTTACTTCTGGGGAGAAGCCGCCCACACTTCCACCACACTCTCATTGTCACGGGGAAGGGGGGCTCCTTTTTCAGTTTCTATGGTGGGCAGGGGGCTCCCACCGAATTCCTCAGAACAGCACCCAAGGTGACAGGGTGGGAGTCCTGAGCCTCCAGCAGGCCCGTCCCCTCTTCTCTAAGGCCAGCTGTTCTGGGCGTGAGTGAGGCTAGGCAGGCCCCACTGCCCTGCCTCTTTCTGCTGTGAGGTGGGGGCTCGGACTGGGCATTCGGGGGCCAGCAGGTCTTTGCCGATGGTGGCGTGAACAGCTGAGCCAGTAGGAGCCTCCCTGCAGGAACCCATGTCAGCCAAAAGAAAGGGTGTCCCCTTTGCACAGAAAGTGTCCCACAGGACTGCCGCACTCAGGCCTGGGCACCCAGAGGATGAAGATGTCCATGGGCCCCACTCTGCTGCCGTGGCCACATGGCTTGTGAGCCGGGAACAAGTCTGTGTCCGTTTGCTAGCCCAGAGCCTCCTTTGCAGTGAGGATATCTGGTCAGCATCACACAGGCAAACCATTCTCAGAGCCTGGGTTTATTCTGAGAAGTCTGTTCAGAGGGCGTCTCCCCCAGTCTCCTCACCACCACCCACGTTTCTGATGACCTGCCCAAATCATCAGCCAGAGCATAGGAGTTGGCACCAAGAAGGTTGTTGGGCAGGACAGTGTCTGCTCGGCCTTGGTGTGGGGGGCTCGTGCTGTTGGGCCCAAGTGTCTCCAGCATCCCTGCCCCCTCAGCCACCCCATGCACTGGCCTTCGCAGCAGCACCGGGCGGCCGAGGAGAGAGGCTGGCCGACATCCATAGGATGTCCACCTCCTCTGCAGTGGACTCTCTCTGGGGCCGTCACAGTGAGAGGCAGAGCCAGCCCCCCATGCTGGCACCCCGAAGCCTGCTCCTGCTGCTGCCTTTCCCAGCCCTGCTTGTCTCTGTCCATTTCCGGCTCCTGATGAACCAGCCAAGCCTTTCCCCGTTGTCCTGGGGGCAGTTTTCTGCGCCGCCCAGGCCACTCTTCCCATCCATGGGGAGTGAATGACCAGGTGCCCCCCCAGAGACTGTCGGTCTCGCTGCCCCGCAGGGTCTCCTGACGGAGGAGGACAACGGCGGGCAGTCTGAGTTAGTGCCGCCGGGTGGACTCAGCTGTGTGTGTGGCCGAGGCTTTCCTCTGCTGTGCTGTGGACTGAGGAGAGGCATGAATACTACGGAAGGGAGGAGAGCGTGGCATGGCTGTCTGGGTCATGGAAGGGACTCAGGCCTTCTGGGTGTTTCATTTCTACCATGCGGTGGATTCCCGCTGTATCTGCCCGATGCCAGGAGTCCCCAGAGTGAGGACCGCAGGCTGTGATGGGTTCCTCGGGCGGCATGTTCTCTCCTGCCCTGGTTGGACTTCCAGTCTCCAGCAGGGCCAGGAGGTCAGGAGATGTTCTCTAAAACAAGAAGAGTGTTCTGCCACGGAAGGCACAGCCTTACTCTAGAACCTTGGAGCCCTGCTGCACCTCTCCTGTGGGGGCTCACCAGAGGTTCCACAGGGCACCCTTTTGCCCACAAATACCTACAGCATGTCGGACCTGCTGATGAGGTGGCCCCAGCCTGGCAGCTCATGCCTCAGCCACAACCTCTGGGCCCTGCTGGGACCGTTAGCCTTCTGGGTCTCCCAGCAAATGGGGTGTGCGGTATTCCCAGAGACAGGATGCTGCTCAGAAGTCCCAACAGCCTTGCCCACCAGTGGGCTTCTTTCTTGAGGAAGGAGGTACAAAGCACAACGATTTATTTTTTACCTTACAATGTCCTAGCAAGTTGCAGATCCACGAACCCCGAGAGCTTCCCCAGACCGCTGGTTTTGTCTCCCTACGTCTGGAAGTCTGAGAATCCGGGCAGCACCAGGACGGTCTAGGTTCCTGTGCTAGCTTCCTGTGGCTGCAACCAGCACACATTGCTCAGTTTAAAACGGTGCAGACTTATTCTCTTGCTCTTCTGGAGGTTAGAAGTCTGACACGAGGCCGCCATAAAGGCCTCGGGAACTGCAACCCTCTCTGGAGGCTCTAGAGGGAAATCCGTGCCCTTGTCCCTCCACTTTCTGGAGGTGCCCACATTCCTTGGCTCGTGGCCTCTCTCGCTGCCTTCCAGGTCAGCACTGTTACCTGTGTCTGACCTTCCTCCGAGTCTCTTCCGCCTCTCTCTCCTCTTGTGATTACATGGATCTACCCACACAATGCAGGATGATCACCCTATTTTAAGGTCACCTGATTAGTAACCTTAATTCCCTCCTGCATGTAACACAGCCCATTTCCGGGCTCCAGGGAACAGGACACGGACATTTTTGGGGGGCTTGTTCTGCCTCCTACATTCCCTATAAGCTGTATTACCCCCGGAAGCCAGAGTGTGGCTTGGTCCTGAGAGAAGACAGTGACAGTGCATTGCAGTCTTGGCCAGATTGCGGTGGGGAGGTGCCCTGGGTCCTCCCAGTGATGGACGTTGAGAGGAAAGCGTTTGCCAAGTCAGTCGTGCACAGCCCATCTGACCGGTTCTGCCACCTGTTCAAGTTCATTGTCGTCCATCTTCTTCCACCATTATTCATCTGTTTTCTGCAAAGGCCAGACAGGTGAATTCAACAGAGATATGATGGGGACCACTACTCCTGCTTTCCTCAAGCCTGTCTGTCTTGGGTCTTTTCTTTCTTTCTTTCTTTCTTTTTTTTTTTAGTTAGGCTTTATTTTTTTTAGAGCAGTTTTAGGTTCCCTTCAATTGAGGGGAAGGTACAGAGATTTCCCATACACCCCCTACCCCTGCTCATGTACAATCTCCCCAATTATCATCATCCCCACCAGAGGGGTGCATTTGTTACAGTCGATGAACCTACGCGGGTTTATGATCATGAAGCATCATCATCACCCAGCATCTAGTTGACCTCAGGGCTCACTCCAGGTGCTGGACCTTCCGTGGGTTTGGGCAAACGTGTCATGACGCGCATCCACCAGTAGAGTGTCATACAGAGCAGTCTCCCTGCCCTAAATCCTCTGTGCTCTGACTGTCCTTCCCTCCCCCAACCCCTGGCGACCGCTCATCTGTCTCCATGGTTCTTCCTTTTCCAGAGTGTCAGAGACCTGGAATCACACAGTATGGAGCCTCTTCCGACTGGCTTCTCTCACTTAGCAATATGCATTTAAGGTCCCCCCATGTCTTTCCATGGCTCGAGAGCTCATTTCTATGTAGTGCTGAATAATATTCCATTGTCTGGATGGACCGCGGTTCACGTATCTGTCCACCTACTGAAGGACGTCTCGGTTGCTTCCAGGTTTTGGTGACCCTGAATAAAGCTGTTACATACATCCATGCACAGGTCTTGATGTGGATATGTTTTCAGCTCTTTGGGGTAAATACCAAGGGCCATGGTTGCTGGATCACATGGTAAGAGTGTGTTTAATTTTGTTAGAAATCTCCAAACCGTCCTGCAAAGTGGCTGCACCACTCTGCTCTCCCACCAGCCACGACTGAGCGTTCCTGTTGCTCCGCATCCTCACCAGCATCTGGTGTCGTCAGTGCTCTGGATGTTGGCCATTTCAGCAGGTGTGTCATGGGATCTCGTTTTAACTTGCATTTCCCTGATGTCATATGATGTGGAGCATCTTTTATATGCTTATTCGCCATCTGTGTATCTTCTTTGATGAGGTGTCTGTTAAGGTCTCTGGCCCATTCTTTAACTGTGTTGTTTCCTCACTGTCGAGTGTCAGGAGTTCTTGGAATATACTGGATAACATGTCTTTACCAGATACGTCTTTTGCAAACATTTTCTCCCATCTGTGGCTTGTCTTCTCACTCTCTGACAGTTCTTTCACAGAGCAAAAGCCCAGCATATCAATTATTTCTTTCATGGATGGTGCCTTTGATGTTGTATCTAACAGTCATCCCCATACCCAAGGTCATCTAGGTTTTCTCCTATGTCCTTTCTAGAGCTTTATAGTTTTGCATTTTACATTTAGGTCTGTGATCCATTTTTTATAAATATTTATTTGTTTGAGAGAGAGTGTGCACACACAAGTGGGGAGAGGGACCGAAGAAGAGAACCTTCAAGCAGACTCCCCGCTGAGCACAGAGCCCAACACCGGGCTCAGTCCCACGACCCTGAGATGATGGCCTGAGCTGAAACCAAGAGTCAGACGCTTAACTGAGTGAGCCACCCTGGCGTCCCTGTGATCCGTGTTTTTATTTTTTTTAAAGATTTTTAAAATTTATTTATTCATTTGAGACACAGAGATAGAGAGAGCATGAGCAGGGGGAGAGGCAGAGGGAGAGGGAGAGGGAGAAGCAGGCTCCCCGCTGAGCCAGGAGCCCGATGCAGGGCTCGATCCCAGCACCCTGGGATCATGACCTGAGCCGAAGGCAGACGCTTAACCATCTGAGCCACCCAGGTGCCCCTGTGATCCATGTTTTTAAAAAGATTTTGTTTTTTAAAGCAATAGCTACAGCCAACGTGGGGCTCAAACCTACAACCCCAAGATCAAGAATTGGACACTCCACTCTGAGCCCACCAGGTGCCCCTGGTCTATGATCCATTTTGAGTTAATTTTTGTGAAGGGTGTACGATGTGTGCCTAGATTTTTTTATATGGGTGACCAGTGTTCCACCACCATTTGTTGAAAAGACTGTCTTTGCTCCTTTGTAGCGATCAGTTGACTATATTTATGTGGGTCCCTCAAGTCTTTAGTGTTGCTGTTAATCTCTACAATTCCTCTAGGAAAGTGCTATTTCTATCTTGTTCACTATCTTGGTGGGTATGGGTAAGTTCCATGGGCTACCACTTGGCTCTTCCTGCTGTAATGACCCCATTGGTCAAGGACCCAATGTGAGCATTCTGCCGGTGGCTAATTTATCTATCCCAGCTTACTGGACAGACCCATGGACCTGTGTCTAGTGGCAGTGGACTCAAGCCACGGCACCATCTTTGACTGATCTCCATTCTATAGACAGAGGATCCTGATGCTATTACAAATCTGCAGTCTCAGGATCAGTTTAGATACTGTATCTAAGAGTCCTCAAAAAGTCTGTGTATTCCCCTTGCCCCCCGTGTACAGTTAATCCTGGTAGAGGGCCACCGACTCCTCCGAGGAAGGACTAGGAGAATATTCAGTGTCAGGAGAGAACTTGTGACATTGCTGGATCCTCCGTCAAGGGCAACTGGCTTCCCCTCCGGTCTGAGAGCTGGGAGTCTTTGACCTTGGTGCTTGTCTGGGAGCGGTGAGGGACTGTGGTGGCTGATGTCGGATTTCTGATTGGCAGCGCCTGGTGTTTTTCTGGTTTTACAAATTGAGCAGCACCCTACACACTGCCCATCCGCCCCATTCCAGGTCAGAACGTCGTGACCACCACTCCAGCTTGCTGCCCCTCACGACCATCGACACTGTCTTGTACCACTTAAGCTCTTCTCTTCTAGAATCTGGACATTCCCCCCCCACCCCCCACCCCCAAGAGTGAGCTCTGCATTCACTCACAAGTGTCTTTCTTCTTGTTCTAGTGAAGGGAGTCTTCTCTGAGCCTTTGCAAGGATCCTAGTCAGGTGAAGGGTTTACAGACTAACATTAACCATTTCCTGCAGAAAAAAAAAAGTTTTTTGGAAGCAGGCTACTTCTTCCTGGAGCTGACTTGCACTTCCCTGCTCAATCTGTTCTGAACCCTGACTGGTTACCAGCCTGGGTGCAGTGAGGGGTGATGGGGGCCTATACTTGGGCTGAGGTCATGACATGGTCCAGAAAAACTACTCTCGTCCTGGCACAGAGCCCTCTGCATGGTCCTTGCTGGGGTGGCGTGAGAACAAGCGGACAGGAAAGAGGAAATCCCTTCTAACCGCCCCCCCGTACCCCCTGTTGGCAGAACACAACAGGAAGCTGGCTGGGGAGCAGCGTGGCGCAGCCCCAGCATTCCAGAGCTGAACAGAGGAGGACCTGCTCCAGCCCTTCGGCTGTGGCCTCCGCTCACGCCTTCACGTGCTCGTGAACTTCCCCTTGCAATGCCTCTGCCCAACGAAATGCACGCTCTGTAGGAACGAAGATGTCCTCACTGTCCTTCCATCAGCACACCTCTGACTGATGTTCATTACACCCCAGATTCCCTCATGTTCCACCTGGAACCTGGATTTCCTGACGCTTAAATACTAAATGGTATAAAGTTTCCCAGGATCAACAAGTCTGACATAAAAAATGAGAGAATAAGGGGCGCTTGGGTGGCTCAGTCAGTTAAGCGTCCAACTCTTGATTTCGGCTCAGGTCGTGACCTCAGGGTCATGGTATTGAGCCCCACGGTCAGCTCTGTGCTCAGCAGGGAGTCTGCTTGGGATTCTCTCTCTCTCTGCCCCTCCCTCCTGTGCCTGCCCTCTCTCCCTAAAATAAATAAAATCTCTAAAAAAATTAGAGAATAGGGGCGCCTGGGTGGCTCAGCCGTTAAGCGTCGGCCTTCGGCTCAGGTCACGGCCCCAGGGTCCTGGGATCGAGCCCCGCGTCGGGCTCCCTGCTCCGCGGGAAACCTGCTTCTCCCTCCCCCACTCCCCCTGCTGGTGTTCCCTCTCTCGCTGTGTCTCTCTCTGTCAAATAAATAAAATTTTAAAACTAAAATTAAATAAAAAGTTAGAGAATAGAGTAGAAGAAGATATGGGTTAATATATACAAATATGTGTAACAAATGAGGAGGCAGATACGCACCCTGTTCCTGAGGCCGATCGTGGCTCTTAGAACCCCTCCCACTGCCCCTTCCCCGTGTCCTTTGCCCTCAGCTGGGGCGTCAGTGGGCCTGGGTTCTCTCCCTGAAGGGTGTGAATCCTCATGGGCTCTCGCCCCCCAGGGCACACCTGGGTTCCAGACACAGTCCTTCTCCCGTGAAGACCAGGGAGCTGACCCCTGTGGGAGGTCAGGACGTGTCGCCCCGGCTCGTATGGAAATGCCCCTCCTTGAGTGTCAGGTTCGTGCGCGGGCAGAGGCTTCCCTCTGCGGTTCGAGCCATTCTTCCGTCGCCCAGTGGAAGCGTTCACTGGGAGCTGAGACCTCCCCCGGCGTACCTCAGAGCCCCGCAGAGGAGAAACACAGCTACCGTGGGTAGATCACGGGGACACTGGCGACAGAAGCCACTCCTGCTTCTGCCTCCTGGTTACGGGACGGGTGTGTGCTGGCTGTGGTGGGAGCCGCCCCGTGTTCGTTACCGGTTGCAGCTTCACACCTCCCACATCTGGTGTCATCTCTCAGTCCTGTGGGCCGGACGTCCAGGCACAGCCCACGGGGGGCTCTCTTGGGCTGCGGTCTTATCCCAGTCCTTGACTGGGGAAGGATTTGCTTCTTTGTGGGCCGTTGGGTGAGAACCTTGCTTCCTCCTGGCTGTCGGTCCTGCCACATGGGCCTCTCCGGAGGGCGTCTTACAGCATCTAAGGGACACATCCAGGAACTGGGGGGAATAACCATATGGTGGGTCTGCGAGCTGGGGCCCAAATCCCACCATCTCCTGCCCAGGGATGCCCCCATGCTCACTGGGGGACCATCGCGGTGTCTGGGGCCCCAGTGCTTAGTCTCTGCGGTCTGGCTATACTGTTGCTCCCCCAGGGACGGTCACCCATGTCAACGGACAAGGGTTGTTTGGGAGGCTGGGACAGGTCGCTGGGTTCCTCCCAAAGGGATCCATGGGTGCTGCTTTGGTTCATTGTGATACTGTTTCTTGCCATGGATTACTGCAGCTCACTTCCTGTTGGCAAGGAGCTCAGCTACGGTATTTGTATTCCATTGGTAAAGTAAGTGTTTTATTTTAAAATTTCACCACTATACCAGAAATTGGATCCCTTGCAACTATTTAAACTTGTTAGGAAAAATTTTAAGCGTCAACTTTAAAATGGACAGGGAGGTACATAGTTTTACATTCTTTTTTTAAAAAACGATTTTATTTATTTGAGAGAGAGTAGGAGCGGGGGGAGTGGGAGAGGGAGATAGCAGACACCCCGCTGAGCAGGGAGCCCGATGCGGGGCTCGATCCCAGGACCCCGGGATCATGACCTGAGCCGAAGGCAGATGCTCAACCGACTGAGCCACCCCGGCTGCCCCGTAGTTTTGCATTCTTAAATGAGATACGCGAGTTTGATGACTGAGTTCTAGACAGCTGGACTTCTTTTTAAGGTTTATTTATTGAAGTAGGGGCACCGGGGTGGCTCGGTTGGTTGAGCATCCAACTCTTGATTTCAGCTCAGGCCCTAATCTCAGGGTCCTGGGATCGATGAACCACAAAACTGAAACCCAAGTCCACACCCTAGGAAGCAGGTGGAGTGGCTATCCCTGTTCTCGGGGCTCACGTGGTGATTTCCTGACAGGCACGATCACGCCTGGATTTTGTGTTCATGTGCCTCAGGCTCGCGTCTGTGACATATAAGATTGTTTTCACAAGGTCACAAAAAGCCCCTCAGGTTTTGATCTGGGAATTTAGGGGTGTTTCACTTGCTGCTGTCTTCCAAGGACCCCACAGTTCTTGAAATATGCACGTTCTTCTACTGACCCTCTCGCAGCGAGAGCACAGAGAGAGGAACACCTGCGGGGCTGGGGTTCCACCAGCCTGGGAAAGGTGCACCACTACTAGATGGCACCCCCCAAAAATCCATTTCCTCATAACAATGTGAAGCCATGCCAGAAAGTCGCCCACTCTGTCACCATTCAGAACGGGGCAGCGTGGAGACGTGCTGGTCCCCTGCTGCTTCTGCTGCCTGCTTCCTCCAGGTGGCCGCAGGTGGCTTCGCACGCCAAGAGCTGAGGCCGGCATTGCTCCTGGCCTTGCCTCCCCTGGTTCTCTCTTCTCCCACAGGCACTGACTGTGGGCGCCGGGGGCTTACAGAGCTTGACGGGAGAGCCTGCCCTGGCGTCTTTCCCCAGAGTCGGGGGCTGACCACTCCTGCATTTCACGGGGACGTGGCAGCAGCCCGTTTACTTTGTCCTCCACATGAGGCTGAGCTTTCACGGCCCGTGGCCCTCAGAGATCTTGTCAACTGTGTCCTTTACTCTTCGCGATTTGAAGGGGTTGCAGCTTCCACCCAGGTGGTCCTTGAATTTCCGGACTTGATTGCTTTTGCATTTTCCTGGCAAAACATACAGTTGTATTCTGAGCTCGTCTTTGTGAAGAACCTTGTCGAAAGCGGCCAGCACTGCCTAAACCTGCTGCACGCGCGTTTTCTTGCCTCATCTCCTAGAGCTACAAGTTCATGAAATACCTCGTCTGCCGTGCAGTCTGTCCCAGAGGCTGGCCTCCGACCACTCAGCCTGCCTCCTGCTAGTGTGGGACGGGGGCTGCCCTCCCCCGGCCTTCGCCTCAAGCCCAGGCCCCCTGTTTCCGCCTGGCACTTGTGGTGGTGGCACCTGCCTTCTGCTACCAGTGTCTGCATCGGGTCAGGATAGGCCAGGTCTCCAGGAACAACTTCCTTGCTTTTCAAAATAACAACAGCTTAGGATTGCCTGGGCGGTGCAGCCAGTTAAGTGTCTGGCTTGTAGTTTCCGCTCAGGTCGTGATCTTGGAGTTGTGAGATCGAGCCCTGAGTCGGGCTCCACGCTCAGTGCAGAGTCTGCTGGAGATTCTTTCTCCCTCTCCCTCTGCCCCCTCCAAAATAAATAAATAAATCTTAAACAAAAAAAACAAAAAAAACAAGAAAAGCTTATTTCCCACTCAGGCTCTGCTGTGGGGCCCGGGTCCACAGACAAGCCGGCCCCTTCTCCAGGCCCCACACAGCTTTCCCATGGGGCGTGGCCATGAATGTTTACTCCAACATGCTTTATCACTTTCTTTGTGTTTTCCCCTCTGACGCGTGGGTTATTATAAAATGTATTTCAGAATTTCTAAATATATGGGTATCTCTAGTTATTTGATTTTAAGCTTAATTCAGCTATATTCAGAAAGTGTATTTTTTAATGACTTGAACTATGTGATATCTGTTAAATGTGCTTTATAGCTCAGGTTATAGTCAGTTTTGGTAAGTCTTCCGTGTGTGCGTGGAGAGAACGTGCCTCGCAGTGACTGGGTTCAGCACTCTCAACCTGTCAGCCGGCGAGTCTGCCGGCCATGTTGTGGACGTCTTCTGTGTCCTCACTGGCTTATGGGGCTGTTTGTCCTGACAAGTACTGAGAGACGTGTGCTAACCTTTCCTACTACGGGTTTAGATTTATCAGTTTCTCTTCATAGTGTTGATGTGTTTTGGAGTCTGGTTACCGGATGCCAACGGCCTTGCAAGAGCCATGCTGTCTTGGCGGACGGCTCCCTTTATTCTGGGGTCTTTTCCTTTAGCCCCAGCGCTGCTTATTGCCTCAGAGTTCACTTGCCACTAGCAGTCGGGCATAACTTTGCATTTCCTGCTGCTGCCTAACAAGTGGATCTGCACTTAGCAACCAAAGACAGCATGCTCCCCATCTCGGGGTCCTGTAGTGGCCATCTGGACGCTGGCCGGGCCGCAGTCTCATCTGGAGGCTCGTGTGGGATGCACGCACTGCAGGTTCTCTTGGGTTGTTGGCGGGTTCGTCTCCCATGGTCGCGGGCCTGGGTCCCGGCTCCTCGTTGGTCACCGGCCGTAGGTGCTCTTCAGTCTCACAGACGGCCCGTAGTTCCCCAGTGTGGCCCCTGGATGCTGTAAGGCCCGTCTGCCGGAGGGAATCCCATAAGGTATAACGTCAGCAGGGGAAGTGCCATCACCTTTGCCATGCTGTCTCGGCCAGAAGCAAGTCACAGGTGTCACCCGTGCTCAGGGAGAGGGCTCGCGCAGGGCATGCTCCACTGGGCTCTGCCTCATGCTGTGTCTGCCACGATGTTTCTAGACTAATCTTTTCGTGGCCACCTGCCCTGGAGTTTTCAAGCCTAGTGTGACTGCCCGCTGTCCTGACCTCGCGCGAGCCTCCGCACCCTTAATTACCCCTATGCTCCTCCTATGCTCTTATTTTGTGGGTGTGTGAACGCTCAGGTAATTGTGATGTTCTCTCTGTTGAACCGCATCCCTGCCCTCACCTGCACACCGGGCTCAGCTGCTCTGTCCCACCAGCAGCACACCCTGTGTCCGTCTCCCCAGCAAGACCGGCTGCCCAGGCCCCTCTAGGTTCTGTTTGTCCAAAGGTGTGTTTATTTCACCTTTATTTTTTAAAAAGATTTTGTTTATTTATTTGAGAGAGAGAGCGAGAGCATGAGAACGCACACAAGCCTGGAAAGAGGCAGAGGGAGGAGCAGACTCCCCGCTGAGCTGGGACCCTTGACACAGGGCGACGTGGGGCTCCGTCCCAGGACCCCAGGATCATGACCTGAGCCGAAGGCAGACGCTTCACCAGCTGAGCCACCCAGGCGCCCCTTGATTTTATTTTTTACCCCTTTGAAGGTAATATATCTTTTTTCTTTTAATTAATGAATGAATTTTATTTTTCCCCCCAAAATCCATGCTTTATGAACACATTATTCTCACATGTCTGCGTGACAGGTTTGATACACAAGATTCTTGGTTCATTTTACAGATTCTGAAACCAATTAGCTCAAAAGGTGAATTCTGAAACCATGGTTGGTGTAGCAAAAGCATATATCAAAACAAAGTCTAAAAACTTCATCCAAATATTTACATTTAAAAAAGACATTTAAAAAATAAGCTACTTATTAAGTGTGCTTGAACAAACCATGCGTGGAATTGAATTCCATTCATTACGGAGTTGGTTTTCTGCTAAACACATACTGATACTATAGAAGACCCTGGCAGTTGAGGATTTAAGTTTTCAACTTTCCCAGTTGATGCTAAAAAATAAAACACGACAAATGATTTCCGAGGCACAAATTTGAACCTCAGCAGTGGAAAGGCTAGCATGTAAGGCAAAGTCCTTAGGAGTCAGAAGGGCTGGCACCCGTAACTCAGTGTGGCTTTGCCAGTAATTTATTTTTTTAAAGATTTATTTATTCACTTTAGAGAGAGAGAGAAAGAGAGCACCCAAGCCGGGGGAGGGGCAGAAGGAGAGAGAATCTCAAGCAGACTCCCCACTGAGCACGGAGCCCAGCATGGGGCTCAGTCTCGCGACTCTGAGATCATGACCTAAGCAGAAACCAAGACTCAGACGCTCAACTGACTGAGCCACCCAGGCACCCCTTCCTTTAACTAATTTAAAGACTTCTCCTGCTGTGTTTAGTTTTTAGCAATTTTACCATGGTGTGCTTTGGTGTGTGTGTGTTTCCCTGCTTGTTTCCAAACTTATCCCATTTGGCATTTATAACACATGTCAACGCTGTGACTTGATGTCCGTTAGTTTTGAAAATTTTTCTTTAAATATTGCTACCTCCTCCCTGTCCTTTGCATTTGCAACTCGAGTTACCTGTGTATTAGACCTTTCCTCTTGTCTCTGCACCTCGACGCTGACCATGTTCATTTGCATCGCGCTCCCGCTTACCAGTTCTGTGGGCAGCCATGTCTATAATGCCGTTAGGTTTACCCACTGGACTCTCAATTTCAGGTTTTGTATTTTTACATTCTTGAACTTCCATTTGGTTCTTTATTATTGTTTCCAGTTCTCTGCCGAGAATTTTAATTTGTCTTTTAATTCCCTGAACATGTCACTTGAAGTCCGCATCCAAGAGCTGCTCATCAGCTCTTTCTGGGTCTACTTCTGTTGTTTATCATTTTCTTCATTTTTCCATCATACTGTGTTTCTTCATTTGCCTGATTATCTTTTGGGTGCCATACATTGCATATTAAACATTTTGGAGGGGCGCCTGGGTGGCACAGCCGGTTCAGCGTCCGACTCTTGATTTGGGCTCAGCTTGTGATCTCAGGTCCTGAGATCCAGCCCTGCACGGGGCTCTGTGCTGAGTGTGGAGTCTGCTTGGGATTCTCTCTCTTCGTCTCCCTCTGCCCACCCCCCGACTCATGGACACACGCTCTCTCTCAAAAAAAAAAAAAAAAAAATTTTTTTTTTTTTTTGGAGATATGCCAAAGTTCTGGACAATGTTCTTCTCCAGCGAAGATTTAGTCTCTGGCTGGCATCAAGGCGAGGGGCAACTCCGGAGTGCCTTGATCCCACCAAGGATTGAATGATTTGCTGCTGGGCCTTGCATTCCCATGAGGGTTCTTCATTTCCCAAAGAATGGAGTTCTTCAGGATTTCTACCCAATAGGGCTGCCAGATAAGATACAGGGCGCTCATTTAAATTTGAATTTCAGATAAACAACGAATCCTTTTCTTGTGTGTACATCTCCAAAATAGCGTTTTGTATTTTTATTAGCTCAATCTGGCAAACCCAAACCCAAAGCCTTACTGAATGCTCTGGGTTGCACCCAGATTTTGTCCCCTTGGTGCTGTGGTCTGCCCGAGCCTTGCCCCGGCTGTGGGCCTCCCTCCCGTGGGTGTGGCCAGATGAAGCCCCCTCCCGGGGCTGGGGCCACCCTCCCGCACTCGCCTACGGCCTTTCCACCCAGACGTCATGATAGAGTCATTCTGGCCATCTTTCTGTCGCGGTCAGTGGGAAGGCTGGGAGGAGAAGTGCGTTCTGAATCTTCTTGAGCTAACCCTAACCCTTCAGAATTCTGTGGGTGCTGATTACCGACTAGTAACACGCACTGTGGCTGTGAAATGCGAAGCATTTCAGGAGAGCCCGACTTGCTCTCTGTTTCTAGCTGGCAGCTTGAGGAGCTTTTCTTCTTTTTTTAAGGTTCAACAACCTGGTTAGGATGTGACCGGCGCCAGTAGTTTTGATTACCGGTATATTTTTTGTCACTCTTAAGATTTACTTCAGGAAATTTTTCTGTATTTTATCTCTAAATATTTTCCGCATTGCTGGTCCCTGCATCCCAGTTTCCGCTCGTTTCATCCATGATCGCCATCCCCACTTCTGCGATGGCGCGCCCTTCCTCGGTCTCCTCGTCTGCGCCCACTCTCCATCCTGACTCTTCCCGGGTCTCACTGAATCCCTCCGAGGCTCCTCCGTGACTCACGGAGCTGTCGGAGAGTGGCCGGTGCAGGCGGCGTCCAGAGCTCGGCCTCCGTCCGTTCAGACGCTCCGCCGTGGCTGGGGTGTGGGGCCTAACAGCCTGGGCTCCCTCTTCTGAGTCCCAGTGGGCTGGTGGGTGGAGACCCCCGCCTCAGCCTGGCCAGCCCAGCCTCCACACGTGGCTGCCTGAATGCTGGGGGGGCCTCCGGGGTGCAGGGGACTTCTGTGCTGGAGGCCATCTTCCTCACCCTCCCTCAGGTCCTCTGCTAGCTCCTCCAGCTGGTCCTCCGCAGCTGGGTCTCCTGGGGTCCCAGCTAGGTCGGGGCTGGGGTAGGAAGGCCAAGAGGCCCCGGGCCCTCCCTCTGCTCTCAGCTCAGTTCTCATACCTCCTCCTCTGCTCTCTGCTGGTGGGTTAATCCAGTGTGGCCTCCTTTGCAGATTTTAAAGATTTTATTTTTAAGCAACCTTTGCACTCAATGTGGGGCTCAAACTTACAACCCTGAGGGCTTTTTTTTTTTTTTTTTAAAGATTTAATTTGAGAGCAAGTGAGAGAGCACGGGGTGGGGGGAGGAGGTGGGGAGAGGAAGAGGGAGAAGCAGGCTTCCCGACGAGCAGGGAGTCCGACGTGGGGCTCGATCCCAGGACTCCGGGTTCATGACCTGAGCCGAAGGCGGACGCTTCACCGACTGAGCCACCCAGGCGTCCCTGCCTTTGTGGATTTTAGAACATTTCTGGCCCTTGGTTGGGTGGGAAGGGATGTGGACCTGGAGATCTGGCGCACCTGGTGTGGGAGGCCCCAGTGGCTCTGGACGGAAGCTTGGAGGGACCCCTGAGTGCCCTCGGTCCCCCAGGACGGGCTGCGGAGGACCGAGCCGTCACTGTCACCCAGTGCGCCTTCCGGCAGCTCCTGGCCAGAAGGGAGCTGGCCCGCCGCCAGCGGGTGCACCAGGACCACCAGCCGCAGAGGGAGGTGAGACCGGCCTGCGCGGCAGTGGGGGCAGCCGGGGCCCCTGCAACTGGGGCGGGGGCTCCCTCGGTCCGGGTCCGCCCGCAGGCCTTCGTGGCCCTGGTGCGGAGGGAGCAGGAGGCGGCGCGGCGGCGGCGGGAGGAGAAGCAGCGCGGGGCCCGGCTGCGGGAGGCGGCCTTGGACGGCGACGTGGGCGAGATCCAGGCGGTCCTGCGGGGCGGCGGGCGGGGCGGCCCGGGGTCCCGCGCGTGGTCACGTGGTCACCGCGGGCCTGCGCGCAGGCGAACGAGCTGCTGACCCGCGAGGGCCTGGGCCACGACGAGGCGGGGGCTGTGCGGCGGCGGCGGCAGCGCGTGGCCCTGGTGGAAAGTGAGGAATGCAGCGGGGACACGCCGCCGTCGGAGGCGGCGGCCGGCGGGCAGCCGCTGGCCATCCAGCTGCTGGCCGGGCAGGGCGCCAGCCCCGACAGCAAGGTGGGCGCCCGGGCCGGGGCTGGGGGCCACGGCCGCCCCCGCGGAGCCCTCAGGAGCGCCTCGCGCGGAGCGCCTCCGGCCGGACACCGCTGTACCCAGCAGCCTCCGAGGGGCACCTGGAAGCCGTGGAGGTGCTGCTGAAGCTCGGAGCTGACGCCCGGGTGTACGCAGACGACGGCAGCACCCCGGAGCAGGTGTGTGTGTGAGCGTGGCCAGGAGCACCCCCTCCCCTGCAGCGGCGGGCCCCTTACCACTCCTGGAGGGGTGTCGTGCAGGCCCCCACGGCTAGGGAAGGGAACTGCAGGGTGGGACCCGGGTGTGCCAACAGGCAGTGGAACGCCTGCAGGGGGCCTGGGGGACTGGCTCGCGGCGGGGAGTGGGGGGGGAGTGAGGAGGGGATCCGGGAAAGGGATGGAGAGGCCAGAGGACTCTTGGGTGTCTCATTGTGGGGGGGCAGCTGCACCATGATAAGGCTTTGGGGCCATGTTTCTGCCAGTTGGCGCCCTTTGTCCATAAAATGGGAGAGTGAGGCCGAGCATGGAACACACGTTCTGAGCTCCGGGCCAGTGTCGTCTGTGCCTAGGTGGCCTCCCTGGACACCGTGGCTGCTGTGCTGCGGTCGTGGGACCTGAGCCTCGCGGAGGCCATGCTCCAGAACATGGAGGTCGAGCGGCAGCGCCGGGTCCAGGAGGCGGCAGAGGCCAAGCGGTGCGGCGGGGGGAAGGGGGGCAGGGAGGGCCTCTGATGACCGGGCCACCCCTCCCCAGCATGAACCTCAACGTCCAGCGGTCGGCAAGGGCACAGCGGCAGTGGCACGCACAGGTGAGAGGTCCCCGGTGCGGGGACGGGGACGGGGGGTGGGGACAGGCAGGCAGGCCGCTGGCCTCAGAGGGATGGAGCGGGTCTGGGGGCGCAGCAGGCCAGCCCCGGCCCGGTGCCCGCGCCCAGCTGCAGCAGGCCTACTGTGAGCCCGCCCGGAGGACCGCGGAGCATGAGGCGTGTGAAACGAGCTGCCCAGGCCGGGCTGAGCTCGCCCTGCAGGTGGGCCTTCTCCCTCTCGGGCCTGGGCTTCCAGGGGCCTGCGTCCCCTCCTCCCGAGCGTGGGCGCCGCCTTCCAGCGGCGGTCTCCCGGGGTGGAGTGGGGGCCGCTCTCCCCTCCTTAGGTGTCTGGGCTGCGCCACGTGGAGGGAGTAAAGCCTCGCTCTGAGTGGAGCCTGGGGTCCCTCCTCTCCCACAGGCCATCAGGGACGCAGAGACCCAGGTGGACCGGCTTCGGCTAGAGGCCCGGAAGGCCGAGGAGATGCTGGCCATGGCCAGGCTAGAGCTGCGGGAGCAGACCCAGGAGGCTGGGCGGCGCTGGGGGACCGGGCCCGGGGAGGGGGATCAGGGATCAGGCCCTCCCGTTGGTGCCCCAGCCCACTTATGACTCCACAGGAGAGGAGGTGGTGCTCGGGCTGAAATGCCAGGTCACCGAGCTGCACGACATCCTAATGAAGGACGTGGGTGACCGCATCCGCGCCAACGGCCGGTCGGTGGTCAGGCTTGGGTGGGATGGCAGGCGGAGTGTTTGGGTGGGCAGCAGTGATCTGGTGGCCGCTCCCAGGTGGCCTCTTGTCATCGACCCTTCGGGCCAGGCATCCACCTTCCTGCGCTACCAGGACACCGACTACGTGGACGCAGTGAACCCTGTGCACCTGTGGCCGGAGAGGATCTGGCTGGCGCTGCTGGGGCCGCTCAGGTGAGCCGGCGTTAGGCGGGGCCCCTCGCCTGGGCGCCTCACCCACCGGCCTGCCCCGCAGGTACGGGAAGCCGCCGGTGTCTGCCCTGCACGAGGTGTACCTGCTCCCCGTGGGGCGGTGGCGGCTGGAGGCCGTGCGGCTGGGGGCTCCTGGAGCAGGAGGGCTACCTGTGGCTGCTGCGGCCTGCCGAGGAGCCTGAGTACAGCCCCTCGCGGTTCCAGGCGGCGCGCCTGGGGCACTTCCGCGTCGTCTTCGTCACCGAAGGCCCGGTGGCTGCCGGCCGAGCAGCTGCAGGTGCTGCTCCCGATGTGGGTGCTGTGCCCCCGCCACCGGGGAGCCTCTAGGGTCGAGCCCCAGTAAAGCTGGGGCCGCCGGCCTCGGGGCCCGGGACTGCCTGCGTCCTGCCGAGGGCACGCGCCCACGTGGGGAGCGGGGCGGAGGGCGGGGGCCCAGCTGGGGGCCTCAGGTTTGTGGGGAGAGCAGGCGGGCCCCGGGGGAGGGGGGGGGGGTCCCAGCCTTGGAAGGGGGCGGTGGCTAAGACAAATGGACAGACAGGAAGTAAAACGTAGTCAATTTTATTCTTCTTAAACCACAAAATAGAGTCTTTGGTTGTACAAACGTCACTAGTTACAGTCTTGCCAGTGGGTCCCAGCTGGGGAGGGGGCAGTTAGTCGGCGGCCGGAACTCCTGAGGGGTCTCTTTAAAATGCTAACACCCAGGTTAAAAGACTCGGGGCTAGGGTGCTGGTGCAGCCGGAGGGCCCCGCCCCAGGTCGAGGGGGCGGCACCCGGAGCCTCTAGGAGGGCACAGGGCCCAGGCCCCGGCGCCCGGGCCGCATGGGGCGGCGACTGCTGCACAGAGCCACGTCCTCAGCGCCCCCGGCGCCTGGCGAGGGCCGGCCCAGGAGCACCATGGCCACCTCTCCGTCCTCCTCCTGTGGGCCTGGTGGGCGAGGCAGGGCACGTAGTGAGCGGTTCGGGGGGGGGCGGCGGGGCGGGCACCCTGGGTGCACCCCGAGGGCCAAGCCTGTGCCAACTCACCAGGGCTGGGAGATGGTTCCAGGGACCTCAGCTCCTCAGCAAAATCTGGGGACTGAGGGGAAGAAGGATCAGGTCAGGGCTGCACCCCAGGCCTGCCTGCAGCCGCCCCCGAGAGCCTGGGTGGGGGGGGGGGGCCCGTGGAGCCCTGGCCAAGGACGGGAGCTGGCTGGGGAGGGCCCGCACCCATGGAACAGGACTCAGAGAGAGGGGGGCAGGCCTGGCTGGCGGGCCCAGGTGCAAAGCTGAGTGCGGCTGCCCTGCGGCCGGGCCTGGTACCTGCATGTCATAGACAGGTCTGGAAGAAGGGAGGGCTGCAAACACCCTGTAGTCAAACTTCCTCCCAGACAAGGCCTTGCAAGGACAGCGTGAGGGAGAAAGGCAGAGAGCGTGAAGAGGGGGAGGGAGGGGGGGTCTGGGGAGGGGGTGCAGGGCAGGTGACAGCTGATGGCTCCTCACCAGGCGTCCGGGGGAGGTGCTGGTCTGGGGCCCGAGGTCTGGCGGGGGACAAGAAGGGGGCGTTGGGAGAGGTCTGGGCCGCGGGGCGGGCCCCCCACCTCCGCCCGGCTACAGACCTTCCACGGGAGTGGGTGACGGGGTGGGCGCGGGCGAGGGGGCCTCGGCCAGCCGCTCCAGGGGCCCGCGCCTGCTCCGGCCCTCCTGGGACTTGCTGAGGACCATCTGCGCACGGAGGGCGTCCTGCTCCAGAGACTTCATCCTGCGGGCGACCGGGAGGTGGCGCTGGGCAGGCGGGCGCGGCAGCGGGGGTGGCATAGGCCTGGCGGGGGGGGGGGGGGGGGGGCACCAGGGCCTCACCTGGCTGCCCTCCACAGCGCGCGCTTCTCGGCCTCCAGGGCGCGCCGCTCGGCGGGGGACAGAGCCCGGTCAGGCGCCGACAACTCCGGGCTCTGAACGCGGAGCCGCTCCTGATGGCGCCTTTCGGCTTTGGCTGTGCGCACCGGGGCGCCGCCGCCTCCGAGGGGCTGGGGGGACGAGGGGCTGAGCCTGGGGCGGGAGACAGGGCAGGAGGACCAGGTGGGTGGGGTGCTGCGGGCACGGGGCCGCCGGGAGACGTCCGGGGCTGCCGCTCACCCTGCCGCAGGGCCGGCCCAGGCCGGGGGCTCGGGTTGCTCCTCCTCCTCGGGGGCCTCCCCGTCCAGGTCCAGGGTGAGCCCGCTGTCCTCCGCCTCCCGCATCAGCTGCGCCCTCTTCTGCTGCAGCTTTCGGGCTGGAGGAGGGGGGTGGGGGGGGGTTAGGTGAGACCCTGGCCCAGGCCCTGCCCACCTGCCCACCCAACTTGCACCTACCTTCCTCCTCTTGCATCTTCCGCAGGTCGTCGGCACCCACCAGTGACACGCGCTTGGGGGGCCCCTCGGCCTGGGGCACCCGCACCTCCAGTTCAAAGTACTTCTGCCGCTCCCGGAAAGACAGCTGCTCCGGGGAGGCCGTGGGTCCGGGGGTGGGGGGCTGTGGGAAGCAGGTCCTGAGACCTGGCCCCCCTGGGCGCATGCCCCACGCGCATGCGCGGCAGAAGGGCGGGCTGCCCACCGCGTACCTGGGCAGGGGGGTCCTGCGGTGGGTGCGGGCCGGGTACAGCAGCAAAGGTCCTGTAGGCCTGCTTCACGTTGGTGGGCAGTGCGTCGGGGGAGGGTGGGGATGGGGGCTAAGGAGGGGGGTGCGCGTGAGCCAGGGGAGGACAGCCGTCCCGGCTGCAGCCGCCATCCCCCCCAGCTGTCCCCACCAGCTGCTCCGACTCCCGTGTCCTGTGGGTCTGAGCACTCACAGGGCGGGGACCCCCTCTGTCCCTGGGGGCCATGGAGCCCCCTGGCCAGGCCCAAGCCACTTTTCTCAGCAAAGGGCAGGGGCAGAGACCAGAAAGAGGGATTGGGGTTCAGGTATGGGGATGGGGGGGTGGTGGAGGAAAGAGACCTGGAGCCAGGGGGGTGGATGGGGTGGGGAGCCAGGGGCGCGGGGCCAACACTCACCTGTCTGTTGTCTGCTGGGAAGGGGCAGTGGCTGGGAGCTGGCCCGTGCTTACTCCCTGCTGCAGTGCAGCAAGGGGGGTGCCCGTGGCCCGGCCCTCCCATGCAGCAGACCCAGGGAGCCGCGACAGGACCAAGCTGGCCCCCAGGGACTCATACACAAGCAGGCAGGCGGCGGCGCTGAGGCATCCCTGACCACCCAGCTCTGTCTGCCCAGGGGCCACGGGGAGCCCCCCAGCCCCATCGCCAACCACCTCTGGCCAGGGAGGCGCTCCTGGGCTGTGCCCTCACAGGAGTGGCAGCTGGAGGGGAGCGGCTGTCCCCTGGCACCCCCTCCCTGGAGGAGGGGGTGCTGTCCTCCACCCCGACCTGGTGGGCACTCACCTGCTGGCAGCTGGGGGAGCAGGGGCCCTCAGCCATCTTCCCTCCTGTCGCTCCAGGCGGTACCTGCGGGGGTCAGGCAGTGCCGGGGGTAGGGTCAGGCAGGGCTGCAGCCCCACAAGGAGGAGTTCTGCTTCTCCGTTCCCCTGTCCGTGAGCAGCACCCCCACCCCTGGCTAACCGTCCTCATGTACTCTGAAGGGGTGTGAGCCAGGGAGGCCCCAACTCTCACCTGCCCCCCCACAGCTAGGCCCCCACCCCTCCTGGGGGCTTCCTACTCAGCTGCTCACGGCTAAGGAACAAAGGTCTACACGAAAGCCCCCGGCGCAACGCACGCCCCCGCCCCCACCCCCACCCCCCGCCACGCAGCTGTGCCGGCCCTTCCCGGAGCCCGGGCAGCGACCACTCGCCCTCCTGTAGGACTTGAGCCGCGGCCGGCTGGGCACAGCCTCGGGCAGGGCTGTTTATGGCTCTCAGGGGAGGGATGAGGCCCAATTCTCCATCCTGCCCTGTGCCCGCCCCCCAGCTGTCAGCCCTGGGCCACTGCCCCCGCCCCCCAGTCCCCATGGCTTCTCGAAGCTGCTCCAGGCTGTTCCTGCCCTATCCCACCAGGAGCCCCGAAGGTTCCGGTGGCCTCGAGCTGCCTGTGCTCCCCACTCCCCAGCCTGCTTGGTGACTCTGAAGGGGGAGGGGGCTTCCCAGGAGCTGGCCCCGAGGATGCAGAGGGACCTGTGTCAGGTCAGGAGGCAGAGCTCCAGCGTGGGGGCCCATGGCCCCTGCAGACCCTGCCTGCAAGCTCCGTGCCCTGGGGTCTCAGTGACGAGCAGGGGCTCAGACGGGGGCAGGACCGAGCTAAGGTGGGCAGACGGAGAGCAGGCCAGGGACTCGGACACTGACCCTCTGCGTGCCCCCAGCGCTGGGCATGGCGGCTAGAGTGCGGTAGTCCAGCTTGAGGCTCTCCGAGCTCCGGCCCTGGGGAGCAGAGTCGACACAGGGGAGGCTGTGTCTGCACCCAGGTTGGGGGGGCCGGCAGATGCTGCCGAGAGTGGGCTGCAGCCCCCTGCCCCCTGTGCTCTGTCCACGCTGTGCCCTGCAGCGCTCCGGCAGGGAGGGGGCCGCTGGAACCTGGAGCCCCGGAGCCCGAGCGTGAAGAGAAGCCCAGTGTGTGGGGCAGGGGTGCCTGGTCACTCACCACGGCCTCTAGTCCCCACTGCGGGGTCTGTCCCGGCAGCTCCTTCTCCTGGGGGCAGAGAGGACACCAGTCAGGGACCGGCAGCCTTCGGCTCCCCAGCCCCGGGGCCGCCGGCTGCAGGTGGTTCTGACCTTGCCAGAGCCCTCGGGGCTCAGCTCCCGGTCGATGGAGGAGATGCTCTCCAGGCTGTTCCGGCGGCCGAGGCCTGCCGCAAAGGGGTTGGCAATGACGCCCGGGGACACCTGAGGAGAGGAGCGGGCTGAGGGCAGGGCCCCCCGGTCTCCAACGTCCTCTCCAGAGGTAGGCTGGAGCCCCGGCTGAGGACCTGCCAGTGACCCACACAGCCCAGGCGGCCTCTGGGGCGGGGAGGTCTGTGATGGCACCACTGGCCCCGCGGGCTAAAGGTCATGGAGGCACGTCATGGGCACTGGGGCCATGCTGATGTGTGGCGGGAGGCAGGGCAGGCCGACTGTGGGCACTGAGCCGCGGGGTGCCTGGTGGCTGTTTCTGGAATCTGCAGCGTGAGCACCCAGAAAGGACTCTGAGATAAAGACCACAATGCAGGAGAGACCCAGCGGCTCCGAGCAAGGGAGAGCCCGCGGTCTGGTGGCCGGGAGCCGGCGGGCAGGGCAGGCAGGGGACGGAGGGCAAGAGCGTGTGGCCAAGAGCTGTGCTTTGACCACAGACTGAGGGGGAACACACGCGGAAACACAGAATGGCTCTCTCCAACCTCACGAGAGACAAGGGGGATAGCTTGGCCTTGACCGATAGCAGGGACCAGAGTGGGGCTGGCTCGGGAGACCCCCCCACACGAACGGCCCCCACTGATGGGGGGCAGCTGTCGGTGGGCCGAAACACAAACCCAGGGCAGCCGCCGTTCAGAGAGTCCGAGTGAGAGAATGAATGAGGGGAGGGAGCGGGGTAGCAACCCCCCGGAAATCAAGGAGCAGGGAGGGGTCCCCTGCAGGGAAGAGGGAGCTCAAGGCCGGAAGCACGGAGCAGACACGGGGATACTGTCACGACAAATGGTGCCGCTCACAAGGCGGGTACGGCGACCGTGAACTGTGGACAAAGACCCTAGAGATGCGGGCTTGGCAGGGACACGCGGGAGGCCCAACCAGCGCTGGGACTCTGACAAGAGTAGGAGATGTAACGACAGACACTAAGGAGCCCACCTTCCCGACTTCTGGAATGCCCCAGAAAGGTGGGGTCCTCAGACCAGGGAGGACGGCAGAACACGGCGGGGCTGAGCGGGCAGCGTGCGAGGCAAGGCCGCCGCCTGGTTTCTCTCGCCAGAGAAGGCCGCGCACACAGGGAAGGGCTGGCCCGTGGGCAGGACGTGAACGCGTGCTTTTCCACAGTTGGAGACACTCACTCGCCGGCCGCGAGCACACCCAGGGCCTAGATCTTGGCTTTTAAATACCACCTTCCGCTAAAAGGAACCAGTGCTCCTTCGGAGAAGCGGGACGCAGGGCTGGGCGGGAGAGCATGGGGCAAGCGCAGGGCGTCAGGTGCCAGGAAGGAGGCTGCTCACGGGACGCTGAGCCACGTTAGAAGGGCCGGCCGGAAGCCGGGTCCAGGGCACAAAACCAGCAGCCACAGCGACAAACCGTCACCCGTGAAAGAACGCAGAGGCCGGAGAGGTGCAGTAACAGCAAACGGGCGAGTCTCACCATGGGGAAGGAAGCGCTCGCCCTAGTGGCACAGAGCCAACGGATGAACACAGAAGGAGCCACGAATTAGAATATGGCTGTGGGCCACGCACGGTACTAATGCAAGAAACACCACGGGTGCTAGCGCTGGTGGGTGAGAATGTGCCAAGGAATGGGACAAACACTCAAAGTACCCCCACAGAACACGTACTAATTTCAAAAGGGAAAGAGCCACTTTGTGGTGGGGCAACCTGGGGACAGCCCTATGGAGGCCGTGGGCGACAGGACGCACCGCCATCCGTGCGGTCAGCAGCTGTGGGACCCTCTGCACAAGGTCAGGGTTGGGGACACTGGGGAGATGGGGTGCCAGACGCCTGTGCATCCCTGGACCAAGCCCTCTGCTATGAAGGACGCCGTGGACCAGCTGGAGAGCTGGAGAAGCATGCCCGGGGCCTCTGAGCAAGAGATTCTATGGCCTGTTCTTGCAACTTTTTTCCAAGTTCAAAATTATTTTATGTATTTGCTTGTATTTTGCACAAAGAAATAATGGGGACACCTGGGTGGCTCAGAGGAACCTGCGATTCTTGATCTCATGAGTTCAAGTCCGTTGGCCATGGAGCCTACTTACAAAATAACAGTACAAACTCATGGCTTCTCTCTAGAAACATCCACATCCCAGGCTCCAAGTGCTGCCCGGCCTGACTGGGCTCTCAGGGCCAGGGGCCCCTGGAAATGGCCGGCTCCAGGGCCAGGGCAGGATACACCTGGATACCCGCTCACTCCAGAGAGCAAGGAAGCTGTCGAATGGCGGGTGTCCCACTGGGCAGACAGCCGCACACCCGACGAGGGCACAGTGCGGGCCCAAACATCAACAACATATGGACCTGTGAATTCAGCAAGAGAAAAACACTCCAGCTGCCATCTCTGCAGATCTCCAAGACCCCAACTTGTTCCTGAAAATGCAGACGAGATGAAGGGAAGGGAGCCGGTGTGTATGGCGCGACTCCTGGGCTGCCTGGCCGGGGGGGCGGGGGGGCTCCTCCCTGCAGGCTGGTCTGCAGAAGGTGGGAGAGTGATGCACAGAGAGCAAAGTGGAGCACCCCGCCAACACGGGCCGTGAGGGAGGGCTGAAGGGGAAGGTGAGTGAGGACATGGCCCGAGCACCGGCTCCCTTGGGAAGCTGGTGGAAGATGCGCTTGGGCAAGTGAGAACCAGAAGCCAGAAGGCTTAGATTTCTAAAACCTCAGAGAAACCGTTCTTAAAAAGTAAAAAGTGACAAAAACATTTGTATCCCACGAAACAAGAGGCTGATGCTCAGGAGGTGAAAGAGCGCACATCGGTTATGGGAGGACAGACAGACGAGTCCGAGCGCCCAAGCTGGTGGCCGGGGTGGGGGGCACGCAGGGTCACCCCAGGGCGCCTTCCTGCACAAACTCCCCAAAAGCCAAAGACGGGCTCCCAGGCTTGCCGGCTGATGTGCTGGGAACCCCCGGAGAGCCACCCGCGGAAGGAAGGCACACACGTGACACGGGGAGGGACTGCCAAGCACAGCCAAGTGTGCGCACCCCACCTGTGACTCGGCGCATGTTCGCACCCTTCACTGTGCAGCTGTTTTTTTCTTTCTCTTCCATGAAAAGCTTTAAAATCAGTAAACGTACTGATTGAAACACCTCTAAACGCACATATGAAATACATAAGAGGTAAGGGCTTCCCTGGACTACCCGCTCTAGCCGTAAGTCCTATGAGACATTCCTCCCCGGAAACTCCCAGGCTCCCTCGGAGATGGAGGGAGACGCGGTCGTGGGCAGCCGGGCCGGAGCGAGGAGCACGGAACAGGCTCCGTTCCCGTCAGCAGACGCCACCCAACGAAGGACGAGCCCTCACTGCTGGTAAGTCACCAGCCCAGACACCCACCAGGCACGGGCCGACCTGTGCCGACCGCCCTGTCCCTCTGCAGGTGACGAGTGTCAGCTTACGCCCAGGGGCCCCAGGGACAGCAGCGGAGAAGGCGTGACAGCGTGGGGACAGTAGGACCCTCCTGGGCAGAGGGGACGCTGCGGCTCAGAAGCCAGAGTCACTCACTACGCGGGCCAGGCTGAGGGCCGGGCCTCTGGAGCTCAGTCCTGGTCCTGGCCGCTGGCCCTTGCTTTGGGGCCCGGGCGGGACAGCTGGACCCCCACATGCCCCACCGGGGTTTCTGCTCTGAGGTAGAAGGTCCCGGGGAGCAAGCTGTCTGCTGAGCGGCTGCCGGCAGAGAACAGCGCCTGGACGGGCTGGGGGTCCCCGTGCGTGTCTGCAGGCGCAGTCCTGAGGGGCCGCGGCCTCGCCGTGTGCCTGGCCTGCAGGCTGCCCCCCACTGCCCCCACCCCGTAGATGCTGCCCGCTGGAGGCGCACGGCTCCATCGTGCACCTGCTCCTGGGCGCTGTCCCACCCGGGCAAGCCTGGCGCGGCTCGCAGCACCCTCACACGCCGCCTCGCAACGGCCTGGAGACGGAGCTGCCCCGGCCCGCGCACAGCCCCTGGTCACACGCCAGGCCGAGCTGCGGGGGCCGCGGGGCGCTGACGGGGCAGGCACTGACCTCAGCAGGGACAGCGATGCTGGTGTCGAAGCCGTCGCACACAAGCACGGTGAGGGTGTCGCCGACGCCGCGCAGCATCCGCACGGCCTCGCCGTGTGTCAGGCCGAGCAGGCTCTGCTGGTTCACCTCCAGCAGCCGCAGCCCTACCCGCAGCCGGCCATCGCGCCCGGCCGCTCCCGTGGGGCTCACCTGCAGAGACCGGGGCCTGGAGCTTCCGGACTGGCCTGGCACCTGGGCCCTCATCCCCGCCCCCCTGCCCCCCGCCCCGAGAAACCCAGTGGGGCGGGTCTGGCCGAGGGGGGGGGGCCTCACCTTGGAAATGAAGATGCCCTCATCTGTGGGATCACAGGGGTTCCCCGCATGGCCCTTGGCACCTCCTCGAATGCTGATGCCCAGCTTCTCCCCAGGGGCCTTCTGGATACAGAGTTCCCGCATGCCTGGGGGGGGCGGGTCCCTCCTCACGACCAAGACCAGCTCCAGGCAGGGCCGAAGCAGGGCACTGACCGCCTCCTGGTGCGTGGCCTCCCGAATGTCCTGCCCGTTCACTGCCAGGATGCGGTCCCCAACCCGAAGGCCACTACGTGCGGCCAGGCCCCGCGGGAGCACCTGTCAGGAGAGGGTGATGTTCAGCAGGCTGGAGCCCTTGCTGCCCTATGCCCAGGCTGGGCCCTCCTAGCCCGGAGACGCCTGTGGGGCCTGCTCTACCTTGGAGATAAACACGCCAGGCTCCTGGATACCAAACGGATGGCTGGAGTGATCGGAGCCCCCAACAATGCTGAGTCCCAGTGGGCCCCCGGCTCTCGGCAGGCAGATCTCCTGGGGATACCGAGGGGCTGGCTGGAATGAACCTGTTGGAGCAGCAAAGGGGCGCCTCTCCAGCCCGGAGGGTGTACGATCCCCAGGTGGGGGCAAGCAGGTTATTAGGGATGGCGGGGGGGGGGGGTGTCCCTGACACATCAGGGCACACAAGCACACGAAAGGCCACATGGAGACGGGGCGACCTATGAAACAGAGCCCTAGGGGCCTGGCGCCAGAATGGAGAGCACATGAACACCTGCTTTCCTACCTGGAGGAACTGACGCCCCCTACCTGAAACTTTACGGAGGGCGTGGGGGGAACAGAGAACGGGCACAGAGAGGCCTGGGGTCTTACCTCCACTGGGTACGGCCCCTCCAAGGCAGCAGCCAGCAGGCTAGAGGCCAGCCTCAGTGGCCCAGATTCCCCAGGGGTGGCAGTGACCACGGCGGTGGTGGCTGCAATGGGGGGTGGGGGGGAGTGTGGCAGAGGGCTGGGGGGAAGGGGCCCCCCGGCCTCCCGCTCCAGCAGTAGGGCGATGGTGGGGGAAGCGGCGGTCAGCAGGGAGACGGCGTGGTCGTGCCTGGCCTCAGTCATGTCCACCCCGTTGATCTGCAAGAGTGTGGCCAGTCAGGGTGCCCTGTGGGGTGAGCGGAGCGGATGGGGCAGTGAGCGGGCCCCGCTACCCCCACTCACCGAGAGGACACGGTCGCCAACCTGCAGAGTGCCCGCCCGCTGGGCGGCACCCCCCTCCGCGATGCGGGATATGAAGATGCCCTGTGGGGGGCGGGGGGAGGGAAGAGAGAGCCAGGGGCAGTGAGTCTAGTCCCCGTCCTGCCCCCCCCACCGAAGCACACCCCGGCCCCCCACCGCACCCGCCTCACCCCATCGCCAGCCCGGTAAGGCGTGGAGCCTTTCCCGCCGGCGATGCTGAAGCCCAGCCCCTTCTCGCTGCGCACAAGGCAGGCCACGTGGCGCTGGCGGGGGGGCCCGGCGGACTCCGGTGAGGGCAGGGGCAGGCACAGGCCAGCTCCCCGCCATTCCCGAGGGCTGTAGTCGTCCTCGGGCCGCAGAGGCGTGACGGTGACCGCATTCTCCGGCTCTACCATGCGCTCCCGCCACAGGCGCATCTGCACGGTGGTGCCTGCCCCCCGCAGCGCCTCCACAGCCTGGTGGTGCTCGGCACTGTGTAGAGCCACGCCGTTCACCTGCAGAGCGGGACACCTGTCCCAACGGGGCCACGGCCACACGAGGGCTCTGCGCATAGCCCCCGCCCCGCCCAGATGGGAGACAGGAGGAACGAGCCGCAGGACTCCAAGCAGGCTGACCCCCACCCCCCGCGCCCAAACTGTGTGATCCCCAGGGGTCGGGGCAGGGCAGGACATGAGCCAGGCTGACGGGAACACGGGGGTGCCCTTCCTGCTGGTCCTCACCTGGGTCCCCAGCCCTGCAATCCCCCGCCACCTGTCCCTCACCCAAGTAGTCCACAACTGACGAAGCCCAGGGTCACTGGGCGTCTGACCCTGTGCCTCCACCCTGACCCCAGCTCCATGAGGCTCCCTCCCCTCAGCTCTCCCTGCTGTCTGGGCCGTGGCGGCTCCTCCCTAGAAGCTGCGGTGCAACCTCAGCTCTGCCTGGGCCAACACCCGCCTGGCCCGACAGCCTCTGTCCATGGCCCCCTCCAGGCCCCGCAGAAAGAGCCGGTGGCCCTCAGACTACAACCTGGTGCGTCAGTAATTAGCACAAGCACACAGTCTCCCAGGAGCCCCCCAGCACAGCTGCCGAGGCTCCAGGCAGGACTAACGCCCCCCCCCGCCCCCGCCCCCAGCTTGCTGGAGGGCTGACCACCTCCCCAGCTGACCCTCTGCTCCCAACAGAGCCGGGGCCGTGTGGAGCCCCAGGCGCATCACCGACTCACCTCGAGGAGCTTGTCACCCACTCGGACGCCCGCCCGGGCTGCAGGGCCCTCCTCGGACACCCGAGAGATGAATATGCCCTGGAGAATGAGTGGGAGCTGAACAGAGAGAAAGGACAGAGGCCGTGGAAGGGACCCCCTATCCTGCAGGGGGAGCAACTGGGCAAGGCCTAGAAACCCCCTGCAGAGCCTGCAGAGACCCCAGGGCATGGGAAGAAGAGAACCGGGCCTGGGGCCATCTCGGGCTGGGCTCACCGCTGCAAGTCCCACGTGCCGCAGAGCCCAAGGCCACAGGTTAACCTCCCGGGACGATCTGCAACCCCGAACCCAACAGGGCCAAATATGGGAGGGAAGGCAGAGTGCCAAGGAGAACTCTGGCACCCCCCGCCGGCTCTAACTAAGCTGCCTGGGTCAGTCCTGGGCCAGCAGTCACGGCCAGGCACCTGGGGGGGGGCAGGGAGCCCTGAGCTTGAGCAAGTGCCCGGAACAAAGTGGGCTGTGAGATCCAAAGGGGTGGCACGACAACCCTCAAAACCACAAAAGCCTCTTGGAGAAGAGGCAGGGTTGCGGGGCAGAGGGATCCCCAAGGCGGCTGCAACCCCTCACCTCGTCATCCCCCTTGTAGGGCGTAGAGCCCTTGCCACCAGCGATGCTGATACCCAGGCCCCCCGTCTGCCGCACGATGGTGAGTGTCAGCTAGAAACAGAACAGACACTCGCTGTCTGGGGGCTGCCTGTGGGCCTGGCAGGGCACAGGGAGGGCCTGGTCCCGTCCGGCAGCCTGGGCGGCCCCAGGCAGCACAGAGGGGCTGCACAGGGATGGGCACTGCCAGGGCAGGGCACAGCCTGCATGGAGGCCCGAGGCCCCGCCCCACCTGCAGATGCCGCCTCAGCACCCCCGTCAAGACTGGCTGCCTCCCCCAGGCCCCAATTCCATGTCTGTCCGGCTGTGTCAGAGGGCCGGGAGGCCCCAACCCTGAGGAGGTGGGCAGAAGCTCTTATCGGGCAGGGGTCCGCACAGGCGAGCGGGGTGGGGGCAAGAGGCGCGAGAGCCCACAGCCCAGGAAGCAAGGCCAGCAGCCCGGGACCCAGAGCACGAAGCAGAGAGCGAGTACAGACCTCTTCCTCCTCAATGCGTGCGGGTTCTATCAGCAGGTTATTGGCCTGGTCAAACGACACCCCCTGTTAGGACGGGACCAGCGAGGGCATGCAGGTGAGCCGCCGCCCCGCCACCACCTCACCCGGCCCCGCCAAGAGCAGAAAGGACAGGAACCACCACACCAAGCTCCCGCAGCCTGAGCACCGGCCCCTTCCCTCCAGTCCAGAAGTGTGGCCGCCGCCGCCGCTGCCACACGGGGCAGGCTCAGCTGGTCAGGGGGGACCCCACAGCGGGCTGAGGCCGAGTCTGGCTGTCCCGGGCCCCTGAGCTGCCACAGCATCACGCCCGTGCTCAGGACAAAACCTCGACGTCAGATACACGTGGAGCGAGATGTGCCCAGGGAGCAGGCAGGACCTCTCGTGGGCCACCTGACGGCCACCTGACGGCCAGGGACACGACCCACGTGAGAGTCCACAGTGGGCCCGAAGGCCAGCTCTGGGGAGGACCCGGAGGAAGGAAAAGTCCAGGCAGTGATGAGGCAGCCGCCAGACCCCGGGGCCCCAGTCTGGACCCAACCCAGGAGGACCCTGGAGTCAGCAGCCCTTGGGGGGTGCCCTCCACGCACCACCCCCCATCCCCCGGGCCCCTGGCAGCCAGACCCAGGACGTGGGCCCAGAGCCCTGTGCGAGCCGCCGGAGACCCCAGCACGGACCGCGGCCTGACGCGGAGGGGCCAGGGCAGCCTGGCTCAAGCGGCTTTGTGAACAGAAACCCACCTTGATGGAGGGCGCGGACACCACGACCGCCGCCGCCTCCTCGGCCTCCTCGGCCGCCGCCGCCTCCTCCTCCTCCTCCTCCTCCTCGGCCTCCTCCTCGGCCCGAGGAGCCCAGGGCGTGTGGGGGCCGTTGTGCCAGGCCGAGGGCCCCACGGGGCCCTCACCATCCGGCTGCGTCCCCTGCAGCAAGGCCACGACGGCCTCGGGCTGTGGCAGCTTGGAAATCTTGAAGTGCTTCTTGTAGTGAGGGGTGTCTTTGCGAATGAGACGCTGCCTCCCGCCCGGCGGGGGCCAGGCCGCCGCGAGCTGCCCCTGCTCGCCCTCGCCGTCCTCCCCGGGGGGCAGCGGCAGCGTGTCCTCCGCGAAGCGCACCGTGGGCTGCAGGAAGCCGGGCGTGAGCGCCGGGGCGGGGTCTGCCCCCGCCCCCGAGGCCAGGGGAGAGTCCGTAAGGGAACGCGTGGGGACACACACGGCGGGCCGAGGCCCAGCTGAGCTCCAGAGGGGAGAGCCCACCTGGGAGGGGCCCGGCCGCACGCCGACCGGTCCTGCCCCCGTGTCTGCTCAGCCGCCGGCACCAGCCTCACCTCCTCGTACGTCCCGTCCGCAGCCTCCTCCTGGGCGTTGGGGGCGGCTTCCTGCTGGCTCAGCCCCTGTGTTCCGGTCAGCGGCCCCTCGGGTTCACCCTGGGAGGCTGTACCAGCGGACGGCTGCGAGTCCTCACTCATTCCAGACTCGGTGCTCAGCCTCTTGTCCTGTGGCCGGGCGGGCAGGGGGTCAGTCTGCAGCGCGCCGGGCGGGCTCACCCCTGCACAGGTGGGGGCGGTCTGTCCCAGCCTCAACAGAGGCCACGCACAACCACAGTTCCGTGGTGGAGCCCCTCAAAGATCTTCCCCCGAACAACTGAAGAACAAGGACCAGACGAGCTCCCAGGAGAATGGCAGCCTGAGAAAGCCCCAGAGCCCTGACAGGAGCACGGCTCTGCAAACGCAGCTTCGCAGGGTGGGGGGTGGGGCTGCCCTATGTCCCCCCAGGTGTCACTTTCAGGATCCCAAAGCTTCCCCTAGCCCTTGTGGCTGCAAGCCTCTGAAGGAGCAGGATCGGGTTTGCGTACTCTGGTCCCAGCTCCCTACGCCGGAGCCGATCCTGCCCCCGCCCCCCGTATGCGGACCCACGGGCCTCAAGCTCCACCGCCTACGCCCCTGGGAACGCGGCCGCGGCCGGCTCCCCCGCACCCCTGCCCCGCACGCCCACGCCACAGCCCTTCGTGACACGGCCCTGCCCCGTGGAGAGCACAGCACGCTTGGCCCTGGACCCCCACCCCCGGCCAGCCCGGGCCCCCACAGCCCCACCGCCAGGATGACAGGACGCCCAGGGCTCCCAAGCGGTGCAAGCCTGCCGGGCTGGTGTCTGTCCTGCGCTGTGCGGGTTCCCACAGGCACCTCCTCCAGCGGTGAGGGCGGCCTGGACTCCGGCCTGCGGGAGTGGGCTTCGCCTCGGCGCTCCTCGACACCCCTCTTCATCACCTTCAGCTCGCTGGGGTGAGGTGTGGCCCGACGCTGCAGGCCCTGCAATGTGCACGAGGGGGCAGGGTGGGGCAGGGTAGGGCAGGGGTCAGGGGAGGGCAGGAAGAACGCAGCCCACCCAGGAAGCCCCCCGCCATACCCGCTTCTCAGCAGCGGCTCCCTCAGCATCGTCGCCGCACGTGGGGACCTCCAGAAACTGGATGACGCTGACGCGGCTGGCCGGGGCGTCACTCCAGCTCTCCGAAGGGCTGCCCTGCCGCCCCGGGGCCTCTAAGGACAACGAACGTCAGGGCGGCCGGACCTGTCTGACGCCGTACCCAGCCCTGGCTCACAGCGGCTAATCGCCGGCAACCTACCAAGACCGGGCGGGGGCTGCTGAGGCAACAGGTAGCAGGTGAGCACCTTCTCGCCGGTCTGAGCATCGTCCTCGGTCTGGAACCGGAGCATCGGCTGTGCCTGGTTCTCAGCCAACCACAGGGCCTTGAGGTTGAGGTGGGTGAGCGCAAACGGCAGACTCTGCAGCCTGGCGGCCGGTGGGCACGGTCAGCTCAGTGGGGGCCGGTGGGCACGGTCAGCTCAGCGGGGGCTGGGCAGGGCGGCTGGGCACTCACCGGTTCCCGGCCACGTCCAGCACATGTAACTCAGCCGTGTGGGCGAGCTCCGGTGGCAGGGCGGCCAGGCGGTTGTCCCGCAAGGAGAGAACGCTGAGCGCCACACAGCCTCCAATCTCCGGTGGCAGCACCTCTAGACGGTTCCGGTCCGCGTTGAGGTTGGTCAGCTTGGTCAGCTTCCCCAGAGAGCGGGGCAGAGCCTGGCCAGGAAGAGGGAGGGCCAGGGGTTGGCAGAAATCCGCTAGGGTTTGGAAGGAGAGGGGCACCCCTCAGGGCAGTCTCCAGGGCCCATGCTGCCTCACCCCCCGCCAACTGCTTCCTGCCGACGCCCCCCCATCCAAGCAGCCAGCCAGGCCCCACCGCACAGCGGCACCCCACCCTCACCCCCCAGTCCCGCCAGGCCGGGCTGTACCGTCAGCAGGTTCTCCGTGAGGATTAGCTCAGAGAGGTTCTCACAGTCGCCGATGGCCTCGGTCACCTCACAGAGCCGGTTCTGGTCCACCTTCAGGATGGACAGCTGCTTCAGCTGACCTGGGGTTGGGGAGACGTGGCGACAGGGCCGAGTGGGCTGGAGGGTCCAGCTGCCCCCGCAGCACCCAGCTCGGAAAAGCCCCGCCCGACCCCAGGGCAGCACTCCCCCCCGCCACCTGCCCCGTCCTCCCTGGCCCCCGAGAGGACAGCTCTGCACACCCGTGTGCCCTCCCCCGTGCGCCACCCACACCCTGCCACCACAAGACGCCGCAGCTCCTCAGGTGCAGCACCCGGTCACCCCTCATCCCAGCGTCCTTTCCCCTTCTCGGGAGCATCTCTCAGAACCCACGTACAGTCAGGGCCCTCCCCCCAGGGCCCTCCTCCTCTAGGCCAGGGTTCATTGCCAGCCGCGCCACTCCCAGCGCCCAGGCCGGGGCTGACCGATGCCATCAGGAAGCCGCTGCAGCAAGTTCTGGGATAGCAGCAGGTCGGTGAGCAGCAGGAGCCCACCGAGCTCCGCGGGCAATTCCTCCAGCCGGTTTTCCGACACGTCCAGGCATACCAAACGTCGCAGGTTCCCCAGCTCCTGAGGGTGGGCACAGAGGGTCAGGGGACGGCCGGGTGCCAGCCAGGGGCTGCCACACCCTCACTCACCGGGGGCAGTGCTGACAACTGGTTGCGGTCCAACCACAGCTCCCGGAGGTTGGGCAGCGCCCCGAGGGTGTCAGGCTGCAGCAACAGATGGGGACAGAGTGGCAGGGTCAAAGGGACAGCCCGAGGTTCACCTGCCCCCCACTCCCCGCCCACGACGGCCCCGCCCTCTCCATACCAGTACTTCGAGCTCATTGCCTCCCAGATCCAGCTGTTCCAGCTTGACCAGGAAGGACAGAGACCTACAGAACAAAGAGCAGGTTCTGCTGTGGTTGCGTGGCCCAAGGCCCCCTAGGCCCGCAGCTCAAGCAGGTGCTGGAAAAAGACCCGCGCCCACTCACGCAGGCAAGGACTTGAGCAGGTTCTCCCGGAGCTCTAGGGTCACCAGGTTGGCGAGGCTGAAAGAGAGATCAGGGTGGGGAGTGATGGAAGCAGGGACGGTGGGGAGAAATGGAGAAGTGGGGCTGAGCCGAGTCCCCTTGCCCTGGAGGGCACTCACTTGCCCACGTCCCCGGGCAGCGCCTGCAGAGACACATCATTCAGTGCCAGGTGAGCCAGGCTGCGCAGCTGAGTGAAGCCTTCGGGGAGCCTGCGCCAGAGGAAGAGGGGCCTCAGATGTCCAGAACAGGGCTGTGGAAGGCCCCACGCCCGCCACTGCCCCCCACCACAGCCACCACCCACCTAGACAAGGGGTTCCCGCTGAAGTCTGCGATCTCCAGAGCCTTGCAGAACTTGATGCTCTCCGGGATCTCGGGGATGTCTGCGATAGAAGCGGGGTCACCGTGGAGACACACCCAGAGTCCCCAAGGGCTCAGAGCCCTTCCTGCCACCCGTAAGCTCCACCCCAGCCCTGCGTTCGGCTCCCGCACCGTTCCGGGACACGTCCAGCTCCACCAGCTGCATAAAATTGGCCACCTCGGGGGGCAACCGCTGGATCTCGTTGTCACTCAGGCCCAGCTTGCGCAGGTTCAAAAGCCGAAAGAAGGGCTGTGGGCAGGGAGTGGGGTCAGGGGAGGAAAGACTCTGTAACAGAGAGCTCCTCCAAAGCAGACACGAGTTCACAAGCTACAGATCCCATGGGCCTCTGCCTGCTCCAGGCCACACAGGAACCCAGAGTCCTGCCTCATCACCCCTGTCGGCAGCAAAAAACCACAAAAGGAAAGACAATTGTGTACCCACACCTGGCTACACTTCTACCTTCCTAATTTCTGGCACCTGATCCCTTGACATCACCTCAGATGCCTTCCCTGCCCCCATCTTGCCCTAGGACGGACCTCACGTTCCCAAAAGTCATCCATCCGCTCCAAGCTGGGTGGTTCTCTGTTCCTTACTCTGGGTGTTCCCGCAAGACTCCACTCGCCACCTGCAGCACCTCTTCTACCCACCCAGGAAGGGAGCCTGTCAGGGCCCACAGTGCTTTCTGCCACGGCACCCAACCACCCCGGCCCGAATCCGTAGCAAGAACTTGACAGCTAGCTACAAAAAAAAAAAAAAAAAAAAAAATTGACAACAGCAGTGAAGCCCCACGAGCACAGGTAGTTCTGAAGGCTCCTGGAAACGGCGGGGGACAGAGCCCTCCCATCCAAGCCCAGGACGGGGAGGGGGGGCACACCCTTTGCGGCACACAGCCCCCAGGCACTGGGCCACTTAGCACCCGGTCTCCAGGAAGGAAATCCTTTTATGACCTGCTTTCTTTAGCCTCTTCTCCAGAGCGCCCTTAGAAGGAAAGCAAGCTGACCGGGAGGCGCGACAGCAAAGGGAGCTTGGAGAGCCTGCAGACCTCAGACCTATCAGGGCCGACGACCGCACGGAGAGCTCGCCTACCCCAACTCTGCCCCCAGGAGGAGAGCAGGCCGAGGGCGAGGGCTGGGCTCCCTGCCTCCAGAGCAGCCCGGCAGGTTGGGCTCCACCTGCCGGACCAGGTTCACCTTCCCCTGCGTCCACCCCGTCCCACCCACCACGGCCGCGGGCCTCGCCCCAGCGCTGCTCTCCTAGGCTGTGCTCGGCCCCACCACTCCCAGGCACGCACCCGATGACCACTGCCACCTGGTGCCAGCACCCGAGGTCGGTGAGGAGGGTGGGGCCGGCCCGACCCCGCCGCCGGGTGCCCAGGTGCGGACGGCCGCTCACCTTGGGCAGCTCGCGCAGCTGGTTGGCGTCGAGGAGCAGCTCCTCCAGGCTGCGGCTGTAGCGGTAGATCTCCTCGGGCACGGCCTGCAGCGAGCAGTGCCGCTTGTCCACCGACTCCACGTGCCGGTTGCAGCGCCACAGCGGGATGCACTTGAGCATGGTGCGGGCGGGCAGGCGCGCGGCGCGGGCTCAGGCGCGGGCTCGGGCGGCGGGCTCGGCCGGGGGGCGGGGCTCGGTCCGCATGAGCGCCGGGGCCGGCCGGCCGGCCGGGCGGGGGAGGGGCGGGGCGGCGGCGGCGGCGGCGGCGGCGGCGGCGGCGGCGCAGGGCCCGGGCCGCGCTCGGAACGCTCGGCCCGAGGCGGCCGGAGGCGGGGGTGAGGGTGTGTGTGTGTGTCGGGGGGGAGAGGTGGGGGCCGGGGGCAGGGGTGGGCGCGCGGCCCGGCCGGCACTCAGGTTCTGGGGAGGCGGCGGCCCCGCATCCCGGCCAGCCCGCTCGTCCGCCGCTGTGCCGCAGCCGGAACAGCCGCCGCTGCCCGCCGGACTGCCCCGCCGACAACCGCCGGCCGCCGCGCAGCCCGCCGGGAAGCCGAGGCCCGCCCTCGCCGCCCATCGCAGCCGGGAACTGCAACCCCCACAAGGCCCCGCGATGCCGGCGCCTCCGAGAACCCGTAGCGGCGCCGCGCACAGCCTGCCGGGAAGCTCCGCTCCCGTCCGCGGGCGCAAAGTATGACGGGACACGAAGTCGGCGTAAGAACCGAGCTCTCGCGGGCGGTCCAGAGGCTTCCTGGGGCCCCTTCGCCTCGGCCCCCTCCCTAGGGTCGGCCTCGCGACCCCCGCCGCGGGCGGCCAGCCGCCCCCCCACCCCGCTCCATCGACAGGCTTCTCCCCGCGCTCGGCGGGAACAGGTGATACCGGGGAGGGGAGCCCCCCCGCCCTCCCCCGGCGGCAGGGGAGCCCCTGCGCCCTCCGCGGCCGGCACCCCCCCTTGCTCCGGCCCCCGGGAGCCCAGAAGCACAGGACGACCGCCACACAGGGATGAGGGCCAACAGCATCTGCACCTTTATCCCCCCGCGGGCGGCTGGGCCTGAGACACCAACACATCACTAGAAAACCCAGAGGAAACAAGGAGCAAGTGCAAGTCCAGGCAACCGGGCCAAGGTCACGCAGAAAGGTCACTGTTATCAAAACGCTCCTGGTCGTACACTTCAGCCACCACCTTGCGGCCAGCAAACCAGCGCCCGTTGAGGGCCTGGATAGCCTTGTGAGTCTCGGAGGCTATGGAAAACTCCACAAAAATCTTGACAATGATCTCCGCATCCTCCTCCTCGCCCTGCTTCTCCTGGTAGATGATGACGCGGTTGACAGCACCAAACTTGCCACACTCCTCGGTCACCTCCCCCTCCAGGTCATCGTCGATGTCCTTGGGGTCCACCATGTTACGCAGAACCATCACTGTGGACTGTGTGGGGGAGGGGACAGCTGAGTTACGGCCGGACCACGCCCCGCACCCCCTCCCGCCCGCACCGGCCCCGGCGCCCCGGCGGCCCCGGCGGCCCACCTCCTGTTTGCGGAGCAGCTTCTGCATCACCATGTGGCGGGCGCTGCTGCCCGAGATGCTCATGTGCTCCTGCTCACTCAGCATCTCTGGCCGCTCTGACTCGGGAAACAGCTCCTCCTCCTCCTTCTCCTTCTTGGGCTCCAGGAGACCCAGCGTTGGAGGGCTGGCCAGGATGGGGTTTACCACTCCCACAGAGGGGATGGTGACCGGAATGGGAGGCCGGGCTGGGGTCACACCTGCAGCAAACCCACCAGGTCCAGCAGTCACACTCCCCCCATCTCCGCCCTTCCCAGGAAGGCGCCCCAGCACCACTCAGCCATCACTGAGCAACGTCTTACCTGGGGCGCAGAGGACTATGCCCAGAGGACTGGCAGGGGAAGGAGGGGAAGGCCTGACCCACCCAGGCTCACCTGTGATGACTCCTGGGGCCTGGGCAGCCATGACAGCCTGGGGCAAAGCCCCCAGAGGCTGGGCCAGAGTCAGTGCAGGGGATACCAGTCCAGGCGTGGCCAGGGTACCCAGCACCGCTGCTCCAGCCACTGCTTCCTGCAACCCAGAAGGCCACCACACTCAGTCCCCAATCTGGCTGCCTCCGCTCAAGATCACACAAAGAGCCGACACTCAGAGGATGTGGGAGGGAGGAGCTATCCCCACCCAACAAGTGAACTACGCGACTGAACCCACCCTCACCTGAGCTGTGATCTTGGCTGTGGCTGCAGCTGCAGCCACAGCAGCAGCAGGTGGGAGGCCTCCAGGTGTGGCAGGTGTAAGCAGGGGCATTGGGGGGGTGACAGCCTTGCCCACTCGCAAGTACTGGCCACCCAGGTCAAACAGGTTCATGGAAGACACGGCATCCTGGGACGACTGAGCCTTTTCGTACTCTGCAGGGCAGGAGCGCCAGTGAGCGTCAGCCGCCGTGCCAAGCGGACCCCGACCTCACCACAGTCTCTGCAAACTCACCAATGAAACCGTAACCTTTGTGCTTGCCAGTTGTAGGGTCCCGGGCGAGCGTGCAAGATTTGATCTTGCCGAAGGCCTCAAATACACTCTTGATGTCATCATCTGAAAGGTCCTGGTGCACAGAAGCCACATAGATGCGGTTGAAAGCTCGTGCCTCCTCAGCCAGCTGGTCTATGATAGGCTGGGCCTGCCCTATGTTGCTGGGTCTGCCCACCTGGGAGAGAGGCAGGGCACAAAGCCCCCAGTCAGCACAGGCCTGGCCACGTCAGCCCTCGGGCTTCTGAACAGGCTGCTCTGCATCACCTGGCTGACTGAAAACAGAGCACACTGATGTGCCAGCCCTGAGGCCCACCTCCTTGGCCCTCACCTTAATGTTCCTGCCTCCTAGCATCACCGAGTTCATCTGCTCCAAGGCGAGCTGTGCGGCTTCTGGGACCTCATACTCCACAAAGGCAAAGCCCTGGGTGCAGGAACGTGTCGTGAGGCCAACAGAGGCCGAGGTGGAGAGGGTGGGGGGGTGGGGAGGGGCAGACTAAAGCCCACCTTGTGCTTCATGGTGACAGAGTCCCAGGACATGTCAATGCTCTTGATGGGTCCAAAGGGAGCAAAAGCCTGGCGAATGGTGTCCTCCCCAAGCTCATAGTAGATGGAACCCACGTAGACCCGGCACATGATGGCCAGTGCCCGTTGCCGCTGAGCTGCCATCTGGAGCAGGACACAAGGGGAGAGAGAGCCACTGGCTTGTGAGGGGGTGGCAAGAGGCTGAGCAGCCCACTCCCCTCCTGGCCCACCTACCCAGCTCCGCTGTGGGGAGGGCTCCCCACGCGGCAGCACGGTGCAGGCTCTGCTCCTGTAGTCAGGGTAGCAGGGGTCAACAGGACCCTACCCCCAGGAAGGAAGGCCAGGCCCAAAGGCAGGACATGGACGCACCCCGGCCCATCCAGGTCCTGGGCAGACTGGCAGCAAAGCTGACAGGTGGTCGGGAGGCAGGGCTGCATGCCCTCCCACCCTGCCCACCTTCCAGTCTGGGGGCCAGGTACCCCAAGCTGGGCTGGAAGATCCTCCTAGGGTCCTGGTCAAGTGCTCCGACGGAAGAGGGAAGGGGAAGCCATCCAAGCTGGAGGGACCCATTAGTGTGGAGGCAAGAGAGGGGGCAGAAGACAGGGCAGCTACGGCCCAGAAGAGAGCCCAGGGGAGGAGGTCAGGAGCCCAGATGGGGGCTCCCTGGAGAGAGAACAAACAGCAGCTGCTCATGCAGGGCCAACTCAGGTAGAGGCTTAGCATTTTGCAAGCCCCCCCCCGTGTGCTGAACACCTCACAAAAAACGGCTGGCTGGAGCTCACATCTGCAGCCACTAGGCCCAGCCCCCAGGAACATCAGAAGGTGGCAGAGCTGCCAAAAAGAGAAGCCCCAGGGCTCTCTGGAGCAGGGAGATAACAGGCCCAGCAGGCTCAGAGCTATGCTTGGGCAAACACTGCCTCTGCACTGGGGCAAGCTTGGGCCAAGGGACCTCTCCGCGCCCTCAGGGACGGGCTTCCCACCCCTGCCACCTCTACACGATGTGCTAGGCAGGGGGGTTCCCACAGCCACACGCAGTGGGCCACCAGGAGGAGCTGAGCCCCGGGGAAGACACCATAGGCCCCGGACAGGCAAAGACGGGGCCCTGGCTCTAGCTTCTCCATGAACCGGGGCTCCCCTCACCCTCAAAGGGCCCCCATAACCAGAGACCAGTTTCCCTCTTTAGACACCAGCTGGCCTAGTGTATAGACCAGGCCTTCCTCTCCCTCAGAGAGGAACCTAAAAATAAGGTCCACATATCCCCCAAACTAGGAATCCCCCCCACCCCAAATGGGACTGCCCTCCTCAAACTGGGCTCCCGACAAGTAGGCCTCAGGCCCCTGCTGAGACCAAGGACCACCAAAAGTGGAACTATGTCCCCTCTTGCACCAGGCACCCCGACATGAAACCATCTACCCCTCGGGTCAAAATTCCCCAAGATAGGAGTAAGTCTCCTCTTCAGTGTGGGCTTCCCAACAGGTGGGCCAAGAGCCCTCTCCCTGACATCTCCCCACAGACAGCTGCTTTCCAGAGAGGACACTGGGTCTGCCTGGCCCTCAAAGACGGGGCCACATCTCCTGTTAGAGCAGCACACTCGGGGACGACCCCCAGGAAAGAGCCATGTTTCCCCCTCAGACTTCCTGGAGCGGGGCCTGGCCTCCTCCTCAGCTTGCCTCCGGGGGATGGAGGAGCATCTCCTTCCCAGACTCCTCCGCCCACTGCAGCCAAGGTCTCAGCTACCGCCTCTGCCTCCTCCCTGGCCCACTCTGGGCTCAGCCCAGCCCCTGCCTGCTCCCTGGCTGCATGGCCCCTACACCTTGCTGACAGCCAGGCCCAGAGGACCAAGTCCTTGCCCTTCCCTCTGCTGCTTGCTTGGGACCCCCCAGCCCCCCACCCCATCCATCCATCCTCCCTCCAGGGTCTGATGGGGCCGTGAGTTAGGACTCTTCTCTCCTCGGGGGCCTGACCCCGACCCAGGAGCCCAGGCAGCCTGGAGACTGGCAGAGCTGGAGGCCCAGGCGCTGTGCCTTGTGCGTGCGGGCGACATGGGTGCAGGTGGGCCTGGCGTGGGCAGCTACCCTCCTGGCCTGCTGCCCTCTGCAGTTACCTGGCCGGTTAGTTTTAAGGCGGGACCTCAGAGCAGATGGAGGCCTCCCCAGGGGCGGTCCCGGGTGGGTGCCCGCCCACACCACTGGCCCCGCCACGCCTGGCGCTCTGCTGCGCTCGTCCCGAGCTGGCGGGCAGGGCCGGCTAGGGGAGCAAGGTCCCCAGCACGCGGGCTGCACTGCCCCCCTCTAGCCCTGACTAAGGACATGAGCCCCAGAAGAAGTGAGCATTTCTATTGACCGATTGCAAAGGTGAGAGAGGATCTCCAAAGCCCATTGTCACTGCTGCCATCTGAAAGACAGTAAAGACAGAGTTCAGTCTGTTGGAGCCGAGCAGTCTCCCGCTCTTGTCACACCTCACTCAGACAGCGGCAAGGCCCGGAGTCCCCGCCCTGCCAGGGAGGTCCGCCTGCCTTCCCAAACTGCCAGCCAACTGGCCAGCCGCCGGCACCTGCCCAGGGGGGCCTCAGAGCCCCAGGTGCCCCGCCCCACAGCCTGGCCGGCGGGGCAGAAGGAAGGGAGGGGGAGGAGGGGGAGGAGGGGGAGGAAGGGGAGGAAGGGGAGGAAGGGGGGGAAGGAGGGGAAGGGGGGGAGGGGGAGGAGGGTGCGGAGGGGGAGGAGGGTGCAGATGGAGCACAGTGAAGAGCCAGGGCATCTCCTGAGGGCTGGGCAGGGGGCAGGGGGCTCGAGGCCCAGGCACCTGTCAGCCTCGCCCTGGCCTCTTCCCCACAGCCATTGCTGCTTCTCGCCAGAGGGCTAGAGCAGGGTGCTGCTGGAGGTGCCCCAGCCGGTCCTCTCTGTCCTGGACCCCAGCTCAGGTGGGGTGGGCTCACTGCAGGGGTCAGGGCCTGACCGCTCTTATCCGAGGCCGTGGGGATGGGGAGGCACGCCCCTACATGCTGCAGCACCACATGGGTGCAGAGGCGACCTGAGGCGACAGTTTCAAGTCCAAGAGGAGGAGCCAACTCAGGGTGCGGGCACAGCTACAGCGAAAGGGCGGGGAGGGGGCCGTGGGCACTCAGCAGCTGGGTAAGGCTGGGCCACTCAAGCCTCACGGAGGAACCTGGGCGTCCCAAGAACGAGTCCTTGAGAAACAGAACCACAGCACCTTGTGGGGACGGCCGAAGGCACAGGAGGAGGAAGAGAAGGAAGAGGAGGTGGAGGTGGCGGGGGGGGGGGGGCAGCGGAGGCTCCCCGGCCCAGGCGGGGGGGGCGGCCTCCAGCAGAGCCAGCGCCAGGCCAGAGGGTGGGGCCCTGGTGGCTCACCTGCAGGTTGGTAAGCTGCTGCTGCTGGTGCGCGATGGTCTGCTTCACCAGCACGCTCTTGATGCTCTGCTCCATGGCGTACTTCTTGGCCTGCAGGAGAAGGCGGTGAGGAGCACTGGGGGGCCCGGTCTGCGGGGGGGGGGGGGGGATGCGCCTTCCTCCGCCGACTGCCCCCCCCACCATGCCACAACACCCCAGGGGGTACACTCTCACCTTCTGGAGGGCCTCCTGCTGCTCGGGCGTCAGAGGAGGCAGTCCCAGCTTCGCGGCTGTGCTCTGCCCGTTCTCCATCTTGATGGAGTCCGTCCCCTGCTGGTGGGGAGCAGGGAAGTCATTAAGAACAAGCTCACGACCTCCCTCATGTGGCCCCAGGAGCCCCACCCCACCCATCTCCCCCTACAACTGCACAAGGCCTCCAGCCCAGCCGATTCCCAGGGACAGGCAGGTCTGCCCTTCTGCCATCCCTGTGCCTGTCCCTAGGCCTGTCTCTCTCAAGACCCATGCCACTGAGGAAGGCAGGTACCTTGGGGGCCTTGGGACAACCCAGAGCAGCTGCAGGGCCCAGGCCACAGTGGCCTCCTCAGGAGCTATGAAGACAGGCAGCAAGTAGTAGAAGGGGCCCAGCCCTTGTAGCAAACCTGACCCCAGAACTTCAGTCCTCTGCCACGCAAGAGAGCTGGCCCTGGCCATCCTTTATAAGGAAAAGGAGCCACGGTTTGTTCTCTGGATGTGCAGGGACTCCTCATTCCTGGACTACCTGGCGTCCACCCCTGCCCCCACACCGTCCCGCAGCCCAAGCCAGGGTCACAGACTCTGCGTCCCTGCTTGGGCAGAGTTCCCAAGAGATCACTCAAGGAGCAAGGGAAAGGACCTCCCTCCCAGCACACCTCCATGCAGCGCCCCATCCCCCATCCCTGCACACTGTTGAGAACCTGGAGCTGCTCTCCCAGGTCACAAGAGCCCAGAGGAGGGCTCCACCCAACCTCCACCCAACTCCTCCCTGGGCTGTGCTTAGCCCCCTGGGAAGAGAAGCCAGGAGCAGACAAGCCACAGAAGAAAAGTGGACCTGCCAGCACCCTACCCAGGCAAGCACGGGGACCAGAAGATATTCTGGGGGATGGGGGTAGAGCAGGCACAGCTGCAGACAAATCCAATGTAACTAGGATTAAGTGTACATTCCTTCTGTCAAAATTCATTTGTAAGCTGTTTGCAGGGGAAATATAGCCATGCGAGCAAAAAGAAAAACACAGCCACCGGACCAGAGAGTGTGTGTATCAGGGATCAGATCACACCTGCCTGCCCACGGGTTCAGAGGGCCCGGGGCTACCCACCAACTGCAAGGACAGACCCCCGCCAGCCCCCTCCAGAGGGGATGTTCTGCAACTCCCAGCACACGGCCTTCCGAGGGACAGCGGAGTAGGCAGATCCCCAACGCAGATGTGACCAGCAAGGACAGAGGTACAAAGGAGGCAGGGAGGGGCCGGCTGACCCAAACCCCAAGAACCACCACCCTGACTAGCCCACGTACTGGGTTTCCAGCACAGGGTCAAAGGGCAGGAGGGGCCTGGAGGCCCCTACGCTGGTGACCAGTCTGGCCCCTGAAGCTTGTCTTCTCCACCCTCCCAGCTGGCCCCAAGCCCAGTTCTCTTTAGTGGGACAGAGGCCCTGAGAGCCAGGGGCTGTGACTCTAGAGCAGGCTGTCACCATGGTAATCAATGCCAACCCCCTTCCAGCCCCTTAGAAACTTTTCAATCTCTTCTTTGTCTTGGTAAACAAAAGGCCCTTCTCCCATCAACCAGGGCAGGGGAGGGCTGGCTAGAGGGACACCCTGGCCCCTTTGCCCATCTGCTTCAGCCCCCATAACTTCCCAGGATCCAGGCTGCATACCATGGCCAGCCCTCCCCTGAGTGCGCTGGGGGGCCCACAGGAGGGCCCAGCTCCAACAGGCCCCCAGGCCACCTTGTTGAGCCCCCACTGGAACCGAATGGAGGCAGACGCTGCCATGGAAAAGCACAAAGAACCTTATTACCCAGCAACAAGGCTTGGCTCCACCTCCTATAGGACAAGCTCCCAAGGGTGAAACAACTAAAGCAGAACAAGATCTGCCCATGCCCCCTCTGAAGCCTGGCCCGAGTCCCACACAGACCCATGCTCCGACTTGCACGTTATTCTGCTTTGTTGTTTTATTTAAATTCGAGATTTGACACGAAAATCTGTGTTTCTGGCTCTTAATACCCATCACATTCGGAAACAGCATGGCTGCCATCTTGTAGAACACGGACGACTAACAACTTACATGGCTCAGGTTCAGCCCCACCTGACCATCGTCACTATCTGCCCAAAGTCTGAAGACGCACGAGGCTGCGAGCCACCACAAAAGCAGGTGGGCACTACAGGGAGAGGCGGGAGCCGGGCCGGAGGCTGGGCGGTAAGGGAGCAAGACAGGCACCTCCACCCAGAAGGCAGAGAAGAGTCCCTAGGGCTCCTCCCACCCCACCCCCATCTCTCTGGGCCCAGGGACACGCAGATGGGCGGGCGGGCAGGCAGGCAGGCAGACGGGTGGGCGGGCGGGCGGGCCTGAGGGCAAGGATGCTTAAGGTCAGTACCTGTGGAGGTTTCCATTTGTCTCCCGCTGCCACCACTGCCGCCGCCGGCTCGGACCCCCCTCCTTGCTGGCCATTGACCTGCTGCAGGCAGGAAGGAGATGTTGTAATGGACAGTCATAAGACCCACCCACCCTGGCCCTCTCTCCCCTTCCCTAGCTAAGAGCTAAGTGCCCACGGATGAGAAAGAGAAGCCAGCAGGGGCACCGGAAGAGTCCAGCTCTGGCTTGGCCCCTGAACATCCCACAGTATCCACCCGCCCCACCCATTCTTCCAGGACACCTGCAGCTGACTAGGGCTCTGGCACAAGGGGCTGCCCTGGCAGAATCTAAGGTAACCTGGAGTTGGCAAGGAGTCATCAGGAAAGGACAGGACAGAGGATTAAGAGAGCTCCTGCCCCATGCCAAGGAAAGGCATCCTCCCCTGGGCCTAAACCTGCCCCCTGGCCACAGAGCTGAGGTCCTAAAAGATCAGTTCCTTTCCTGCCAGCAGGCTGGGCCAGGCCAGACAGGATGACAAGGGGCACAGCTGGCCATCTCCCCATATCCCCTCCTGAGGCAGACAGGGAAACCTCTCTGGCAACCCTCCCCCCAACACACACAGCTCAGCATCAGTCCCAATGCCTTCCATAGGCTCTGGTCAAGCCCATACCCCAAGACCCTCCTGAAGACCCCTCTGAGGAGGGCTGCCCTCTGAATGACAGGGCCAGGCAGGTGGTCTGTATGCACAAGCCTCCCTCCCCCAGCAGTCAAACTGTCCAGGGCTGGCAGCTGAGAGCCTGGCTATACCCCACACCCAGAGAGGCCATGGAGCCACTGCTATGCAGAGCCAGCCTAACGGAAGGAACAGCTCCCAACTCAGCTTAGCAGGATGGCAGGAGCAAAGACAGGCCAAGGGCAGGAGGTGGGCAACATCGTGGGCAACGTCGTGGGGGACTTGGTAAAAGGGCCCTGAGACCTACTCCACCTTCTCAGGGGCTACATGGCAGGAACTGAGAGCAGAATACGCTTTCCCCACTCCCATCTTACAAGACCTACAGATATATAGGAACACAGGGGACAACCATACCCACCCTTGTAGCCCTGTGCACAAAGCCAGAGGCTAGGCTGACTTGGTCAGAGTGTGTCTCAGGCTCTCTAGCCCCAAAGGAGATAGCAACACAAGCCTGTCTGTGCTAGAGACACGGTCAGTGAGCACAGAACCTGTGGCTAACGCCCAAGCAGAGACTTGGCTGAAGTTGCTCTGAACTCAGCACCACTGCTTCTTAGGAAAGAGAGAAGCAAAGGACACGGGTCCCCCCGAGTGGGTGTATGGCAGCTGGGGACAGGGTCAGTGTCTGGCTTGCCTCAAGTCCCCTGGCACCCCAGGAGCACATCCGGAGCAGAGGCTGCCCTCTCAAGGATCACAGCAAGTGATCACTTCAGGTCTGGGGAAGCAATCCAGTCCCTTGACCCATGAATAGAGCCAACTTGAGGGCACATTTGTAAACAACTTCCTGCTCCCCCAAATTAAAGTAACAGCCAACACAGGAAGCAGGACATTGCTGAGAGCAGAACACAACTCAGAAGAGACTTCTCCGGAAAAATCAGTCCAGGAGAGGACGCTACATAGGACATTCCCGTTGCCTCCAAAGAAACCAAGCTCCTCGTCCCACAGAGTCTCAGCTTCTGTTCTAAGCAGATACTAAAAAAACTTGGAGAAAACTGCTATTTATTATCACAGTTGGTCATATGTTGTCACCCTGTGGCAATGAAAATAGGAGGCTTTGTGGTCACAAAGCTCCCCAGCACCAGGCAGCAGTACCTCAAGGGGTGAGCAGTCCCCTCTGGGAGGCAATGCAGCCCATGAGTCTGGGACCCAAACTCCAGCACTGTCACTGCTCAACAGCCCAGGACAAAGAGGATTACTTCCATCAGAAGTTACTTAACACTTCCAGGTTTCTGGCTCTTTCAGACCTGTGCCCTGGGGCTGGCATGAAGATTCAGTGAGTCGCTCCATGTAAAGAATGTCAGACTATCCATGCACAAGACCAACATGGCACAAATCTTACTGATTATTAGTACCAGTGTAACACCCAGGGTCCGATTCCCAAAGCAGAGCCGTTGCAGTACGCTTTCCATCTGTTCAAGTCCTCCTCACATGGTGCCCTGCTCGCTACCAGACGGCCAGGCTCTGTGCTGGGCACTTTGGATGCAGCAAAAACAAGACGAGACGCATGCCAACTGGCACCTACATAAGAGGACGTCTGTGGTTCATGAGCGCTAAGAAGAAAATCAAGCACAAGATGCAAAGAAAGGGGCTGAGGCACACTGGGCCTAGGCAGCCAGGGAGGCCTAGGAGGTAGCATGCACGCCAGGGTCTTCAGGAGGCAGCAAGAGGGACGGTGCCCACAGGGAAGGGGGAGGGTCTGGGGACCCTGCCAGATGGAACCCAAGGGTAATGGCCCCAAGCAGGAGTGAGCCTAGCTGTCAAAAGTAGGGAAGAATGGACCTGTAAGTCAGACACACACAATGCCACCAGAAGACTATGTCCCTGACAGGAAGGGGCTGAGGCCTGTTTCTGCAGCCACCAGGTGGAAGGCACAAGTGACAAGAGGCACTTCTGCATCTTTGTCCTTCCCTACCAGATCACTATCAGCCAAGTTCAGTGCCACTCTATCCTCCCAGGAGAGCTGAAGCCACATCTTAGGACAGCAACTGGCATTGTTCAGCATGCATGGACCACAAGACAGAACAGGCTCTCACTACGCCCAACTAAGACGACAAGAAAACAGGCTGCCTAGAAATCGGTCCACTGAACAGGTTAGAAGAGGAACGTATCAAGCCACAGCCTGGAACTCACTCCCAGAATTTGATATAAGCCTGGACCTTTACAGTTTCCACGTGTTAACCTCTTGAGAGAATTCAATGGGCAACAAACACCCCTACTGAACACCTCACCTTCCAGAGTTCAGACTTTTTGCCCACGTCCACCTCTACCATGATGCGCCTGTCTGGCACCGTGCCACAGTAGAGCTAAGCCAGCTCATCCCTCAGTCTCCAGAGGTACAGGGTGCTGCTAGTGATAGAGCTTCGAGCAGCCAGCAAGGCTGAGCGGCCCTAGGATGCTCAGGAGAGACCAATCATCCACTCTCATTGGCTTCTCTTCCTCCTCCACATTCCTTATGTTCCCAGGAGTCTGGGTCCCTGTCTCCAAGCCTCCCTCTCCGTCACTGTCCAGTCCTAACCGCTATCTGGGACAGTAACCAAGTCCTCCACCTGCATCTCTTTTCTAACTTAACTCTCAAGAAGGTCACTTGCTCCTGTGGCTTCAACAGGAAGCAAGAGGTGGTAGAAAAAGGTTAGCCAGATCTGAAAATCACACACTGGGCTCCCCTCACAAGCAGGGGCCTCTCTCCCTCTGGGAGGCAGTTCCTGCCCCAGTGACATGGGTCCAGCCTCCCTCACTGGGTGTCAGCCCCCGGCTCAGGGCCTGGCCAAGGCCTAGCTCTAGCCTAAGTATACTCCCTGACCCCAAAATGTCTTCCCTATCCGTCCAGCCTCCAGCCACCTGCAAACGTTGCCTTCTCAGACAGGCTTCACCATGTCACTCTGGGTACGCGTCGGTGGCAGGGTGGCAGGTAAGTAAAGAGATGAAGTGCTGCCATTAAGGGTCCAGGAGGACAGACACTCATTTAAACGGAGCAGGGAGGCAAAAGGGTCAAGGGAGACTTCACCATGGAAGCGTGGTGTGTACGAGGGTTCTCCGTCTATGCTACTCACTCGATGCCACTAAGACGTAGGTGAGCACTGAGCAGGGGAGGGAGGGGTTCCTTCCTCTGGGTGCCCACAACCCCCTGAGCACAGGTCCCTCGGGCTCGCAGTCCATGGCCTCCGTGTCCACCAGACCCCCGAACAGGGCAGGGACTGCCTCTGCTTCCCCACTGTGCCCCGACCCACTGTGCTTGAGAAACGTGCGCTCAGACAGCACGTTCGCTCCTTCCGAAGGCAGGACGGAGTCCCTGTTAGCTGGTAACCCCTTCCCCGCAGAGCATCAGCTGGGAGCAGAGCCACAGCTGTGGATGCAGGCCGCCGAGCCCGCCACCCTTCCCAGAGGGCCGAGATTCCTTCCTACAGGCCCTGCACGCCTGGCGGCCCCTTCACTCGGCCGAGAAGAGACGCCTTCGCTCCCAGGAGCCCCGCCGTCAAGTACGGGCTGCAGGCGCACCCGCTGGCAGAACAGTACGACGGCCGCCTGGCTCCGCTCTAAGGCTGCGGCTCAGCGGCGCCATCCGAGGCCGCTCGCCTCGGGCGGCCCGGCCGCACCCCGACGGTGCCGCGCTCCGCGCGCTGCGCGGCCGCCAGACGCCGACCGCCGGAAGCTGTAGCCCGCGAGCCGGAAGCTGAGGCCGCAGGCCGGCCCCCGCCTCGCGCCCGCCCCGCCCCCGCCTCTCGCGACTAAGAGCCGCGGGGGCCCGGGAGCGACCGCCGCGTCTCCGAGAGGCCTTCGGCGCCCTGGCCGGGCCGACGACCCACTCCCGCCAGCTGAGCGGCGGCCCACGGTCGCGGGCGGCTCACTTACGAGAGCTATGGTCGCCGTCGCCATCTTGCGTCCGTCGCGGCCGCCGCGCGCGCCACACGCTGCTGCTCCCTCCGCGGTCTCGCGCGATCTGGGCGCCGGCGGAAGCGCCCGAAGGAGGACGGAAGTCTCGCGATAAAAGTCCCTTTCGCCTTCGACTGGGGGGCGGGGGAGAGAGAGGAGTGAGCTTCCGGTGTGGGGAGGGACAGTTAAAGCTCCGGAGCGGAGCGGACGGAAGGAGCGGCGGGCGCTCGTTGCGCGCCTCGCTTTCCCCGGGGCTGTGTGCGTCTTGTCTCTTCGCTGGGCTTCCCCGTAGTCGGCGGAGGACCGGCCCACCTCAGTTTGTCTCAGTTAGCCCCTCGCTTCACCCTCCTGCCCCACTCCGGCTGCTGCTCCATTTCTCTGCCTCCCCGCTCGCACGTAAGGGGCAGGGCGGAGGAAGTTCGGATCCCCTCCGGGGGGCGGAAGCATTCCCATCTGCCCAAAAGATCATGTTGAGAGAGTGGTAAAGAGTCGCCGCGTTTCGGAGTCAGAGTCCAAGTTGCTTCTTCGCGTCGTGCCCTCTCAAGTCGGGGTGTGCCTACCAATGGATGGTGGGCTCTCGTGTAATTAGCGTTCTCTTTCCTAGTGACTCATAAGACAGTAGTGCGTCTTAAAAATGATGGCGTCCTAGATTCAATGATCTACAGTCGGTAGACCCGGAATTCAAGAGACAGGCTTGTGAACCAATTCAGTGGAAAGGGCCTGCACCCAGGGTCCCCTAAGTCCTTCCAACTATTTTTTTTAAAAGATTTTATTTATTTATTTGAGAGAGAGAATGAGAGATAGAGAGCACGAGAAGGAAGAGGGTCAGAGGGAGAAGCAGACTCCCTGCTGAGCAGGGAGCCCGATGCGGGACTCGATCCCAGGACTCCAGGATCATGACTTGAGCCGAAGGCAGTCACTTAACCAACTGAGCCACCCAGGCGCCCCTTCCAACTATTTTTTAAAGGCTCCCGGCACGCATCATGGCGTTGAGCTGCCCTGGACGTCTGCCACATGTCACACCCAGCCCCAAGACCCTAACTCAATGAAACCACATCTGCAAGCTCAGGCAGTGAGATTGTCAGTCCAGCAACCTCAGCCTGCCTGAGGCAACAAAGTGTCTTTCCCAGTGTAAAATAAAATGCAGATACCTCTCGTTAAACATGGCAGAATATTTTCTTCACATCCCTCCCCTCTAAAATGATAGGAAAAGAGTTTTGTAAAGGCAAAACCCCATGAACACAGAAGTGAAATATTGTGCAACTGGAGGAAGGTGGACAATGGGATCTGCTTTAGCCAACTGGAGGTTAGTGTCTGAGGGGTTGTGTGTGAAAATGTAGTTGGAAAAAGGAGACCCCACACCTCTATCCCTACTGGCAGTGGCTGGACTCTCAGACCAGGGTCCTGTTCCAAAAGTAAGGGAGTTGATGAGACTCTTGCCCTTTTCCCACCTCCACCCCAGCTCCAAGTCTAGCCCCCAGCCACGCATGTGCCACCCATGAACCTCAGAGCCCCTCTCTGCAGCAGTCCTGGCTCAAAAGAAGACTGGCGGCTGGAGGGTGCTCAGGAGAATGGCCTGGCTAGATCCTTGGCCTCAAAACTCACCAGGCAATAAGCCCCACCAGTAAGATACCACTCTTAAGAGCAACTGGGCAGCCCAGGATCACCAGACACCTAAGGAGGAGGAAGACAAAAACGGAAAAGGGAAAGGGACTCAGAAGACAATAAAGGAAGAAGAAAAGCTAAAACCATATCCTCAGAGATATCAGAAAAGATGTTGCATCCAAAGTCAAAACAATATGTTGCACACCTGAAACTAATAAAACACTGTATTTTAACTATCTGGAAGTAAGATAAAAACTTAAAAGAAAACCGAAATCAAGAACAAGAGGCCATAAAGAAAGAACATTCAGCAAATGAGAAAGAGTGCTTACGGATTAAAAATATGAGAGGAAAATAACAATCAATGAAGGGTTGAAAGATACAATTGAAATCTTTCAGAATGTATAAAACAAAACCTGGTAGAGAAAATATAATCAATCACACTGAGCAGTATTCTCTAGTGCTTAGAACTGGCCTGGTACCTCACCAGTCTCCATAACAGAGGGGGACGGATGAAGTGGTGAATGGGCTGGGACTTGCCACCACCACTGCAGAGGGTAGGGGCACAAGCACCACTTTCTGGTAGCAGCTTCCCCTATGAAATTTGACAATGATATGTAATAAGGGATTCAGAGTGCTTGTGTGCTGGGCACTGTTCTCATTACCTTACAAACGTTACCTTGTGTGATCTTTACAACAATTTCATGGAGTGGGTACTGTTATTATCCCATTTTTACTGACGAGGAAGTAGGGGCATAATATCACACAGCAGGAAGCAGCAGAATGGCCCAGAGCCTATGCCCTTAACTACTGCATATTGTGCCTCTCAAAAGATAATTCCAACATCTAAATAAAAGTTCCACGAAATAAGGAGAGGGGAAAATAAGCAAAAACAAACAAAAAACAAAACAAAAAAATGCCCAAAGAAAATTTCCTAGAACTGAAGGGTTGGGATCTCTGGACAATAGATGAAAGAGAAGTTTTTAATCCAGAAACATCATTGAGATTTCCAAAGGGAGGGAGGAAGAGAGAGAGGAAGAGGAAGAGGAAGAGAGAGGGAGGGAAATCACAAAGGGTTAGAATTCAGAAAGGCATGGGAAGTCTTGGGACTAGAAAAAAAATCACATGACACCTTCAAAGTCCTGGGAAGAAATAGTTTTCAACTTAAGCAAACTTTTGTGCCTAGCTACACTAAAAAGCAGATGTAAGAGTAGACTAAGGACAAATAGGCAAAGACTCCATAACTTCCCATGCACCCTCTCTCAGGAAACTTGTAGGATGTTCTTCCTCAAACAAAGGGTGAATGAAGGAAGAGGAAAGCGAGGGATCAAGTAAAAGGAGAAAGGAGGTGCTCCAGGATGCTGGTGAAAGAGCAACTCGTGCTGACAGCTGGGTCACAGGCCCAAAAATAAGCAGCTTGGGGCAGAGAGCTGGTATAGTGGGGGCTCTGGTAAAAGATAAAACTGAGCAGTCAATTGTGCAATGAATCTCAAGTATTGAGAGGTTCACACTTCTGCAGGAGAATCTAAGAATGAATTAATACGACATGTATAGAAAACTACGCAAACAAAAAAGAAAGGCAATTATTAACTCCAGGCAAAACAAAAAGTTGTGCAAGAAAGCAAATATAACCCTAGGACACCTCGTTCTCTGCTAAGACCTGCAGTAATGAAGCTGTAATAATACACACCACACTGGGATGATGCTGGGTCAGGAAACTGAGGCCAGTGACCCCCCATCTTCTCCAAGGACACCAGCAGGGGACACCTTAAGTAGAAAAACCAATAAAAAGCAGTAAAAGCATGTGTGGTTTGTGAAAGATGGATTTTACATGCCTGAAGAAATAGCTAAGGGTTAAATCTGGGAAGGATCAAGAGCTGGAGACTGCATTGATCATTTATTGTTGGCTTTAAAAAAAAACCCATTCCACTTTCAAAATGTTATGTATATAACTTTGAAAAGATAACAGTTAAAATGAAAACCTCAACATAAGCATGATTAAATGAAGCAATGTATTGATAGTTTTGAGTTCAGTTTAATCATGGGTACAATCTGTTATGCATTTGACACTCAAATTGTTTAAGATAGCATCAGGATTTCCAACTAGACTTGTATGTTATTGTAGATTTGTTATTTTAAGTTGAAAGAGTAACTTTGTGGAGTATTGGGATGTTTAAGACAACTTGAGATTCACTATGTTTGTACATTTATTTGATACACCTTGGTAATTTTGTTTTGGTTTCTGGTTAGGGTAATGTAGTAGGTGGAAAAATGATACCCTCTCTCCAGGATGTCCATGCCCTAACCCCCAGAACCTGTGAATGTTACTTTATATGGCAAAAGAGATTTTGTAGATATGATTAAGGAACTTGCGATGGATTTTTCAGGTGGACCCAACCTAATTACATGAAGCTTTCCTGGCTGCAGAAAACCACAGATGGTTCATGAGAAAGACTCAACCGGCTGTTGTTGGCTTTGAAGATGGAGGATGAGTACATGAGCCAAAGAATGGCGGTGCCTGTAGAAGCCAAAAAATGACCTTCAGTTTATAGCGGGCAAGAAGATGGGGATCTTGGCCCTACTGTTGCAAGGAAATGAATTCTTGGCCAGTGCCCCGTGCCCATGCCATGCCTGACACCTGCAGGCCAATAACCTGAAGGAGCAGAATATGGAAACCTAGGAAACAGTTCTCGGCTCACCTAGAACCTCCAGAAAGGAATGCAGCCTTGCTAACACCTTGAGTTTAGTCTGGTGAGACATGTACCAGATTTTTGACCTGCAGAACTATGATAAATTTGTGGTGTTTTAAACCACTAAGTTTGTGGTAAATTCTTATAACAACAAGAGAAGTAACACAGTGGTGAGCTTTCCTGGTCTGACAATAGAAATACTTCAAAAGGAACCTGAATGCACTAAGTTTATACATGCAATTTAAAATGCTGAAGAACGTTTAACTCAATTTGAAGATGGATGGGAGGTGGCCCAGGAGAGAAGAGGCTAGGACAATGAGGGGTGGGAGGGAGCTGAGTGGGAGAGACAGGGAGTCAGGGGCTGACATTCTCAGGACTTGGGAGGCAGCTGCCACAGGAGGGGGTGAGTGACGTTACATGGGGGGTAGTGAATTTGAGAGGAGGCACATCGAGGAGCAAGGAGGATGCCTAAACCCAACCCCTCCAGGCCCAGGAATGTGGGAGAGAAAATAGCCCTATGGAGAGGGCTGCAGGGGCCAGAACAGTCTGCAGAGGGAGTGGCAGGTCCCTGTCCCAGAGCAGTGGAAAGTCAGCAGAGGGCTCCAAGATGGGTCTGCACTGGGCAGGGGCTGGAGGGCTGTGCAGGAGCCATGTCGGGTTGGGGACTCTTGAAGTGTCTCTGCCATCTGCTTCTCCTGCCAGGTCGTGGCCCTGCCTAGTGCCCAGCATTGTGCCTGACGCCTGCAGGTATGGTACCACTGGCTTAATGTGGGGGTTCCCGACGTGGGTCTGTGGTTCCAACAGGGTGTGGAGCATTTCCCTGGGCAGGCATCTGTCCAGGACTGATCCCCCACCCCCACACTCTGGCTCCCTGCAGGGCAGCCTCCCCCATGCTGAAGGCTCAATCACTGACCAGATATCTTGGGGTGGGAAAGAACTCTTGGCCAGGAAATGGACAATATGGGAAGGAACTGCGAGTTGTGGAAGCTGGCTAGGTGGGGGAATCCTATCCTAAGGACATGTGGGGCCTAACTACTCCCCTGACCCCCAACCCAGGCTCCTTCACCCCCTGATGGACCCCAAATGCACCCACCCCCCCACCCCACTCCAGGGCCTCCTTGAAAGCTATGGAAGGCAGAAGTTCCTCACTAGCAGGCATTTGGTCATTAGCCCCCAAGCATGTAAGCAGAGCTCAGCCCCTGGTCCCCTGAGCCCTGGCCCAATGCTGAGCTTCCCCGTGTGGGCGGCCAGGGCTGGTCCCTGGGGGCTGGGGTGCGAGGTCACGGCTGAGCTCCAAGGTACTTGAGGAAGGTGCTTTCCAGGAAGGCAGCCAGCTTGGTCCGGTCATCCTGCAGGGTGGGAGGGAGGCATGGGGTGACAGGGGCGCAGACTCTGTGTCCCCCGCGCAGCTCGGCTGGGTCAGCCCACACACCTCGTGAACGAAGCCATAGTGTACCAGCTCGGTGGCAAGGTCCTGGGCACTGTCGGCTGCAGCAGGGGCACAGGCAGGGGCGGGACAGAGGTGTGAGGCCACCACCTGGGCCCACACCTGCCCCCGTCCCTGCCTGGGCCCCCGCCTGGCCTACTTGGGAGCAGGTCATAAGTGAGCTGCCGGTGCAGCCGGTCCTCCAGCACCAGAAGCAGAGTAAGCTGCGGAGGTAGGGAGGTGCGGTTGGCTCCCAGAGTCCCCCAGCCCCCCCACTGCTTCCCCTCCCTTGCTCCTCTGTGGGCCCCAGCCCCTGCCCTGCTCACATGCCAGCGGGCCTTGTCCTCACTTCTCTCCAGGTTGCACTGCATCTGGATCACCTGGGGACAGGGATGGACCAAGGTCACCCACACAGGCTGGACCTCAGCAGCTGAGCAGTAAGAGCAGAGACCGCCTCAGGGGACAGAAGGAACAGTAAGGACTGGAAACGGGGTTAAGTCTCTAAGGAGAGCCTAAGAAGCACATTCACTACTGGCAGCCTGGCAAGTTAAGGAAAACTTCCAGAAGAGTAGACACTGAGTCTGGGCACTGAAGGATACACAGAGTTTCCACAGGTGGGGAGAGGACCTGAGCAAAGAGAGAGCTGTGAGAAGCGGTAGAAGGAAGGGGTCAGTGGGAAAAGGGGCAGAGGCATGGGATGCCAGCAGCGCCAGCCCTCAGAACACCTGGGGGGCAGGCCGAGGACCTCCACCATCCCTGTGGGCAGCTTTGGCTGTTAGGACATGAATCCTGGCTGCACCGTGGAGGGAAGCCAGGAGGAAGGAGGCTAGGTTGGGGGCTGGTTCACCATCCAGGTAGGAAAGGGGGGTGGCCTAGATCGGGGTGGAGACCACAGAGACATACTCAAGGCCAAAGCGAGAGCCTCTGAAACCCAGTAGACATGGACATGGAAAGGGGGAGAGGGGCTGAGGCTGATCAGGGCAGGCCCCTGGCCAGGAGGGAGCTTTACAGGAGGAGAGATTGGGGGAAACACAGTGTCTGGGAGGACTTGGAGAAGACACCAGGACACAAATGTCAGGGAATCAGCAAGCCAAGGGCGGGGGACCAGAGAGGCCTAGGGGTAGATGAGATTCTCAGATGAAGGCTGCTTGGAGCACAGCAGGATCAGGGCAGGGCTGGGGGGCAGGAAGCAAGGGATGGGGGAGGGGCCTGCAGGGGGCCAGGAGCCTCTGAAAAGGGGGTATCTTAGCTTGTCCTACCATCTCTTATGCCCCACATCAGGGTCAGCCAGGACCTGTTTCTGGCAGTCTGGAGGAGTGCTGGGCTGGGGGGCACTCAAAGCCCCTGGCAAGAGACCCCTCTGGGCTATGGACAGGCCTGAAGATGGGCACGGTGCAGCAGGAGCAGGGGCTCACCTTTCTGGTCTCCGAGTCAAAAGGTTCTGGCGTCGGGGTCTTGGCCTTCTGCGCCTCCTCAGGGGGTGGGGCCAGCACACGGGGCAGCCCCAGGGGCCGAGCCGCCGCAAAGTTCATCAGCGGGTAGATCCCATTCCTGAGGATACACTGGGGTGGCTAGGGGCTCAGGCCTGGTAGCCACCGGTTCCCCAAACTCACGGCAGCTCTCACCTGACATCCTCCAGGAATTTGTCAAGCTCCAAGCAGGAGACCTCCGAGTACCTGGCACAGGTGTGAGAAGCACATGAAGAGGGCCAGCCGGCCCACCCCACCAGTGGGGCAGGACTGGGTAGGGGCTGGCCACGTGGAGAGGAGAGGCCTCTGGGCAGCCCGCGCTCACCGCCACTGCAGCGGGGGCCGGGGCGGCCGGGGGATCTCTGCCAGGACTGCGTGCAGGTCCACTGCCTTGGTTTTTTCCTCCACCACATTCTCAGGCATGAGGTCTGCAGGCCGCAGGAGCACTCAGGGTCGTGAAGGGGGCCCTTTCACATCCCGCCCCCAGGCCCTTGGCCCGCCCCCAGACCACCTGCCCCTCACACTGGTGCTGGATGAAGCAGTGAGCTGCCAGGAGCTTCAGCGAGTGCACTTCGAAGAGCACGCGGTGGAAGAGGAGGTTGTGGGCAGAGGGCCGATGGCTGGGGTCCCGGGCCAGGCAGGAGAGGATGAACTCCTGGGAGCATGGAGAGGAGAGGCTCAAGTGTGTGCAGTGTGAGGAGAGAAGGCCCCCGAAGTCCCCAGACCCCCAGGGTCCAGTCCTCACGGGAGTCTTCTTTCAGGAATGGGCATAGGGAGAGGCCTACCGTTAGCAGCCAGGCTGGGACCTGATTCTACAAGGAGGACAATCAGGCCCTAGGCCCAGAACTTGCCATTCTCTACTTCCTATAACCCTCACAGAAGTCGTAGGGGGTCAGTGTCGTCACCCGCAGTTCGCAGATGAAGCCTGCGCTGTGGAGGGAGGACTGAAGCCCCGGCCCCGCGGCCCCTGCCCCGCGGCCCCTGCCCCGCGGCCCCTGCCCCGCAGCCCCGGCCCCGCGGCCCCTGCCCTGCAGTCCCGGCAAGGGGAGGAGGGGTGCTGGGCAGAGGGCCAGCAGATCAGCCCAGGCTCCTGGAGGTCCGTGCGGCCCAGCACAAACCCGCCCACCCACAGACGGCTCCTCTTTCGGTTGCCTCAGCTCAGGCCCAGCTCCGGAGATGCCCCGATGGGTCCATACCCCGCCCCACATACATGTCCTCTGCTGCCCCTCACGTCTGTTCTGGCTTCACTGCTCACCAGCCCCAGCCAGTCCCCATCACTTCTGACCCTGTTCCCCAGAGGCCACGTGGTCAAGCCAGAGAGCCTAGAGAGACTGTGGACACAGCCTCCATCCCACACCCCCTTGTCTCCTCCCCACCACGCCCCTGACATAAGCTGGGGCCACGTCGCCTCTAGCTGGCTTCCTGGAGCTTAAAGGCAGGGACGTGGAGTGGAACACTGCCTCTCCAAGCCTCTTTCTCGTCTCCAAAACAAGCATAACACTAGTGCTCACAGATGGCGTTCTCTCTCTGGCCTCTCCTTCCTTAGAAGGACACTTAGGGCCTGCAGGCCTGAAACTCAACGTGCACCATGGGTAAGGCCCTCCTTGTGGGTAGGCCTTGGTGCACTGGGGCTGGCATACCCCTCCATGGCACAGAGCCACTGCACCTCCGGGCCTATCCCCGGCACCACACTGGCCCTACCTGGGACTCCTAAGAGCCAGCTGGGAGGGGCAAGGCCAGCTGCTTACCCGCATGTTGGGGTCGCTCAGTGAGTGCCTGGCACGAGTGATGGCCTCCTCTGTGACCCGGGTGTCTCCATTGGCTTGGATCTCCAGCACAGCCATCTAGGAGGCAGGGCCAGGTCAGGCATGGAGAAGAGATGCAGGGTGAGCTAGCTGGAAGGCCGTGAGGCCATTGGGCTAGTACCTCCAGTGCACACATCCCAAAGGAGAAGATGTCCACAGCAGTGCCATCGGCAACCTCTGAAAGGGGGAGAGCAAATCAGGCTGCATACGGAAGAGGCAGCAACAGCAGAAGCTCCCGGACTCGGGACTCACCACCATACTCTGGCGGGAAAAAGTGCAGGTTCCGGAGCTCCTCACGCTCAGCACGGATCGGGCTTCGGAGATCGTCTGGGAGCGCTGTGGAGAATGCAGAGCATGAGCAGACTGGACCTGTCTGTGCCCTCCACCCCCCTTGAGTCCCCACGCACCATTGGAGAAGATGCGGTGCCACACTGCACCGGCCACCACAGGGAGAAAGAGTAGGCGTCAATGTGATGGGGCGTTGGGTGTCCTCTGCCCACGGTTTCCAGCAGCCCCCCGCCCCCCCCCACCCCGCCAACCCCCCTCCAACCCTGCCAGCACCAGAGCCAATCTTGATGAGGCCGTTGTGCTGTATGAAGATGGTATCACTGGTCAGGTTCCCGTGAATGATGGGGGGACTGCAGGCATGCAGAAAGCTGAAGGAGGGAAGGAGAGTAGATGTAGTCAGGTCAGGGGGCACTGAGGGCATGGGGGCGTGGCAAGGGCAAGCCCAGGCCCTCACCTGAGTGCAGACAGGATCTGCGTGCACCAGCGCTTCCAGGCCTGGTGGTGGATGGACTCCATCGGACTGGTGTGGAGAGGCGGCTGGGCCTGTGGTGCCCACCCTGCACCCCCTCCTCACATCCCTGACCTGGCCCCAGCCCAGTCCTGTCCCCAGAGCTGCCCCTCACCCACATCCCCAATGCAGCCCCAGCCCACTCCCCATACCCGTGCGTTCATGGCCTTGTGGTTTTTCTTGGTCTTTTTGAGGAATTGCTTGAGGCTGCCCGATGACACGTACTCTGTGATGAAGATGACCTGCGGGGCGGGCGGGCTCCGCCAACTGCAGGCGGGTCCCTGCCACCACCCCCCATCCCCCACCCCAGCTGTGGCCACATCCCACCCTGTGGTGTGCCTGTGCCCGTGGCTCACCCGCGCCCGGGCTTCTGAGGCATCCAGCCAGTATTTGTGCAGCTTGACAATGTTGGGGTGGTCTACCAGCACCAGCTGCTCAAACATGGTCTGGATCTTCTCCTGGGAAGGGGGGTGCGGTCATGGGGTGGTGGTGGGGGTGGGGCGCGGTCGCTCAAGGGGTGGGCAGGCCTCACCTCATGGGCCGCGAAGGCCTTCCTATCCCCGAAGTGCAACTCATTCCACACCACCTCCACCCCCTCCTCTGTGTCCATGGCCAGGAAGGTGCTCTGGACCCCTGGCATGTTCCCCTGGTTCACCTGGCAGTGGGGGTGGGGGAGATGTGTCAGGAGACAGAGTGGGGGCTTGGTCTCTACCCACATCCTTGGAGGGGACACAGCAAGCATGGGATGCCGGCCCTGACCCCCTCTGGGGGCCAGGAGGAGTGTGGGCCCCTACTAGCCAAGCAGTGGTATCCAGGGGCTGGGCTGAGGGGGTTTGGAGCAGGTTTCAGGGGATTCAGGATGGTCTTCATGGGGCTAGCGGCTCGTCTGGTCGCAGAGGCATGGGGAGGTGATCCTGGGAGGAGACTGGACCCTAGGGAACTGGGGGTGCCTCAGCAGGGCGTGGGGACCAGGCCAAAGGGGTCCAAGGGCCGGCCAATTAGGAGGGCTGCCTGTACGAGGCCGCGGAGAGATTTCTGGCCTCCTGGCTTGCCCGTGGCCCCGCGTGGCCTCCTCCGCCCCTCCGCCAGAGGTGGACGGCGACCACCCTCTCCGTTCCCCCTTCCCCCCCCCCCCCGCCCCGCCGTGCCCACCTGCTCTCGCCGCTTCTGCCAGCGGCCGCACGGGCTCTCCTCCAGGATGTCGCTCTCGTCCTCGCTCTCATCCTCCCGCTCCCGCTCCCGGCCCCGCCTCGGCGCCGGCTCCGGGGCCGCCATGGCTCAGCCGGCCCAGGCCGCCGCCCTCCGTGGGATCCGCGGCCCCACGCCGCCGCCGCCGCTCCCCGCCTGCCCTGGCCCCGCGCCCAGACGTCCAGGCAGGAGCGAAGCCGCCGGCCGCCGCCTCGAGCCCCCACCCTGGTCCTGGAATTGGGAGGCGCGGGCGCGCGGCCGGCCGGGGAGTAGAACCCGCCCGCCCCTCCGAGGCCGCCGCTTCGGGCCAAAGCCCTAATGGAGAATCCCGGCGGAGGGCAGACCCCGCGCCGCGCCCAGCCCGGGCCCCGCCCATTCTCTGGCAAAGCCACGCCCTGTCCCGCCCGACGACGAAGGCCACGCCCACCCCGCCTACGGCCACGCCCTACCCGAGGGCTCGCCCGGGCAGAACCCCCGCTCGCGAGCCCCATTCCTTATGAGTCCCCCTCCCTGCCTGAAGCCTGGCCTGTCCCTGACTAAGGCCCCGCCCCACGGAGTCCGCCCCGGTCTGGGCCCCGCCTATCCCGCCTAGGGCCGGCCCCCGGAGGTCCTGCTAGGAGCCAGGCGCCCCGCTCCTGGGGGAAGCCTCCGCTGTCGGCTGCAGGGAGAGCAGTCCCCGCCACCAGCCTGACTCCAGCGACCTGACCTCAGGGCTTTCGGCGCCGGCCTGGAGCCGGGTACATCGGATCCTCCCTGGGCGCTCTGCGACCTGCGTGGGACCGGGTCAGGGACTCCGGGAAAGGTCCCTGCCCAGCTTTTGGAGCTGCAGGTTCTTCCTGCACCGCCTCCCCACCACACTCAAGCTACGCACAACCCGGAACCCAGCCCCAGACCCCGTTCAGTGTCCAGGCTTCCTTCGGCCTGGGGCTTGGACCCGAAGGTCTCGGGGAAGGCCTGGGGTGGGGCACCCCCTCCCCCAAGGAACACGTGGGACGGTCACTGAAGTGATAATAGCAGGCTGGCCCAGTGACTTTAATTCATGATCACAAACCTCCCACTGCTTGCAGCTCTGTTCTTTCTATTCTTTTGCACGCGTTTACTGTCCCACACTCCGAAATGGTAATTCTTCCCTTTCCGGTGACACAGAGGAGGCCAAACTACCCTACTCACATGCAGCCCCTTTCTCTTCAGGAGGCCCCTCAGCACACCCTCTGGCCATGTCAACGAGAGACACGCTCTAGAATTCTTGCTTAAAATCTCCCTTTACCGCACAACCTCCACTGCCTTCCCATGGTCTCACCCTCTCGCACTTGCTCATTTCCTCCCCCATCCTTCATTGTCTCTTTCTAGGGAGAAAAGTGGTACACACATGTACTTTCTCTCAAACTCGAACCCCAGCCCTGAACTCCTACTCCATCTCTGTTCAGTGGTCTTCAGCCCCACTGGTGTATCAGAGTCAACAGGGACACCTCTCTTTTCCCCAGATGTTGCCATAGATGGCATCTGACCCCTTCCACCATCCCCCCTGCTGTCATCCCTATATGACCCACGTTGCTCACCAGGGCCACTGCAGCAGCCTACTCCCTATTTCCTGGCTGCCACCTAGCACCAGGAGGCACAACCAAAATGTCTCTCAGCTGCTCACAACTCTCTGTGTAGTGAACACGGAGACTAGGAAAGACAGGCCCCATGTCCCAACAAGACACCCTTTAATTAAGGACTGAAGATCTAGGATCTTCCAGGGGTCATGCTCCAAGACCTGCACCATTCTCAGAGACTATTCTAGATGAAGCTCCATGTTGCCCTACATGTGTGACATGTTTTTTTCGTTGTTTACTTTCTTCTCTCTGCATTTAAAACATCTGAAGACTCAAAAATCTGAAAAGAAGAAAACTTTGTTTATAAACATGAATATTTCTCTGTAAATTTTGAAGGATATAGCTCCAAAATATGCCAGTCACACAACCCTCTGAGGGAACATATGTAATAGACTGCTCCAAGACAAATTCAGATTGAACCCTACCTGACCACAGAGTGTGGAGCACGGACACCAAGAGGGACCCCAAAGAGACACAAACCGTTGATTGATAGGAAATGAGTGAGTCCACAAGCAGAAGCATATCTTTGAAATGTATGAGAGTGCATTGAATAAACAGAGGAAAACAACAATCGGATGTATACTATTCAGTGGAACGTGACAAAAAAACAAAAAACAAAGGAAAGACTTCTTAGCACTAACCGCAACAAAGTTTATCAGAAAAGGTCAACTAATATCCATCACTAAGATACACACAGACTAAAATTTGACAAGTAAAAATTGGTGGAAATATCCATAGGAGTATCATGAGAGCATATACTCATTTTATTTTATTTTATTTTAATATATTATTTATTTATTTCACAGAGAGACAGAAGAGCAAGAGAGGGGACACAACCAGGGAGAGTGGGAGAGGGAGAAGCAGGCATCCCACCGAGGAGGGAGCCCGATGCGGGGCTCTCTGTGGGGCTCGATTCGGGGCTCCATGCGGGGCTCGATCCCAGGAGCCTGGGATCATGACCTGAGCCGAAAGCAGACGCCCAACGACTGAGGCACCCAGGTGCCCACATATACTCATTTTAGCACAAGATGGGAAACATGAAGACGTTAGAAGGAAAATGGAAATTATTAGCTTCTCTCCAGATATATATATATATATTTAACAAGGAGGATACATTACAAAAGTAATCGGACTTTTTGGAGATTGCTGAAATACAGACATATGTTTATAGAAAACGAATCAACAATGTCAAGAAAGGCCATTCTGCTCAAATAATGGAAAGAAATAAGAGGCCCGTCTCTGGCTCGACGGAAGCTCTCTGGAGAAGCTCTGCGTAAGTGAGGTTCTCGTGCGTGTTGGGGTCGAAGAAGCCCTTGGTGTCGTCGCTCGGGTCCGCCAGGACGCGGTTCATCTCCTCGTCGAAGTAGCCGCGCTGGTAGGCCACGTCCACGGGCACGCGGTGGCTGTGCACGGGGTCGATGATGCCGCCCGTGGCGATCTGGGCCTCCAGCAGGCGGATGCCGTGGTCGCGGACGATGAGCTCCTTCTTCATGGCCTGGAAGAGGGAGATCTGCTCCCCGGTGTAGGGGTCCGTGTAGCCGGTGACGGCGCGCTCGGCCGACAGCAGCTTCTCCTGGATCTCGCCGCCCACCACGCCCGCGGCCACCGCCTCCTCCACGGACAGCCTCTGGTTGCGCACGGGGTCGACGACGAAGCCGGTGGCCGCCTGCGCCTCCAGCAGCACCAGGGCCGTGCCGGGCCGCAGGACGCCCTTCCACATGGCCTGGTAGATGCTCATCTTCTCCTGCCGCCCGGGCTCGTCCTTGGCGGGCACCAGCACGCCCGCGATGCAGCCCGTGCCCTGCAGGTAGCGCTTCACCGAGTCCATCTCCGTCACCTCCTGCAGGGTCTTGGTGCCCTGGGCCAGGCCCCGCAGGGTCTCGGGGCCCAGGATCCCGGACGTGTGCAGCTCGGAGGCGGACACCTGGCGCCTCAGGCCCCGGAAGGACACCTTGCTCAGCCGCTCCTCCACCTCCTCGACGGCCTGGGTGAGGATGGTGACCAGGGCGGGCACGGCCAGGGCGCCGGCCGCGTGCTGGGCCAGAAGCTCATCCCGGCGGGCCCGGCTCAGGTAGGAGGAGAAGAGGACCTCCCACGCGGAGGGCCGCTGCCCCCGGAACTGCCCGGCGTGCACCTCCACGGTGGCGGCACGCAGGGCCTGCTCCTGGGGGCCACCGGCGGCGGGCTCGGCGGCGGCCTGGCCCGGGGACGGCCCCGCGTCGCCGTCGCCGTCGCCGTCGCCGTCGCCGTCCCCGCCACCGCGCCCGGCTGGCCCGGCCTCTTGCGGGCCGCGGGCGGCGTCGCCCTGAGCGCGCTCGGGCCCACCGGCCGCCTCCGCCTCCTCGATGATGGTGGTCAGCCTGCGGGTCAGCGCCGGCAAGGCCAGCGTCCCCGAGCCAAAGCCGGCCAGTAGCTGCTCCCGCGTGGCGCCGCTCACGTAGCTGGACGCCAGCACGTCCCACACGGGCACCGCCGGCCCGCGCAGGCGGCCCACCCTGACCTCCATGGTGGCGGCACGCAGGGCCCCGCGGGGGTCCGGCGGGGCCGGGCGCGGGACCCCGCTCTCGGCGGCGGCGGCACGGGCCAGCAGCGGGGTGAGGGCGGCGCCCACCTCCTGCACGGTCAGCGCGCCCGCCTGGTACCTGCGCAGCAGGTCCTGCCGCAGGCCCTCGGGCACCTCCCGGTAGAACAGGAGCTCCCAGACGGAGACGCTCTGGCCCTGGAGGACGCCGTCGCCCGGCGTCACGCGGGCGTCCCGCAGGGCGCCGCGCAGCTCCTCGCTCAGCTGGTGCACGGCGGAGCCCCGGCCGGCCAGCGGCAGCAGGCGCAGCCCCGTCTCGGGGTCGAGCACACAGCGCTCCAGCAGCTGCAGGTACGTGAGGTTCTCGTGCGTGTTGGGGTCGAAGAAGCCCTTGGTGTCGTCGCTCGGGTCCGCCAGGACGCGGTTCATCTCCTCGTCGAAGTAGCCGCGCTGGTAGGCCACGTCCACGGGCACGCGGTGGCTGTGCACGGGGTCGATGATGCCGCCCGTGGCGATCTGGGCCTCCAGCAGGCGGATGCCGTGGTCGCGGACGATGAGCTCCTTCTTCATGGCCTGGAAGAGGGAGATCTGCTCCCCGGTGTAGGGGTCCGTGTAGCCGGTGACGGCGCGCTCGGCCGACAGCAGCTTCTCCTGGATCTCGCCGCCCACCACGCCCGCGGCCACCGCCTCCTCCACGGACAGCCTCTGGTTGCGCACGGGGTCGACGACGAAGCCGGTGGCCGCCTGCGCCTCCAGCAGCACCAGGGCCGTGCCGGGCCGCAGGACGCCCTTCCACATGGCCTGGTAGATGCTCATCTTCTCCTGCCGCCCGGGCTCGTCCTTGGCGGGCACCAGCACGCCCGCGATGCAGCCCGTGCCCTGCAGGTAGCGCTTCACCGAGTCCATCTCCGTCACCTCCTGCAGGGTCTTGGTGCCCTTTTCCAGGTCACCCATCACCGCTTTGCTGATGATTTCTGCATCGATGAGTTCCGAAGCCGTGATTTGTTTTCGGATACCTGGGAACCATAGTTCCTTCTTGCTTTTTTCTTTCTCATCTATTAGTTCTAAAATAGTGTTTACTACCTTTTCCAGTGCCTGGGTCATGTTTACTTTATAGTCAGTGATTAACTGGAGTTTCATCTCGTGGGGCACGTACTCAGAGTTGAGAAGCTCCCACAGTGATGGCTTCTGGTCCTTGTACCTTCCCACCGGGACCTGCACCTGCTCGGCTTCTAAGGCCCTCCTTGTTGCCTTGTCAATATAGGCACAGGTTTGGTGGTCCCTGACTACCAGGAAGAGAGCCCAATCAGTCCCTGCTTCTTTTTGGCTCCTCTCCTGTAGCTGTTGGTACGTGACCCTCTCCTGAGTGTTTGGATCCACATACCTTTTGTTCATGTGCTTCTGATCTGCAACGAGTGGGTATGTGTCCTGGTGCAGACAACTCCGTCTGTAGGCCATGTCCAGTGGGAGCCGGTGGTGGTGCAGGGGGTCGATGATGCCCCCCGTGGCCACCTGCACCTCCAGCAGTCTCAGCGCTTCCTCTCTTTGGACGAACTTCCTCTGCATGGCCTGGAACAGTGAGATTGTGTCTCCTGTGGCTGGGTCTGTGTAGCCTAGGGCGGCCTTCTCAGCATCCAGAAGCCTCGCCTTCAGTTCTTCACCCACCAGGCCCTCAGCCACGGCATACTGCACAGAGAGCCTCTTCTGGCTGCAGGGATCCAGCATGAATCCCGTGGCTGCCTGGGCCTCCAGCAGCTGAGCCGCAAACCCCATGGGGATGAGTCCTTTCCTGCTGGCCTCGTAGAAGCTCATCACCTCTTGGGTAGAGGGTATAATCACCCCCGCAATGCAGCCACTGCCTTCCAGATAGGGCCTCACGTGCGCCAACCTGCTGAGATCCTGCCCCCCTGATTTCTCCCGGGACAGGGCATCCAGGGTCCTTTTATCAATGACTCCAGAGTTGAACAACTCTACAGCTGTCACCTCTCCACGGATGGCTGCCACCTTCATGCCTTGGTATTGCTCCTCTATTTCTTCCACCGTAGCAGTGATGACCCCCAACAGCTGCTCTAGGGACATATTCTGGGCTCTGTACTTGTGGATGAGCTCCCGTTTCCTTTCTTCTGTGAAGTACTGAGACGACAGTAGGTCCCAGAGGGAGACCTTCTGACTGGCGAACCTCCCCACGTGCATGGTCATAGTTTGGGATTGCAGAAGCTGCTTTGAGGCTTCATCAATATAAATGTAGGTTTCTCCTTTCTTCACAATTTGTAACAGGTAGAGCCCCGTCTCGGGGTCGAGCACACAGCGCTCCAGCAGCTGCAGGTACGTGAGGTTCTCGTGCGTGTTGGGGTCGAAGAAGCCCTTGGTGTCGTCGCTCGGGTCCGCCAGGACGCGGTTCATCTCCTCGTCGAAGTAGCCGCGCTGGTAGGCCACGTCCACGGGCACGCGGTGGCTCTGCACGGGGTCGATGATGCCGCCCGTGGCGATCTGGGCCTCCAGCAGGCGGATGCCGTGGTCGCGGACGATGAGCTCCTTCTTCATGGCCTGGAAGAGGGAGATCTGCTCCCCGGTGTAAGGGTCCGTGTAGCCGGTGACGGCGCGCTCGGCCGACAGCAGCTTCTCCTGGATCTCACCGCCCACCACGCCCGCGGCCACCGCCTCCTCCACGGACAGCCTCTGGTTGCGCACGGGGTCGATGAGGAAGCCGGTGGCCGCCTGCGCCTCCAGCAGCACCAGGGCCGTGCCGGGCCGCAGGACGCCCTTCCACATGGCCTGGTAGATGCTCATCTTCTCCTTTGTGCCCTGGATGAGGACCCCAGCAATGAAGTTGCCTCCCTCCAGGTACCACCTGATGCTGCTCCTCTCCGTCACCTCCTGCACCGTCCTTCTGCCCTGATTCAGCGCGTCCAGCGTCTCCTTGTCAATCAGCTGGGACCTAAATAAGTCACTGGCCGACACCAGCTTCCGGAGTCCTCTAAAGCTGGCCTGTGAGGGCTGTCTCTCTGAGGTCTCAACCAGGGTGGTGACGGCCACAGCCACGTGCCGCAGGGCGGTGGCCCTCCCGGACTGGCAGAGCACCACCAGCTCCCGCCGTTTATGGATGTCGACGTACTCTGAGTGGAGCAGGTCCCACAGTGACACACTGAGACCTTTGAACCTCCCAGTGCCGACAGGCACCTTCATGGCCCTCAGGGCCACCAGCGTGTGCTCGTCCACCTTTAGCACCCTGTCCTGGGCAAGCGGAAGCAGCCACAGGCCGGTGTCAGTGTCCAGGACACAGCGCTCCTTGAGTTGGTGGTACGTCACCTTGTCCTGTGCGCTGGGGTCGAAGAAGAACTTACTGTCCTCGGCTGTTGATGTTAGCACCCGGCTGACCTGCTCATCCAGGAGGCCAAGCCTGCAGGCCGCCGCCTCGGGCAGGTGCACCCCGTGGACAGGGTCCACTGCACCCCCTGTGGCCAACTGCACCTGTAGGAGGGGGAGGCCCTCACTTTGGGGCACTAGCCCCTTCTCCATGGCCTGCCACAGTGAGAGGGCGCCTCCTGAATAGGGGTCATTGTGCCAGGTCACGGCCCTCTTGGCTTGTTGCAGCTGCTCATGCAGTGCCCCAGCCACCAGGCCGGCCTTGATGGCACCTTCCACAGATAGCCTCCGGTTGGTCAGTGGGTCAATGAGGGAGCCGGATGCCACTTGGGCCTCCAGCAGCCTTCGCCCCAGGCCCTCGGGCAAGAGGCCGTCCCTCATGGCCTGGCTGATGCTGACCTTGGCCCCCGACGGCTGCAACAGCATACCGGCTACACAGCCCGTACCCCACAGGCAGGCCTTCACGGCGGGTTGCTCAGCAACCTCAGCAGGTGACTGTGTGCCCTGAGCCAGCGCCACCAGGGTCTCCTGGGTGATGATGCTGGCGTCCAGCAGCCAGACGGCAGGAATCTCCCCCCTTGGGCCGGGCACCGTGACACGAGCCTGTGCCAGGAGCTCTGCCTCGCGCACCTGCTTCTGCACCATTTCCTGAAGCTGCTGCACCGTGGTCTTCCCTGCCCTGAAGTCCTCCAAGAGGCTCTTCCGCTGTTCATCGGTGAAGCAGCAAGAGCTCAGGAGCTCCCAGAGGGACGTGCCGTCCTCAGCCCCCGGCACGGCCTGCAGGGTCGACTGGACCTGCTCGTCAGTGGGGACAGCAGCAGCATTTTCTGGCAGGGGCAGGAAGTAAAGCCCAGAGGCCTCGTCCCTCACACACTGGTCCAGGAGCTGGGCATAGCTGGTGTGTCCCCGGCCATCTGGCGTGGGGAAGGTCTTGGAGGAGCTGGACAAGGCCATCGCCATTTCCTGGTCGAGGTAGCCACGCTGGGTGGCCACGGGCATGGGGAGGCGAAGGTGGCCTGTGGGGTCAATGACCCCTCCTGTGGCCACCTGGGCATCCAGGAGGCGGGCAGCCTGATCTACAGGGACAAGGCCCTTCTTCATGGCCTGGAACAGGGATACCCACTCCCCAGAGAAGGGGTCTCTGAAGCCGCTGACAGCGTCTTCTGCCTGCCTTAGCCTGCAGTACAGCTCTGGGCCCACCAGCCTCCTGCGCACGGCCTCATCCACGGACAGGGTCTCCAGACTGTGGTGGTCAACAATGGCTCCAGTGGCCGCCTGAGCCTCCAGCAGGGCTAGCACCACACCTGGCCCCAGCAGCTTCTGCTTCATGGCCTGGTAGAGGCCGAGCCGCTGGCTGGAGGACTGCAGCAGCACGCCACCCACGGCACCCGAGCCACGCAGGGCCCGCTGGACGCCGTCCATGTGGAGGAGGGCCTCGGGGCTCACTGCCCCCTCCAGCACCCGGTCCAGCAGCTCTTGGTCAATGATTTGGGCCTCCCAGAGCTGGTAGGCTGTGACTCGGCCCCGGAGCATGGGCAGCGTGATGTCCACCCACCTGCCCACTGCTCTCCCCAGCAGCTGGACCACCTGTGCCAGTGACACCCTGTGCTGTCGGTAGTCCCGCAGGACCTGCCTCCGCTGGTCCTCGCCGAAGCACTCTGAGTTGATCAGCTCCCATGCGGAAACCCTTTGTCCCCGGAACCGCCCATACCTCACAGACAGCAGCAGGCTCTGGAAGGCCCGTCGGGTGGTGCCATCCACCAGCTCGGGCTGCGAGCGGCCGAGGGGCAGCAGGCGCAGCCCCGTCTCGGGGTCGAGCACACAGCGCTCCAGCAGCTGCAGGTACGTGAGGTTCTCGTGCGTGTTGGGGTCGAAGAAGCCCTTGGTGTCGTCGCTCGGGTCCGCCAGGACGCGGTTCATCTCCTCGTCGAAGTAGCCACGCTGGTAGGCCACGTCCACGGGCACGCGGTGGCTGTGCACGGGGTCGATGATGCCGCCCGTGGCGATCTGGGCCTCCAGCAGGCGGATGCCGTGGTCGCGGACGATGAGCTCCTTCTTCATGGCCTGGAAGAGGGAGATCTGCTGCCCGGTGTAGGGGTCCTTGTAGCCGGTGACGGCGCGCTCGGCCGACAGCAGCTTTGCAAACACATCAGGCCCAATGAGGCCGGCCCTCAGTGCCTCCTCTACAGAGTATGTCTTGTTTTCCTTTGGGTTAAGGATGAAGCCCGTGGCCACCTGGGCCTCCAGGAGGATGAGTGCTGTGCCATGCCTGAGAAGCCCCTTCCCGCGAGCCTCGTAGATACTGAGCCGCTCCCGGGAGCCGGTCAGCAGCACGCCCGCGATGCAGCCAGTGCCCTGCAGGTACCTCTGGACCGAGTCCAGCCTGCCCACTTCCTGGGCTGTGGTTTGTCCTCGCTTCAGCTGCTCGTACACGTCCTGGTCAATGATCCCTGCTTTCAACAGCTCATCTGGCGTCACGGGCCCCCTGAGCCCAGCAAAGGTGGTCCTGGCCGTGGCTGCAGCCTGCTCCAGGGTGGCCCTCAGCACCGCCGCCAGTTCTTCCAACGAGATGGTGCCTTCCTGGTGCTGCTGGGCCAGTGCTGCCCTCTGCTCTGTGGAGATGGGCTCGGAGAAGAGCAGCTCCCAGAGTGACGCGGGCCGGCCCTGGAACTTGCCCATGGAGATGGTGGCCGTGGCCTCACTTAAGGCCTGCCGGGTGCTGTGGTCAATGAATGGGGGTCCTTGTGGCTCCCCTCCGAGGGCCCCGTCTGAGAGAGGAAGGAAGGCCAGCCCTGTCTCTGGATCGGTGACACAGCGGGCCATCAGCTGCCCATAGCCAAGGCTCCCCCGTGTGCTGGGGTCTGAGAAGCCAGTGGCCCGGGAGACACACTGCCACGTCTCTTCGTCCAGGCATCCGAGGCGCAGGGCGGCCTCCAGGGGCAGCCGGAGCCTGCGGGCTGGACACACTGGACCACCTGTGGCCAGCTGGGCATCCAGGAGTCGCAGTGCCAGAGGCCTGTCTACCAGCTCCTTCTTCATGGCCTGGAAGAGGGAGACTCGCCCGCTGCTGAAGGGGTCATCATACCCCGTCACCGCCTGCTCGGCCACCAGCAGCTGCCTGTGGAGCTCTGGGCCGAGCAGGCCTGACCTGACGGCCTCATCCACCATTAGCCGCCGGCCGGTGGCTGGGTCCACCAGCGTGCAGGTGGCAGCCTGAGCCTCCAGGAGCGGGAGTGCCGTGCCCATCGGGAGCAGGTGCTCAGTGATGGCCTGGAAGAAGCTCTTCTTGTGGCCTGCGGGCAGCAGGACAACCCCTGCCACGCCACCCACGCCCTGCAGGTAGCGCTTCACAGAGGCCCATCTGCTTACATCTGACGCCACCAGCTTGCCCTCCTGAAGGCCCCGGGCGGTCTCCCCATCCAGGACCCCCACCTCCAGCAGCTCTGCCAAGCTCACTGCCCCACTCAGGGTCTGGAAAGTGGTCTTGAGGGGCAGCAGAGCCAGCCCTGTACTGGGGTCTCTCACGCACTTGCCCAGCAGCCTGCGGTAGGACAGCCACTCCCCCGTGTTGGGGTTCAGGAAGCCACGGGCACCGGAGCTGGGCTTGCCCTCTGCCAGGCCACGCCACGTCTCCTGGTCTAGGAGGCCCTGCTGGCAGGCCAGCTCTGGGGCCACTCGCACACCCCGAATGGGATCTACCAGGCCCCCAGTAGCCAGCTGGGCCTCTAGCCAGCTGCACCCCAGTGCTCGCTCCAGCACCTCCTTCCTGATGGCCTGGAAGAGTGCCAGCCTCCCGCCACCGTAGGGATCGGGGTACCCAGTGACGGCCCGCTCAGCAGCCAGGAGCCTCTCCTTTAGCTCCAGGCCTACCAGGCCCTGCCGCACGGCCTCAGACACAGAGAGGAAGTGGCCCTGCGTGGGGTCTACAAGGCCCCCAGTGGCGGCCTGGGCCTCCAGCAGAGCCAGCCCAAGCTCACCGGACAGGAGGCCCTGCTTCATGGCGGTGTAGAGACTCTGAGCCTGGCAGGAGGCCTCCACGTATACCCCAGCGATGCTCTTGGATTGGGGCCCAGAGGGGGTGCTGGTTCCCAGCATGGCCTTCGTGGTCCCGGGGACGGTGGTCAGCTCAGTGCCGTTGGTGGCCAGGACATCAAGAGGAGGAGAGGTGTGGCCATTCATCATGCTTGGCCAGTTGTGTAGAATTCACTCACCCAAGGCCCACTGTGTTTGCTCCCTGCAGGGGGAGAAAGGCTCTGTTAGGGGCCCTGGGATGGCCCAGGCAGGCAGGAGGGGAACAGTCCGGGCTCAGCCCCAAACCCTGAATCAGCCTGGGGGACGGGGATCAGCATCCAAGTGAGGTCCTTTGCCTTGCCCGGTGGGGTCCCAGGAGGGACCACGAGGACCTCAGGCCAACAGGGTAGCCTTCAGGATGTGCGGGCTCTGTTTTCTCCTGTGGGCCATCCTCTGGCCTCTGTCCCAGCCCAACACCCTCAGGGTCCCGGTGTGGGCCGGGCCTGGAGGGGCCTGCATGCTCCAGGTGGGGGCAGCCCCGTGCCACCCGGCCTGTGGCCCCACCCACCCTCAGCCTCCGCCTCTAATTTACCCCTTCCAGCCTCACAGGCCTCCCCTCTGCTCCCCAGAGCTCTTTCCCTGTCCTGCCACCCCTTGGGTTCAGGGACACCAGTACCCTTCCCCCTTCCGGTCATCTCCTCCAACCCCCCGCCCCACCCTGGAGCCTTTGCTCTGGCCTCTGTTCCTTCCCAGACCCCCAGTGGGCTCCAGGCAGGAACCCCCAGAGTCTCCTGCCTTGGTCTGACCCGGTGTCCTCCCTGCCCCCAGACCCCAACCCCTTTGCTCTCTGGGTTATGTCCTCTCTGTGCCCACACCTGGCCTCGGAGGCCCAAGACAGCAAAGACTCAGTGCTCGTGAGCTGGTCTTGCAGGAGCCGTGGGGACGGCCAGGCACTGGGCCCTGGTCAGCTCGCTCAGAGCCGCAGCAGCCCCACAGCTGTCCCCTCTCAGCAGACAGCTGTGTGCCCCAGTGCTCTGAGCTGCGGTCATAAGTGCCCCACTTCCCATCCCCTAGCATACCTGCACACTAACCTCCTTCACCCACATCCGTCCCCTTCCTGTGGGGTTCAGTCATGCCCCCCCAGAAGAGATGTCCTAACCTCCAGGACCTATGACACTAGCCTTATTTGGAAATAGGGTCTTTGCATCTGTAACTCAGTTGCAGTCACAGAGCAGCGAGGGCCCTAATCCCTGACACTACTGGTGTCTCTACGGGAAGACAGAGGCGGAGGGACGCACCCGTGCAGGACCACTTCCCCGCGCTGAAGCAGACCCTGGACTCTGGCCCCGTGAACTGGGATAGGAGTTGGTTGTGCTAAGCCGCCCAGGTTATGGTAGTGTTGCAAGAGCTCAGGGAGCCATGGCCTCCCTCCCTCCTCCGCCCCGTGAGCCGGCCCATGCCCGGCTTCCGCAGAACCACACTGCATTCCCTGCTGGCGCTGGCCCTCAGCTCGGGAGCCCGACCACGCCTGCCCCGGCCTCAGAACCGGCTCTCGGCCCGCGCCCCACGCAGGCCTTGGGACAAGGCTCAGGCACATGTACATCCCCGCTCCACGGCTCTGGCTAAGGTGACCTTGGACTCTGGCTGCCAAACTCAACAAATGCATTTTGGATCTGACTACCCCGCCTCTGGGTCTCGGCTGCACGGCCTTCTCGCTGGCGACTTACTCATGAAACCAGGGAGCCCCTCACACTGCCCTCAGTCCCCCGAATCTGCATCAGAAGCCCAGCCTGCCCTGGGGTCCCGGAGCCACATGCCTGGCTGCCTCCTGAGGAGCCTCAGACTCCGCAGCACCCCACAACTGCTCGTGCTCAGGTCCTGCCTCATGCACTCTGTCCAGCCGGAGCCCTGAATCCCTCACACCTTCTCCTGCCCCTGCTGGCCCCACCAGGGGTCCTCATCATGCTCGCCCACCTCACGTCGATGCCTATGGCCTCCAAGCACCTCTCAGCCTCACAGCCTGCAAGTGCCTATGGTGTCACTCAAGACCACCTTCCCTGTTCCTGCCCTCTCCATCGCCTCCAGCCCTGGAGCAGGGTGGGGGCAGCAAGTGATCGAGGGGGTGGGCAGCTGAGACCTCCAGAGGAAGGCCTCAGTGGCCAGGGTTGTGCAGGGGGCAGCATGGCCCGGCAGGGTGCCGAGCCCCCACTGTTGACAAGAATCAGCCAGGGCTTCAGTGACACACAGATCTGGTAGGGTGGACGCTTCCAGGTGCTGCCCAGACCCCATTCGGGACTTAAGGAGGGCTGCGGGCAGACGGCCCCCACTTCTGTCCCCTCAGGAACTGCCTTGCCCTTCCTAGGGCTGCACTGGCTCAGTCCCTCGACTTGGTTTGGGACCCTCCTGCAAGCCCCTCGGGGTGGGTGAAATCCTGTCCCCTTCCCTTCCCATACACAGATGTGGGGCCTGAGCCTCTGGACCCCAGGAGCTATGTGCTGCTCGGAAGCTCAGACAGGTGGTGCCAGGACCAGGCAGACACCGAGTGGGGCTTTGGAGGGGTAGCTGCCACCTGGCTGGCCATGGGAGCTGGGCTCCAGGAAGGGCCTCGACCCACCAACTTTCCCACCTAAGTGGAGCGTAGCATCAGGCATTTGAGAAGGGGGCTCGTACGGAGCACACGGTGGAATGGGGGGGGTGTTGCTAAGCAACCAAGCTTCAGAAGAGGATCACAAACAGCTGTGAGGGACCAGCTGGGCATCTAAAGCCCATGTGGGCACCTGGGGCTTCGAAGTGACCAGTGAAGAGGCTCTGGTCTCTGCAGGGCAGGCCGGGTCAGCGCCGTCGTGTGAGGGGCACTGAGGGCAAGCTGCAGCACCAGTTCCCAGGTGGCCCCATTCCCTGGGAGGGGGTGTACTACCCCAAATGTGATGCACCTGTCCCCCGCAGATGGACCACATGGGTCCAGGAGCCAAGCGATGGAAGCAGATGTGGCCCCCCACCATCACTCCAATGACCCCACTTCCCGTCCCTGCGGCTCCGGGGTCCGTTCCAGAGGATGACGGCTTCTGTCAGGGACAGTCCCACTGCGCTGAGGGCCACGGCTCCTCGTGTCCGGGACCAAGAGGCCAGAAGAGGAGTGACCTGACCGCCAGGCGGACGTGGGGTCTGTGCCGGGGTGAGGGCGATGGGTGTGCCCCAGAGGCCCACACCTGGTTCTGGTGGCCAGCGCCCAGTGTTGCCACCTGAGGGGAGCACCAGGCCCAGCACACAGGCAGTGGGGGCGGCCAGGGGGTGAGGAGCAGAGCAGAGAAAGGAGGCCCTTGTCCTGTGGCTTCCCCAGGACAAGAAGCCCGTCGGTGCCCTGGGTGCCGGTGGTGGCAGGGAGGCCACCCTGACCTCCGCCCAGCGGTGAGACTGCATTACAGGCCAGCTGGCTCCTGCCCTCCCCACCACCACCCCGGCTTCCTTCCGCAGGGGCCATCCTGAGCCCACTCCTAACGCTCCTGCTGTCAGATTCTGCTTCTGGGACCCGACCTGGACACAGGCTTTGCTGCCCAGCGGCACCAACGACTGGCACGTTTCTAAAGTGTGCCTTGTTCCAGGATGGCCTTCAGAGGGTCTGGGAGCCCAGGGGAGCCCCGCGCGGCCCGCACCCAGCCCTGCCCCAGTCCCAGCAGGAGCTCCAGGTAACAGGGCTGTGGGGTAGTGAGAACAGTGTGCCTTCCCTTGGCAGGGGACAAGGGTGGGGAGAGAAAAGAGGTACCTCACTACCCAGCAGAGGGATGGAAGGGTGTTCTGGGCCACGGCGGGGGCAGGAGCAGCCAAGTGAGCAGGCCCGTGGGTGGCCCTTGGCCTGGACATGGGCAGCCAGCCTGGAGCCAGACAGGCTGCGCTGGGGCGGGGGCGGGGGGGGGGGGCATGCCAGGCAGGCACTAGAGAGAAAAACTAGAGCCAGTATGCACTCAGGCGAACAGGAGGCTCCAGTTTCCTGCACAAAGGGATTCATGGTGGGAGGGAGGGGGCTGGGTGCCTGAGGGTGCAGGAAGTGAGGGCCAAGGGTCAGGGAGTCCCTGTGCCGGTGGCAGCTGGGCCACGCCCCCGTTTGGCTGACAGTGACCTTGAGCCTGGTCTGAGTTTCTCTGGAACCTGCCCAGGTGGGACATGAGGAGGATCCCGGGAGTGGGTACTTGAGTCTGCAGTGGGGACCTTGGGAAGGCGGCTGGACAGAGGGGTCTGGAGCTTGGGAGAGAGAGAAGACCAGAGCGTGTGACTGGTGTCCAGGGCCTGGGGAGTGGGAAAGGGAGTGGTTTCAAGGGTGGGAGGCCCAGGCAAGCCCAATGTCACACACAGAAGCCAAAAGATGGGTATCCCACAGAGATGGCCACCAGCAGATGTGGGCATGGTGTGTGACCCAACAGGCTAGTGGCCTTGGGGCTGGGTGACAGAGGCTAAGCAGATTTTCCGGGAAAGAAAAGGGAACCTGAGAGGGGGTAGGACTCTTCCTGTGTCTTCCCTGGAGTGGCCCCGTCTCAGGTGGCCCCCGGGCAACAAGGGGAGGAAGACAGTTTCAGAGGAGGGTGAGTCTGCGTCCTCGGGTGTGGGTCGCCATTCGCCCCCACCCCTGAAGGTCAGCCCCCCTCTCCAGCCTGGGATGGGAGTGGGGCAGAGGGCTGGCCGGTGCTCCGCCTGAGGCGCATCAGGACAGAACTAGGAGGCCAGGCTGCCCCAGGCCCACAGAGGGAGGCAGCAATCTTGGCCTTTGCCCGACTGTGGGCAACTGCAGCACGATCCCACCCACCTCCGCGGGGCAGAGACCAATGGCCACAGAAGCCTGGCATGACAGGAGGGTACAGGGAAGGCAGAGCCCCTCCCGACCCTACCTCCGAAGGATCTTGCCTGTGCCCACCCGTCCCCGACAGCAGGTAGCACCCCAACTGGCCAGGGCCGCAGCTATAGGAGCAGCGCTGCCCCTCAATTTGTCAACCTAATTACCTCGCACCACCCACCACCGTAGGCGCCCGATTCACTCCTGCCCCTAGTGTCCACACCCCCTCCCCACGCCCCGCCCTACAAGGTGCCCCCCCACCCCCGCCGCCGCCGCCAGAAACCTAACCTGCAGGACCCCGCCCAGAGCGGCACACCAGCCCTGCCGGGAAACCTCTGGGTCGGGGAGGATCCCCGCGGACGGCATCTCCCACGTCCGTGCTAGTAACCTGGACCCTCGCCCACCAGGGCTGTAGGGAGGTCAGCGGCCCGCCTGGAAGAACCGCCCAGCCCGAGCCCAGAGCTCAGGCCGCTCCACTGGCGCGTTGCGCCCCCACGCGCGCCCCCAGCCCCAGCCCTTCCCGGACCCAGGCCCCGGCGCCCTCGGAGGAGTTTCGGTTTCGCTCCCGGGCCTGGCCTGGTCTGCGTGTCCCACCTGCCCGCACGGCGCGCCCAGCTCTTGGCTGCGCAGTCCCTGGCTCGCTGCGTGGCCGGTGCGCCCCTTCGCCGGGATTTAAACGCGCCGCCGGCCCCTCCCCGCCGCGGCCCCGCCCCCGCCGCCGGAGGGGGGGCGGGGGAGGCGCGCCCGAAGCGGGGTGCGGCGGTCAGGTACCGGGAGACCCGCGGGGCCGGGCCGACGCCCCGGGCGCGGCGCTCCGGCAGGCTGGCCGCCTGCGAGCACCCCTGTTGAGGAACGCCCCTGAATTGTGGAGGGCGGCTGTCCTCTCCCTCGTACCCCTGGCCCTTGTGGACGGCTCCCCCAGAGCCATGGAGCAGGGTGCCAGGAGGGAGTGCATCCCGAGCCCCTGAGGGCGTTTGAATGGAGTTTGTAAGGGAAATGCAGACCCGCCCACTCGGTTTCCCTCCCCCAAACGCGATTTTATTGCTGGGGAGCAGGCCCGGAGGGCCTGGTGCCACCGGAGCTGCTCTGCTCCCATCTGGGCCCCGCCAGACCCCCTTGGGCTGTGGGCTGGGTTTGCTTGCTGCCCTGGGGCCAGCCAGGGTGTCCTCAGGGGCTCCCCCAGTCCTGTCTGGAAGAGACGGCCCCACCCCAGCAGTCCAGCGCCTGCCCCTGGGCTCAGAGGAGGTCCCCTGTCCATCCAGGAGGACCTAGCCCATGTCTTGGAAGCCCATCTGAGCACCTGCCTTCTGGGGCTGCAGCTGCTGCAAGGGGTTAGAGGCCCAGAACCTTGGGGACACAACCTTGGGAGCCAGCCTGCTGGGGGCCACGGCCTCGGGCAGGAACCTCTCAGGGATCTTTGGCTGGCCCCCCTCCAGGCTGCCCAGAGACTTTAGATGGACAGGGCAGTACTTGCCATTCTGTGTGGCGGCTGCTGGCCACTGGAGAGCCCTGACCCCAACAGAGTAGTGAGCTCTGGCATGGGCCCATCTCCCAGCAAGGTGTGCGGGGCCAATTGCATCCATGCCCAGCCCTGCTCACCAGGCACCAGGACGCTGTCCATGATGTCCCACTGGGAAGCGTGCTATACTGGCCATGGCTTGTGGCCCAGAAAGTGCCTCAGGGCCACTTGTTCCCATGGCCAAGCCATGCAGGTAGCATGCCGGGCCATGCAATCCAGCTGTGTGCCAGGCCCTCACTGTGGGGAGGAGGTATGAAGCTAGCAGGCTCGGGTCTCTCTCATGGGTTCAGGCACGGGCAAGCTGAACCCATGGCACTGGTCCTCATGCCACTGGCACTTCCCCCCCCCATCCTCGGTTTCCTGTGGCAGCCTTTAGGTCAGCTCTCCCCAGGACACCCTGGGGGGCAAGCCTGGGTGACTGCCCTACTCCCCAGGCCCCAAGCTGACCCCAGAACTCCAGCCCAGTGCTTCTGCCCAGCAGCCCCCAGGGCCACGGGCAGCTCCTTCAGCAGCACCCCGCCCCCCCCCCCCCCCCCCCCCCCGCCACCGCCCGGGCAGCAGGGAGGGGCCTCTGGGAGGGGGAGTGGTGTCAGGAGGCCAGAGAGGTGCTTCCCCCTAAGCCCAGTCCTGCTCTCTGCTCTACCTGCGGTCATTATCTCCTGAAGCTGGTGTGCCCGGCCCAGCTCTGCGGGCCAGAGGGTCCAAGCAGGGGGTCCAGGGCACCCCAGAGCAGTGCTACCGTGCTGACCCTGGCCTGGTCTAGGACATAGCTGCGTGGGTCCTGCAGGGCTTGGCCTGACTCAGCCTAGGGGTTCAGCAGCCCCTCCCCAGTGTGGCCTCTGGACGCACTGTTGCTTCCAGGACGCACCGCCTAGACTGGGGTGTGGCAGAAGGTGAGCAGGGAGCCTCGGGGCAGGCTGACCTCTCTCTTGAAGGACTGGATGCTGGAGCCAGGCTGCCCAGTGGCTCTAGCAACAGGCCCAGGCGTCGGTACCCATAAAGGCAGCCCCTCCGTGAAGGGCTGGGGCCCTCCACGGCAAAGATACAGACAGGAGCAGTTCTCCCCGCTGCCCCCCACAGGAGCCCCTGTCATTAGAGGGACCTTATAACCTGCCTGCCTCCCAGAGGCCCTGCTACCTCTGTCCCCCTCAGTACCCCCATACCCGGAACCCTCCACACTGTACCTGATGCTGCTCCCTCATCAGCAAGGGGTCGTGACACAGGCGGGCCTAGTCGTGCAGCAGGAGGGCTGGGCACGGCCTGGCTTAGCCGGGGCAGCCATGGGCCTCAGGGCAGGGCCCGTGGAGGGAAGGCAGCCTCTGCCCATTTGGCGCCATCGCGCTGGACCCTCAGAGTTGGGGTGAGCCAACAGGCGTTATTCCCGATTAGGAGCTGAAGTGTGTCCCTCCCCCAAGTTCACATGTTGAAGTCTTAAGCCCCGAGCCCCTCTGAACGTGACCTTACTTGGAAGGTTGTTGCAGATGTAATTCGTTCGGATGAGGCCTCCTGACATCCTGACTAGGACCCTTATAAAAAGGAGGGATTTGGACAGACAGACTCAGACACACTCAGAGGTGAGACACCATGGGCCAGCCAAGGAGAGAACAGACCCTTTCCCTCATACCCTCAAAAGGAATCAACCCGGCCAGCGCCTTGACCTTGGATTTCCAGCCTCCAGAACCACAGGCAAGCTCTTTGTGTTGTTTGAGCCACTCAGCCGGTGCAAAACCAAGACAGTGCCTGCGTGTGCGAACCAGAGCCCGAGCGAGTGGGAAGGGGATCCAGGACCTCAGCGCCCCTGGCTGCCGCAGCCCCTCCTGTGTTGCAGGAGAGAGTAAGGGGAGGGAGGAGGCCCAGCTCGGGTGGGACGCACCTGTTGACCCCCAGGTTGTGTCTCCAGACGGCATTAAACTAGGACAGATGCCTGGCCTGGGCTTCAGAATTAAATTTCTTTACCTCCTGCTCCAAATATATGTTTTCATGCACTGCATGAGTGGGAGTCATAAATAGTGATACTGAGCTCTTAATTGGGAGCTCTACTTGTTAGAGCAGGAGGAAGATGCCCCCTTGAGCCTCTCTGTCCCCACCCCAACACAGCTTCAAGTTTGCCCAGCGCTGACTCCAGCTGGCCGTATCTGCCTCTGGAGGCTGACAGCCGGGCCTGCTCGTGCCTCCAGCCCTGACCCTGCTCCGGGAGGGGACTTGAGGTTGCGCAAGAGATGGGAACCAAGTCTGGAAATTGGTCACCCTGCCTGCCCCAGCTTTCCTTCCTCCTCGAGAAGGCAGGTCTCTCCTGGATGGACCCCTTCCACGGGCAGGCAGGGCCCCAGTGCAGAGCCCCCAGGATGTCCAGCTTGTCTGGGGTCACCTTTCTCCTCCCCCGCAACTCTGGGGTGAGCTATTTCCCAACCCCCCAGTCTTCCGATGCACCTTCAGTTCAGCATCCTGCTCTATGCAACACGCCCCCCACCGCCGCCCGGCTTCACCTCTACCTGGAACACAGTTGAGGAGGGAGAGGACCACCCTGAGAGCCCAGCCTTGAGTACAGCAGCCTGCCCCCCCATCCCCCCCACCCCCACCCCCCGGGCTCCCTGTACACCTGCCCCACCCCGCCAGCCCACTGGGTGGAGCCCCAACCTTCACCCCACCCCAGGCTGCCTTGGCCCCCAGGACTGGCTGCCCAGCTTGTCAGCCGGACCCCACCCCCTCCTCGGTCACTTCTGTCCCCTCCAGGGCACAGGGGTCCCCCCAGGCCCAGGAGATCCCTGGTGGGAACAGCCCCGTGGGCCCTCGGGCAGGCCCAGGCATGGCTCTTCCCCTCCCCCAGGCAGCGCAGCCTTCAGGCCGGTTTCCCTGAAGTGGGCAGGGCCTGGGGTAGCCTCTGGCTTGAGGGACTGGCTGGGCGGGGTCGGGGAGCCGCATGGCTAGCCCAGCACCCCTATACCTCTGTGCATGAGGCCGGTTCTGGGCTCACACTGTGGACTTGCCATCTCGGGGTCACTGCCAGTAGCCCCAGGCCGAGCAGACTCAAGCATGCAGCTCCTGCCCTTAGCAGAGGAGGGGGTGGGGTCCTGCTCACCAGCTGGGCAGCCAGTCCTGGGGGCCGAGGCAGCCTGGGGTGGGGTGAAGTTTGGGGCTCCGCCCAGTGGGCTGGTGGGGTGATGTGTCCATTACCATACTGAGCCCCAGACCCTCCCAGGAGCACACCCTGCCTGGGGAGGCGTGCCCAGAGATCCAGCCTGCAAAGGAGGGAAATCCCAGCCTCTGGGGGAGCCTGGAGGCATAGACTGGGCCCCCCCAACTGCCTGACAGCAGAGTGCTTGGGCCCCCCCACCTCGCGGCCTGGAACCACAGGCCCGCCCTTATCGTGGGGTTTGTGCTGCCGTTGCCCTGGGAACTTTCCATTGGAAAATGTTGGGTGGGGTGGGCGGGCAGACAGGCCGGGGCAGGCGGCAGACGCACCATGGGCGGATGGCCCGTCCCACAGTACAGCCCGGCCCACCCTGCCCGTCCGTCTCTGTTCTTAGCCTCCACCCTCAGACCCAGAGAGGCCCTAGTGTGTGGGCCCCCGCAGGGAGCCTGGCACATAGATGTCCCCATGTGCCCACCCAGCTGCCGGGGTGTCCTCTCCGTGCCCGGGGAGTTTCCGGACCAGCTGTGCCATCTGGCCCCTGGGCCCCGGCCCCCTTCTCCTTGCTCTTCCTCAGCCTCCCATGGCGAGGAGGGAGTACCCTGCCTCCTGACACCTGGTCATGCGGTTGGCTCCCCATCCAAAATAGGGCTGGATCAGACTTCTGTTCGAGCCTCCACAGAGCTGGCCAAAGGCCTGCGGCTGAGGATGGGGAGGCCAGGGGCCTGGAAAGGCCTTAGAGTGGATTTGGGGCAGCCACTGGCCTTTCCCAGGGGGACCTGGGGCCAGGGTCTTGGGCTGAGCCAGGCTCCCCCAGGACAGGGACAGAAACCGCCACCCGGCGGGACCCCGAGTGGGCCCCGCCCCCCTGGTGGCAGCTTGGGCTGGCCACGTGGCCCTCCTCCCACACTGAGCAAGGCTCTCTGGTCACAGCAGCAGTGTGGCGTGGCCCATCAACAGGAGGGAGAGGAAAGGAGCAGGGGCCCGGACCTCCAGGCTGCCCCACACTCCCGGCTCCATGCACAGCAGAAATTGGTTTGCTGAAGCCACAGCTCTGGGCACCAGAATTCCCCGGACTCTGGGCTGCTCCTGCATTTTGGCACAGGCTGCGTCCTCCTCGAAGACCTCCCTTTTGCATGTCCTTCCCTTGCACCTTCAAGCTGATGCTGCCTGGGCACCCCTTCCTGAGGCCCCACCTCACCAAGTGTCCCCCTCCCCACCTGGGCTAGTGATGGGTCCAGCCCTGCCTGCTGGCTTCAGCCCAGGCACCGTGACATCCGTGGCCCTGGGCCACGGCAGACAACGCGACTGGCTGGACTCGGGCCTCCAGGAGGGAGTGCAGTCAGCACGAGGTCTGCAGACGCAGCTCAGACTGGCTGCTGGGAGCCCCACAGCTGTGAACCCCCGGCCTGTGTCGGGGGAATCTAACTGAGGGACGTGCTGGGGCTCGTGGCGGTAAGGCCAAGTGGGGCCGCGGTAGCCAGGGGTGGCCTGGCTGGAGCCGATATGGGGAGCCGACTTTGGAGGGATGGGGCCTGATGGGGCCTAGAGCCTGAGGGCTCCGAGGTTTGGGGTGGGGCGGGTCTGCTGCGGTGAGGAAGCCAAGATGGCCCAGGAGGGGTCAGGAGGGAGCCGTCAAGAGGGACCCGTGCTCCCACCAGGGCTGGGCTGAGGCCTGGGAGGCCTGGCAGCTTACACGCCTGAGGCTTTGCCATCACCCCCGCCCTAGGTCGGGGGGGGGGGTGCTCCAAGTGCCTGGAGGAAGGGGCCGGCATGGGGTGGGAGGTGTCTCCTGGGAGAACTGATTCAGGCAAAGACTCATTTACCGCCTCCTTGGTTGGCAGGAGGGGTGTGTTGAAATAAGAAGAGGTTTTCTTGGCAAGACACGAAGATATACTATAGGGAGAAGGCATGGCGAGAGCCCCAGTTTGGCACTTACCAGTGCGAGTGTCTTTGTGATAGAAAAGCGCAGAGCCTGGGGGATCCTGGGATCCGAGAGACCTGCACCCCTGTCCCCCGTGGGCCTTCCCCGCTGGGGAAGCAACAGCCACATGGCAGGTCCAGGCAGAGGCCCTTCTGGGCCCACGGAGGGACAGGCAGACCCTAGGCCTTCATCAGTCACCCAACACTCAACTCAAACTGGCTTAAGAGAAGAGAGAGCAAGAGTGAACTGACAGAGGCTGAGCAACAGGGCGTGCCCCCCCCCCCCCCCCCCCCCCGCCACGCAGCCCCAGCTCCAGGCTCACGGTTGCAGTGCCGGAGGGGTAAGAAAGAAAACCTCTGGCTTCTGTCCTGGAAGATCTGGAAGATCTGGAGAAGGTCTTGTTGGCTTTTGTTGGCACTGAGGGGACATGTGTCCTTCCCGGGCCAGGCAGAGGGGCTGGCGACAGGCAAAGGTGCACGTTCTCCATCCCTCCCTGGCTGCCTGACACCCACACGCCTTTCGCCCTCCATGCACCTCGGAAGTGTACAAGTCACGGCCCTCCAGGCCACGACCACGCAGCATCCCAGCCCCTACCAACCTTGCTCCCAATGTTCCCGAAGCTGTGTCCCCGGGTGCAGTGGGGAGCGGGGCTAGGAGGCCACACCGAAGGCTCCTTACATCCTGCTGTGCGCTGCACAAAGCAGCCGGACTCTTGTCTGCCCTGGAGCCCCACGCCTCCCTGGGACCGTCCCCTCCGCCTGCTGCCGCGCGGAGAAAAGACCCCTTCCGTGGACAGCCGCTCCAAACCGGACTCCCTCAGCAAGGGGCTTGCGGGTTGCCGGCCCTCGAGCAGCTTCCAGAATCCCGAGCCAGCCTTGGGGCTCGCTGCCAGTATGATCCCCACCGAGGGCTGCCCAGGGTCCGTCCACCGCGACCTGTCACTGCAGGGCTACAGCCCGCTGGAACCTTCTCCGGCCGCCCCCCCAGCACCCCCCCCGTCTTGGTCCAGCCTCCAGTCACTTGAAGGAAACGCTGGGGCGGGAGGCTCAGTCAACTGCCTCGCCTGGGCCAAGGGTTATCACCAACCTCCCTGAGCAGAGGGTGGTCTCTGGGCCCCTTCACCGCAAGTACTCGCGTCCTCAGGGGCCACAACGCGTAAAGCCCATTCCCTGCACCAGTTTCTCACCAGTGGAGATTGCTTGGGTTGCTAGTGACAGAGACCTTCACAGAAGGTGGGTTAGGCAGAAAAGTGGCTTCCAGCTCACATGTGTAAGAAGCCTGGCAAGTGAGCCTTCAGGACAGCTTGGTCCAGAGGATCCAATGGAGCCCTGCTGCTCGTTTTCTCCCCTTTCCTTGACTACAGTTTCTGTTACTTAGTTACCGTCTTAGGTCAGGTGTGACATAGGCAGCATCCCCGGGTGCCTCAGCACCACAGGAGAAAAGCAACCCATTTGCCCCTCCCACAAATTCCAAACCAATCACGTGGGCTGCCACTGGGTCACCAGCCGGTTTGGGTTGAACTGTGTCTCCAAAAAAGGTATGTGGAAACCCTCACCCAGCACCTGTGAATCTGACCTTACTTGGCAATAGGGTTTTTGCAGGTGATATAATCAAGTTAAGATGAGGTCATTTGGGCGGTCCTCATCCAGTAAGACTGGTCTCCTCATCAGAGCCGCGTGACCGGGCCACGTGAAGGCAGAGACACAGGCGGGGAGACCCTGTGTGGTGATGGGGCGGGGGTGGCACTGAAGCGCTGCGGGCACAGGCCAAGGAGCCCAGGTCCAGCAGCCCAGCGCCCAGAGCTGGGGTGCGGGGAGGACTCAGCGGGGGGGCTCGGGGGGGAGGAGCGCCACGGCACCCCCGGTGCAGGGGTCAGACTTCCAGCCTCCAGACCGGGGAGCATGAGTTCTCCTCACTTTAAGCCTCCCAATTTGTGGCTCTTTGGTAGGACCCGGGCACAGGCCTGTAAACGGCTCTAGGTGGCCTGGCTTCCTGCCGCAGGTGGAGGCTGGGGACGGAGTCCTGTGGCCCGAAGGTGGGGAGGGAGCGGCTTGGAGGGAAAGGGGCTGAGGGCTGGGGAGCGGGCCTGGGGCTGGAGGAGGTGGGCAGTGACCTCCAGGGCGGGGGAGAGGGCAGATGACTGAGCCTCCCGCCCCAGCGTTTCCTTCAAGTGGCTGGAGGCTGGACCAAGACGGGGGCGGGGGAGGGGGCGGAGCTGGGGGGGCTGGGGGGGCGGCCAGAGAAGGTTTCGGCGGGCTGTAGCCCTGCAGTGAAAGGTCGCAGTGGACGGACCCTGGGCAGCCCTCGGGGGGGATCGTACTGGCAGCGAGCCCCAAGGCTGGCTCGGGATTCTGGAAGCTGCTCGAGGGCCGGCAACCCCCAAGCCCCTTGCTGAGGGAGTCCGGTTTGGAGCGGCTGTCCACGGAAGGGGTCTTTTCTCCGCGCGGCAGCAGGCGGAGGGGATGGTCCCAGGGACCTCCCTGGGCAGGAGGGACCACGCCTCACTGATGTCAAAAGAAGGCAACCGTGGTGACTCAGATGCACATGGCTCCGGCAGGCCTTACGCGACGTCCCCGGGGAAAGGGGGCCCACGGCTGAGCCTGGGTGTGGGAGGGCACAGATGGGAACGACAAGGGCAGTAGCTCCATTTGCCACCCTTGTGGTTTGAGGCCCTACCGGTTGGATGACCCAGCTTACGAAGTTTGAGACTTCGTGTGGCTTCGGAGAGCAGAGGGCTGCATGAGCAAGGCGCTCTGAGTTCCTGACCCACTTCTGAGAAAATCTGACAGCAAGTGAGCAGATGGCCTGGTACCCTCCACATCCGAGAGCCTGACCAGAGTCTCACCAGGCCTTCCTGGGCCTGCACAGCTCTGCCCCACCCCCCGCACTCTCAGGGCCTTTGCACATGCTACTCCTCGTGCCTGGGAGCTTCCCTGCTCTCCCTTGTCGGTCAGTCTCCACCTCCTGGACTGGGAGGTGTCTAAACGGAGCATCCACAGTATCACCTGGTGCCATGACCAGGACATCCCCACGGCAGGGACCAGGTGATGTGCCGTGCACCGCCAAACCAGGGGGTCCCGTGGGCCATACTGGGACACAGGGCAGGAGTGTAACCTGCCCTGTGGCAAGATATAACGTGCATTGTTATCATCCCAAGAAAACACACACTGCTTGTGGTCCTCTTTCTTGATGGGTGCCGAAAGGAATGCGTTGCCAGGGCTCAGACAGATTTGCCTGTGTAGGATTTTGCATAAGACAATCTCAAACCAAGGAGCCACTTTATGGCAAGGGAGGTGACATGACACAGTGGCGGGAGCCATGGCCCCCACAGTTGTCCTCCATCGGGTCACACCCAGCAGCTGCCAACCTTAGGATGGCTGGAGCCACACCTGTTCTCAGGGGTGGGAGTATAAGCACTCTGTGGACAGGTGGGCTCTGTGGGTCTGGGCATGGCGGGGTGCGAGTGGGCGTGGCCCCACTCATCATGGCTCGAGCGGCCTTTGCGGGAAGTGAGTCTGTGCTTCCTCCATCCCGCACTGCAGGTCCAGGGGTCCTGGCTCCAGAGAGGGTTTGCTTCCCCAGGGGACACAGCTGGGGTTGCACTGAACCTAAGCCAGCTGCCCCTGCTTCCTTTGGGCTCCGCACGCCCGTAGACCAGCAGGTGCAGAGAGGGGTTACCAGTCTGCGAGGAGTGGCTGACAGGACTGTCACAGAGAAGCTGGGTTGCCCGGGGCTGAGGAGTGTGTTCGGAGCACAGAGGGTCCGCCGGGACGCCACTGGGGATCCGGGCCTGTGTGTGGCAAGTACAGCCACCACACCTCGGCAACAGGCCAGGGAGGGAGGAGAGAACAGGAGTTTCGGGTGGAGCGAGAGGAGGGTCTGTTACGGCTTCCGGACCAACTGTGCCCACAGCTGCCGAGGCTCACCCTCCCGGCAGTTCTGGAGAGGAAACCTCCCTCGTTTTGTCAGCATCCTGGTTAAAGTCTGTCTCCCTTGCTCCAAAAGCTCCCTCAGAAACCACTGTATCCCCAGGACTCACCACGGTGCCAGGCACACAGTGGGTGCACAATTAATGCTGAGCTAATCAATGAATTCGATCAGGTATGGAAGCACCTGGGCAAAATGACCCGAACCAGGTTCCACTGGGCAGGTGCATGTCTAGGAACCTGGCCCCTTCCCACAGCTTTCCCCCTGTGGATGAGGGAGCCTACCGGCTCCCGGCTCCCCACCTGGACTTCCCCCTCAGCACATAATTTGGGCTTGGGCTGTTGGCTACCCTATTGGATCCTGGATCTTGAGGACATGGTTCAAGGTGAGCAAGCGCGCCAGGCTGCTGGTGGCTGTGGGCTACAGTGGAGGGTCCCTGGTGATCCCCGCGTCTCACCTCTCGGGGCCACGTCTGGTCCCTTCCTCCTAGGTTTGCTCTCCAGTTCCTACAATTCAATAGGCCCCCCACTATCCTTCCATACAGAGTCCCCGATTGCTTCCAGATGGGGCACAGCAGACACTGGGCCCTCCTGAGCAGAGTGGTCCTGGGGCTGATGCGGGGCTCAGGGCAGTGGGGGTCCCTCACTACCAGGGGGTGATCACCGGCCTCCCAGGACCCAGGACAAGCTGGCTAGTTGGGCCGTCTGAGTGCTGGGGCCCCGGGTGATGGGGAATCGCACTCGTCTCCTGAACTGGAAGCTGATTAAGATATAAGAGGGGCCCCTGGGTGGCTCAGTCGTTAAGCGTCTGCCTTCCGCTCCGGTCATGATCCCAGGGCTCCCTGCTCCGCGGGAAGCCTGCTTCTCCCTCTCCCGCTCCCCCTGCTTGTGTTCCCTCTCTCGCTGTGTCTCTCTCTGTCAAATAAATAAAATCTTAAAAAAAAAACACCACACCTAAAAAGAAGGCCCATGACAACGGAGGCGGAGACAGAGCGATGCGTCCACAAGCCCAGGGACGCCCAGGTTTACGGCTCCACCAGTCGCTGGAGAAAGGCCTGGGACGGTGTCCCCCAGAGCCTCCAGGAGCCAGCCCCAGCCCCAGCTGGAGCTTGGGCTTCTGGGCTCCAGAGCAGGGAGAACATGAGTCTCCATTGTTTGAAGCCGCCGGCGCCCGGGACACCCTGTACCACCTGTGGCCATTAGCCCCCCACCAAGTGGCCATGTGACGTTCTCAGTCCCAGGAATTAGTGTTCATTTGGGCCAACTGTTGCCTGGGCACCGGGCATTTCCCTGTTGCAGGCCCTGGGTGGGGGGTGGGGGGGAGGGAAGGACTTAGGGAACGTGGGGGGCTCCCCTCCCCAGGGGTTGGGGCGGGGCTGAAGCTGATGCTTTGGTTCTGGGGGCTGAGGGCCGATGAGATGACCATGGAGACCCCGGGGGGCCCTGGGGCCTCTGACTCCCCTTTCCTCTGGCCGCTGGGTCCCAGCACCCCCACAGCTGTGAGAGAGCTGGAGGAGGCAGGGCCGCGGCGAGGCATGGTGAGCCCCGTATTTATGCGCTCGTCTCCACCTGCAAACCCCCCGCTGACGAAAACTTCTGCACCCTTCCGGCCCGCGCCCTGAACTACATGTACCCCATGTGTGTGTCCGCCAACTCTGCCTGCCCCGAGCTGGGGCCGGCTGCTTGACCCCTCCCTCCACGCCGGCCCGAGGAGCTCCTGAGGCAGGAGGGGGAGCGCGGGTGCCAGGCACCCCTCCTGAGGATGCCGGGGGGGCCGTGGGGGCCACGGGGGCCGCAGCCTGGGCAGGCAGAGCCAGGGCGGGCCGGTGCAGGGAGCCTCCCCGGGCGCCGACCCACTGTGCCCTCCAAACCCGAGGACCGCCGCCCCAGTGCTCCCCCTGAGAGTGAGACCACACGGGAGGGACGGGCGCCACGGCCGCCAGCTTCCACTGCACTTGGCCCCGGGGGAGGGAGTCTGGGCAACACCACCGGCCCCCGCGGGGGGCGGGGGGGGGCAGCCGCTGCCTCACAGCAGCATGCGACCTGATGCGGCATCACCGAGGCGGACGGTCCAGGGAGCTACATGCGGACACTTGGGGGAAAAAACGGGGACTTGGGGCAAGAACCACGCATTCGAGGAAAAGAACCGAAAGCAGGCGTTCCGCATGAAGAGCGTGCCAGGCAGGCTCCGCGAGGCAGGGGCAGGAGGGACGGGTGCCGGGGCGACCCTGGTGACCAGACCACAGCCTCCCGGCTGGCCGCTAGGCAGGAGGCACAGGTGCCCCAGAGGGCGGCGGGATGAACAAACCTCCCAGGGCGTCTGGAGAAGCGATGCAACCCGGTTTCCCCGAGTCGAGGAAGGGGCAGGGTTACGGACAAGACCAGGGGAAGCCCCGGAGGCGGCCGGGTGCTGGACTCTGGACGCCAGGTAAGGGGGGTGTTGTCCTCACACTCGAAGGGGGACCAGTTGGGCCTCCGATATGCATATCCAGCCGTTCAGCCCTCAGCTGGCCTCGTGACAATGACACCACTGCTGTGGTCAGAGTCCTGGCGCTGTGACAGGAAGAAGGAAGTAGGACAAGAAACACAGGGGCAGAGGGTGGGGGTGGGCCATCAGCCACAGGACTGGAGGAGAGCGCGTGGGTGGCCAGAGCCCAGAGACAGGCTCCGAGACGCCACTCCTGGAGGAGGCCAGCAGCCCTGCCCCGGGGGAGATGCAGACAGAAAAGGAACCGGGGTAGGAATCCGAAGAGCACCAAAGACAAGAACAAAAATTAAAAAAAGATTATTTTTAAAATCAGAGGAAGAAAATTAGATTTATGTGATGGGAAGCAGATGGGAGGGAGGAATAAAATGAAAAGTACAGTAAATGGAAGACACGCGGTAAAGGTGGCAGAAATCAATCTACATGTAACCGTAGGGACCTGGTGTGCGTGTGTTAAACTCACCAATTAGAAGAGGTTCTTGCATTGGATTTGAAAAAAGCACAAAGATCCAGCAGCATGTTGTCTGCAAGGATCAATCTTTTTTTTTCTTAAGACTTGTTTGATTGATTGATCGAGAGAGAGTGTGCTCACGTGTGCCCGAGCACAAGCAGCGGAGGAGCAGAGGGAGAGAGAGAATCTCAAGCAGACTCCTTGGGGAGCACAGAACCCAAAGCAGGGCTCGATCTCACAACCCCGAGATCACCACCTGAGCCAAAACCCAGAGTCAGAGGCTCAACCCACTGAGTCACCCAGGTGCCCTACAAGGACAAATCTTAAAACCAAAAGCTGCATGAACCAAAGAAAGCAGTCCTGGTTCCCGACCAAGTAGAATTACAGACAGGCATCCTGAAGGATGAGAGGAGCCCAGAGCACGGAGCACCCAGCAGCCCCAAAAAATCGATGAGGAAATGCAGGGGCAGGTGCGTCCACCAATGGCATACACTTCGAAGAAACAGGTGGTTCGGAGAGACAAAAACTGAAGATCCAGCAATACAACCAGTAAATGTGATTTGTTGGGTGCCTGTAGATTCAGCAGATACCCAGGTCCCACAAGCCAGGCACACCTACTTTTTGAGTCCATAGGGAAGAGTCTGCCCAAATATAAGCCCATAAAGAAGTCTTGGAACATCCAAAATGATCTAATAACTAACAAATAACTAAATAACAAATAATAATAACAAAATAACTAAAGACATAAATAAGATTTCTTTAAAAAGTCAAGTCATTTGGGGCGCCTGGGTGGCTCAGTTGGGCGGCTGCCTTCGGCTCAGGTCACGATCCCAGGGTCCTGGGATCGAGTCCCGCATCGGGCTCCTTGCTCAGCAGGGAGCCTGCTTCTCCCTCTGCCTGCCACTCTGCCTACTGGTGCTTCTCTCTGTCAAATAAATAAATAAAAAAATCTTAAAAAAAGAAGTCAAGTCCTTTGAATACCTAGATATGACAGATGTATTCTTAGCGGTATAGAATATATCAAAATTGGAAAATAAGAGACAGAGGCTCTCAGCAGACCCGTAAATAAAATGGTGGTTAAAGCACTTCCCACTGCAAAATCTCCAGGCCCAGATACCTTTAGAAGTCATTCTACCAAACTTTCCAAAAGAATCTTCTGTGAACTTATGGCAATTGTTCAAACAAAACCAAACAAAATAGAAAAGGAGAGGATCTAGCAAACTTATTTTATGAGGCTAGAACATTATCGATTCCAAAATCAGAAAAGGACAATACAGGGCAGAGAAGTGTTGGCCCGCACAACTTAAGAACATGGATGCAAACACGTTGACTATGACACTGCCTGGGGAGACATGACAATTTAGAGAACAGAGCATTAGTATCCGCAACAGGGGGTTCGGTGTCAGGAGCAGCCAACATCATTCACCTCCTTGACAGACTTTAGGGAACAAACCATGATACCAACTGATACAGGAGAGCATTTGATAAATTTCAATACCTATTTGTGATGATAAAAACAAACAAATCCCAGAAAAACTCTTAGCAAATTAGTCCTAAAACATGACTTTTTTTAAGTAGGTGCCACACCCAGCATGGATCCCAATGTGGGGCCTGAACTCAGGACCCTGAGATTAAGACCTGAGCCAAGATCAAGAGTCAGACACTCAACCGACTGAGCCACCCCGGCGCCCCTAAGTCATGACTTCTTTAGCTGGCCTTTTGCTTGTTACTGAAAGCCAGCAGAAATCATTCTGTCTAGTAGGCAAACTTCACGTGCTTTCCCCCTGAGCACATGAGCAGCATGAGGACCCTCAGGGCCACTCAGTCGGGATAGTAGTGGAGACCTTGGCCAAGTCTCCAAGGAAATAAAAGGAATGAAGGTAAAATAACTGGAAGAAAAGAGAAAGAAATTGCCTTTGTTGGCAAAGGATATCACTGTCTACCTAAAAGAAAAAAAAAAGGCAACAAACTCTTAGGAGCAAGTGAGTATCTCTCTGATACTCAGGAAGGGATGCGTAGCCTAGCGGAGCTCAGGCGCCATGAGCCCAAGGCCAGGACTCAAGCTGGAGGAAAGGCCAGCATGTGGATGGAGGAGGCAGTCCTGGCCCCAGAGGGAACAGCAGCCAGCCTTGGCCTCCAGGCCACGGCCCCAGATCTCAGGCCTCCGGAGACCGGACTCCCTCTTGCCCTTGAGCTGGCAGCAAACACTGGCTTGGGGAGGCACCTGAAATCCCTGGGAATCCTGCGTCAGAAGCTCGAGCTGGGGAGGGGAGTTGGCCTGCCCTGGGTCCGCGTCAGGTCCACATCCCTGTCCCCGCTCTTGAGCCCATGTTCCAGTCTGCAGAGGTGGGGCTGGTACGGGGCCAGTGCACGGGTCGTAGTTTCTAGAACTCCAAGTGGACTCTGGGCCGTGTATCGTATTCCCATTCAGTGTTGGTGGCTTTCATTTGCATATTGCTCTGGGTGGGGGCACTTACAGATGTCAGGGTACTGGTTATTTGATGATATTGAAAAGGATTGCTAATTTAGTCATGATAAAGGTATTGTGATTATTATTTTGCAAAAGAGCCCTTGTCTTTGATACACGTGTACTGATGACGCCTGTGGGGAAAAAGATGGGGTCTAGAGACTAAAAGGTTGGCCACGGGCTCCTGGTGGTGGAAGAGTTTGGTGTGGGTCAATGGGAGGGTTTTATTGTATTCTGCCTACTTTTGTAGGTGTTTAAATTCTCCACTGTAGAACTTATAGACATTTTTTTAAGATTTTTATTTTTTTATTATTTTTTTAAGATTTTTAAAATTTATTTATTTTTGAGAGAGAGCGCACACACGGGGTGGGGGGCAGGGCGGGAGGGGCAGAGGGAGAAGGAGAAGCAGGTTTCCTGCTGAGCAGGGATTTCCCCATATGGGACCCAATCCCAGGACCCCAGGATCATGACCTGAGCCGAAGGCAGATTTTGCTTAACTGACTGAGCCACCCAGGTGCCCCAGAAAATTTTTAAAAAATAAAACCAACTGGGGGCACCTGGCTGGCTCAGTTGATGGAATGTGTGACTCTTGATCTCAGGGTTGTGGGTTCGAGCCCCACATTGGGTATAGAGATTACTGAAAAATAAAATCTTAAAAACAAAAACAAAAACAACTAACTGGTTTCTTACCCATCTGACTCCAGTTAGCTCTGTGTGCCTGCGGACATGCCCTCGGATCTTCTCTAGACAGACTTAGATATCTTGAGTCCCCCTCTACCTGCAAACCCTGTTCTCCTTTCCTTGACTTAATCATGAATACTTCAACCGCACCCAGAACCTTCGGTCTCTTTACCTTGAGCGGTTTTGTTACCTGAGAGGATTTACAAGGTGCCTGCCTAATCTGTCAGGGATTTGGGTGTGGGTTTGCTGTGCTACCTGGATTTAACCCTTGACTTAAGGCTGAGGTATAATAGCTTCTGTCACTCAGGTATTCCTGTCTCCGGCTGAGAAGCAGTTGTCTCTTCCAACTTTATTAAGTCCCTGAAATTATGGACTGGCTCCCTTTCCCTTTCCCTGGCTTGCAAACCAGCCCATTCTTGTCTAGGCATCTCACTCTCTCTCTCTCAAAATATAATTCACTATCATAAAATTCACTCCTTTAAAAGTGAACAATTCAGTGTTTTTTAGTACATCCCAACGTTTAGCAACCATCACTCCCATCCAATTCCACAACATTTCATCATTCCTAAGAGCAACCCCATACATTTTAGCAGTGACTCTCCAGCCCCTGGAAACCACTCATCTATTTTCCGTCTCTAGGGACTCGCCGACCAAGGGCGTTTCCTGTTCACCGACTCCTACGGTCTGTGGTTTGTGTCTGGCTTCTTTCACCCACTGTAATGTTTTGAAGGTTCATCCATGCGGCAGCAGGTGTCAATGCTTCCTTCTTTTTACGGCTGAATCACATTCCACTGCATGGATGCAACACATTTTTTTATCCTTTCATTAGTTGGTGGTAATTTGGGTTGTTTTCACTTTTTAGCTACTATGAATAATGCAGCCATGAATGTTAAGTGTGTAAGTTTTTGTATGGACATATGTTTTCAATTCTCTTAAAATTTACTCCTTAATTCCTAGGAGTGGAACCACGGGGGTCATGCCGTCAGACTGCTCTCCAACATCGCAGCACCATTTCCCATTCCCGCCAGCAGTGCACAGAGATTCCGATTTCTCCACATCCTCTCCAACTCCTGCTACTTTCTGTTTGTTTGTTTTTAAATTATGGCCATCCTTTTAAAGATAAAGTGGTATCCCATTGTGGTTTTGATTTGCATTTCCCTAATGACTAATGGCATTGAGCCATTACAAATGACATTTGTAGATCTCCTTTGGAAAAATGTCCACTCAAATCCTTTGCCTATTGAAAAAGTTTTCTTTTTACTGTCGAGTTCTAAGTGTTCTTTATGGATTCTAAATTCAAGTCCCTTATCAGATGGGTGATTTCCAAATATTTTCTCCCATTATGTGGGGTGTCTTCTTGCTTTCTAGATGGTGACCTTGCATTTCTGGGATAAGTCCTAATTGGTACTGTGTATAATCCTTTTTTATACACTGGTGGATTCAGCTTGCTAGTATTTTGTTGAGAATTTTTGCATCCATGTTCATAAGGGACATCAGTGTGCAGTTTTTTTGTGATGTCTTTGGTTTCATTATGGTGGTAATACTGGCCTCTTAGAATGAGTTAGGAAGTCTACTCCTTCTGGAAGAGTTTATGACAAATTGGTGTTGATGCTTCTTTAAACTTTTGGTAGAATTCAGCAGTGAAGCCATCTGTCTGGGCTTTTTTGAGGGAAGATTTTAGATCGCTATCTCTCATGTTATAGGTCTGCTCAAATCTTCTATTTCTTCTTGAGTTAGTTTAATATCTCCCTGGGAATTATTTCATCTAGGTCATCTAATTTGTTGGCATATAGTTGTTCATAGTATTCCCTTATGATCATTTTTATTTCTGTAAGGTCAGTAGTAATGTCCCCTTTTCCATACATGATTTTAGTGATTTCAGTCTTCTCTTTTTCTCTAGGCCAGTCTAGCTAAAGGTTTTTCAATTTTATTTATCTTTTTAAAGCAACTTTTGGTTTCATTGACTTTTTTCCTACTGTTTTCCTATTCTCTGTTTCTGCTCTCATCTTTATTATTCCCATCCTTCTGCTTGCTTTGGGTTTGGGTTTAGTTTACTCTTCTAGTTTCTTAAGGTGAAAGATTAGGTTATTAGTTTGAGGTGTTTGTTCTTTTCAGTATAGGTGTTTAAAGATATAAATTTCTCTGAGCACTGATTTTACTGCATCCCATAGTTTTGGTATGTTATGTTTTTTTGTTTTGTTTTGTTTAGTCGTTTCAAAGTACTTTTTAATTTCCCTTGGAATTTCCTCTTTGATCATTAGTATTTTAGGAGTGTGTTGTTTAATTTCCACAGATGTGTGAAATTTCCAAATTTCTTTCTGTTTATTTATAATTTCATTCTATTGTGGTCAAAGAATATCTTTTGCATGATTTCAATCCTTTCAAATTTATTGAGACCTACTTTATGGCCTAACATACAGTCTGTTCCTGGAGAATGTTTCACATATACTTGAGAAGATTATGCATTCTTTTGTTGTTGGGTGGAATGTTCTATTCTGTTCGTTAGGTCTAGTTGACTTACAGTGTTGTTCGGGTCTTCTCTCTCCTGATTTTCTGCCTGATTGTTCTATCCATTATGAAAGTTGGGTATTGAAGTTTCCAACAATTATTGTTGAATTGTCAATTTCTCCCTTTAATTCTGTCAGCTTTTGCTTCATGTATTTTGAGGCTCTATTGTTGGGTGCATGCATGTTTATAAATATCATGTCTTCTGGATGGATTGACACTTTTTTTTTAGTAGTCTCCACACACAGTATGGAGCCCAACGTGGGGCTCAAACTCATGACCCTGAGATCGAGACCTGAGCTGAGATCAAGAGTCAGACGTTTTAAGCAACTGAGTCACTCAGACACCCTGATTGATTGACACTTTTATCATTATGAGATGTCTTTCTTTGTCTGTAGTAATAACTTTGTCTTAAAGTTTGTTTTGTCTGATATTAATATCCACTCCAGGTCTCTCCTTTTTTAAAATAGCTATTTTCTTAGGGATTATCATTATCATTATCATCTTAATTGATAACAATCTATTTTGGATTATTACCAACTATACTTCAATAGCATACTAAAGCACTGCTCCTATACAGCTCCATTCCACTGTTTTTCCTGTTAATATCACAAATTACATTTCCATATATTGTGTAAGCATCAACTTAGATTTATATTGCTTATGTAGTTGTCCTTTAAGTCAGGTAGGAAAAAAGGCAGTTACAAACAAAAACTACACTTATACGGTCCTTTCTATTTACCTTTGCCCTTACCTTTACTGGTGCTCTGAATCTCTTCATGTGAAACTGAATTATTGTCTAGTGTCTTTCCATTTCAACCCGAAGGACTCCCTTTAGAATCCCCTGTAGGTCAGGTGCACTAACAACAAACTCTCCCAGCTTTTCTTTATTATTCTTAAGAATGTTTCAAGTTTTTCTTCATTTTTTTGAAGAATGATTTTGCTGGATATAGAATTCTTGGTTGACTTTTTTTCTTTTGGCACTTTGAATATGTCATCCCACTTTGGGTACATATCAGGTCTCTGAAGTGCTGTACATTTCTTAATTTCTTTTTCTTTCTGTTTCTAAGACTAGATAATCTCAATTGATATATCTTCAAGTTCAATGATTCTTCTGTCTGCTCAAATTTGATGTTGAGCCCCTAGAGTGAATTTTTTATTTTAGTGATTGTACTACTCAACTCCAGAATTTCTATGTGATTCTTTTTTTTTTTTATTTGACAGAGAGAGAGAGAGAGATTTATTTGAGAGAGAGAGAGAATGAGAGAGAGAGCACGAGAGGGGGGAGGGTCAGAGGGAGAAGCAGACTCCCCGCCGAGCAGGGAGTCCGATGTGGGGCTCGATCCCGGGACTCCAGGATCATGACCTGAGTCGAAGGCAGTCGCTTAACCAACTGAGCCACCCAGGCGCCCCTCTATGTGATTCTTTAAAAAAAAAATTTAGGGGCTCCTGGCTGAGTCAGTGGGAAGAGCATGTGACTCTTGGTCTTGGGGTCATTAGTTTGAGCCCAAGGTTGGGCATAGAGATTACATAAATGAATAAAACTTTAAAAAAAATTTTTTTTAATTTAAAAATAAAATAAATTTTACATTGTGTTAAAATTTTACACTGTGTTAAAAAGAAATTTAGCATTTTAACCACTTTGACATCTACAGTTCAGTGGCATTGAATACATTCACATTGTCATACAGCTGCTATTCATCTCCCGAACTTTTTTATCCCACAGTGAAATTCTGGACCCATTAAACGATAACTCCCCATGTCCCGCCCCACCCCCAGCCTCTGGGAGTCACCGTTCTGCATTTTGTCTCTGTATATTTGACTAGTCTAGGTGTCACATATAAGTGGAATCATACAGTATTTGTTTTCTTGTGTCTGGATCACCTCACATTCCTTAATGGCTTTAGGTTCATTCAAGTCATGGCATATATCAGAATTTCATTCTTTTTAAAGGCTGAATAATAGTTTCCTGTATGGACATACCCACTTTTGTTGATCCATTCATCTGTCAATGGATACTTGGGTAGTTCCCCATTTCTTTTTTGTAACTTTATTCTCACTCATAACAAGTGAATTGGCTGAGAGTCTGCTCTGCCATCTTCATTTCAGGATCCAGGCTGAAGAAATGATCATTATCTGGAATATTTCTGATCTTCCTGGCTGAGGGAAAGAGAACTCCGGCATTGAAGCGCTCTGCTGTGAAGGTGCCGCTTCCTCTCATACCTCATTAGCCAACACTGGTCACATGGTCTCACCTGACCACAGAGGGGCCAGGCAGCGCAGTCCCCCCATGCAGTGGAAGAGGGAGCAGAGTTGGTGAATACTCACCTCACTGAAAACCATCATATTTATCCTATTTTCCATAATTTTAGTTATTCTGTTTTGTAGTTTATCCTTTAAATAATGAGTAACATTATTTGGTATTGGTGATTGTTTTCTGCATAAAGGATCTGGCATCATTTTACTGATTTTTGCTATGATTTCTGCAAAATAAAAAATATTCACTTTATCCCAGGTGTACAGTTGTTTGGATGGTCTTCTGAACCCTAGATATTGCCTCTTCAAAACTCGAACCTAGTACTGTCACAGCCTGCAGATGTCTACAAGGGTAACATTTCTGACATTGAAAACTTCTGGGTTTTTAATACTTAAACTTTTAGAACACACGATCTCTCAATTTTCTTTCCAGCAATATTTATATTTATATCCCCCCAAATCAATAAAAGAACTTTACCAAAATAATGTATGGAGGGGGTGCCTGGGTGGCTCAGTTGCTTAAGCATCTGACTCTGGCTCGGGTCATGATCTCAGCGTCCTGGGATTGAGTCCTACATCGGGTTCCCTGCTCCATGGGGAGTCGGCTTCTCCCTCTCCCTCTGCCTGCCCCCCTCCCCTGCTCTCTCTCTCTCAAATAAATAAATAAAATCTTTAAAAAAATAACGTGTGGGGAAAACCTTGGGTTACATCTCAGAAACAATGGGTAGATGATTGTAATCACATGAGGGCGTTTGGCACAGCACAAGGATAAACAAATGAGCGTGTGCGGGCTCCGGGCAGGGCTGAGGCCAAAAGAAGCCACGTTCCTGCTGGTGGATTTGTTAGCATCCCTGTTCATCACTGTTTAGGAAGTGAACTGTTTAGCATTTTACATTCAGTTATATATATAAGTGTTACTTACACAAAAATGCTTTACTGGTTTTTAGTTATACTGTAATTTTTCCCACTTAAAATAGACTCCTAACTGATATTGTTGTGGGGAATGTCTGACTTATAGGAATAGATTCTTGACATTAAATGGAAGCGACCTGTGTATGAGCAATTGATAACAGCAAACCACCTAAATTATACTTTTTTAATACAGTGTCGATTCCATAGCATAAACTGTTAATTTTTTTTCAAAGTTTTAAAAACGCTCTAATGCTCAATATCATTACTGATGAGCACATTACATTTTCATGTTCACTAAAATACACTTTGTCTCCATCCTCACTCATCGCCTGGTATTTTTCATGCACAAAGAAGTGCATGAAATAAAAACAAAACACACCATCTTTTGTTATATATTATACCATGTGTTGAGAAGCACAGGTTGTTTGCGATGATGTCAGGTCAAGAGGTCCCTTTGCTTCTGGCGCATTTCTCTGCCAAGAGCTGATGTGCATGCGGCCCCCCAGATGGAACACCACCCTCTCTTCCCTGGTCACAAAGCTGGAGTTAAACCGATTTGCATCAGAACAAGACACTTTGCTGCCATCTGCTGGGAAACTCTCATAATAAATACCTGCCTTTACCACCAATGTTGTTGGAGACCACAAACCATAATTAAAACATATTCTAATGAAAATAAATAAACGGTTGTCTAAATTAAGAAGGATGTCTGTGACGATGTTGCCTCCATAGAGTCACTGTCCTGCTCATGGCCACTCACAAAGACAAAGGAGTTGGACAGGGGAGGAGCCGATGGAGTGACATCCCACGTGCTGAGCCTTCTCAACCCAAACATCGATGTCAGGTCTTTGGCAGTTTGGACCCACCACCCCTGCTCTCAAAGATGGGCAGGTAGAATCTCCGCTTCTTGAGGGGATGTGGGTGTGTGGTTGACCGGGACATGGCACAGCCCAGAGCACAGAGGGGAAGGGCAGGCCCATGCTTCACCTTCCCACAGTCCAGACCCACCAGACACGCCCCCTCTGTTTTCCGGGCCGAGGAAAGAAGGCTTCTCCCAGCATTCTGGCTTTTATCGTCTCTCTCCATTCGGCTTATGGTTCCTTAAGCTATGGTCCCTGAGGGCGTGAGGGTGTGGCTGCCCGAGTGGGGAGAGGCTCAAGACCAGCCACCCCTCAGCACACTCTGCTCCCCCTTTGTAGGGTCCTGCTCTGCCACAGTCGTGCCCCTCTGTGCCCCTCTGGGGATCCTCCTGGCTGTGTGGGTGGCAGTTGCTCCCAGAAGGCTCTGAAACGTATCAGAATGGGACACTGGTGAAATGGGCTGGGTTTTTGGCAAGATTGCTAGTGGCTTGTGCTTCCATCAGGAGGCTCACCGGAGTGACCTTTGCTCACTGGCTGGAGTATTTCTACAGGGAGAAACGTCCCCTCTCCCACTGTTTGGTTACCTAGAGTCCTAGTTTGTATGGGAAAGCAGGGTAAGCGCCCGACTCTTTTTTTTCCTTCCAATTTAATAATTCTCCAATTATTGGATGTTTTGTTTATTTCCAATTAAAAAAAAAACTGTTCCCTTTTCCTTTCTTTGTCATTGTGGTGAAATACGCATAACATAAAGTTTATCCTCTTAACCATTTTTAAGTGTAGAGTTCTGTGGCATTACATACACGCGTAGCGCGCCCAGCCAATCCCCACTGTCTTTTTCCAGAACTCTTTTCATCTTGTAAAACTGAAACCATACCCATTAAACACTAACACCAAATCCCCACGTCCTCCAGCCCCTGGCGATCACCCTTCTACTTCCTGTCTCTACAATGTCGACTACGTATCTCCTACAAGTGGAATCATACAGTATTTGTCTGTCCGTGACTGCCTTATTTCACTGAGCATAATGTCTTCAGGGTTCGCCCATGTTTACATGTGTCATAATGTCCTTCCTGGTGAAGGCTGAATAATATTCCAGTGTATGGACTTTCCACACTTTGCTTGTCCACTCATCCATCGATGGACACTTGTGTGACTTCCATCTCTTAGCTACTGTGAATATCGCTGCTATGAACATGGGTGAACTGATACCTATTCAATCCTTGCTTTCAAGTCTTTGGGGTCCACGCCCACCAGTGGAATTACTGGATCCTATGGTAATCATATTATTGATATTTTGAGGAAATGCCATGCTGTGCTCTCCAGCAGTCACACCACCTTTCTCTCCCAGCAGCAGTGCACAAGGGGTGTTCCGCTTACTCCGTATCCTTGCCAACACTAGTTATCTTTTTTATTTTTATTTTTCAAGAGCTGTCATCTTAGTCATCCTCATGAGTGTGAAGTGGTATCTTATCATAGTTTTGATTTCCATTTCCCTAATGATTAGTAATATTGAGCACCTTTTCATATGCTTGTTGGCCATTCGTACATCTTCTTCGGAGAAATGTCTGTTCAAGTCCTCTGCCCATTGTTGAACCAGGTTGTGTGTGGTTGTGGTTGTAGGAGATCTCTATCTATTCTGGATACTAATCCTTTATCAGATACATGATTTGCAAATATTTTCTCCCATTCTGTGGATAGTGTCCTTTGATGTATAAAAATGTTGCATTTTCATGCAGTCCAATTTGCTTACTTTTTGTTTTGTTGCCTGTAACCAAGAAATCGCTGCCAAATCCAAAGTCATGCATCTTTTGTCCTATGTTTCATGCTAACAGCTTTATTGGTTTTGGTCTTAAAATTAAATCTCTGATCCATTTTGAGTTAATTTTTATATACAATGCAAGGTAAGGGTTTAACTTCATTCTTTTGCATATGGATGTCCAGTTTTCCAGGACCATTTGTTGAAAACACTGTCCTTCTCCATTGAGTGGTCTTGGTATCCTTGTCAAAATTATTTGATCATATATGTGAGGTTTTATTTCTGGGCTCTCTGTTCTATTCCTTTGGCACATATATCTGTCTTTATGCCATTACCATATAATTTCTATTGCAGTAGGTTGGTAGTGTGTTTTGAAATCAGAAAGTGTGAATCTCCAGCTTCATTCTTCTTTTTCAAGATTGTTTTGGCTATTTGGGTTCCCTTGAGATTTCATGTAATTTTAAGATGAGTTTTTTTCTATTTCTGCAAAAATTGTCATAAGGATTTCGATAGGGATTGTGTTGAGTCTGTAGATCATTTGGGTAGTATTGGCATTTTCATAATAGTAAGTCTTCCAATCCATGAACAGGAATGTGTTTCCATTTATTTGCATCTTCTCTAATTTCTTTGAGCCATGATTTGTAGTTTTCCTTGTTTTTCACCTCCTTGGTTAATTCCTAAGTCTTTTATTCTTTTTGGTGCTGCTGTAAATGGAATTGTTTTGTAATTTCCTTTTCAGATTGTATGTTATTAGTATATAGAAACTCAACTAATTTTTTTTAAAGATTTTATTTATTTATTCATGAGAGACAGACAGAGAGAGAGGCAGAGGGAGAAGCAGGCTCCCAAGGAGCAGGGAGCCCAACACGGGACTCGATCCCAGGACTCCAGGACCATGACCTGAGCCGAAGGCAGACGCTCAACCATCTGAGCCACCCAGGCGCCCTAGAAACTCAACTAATTTTTGTGTGTTGACTTTGTGTCCTGCTACTTCACTGAATGTATTTACTAGTTCTAACAGGGGTTTTTGTGCAGTCGTTAGGTTTTTCTACATATAAAATCATACTATCTGCAAACAGTTAAGTTTACTTCTTCCTTCCCAATTGGGATGCCCTTTATTTCTTTTTCTTGTCTAATTGCTCTGGCTAGAATTTCCAGTACTGTATTGAAGAGAAATAATAAAAGCAGATATTTTTGCTTTATTCTGATCTTAGATGAAAAGCTTTCAGTATTTTACCTTTGAGTATGTTTGCTATGTATTTTTTCACTATGGCTTTTATTATGTTGAGATAGTTTTCTTCTACTCCCAGTTTGTTGAGTGTTTTTTATCATGAAAGGGTGCTGAATTTTTGTCTAGTGCTTTTCTCTGAATCAGTTGAGATGACCATGTGGGGATTTCCTTTATTATATTACTGTGCCTTTCATTTCACCCTACAGAACTCCTTTGAGCATTTCTTTCAGGGCAGGCCCAATAGTAATGAACTCCCTCAGTTTTTGTGTATGTGGGAATGTCTTAATTTCTCCCTCACTCTTGAAGGATATTGGTGGAAACAGGATTCTTTAGTTGACTTTTTTTTTTTTCCTTTTAGCACTTTGGATATATAAGCCCACTGTCTTCTGGCCTCCAAAATTTCTGATACAAAATCTGCTCATTATCTTACTGAGGGCCCGTTGGATGTGATGAGCTGCTTCTCTCCTGCCACTTTCAAAATTCTTTTTGTTTTGTCTTTTGAGGGTTTGATTATACTGTGTCTCAATGTGGGTCTCTTAGAGTTCACCTTAACTTGGAGGTCATTGAGCCTCTTGGATGTTTATATTCGTGTCTTTCATCAAATCTGGAAAGTTTTGGTGGAGCAAGGTGGTGGAGGAGTAGGAGACCTGGATTTTGTCTGGTCTCAGGAATTCAGCTGAATAGGGATCAAACCATTCTGAACACCTACGAACTCAACAGGAGATCGAAGAGGAGAGTAGCAACAACTCTCTGAACAGAAAAGCTACCACTTACTGGAAGGTGGGACGTGCGGAGAAGTGAATCCGAGGCGATATTCGGGAGGATAGACGGCGGGGGAGGGGGCCTCCGTCGGCCGCTTCTGGCAAGTGCTAGAGCCACGGAGCACAAAATCGGAACTTTTAGAAGTCGGCTCCGCGGAGGAATGTCGCTCCAGTGGCTAAGCGGGGGGTGGAACCCTCGCGGGACAGTGTGGTCTCAGGACCCTCAGGGTCACAGAAAGACCGGGGCTGCCTGAGTGTGGCAGAGCTCCCAGGTATCGGAGCGGGGAAGCCGGCTGCAGAGACAGAGCCGAGGCGCGGACTCCCAGCTCGGGGTGGCCATAGACTGTGATCCGCGGCCCAGTCGGGCCACTGCTCCTCCAGCAGGGACCCAACAAGTGGCAGATCTGGGGAGACTCCCCTCCCTCCCCCGGGAGGAGCGGCGCGGGAGCGCACCGCAGGGATCTGCTGGGTTTGGAGACTCCACACGGGGTCGGGTGCCAGAGATAGCAACGCTCGGTCACAGGCCGGGTGAGCACGGAGTGCGGCCGGAGACCGGGGAGACGGGAGTGACTGCTTTTCTCTGGGGGCGCACTGAGGAGCGGGGCCCCGAGTTCTTGCCTCCTCTGGGGCAGAGATTGGGAGGCCGCCATTTTCACTGTCGTCCTCCAAAGCCGTACGGAAAGCTTGCAGGGAACAAAAGCTCCTGAGAGCAAACCCGAGCACCTTGCTTAGCCCGGAAAGACAAGGGCGGGGCAATTCCGCCTCCGGCAAAGACATTTGGGAACCACGGCAACAGGCCCCTCCCCCAGAAGATCAGCACGAACAGCCAGCAAGCCAAGACCAAGTTTACCGATCAAGGAGAACGGGAGAACTCCAGCGCTAGGGGAATACTGCACATAGAATTCAGGGCTTTTTTACCATGATTCATTAGTTTTTCAAAGTTAATTTTTTAACTGTTTTTTTAATTTCTCTTTTTCCCTTTATCAACCAACATCTTATCAATCCCTTTTTTTAAAAAAACATTTTTTATTTTTCATTTTTAGAGTCATATTTTATCCCTTCATAATAGTTACCCTTATTTTTGGCATATATATATATATAAATTGTTCTCTCTTTAAAATTTTGAGATACAGTTTCTTCTAACAGATCAAAATATACCCTAAATCACTAGTGTATGGCTTTGTTCTAGTCTCCTGCCTGATCACATTCTCTCCCTTTTTTTTTAAATCTTCTTTTTTTCAAACAACTCCTCATCGTATCAATTCCTTTTATAAAATCTTTTATAATTTTCATCTTTACAGTCATCTTCCATCCCTTCATTGTATCAACCCTTATTTTGTACATATATAAGTCCCCTTTCTTCCTTTAAAATTTTAGGAGGCACTTTTTTCTAACAGACCAAAATACGCCCCAAATCTAGTGTGTGGCACTGATCTATGCACCAGCCTGATCATATTTGATCATATTCAGTTTTTTTTGTATTGTTCTGTTTTTGTTTTTAATCTTTTTCTTTTTCTTTTTCTTTTTGTTTTTTCTTTCTTTCTTTTCTCTTTCTTTTTTCTCTCTTTCCCTTTCTTTTCCCCTAGTTTCAAGTCTTTTCTGATTTGTATAGAGTATATTTGCTGGGGACGTTGTTAACCTGTTAGCATTTTGTTCTCTCATTCGTCTATTCTCCTCTGGACAAAATGACAAGACGAAAAAAATCACCTCAGCAAAAAGAACAAGAGATAGTACCGTCAGCCAGGGACCTACTCAATACGGACATTAGCACGATGTCAGACCTAGAGTTCAGAATCATGAGTTTAAAGATACTAGCTGGGCTTGAAAAAAGCGTGGAAGTTATTAGAGAAACCCTTTCTGGGGAAATAAAAGAACTAAAATCTAACCAAGTCAAAATCAAAAAGGCTATAATGAGGTGCAATCAAAAATGGGGGCACTAACTGCTAGAATAAATGAGGCAGAAGAGAGAATCAGCGATATAGAAGACCAAATGATGGAAAATAAAGAAGCCGAGAAAAAGAGAGAGAAACAACTACAGGATCACGAGGGCAGAATTCGAGAGATAAGCGATACGATAAGACGAAACAACATTAGAATAATTGGGATCCCAGAAGAAGAAGAAAGAGAGAGAGGGGCAGAAGGTATATTGGAGCAAATAATAGCAGAGAACTTCCCTAATGTGAGGAAGGAAACAGGCATCAAAATCCAGGAGGCACAGAGAACCCCTCTCAAAATAAATAAAAATAGGTCAACACCCCGACACCTAATAGTAAAACTTACGAGTCTCAGAGACAAAGAGAAAATCCTGAAAGCAGCTCGGGAGAAGAGATATGTAACCTACAATGGTACAAATATTAGATTGGCAACAGACCTATCCACAGAGACCTGGCAGGCCAGAAAGGACTGGCATGATATCTTCAGAGCACTAAACGAGAAAAATATGCAGCCTAGAATACTATATTCAGCTAGGCTCTCATTGAAAATTGAAGGAGAGATAAAAAGCTTCCAGGACAAACAAAAACTAAAGGAATTTGCAATCACGAAACCAGCCCTCCAAGAAATATTGAAAGGGGTCCTCTAAGCAAAGAGAGAGACTAAAAGCAGCACAGATCAGAAAGGAACAGAGACAATATACAGTAACAGTCACCTTACAGGCAATACAATGGCACTAAATTCATACCTTTCAGTAGTTACCCTGAATGTAAATGAGCTAAATGCCCCAATCAAAAGACACAGGCTATCAGATTGGATTAAAAAACAAGACCCATCGATATGCTGTCTGCAAGAGACTCATTTTAGACCCAAAGACACCCCCAGATTGAAAGTGAGGGGATGGAAAACCATTTACCATGCTAATGGACACCAAAAGAAAGCTGGGGTGGCAATCCTTATATCAGACGAATTAGATTTTAAACCAAAGACTGTAGTAAGAGATGAGGAAGGACACTATATCCTACTTAAAGGGTCTATCCAACAAGAAGATCTAACAATTGTAAATATCTATGCCGTGAACATGGGAGCAGCCAATTATATAAGGCAATTAATAACGAAAGCGAAGAAACACATTGACAGCAATACAATAATAGTGGGGGACTTTAACACCCCCCTGAGTGAAATGGACAGATCATCTAAGCAAAAGATCAACAAGGAAATAAAGACTTTAAATGACACACTGGACCAAATGGACTTCACAGACATATTCAGAACATTCCATCCCAAAGCAACGGAATACACATTCTTCTCTAGTGCCCATGGAACATTCTCCAGAATTGATCACATCCTAGGTCACAAATCAGGTCTCAACAGGTACCAAAAGATTGGGATTATTCCCTGCATATTTTCAGATCACAATGCTTTGAAACTAGAACTCAATCACAAGAGGAAAGTCGGAAAGAACTCAAATACATGGAGGTTAAAGAGCATCCTACTAAGGAATGAATGAGTCAACCAGGAAATTAAAGAAGAATTAAAAAAATTCATAGAAACCAATGAAAATGAAAACACAACTGTTCAAAATCTTTGGGATACAGCAAAGGCAGTCCTGAGAGGAAAGTATATAGCAATACAAGCCTTTCTCAAGAAACAAGAAAGGTCTCAAATACACAACCTAACCCTACACCTAAAGGAGCTGGAGAAAGAACAGCAAATAAAGCCTAAACCCAGCAGAAGAGAAATCATAAAGATCAGAGCAGAAAACAATGAAATAGAAACCAAAAGAACAGTAGAACAGATCAACGAAACTAGGAGCTGGTTCTTTGAAAGAATTAACAAGATTGATAAACCCCTGGCCAGACTTATCCAAAAGAAAAGAGAAATGACCCAAATCAACAAAATCATGAATGAAAGAGGAGAGATCACAACTAACACCAAAGAAATACAAACAATTATAAGAACATATTATGAGCAACTCTATGCCAGCAAATTAGATAACCTGGAAGAAATGGGTGCATTCCTAGAGATGTATCAACTACCAAAATTGAACCAGGAAGAAATAGAAAACCTGAACAGACCTATAACCACTAAGGAAATTGAAGCAGTCATCAAAAATCTCCCAACAAACAAAAGCCCAGGGCCAGATGGCTTCCCAGGGGAATTCTATCAGACATTTAAAGAAGAATTAATCCTGAAACTGTTCCAAAAAATAGAAATGGAAGGAAAACTTCCAAACTCATTTTATGAGGCCACCATTACCTTGCCAAAACCAGACAAAGACCCCATCAAAAAGGAGAACTACAGACCAATATCCTTGATGAACATGGATGCAAAAATTCTCACCAAAATACTAGCCAATAGGGTCCAACAGTACATTAAAAGGATTATTCACCATGACCAAGTGGGATTTATCCCCGGGCTGCAAGGCTGGTTCAACATCCGCAAATCAATCAACGTGATACAATACATTAACAAAAGAAAGAACAAGAATCATATGATCCTCTCAACAGATGCAGAAAAAGCATTTGACAAAGTACAGCATCCTTTCTTGATCAAAACTCTTCAGGGTATAGGGATAGAGGGTACATACGTCAATATTATAAAAGCCATCTATGAAAAACCTACAGCGAATATCATTCTCAATGGGGAAAAGCTGAGAGCTTTTCCCCTAAGGTCAGGAACGCGGCAGGGATGTCCACTCTCACCACTGCTATTCAACATAGTATTAGAAGTCCTAGCCACAGCAATCAGACAACAAAAAGAAATCAAAGGCATCCAAATCGGCAAAGAGGAAGTCAAACTCTCACTCTTTGCAGATGATATGATACTGTTTGTGGAAAACTCAAAAGACTCCACCCCAAAACTGCTAGAACTCATACAGGAATTCAGTAAAGTAGCAGGATATAAAATCAATGCACAGAAATCAGTGGCATTCCTATACACCAACAACAAGAAAGAAGAGAGACAAATCAAGGAGTCGATCCCATTTACAAATGTACCCAAAACCATAAGATACCTAGGAATAAATTTAACCAAAGAGGCAAAGGATCTGTACTCAGAAAACTATAAAATACTCATGAAAGAAATTGAAGAAGACACAAAGAAATGGAAAAACGTTCCATGCTCATGGATTGGAAGAACCAACATTGTGAAGATGTCAATGCTACCTAGAGCAATCTACACATTCAATGCAATCCCCATCCAAATACCATCCACTTTTTTCAAAGAAATGGAACAAATAATCCTAAAATTTGTATGGAACCAGAACAGACCCCGAATAGCCAGAGGAATATTGAAAAAGAAAAGCAAAGCTGTCGGCATCACAATTCCAGACTTCCAGCTCTATTACAAAGCTGTCATCATCAGGACAGTATGGTACTGGCACAAAAACAGACACATAGATCAATGGAACAGAATCGAGAGCCCAGAAATGGACCCTCAACTCTATGGTCAACTCATCTTTGACAAAGCAGGAAAGAATGTCCCAAGGAAAAAAGACAGTCTCTTCAACAAATGGTGTTGGGAAAATTGGACAGCCACATGCAGAAGAATGAAACGGGACCATTTCCTTACACCACACACAAAAATAGATTCCAAATGGTTGAAAGACCTAAACGTGAGACAGGAATCCATCAAAATCCTAAAGGAGAACACAGGCAGCAACCTCTTCGACCTCAGCCACAGCAACTTCTTCCTAGAAACATCGCCAAAAGCAAGAGAAGCAAGGGCAAAAATGAACTATTGGGATTCCATCAAATAAAAAGCTTTTGCACAGCAAAAGAAACAGTCCACAAAACCAAAAGACGACCGGCAGAATGGGAGAAAATATTTGCAAAATGACATATCAGATAAAGGGCTAGTATCCAAAATCTATGAAGAACTTATCAAACTCAACACCCAAAGAACAAATAATCCAATCAAGAAATGGGCAGAAGACATGAACAGATGTTTTTCCAAAGAAGACATCCAAATGGCCAACAGGCGCATGAAAAAGTGCTCCACATCGCTCGGCATCAGGGAAATCCAAATCAAAACCTCAATGAGATACCACCTCACACCCATCAGAATGGCTAGAATTAACAAGTCAGGGAATGACAGATGTTGGCGGGGCTGTGGAGAAAGGGGAACCCTCCTACACTGTTGGTGGGAATGCAAGCTGGTGCAGCCACTCTGGAAAACAGTATGGAGGTTCCTCAAACAGTTGAAAATAGAGCTACCCTGTGATCCAGCAATTACACTACTGGGTATTTACCACAAAGATACAAATGTAGGGATCTGAAGGGGTACGTGCACCCCAATGTCTATAGCAGCAATGTCCACAATAGCCAAACTGTGGAAAGAGCCAAGATGTCCATCGACAGATGAATGGCTAAAGAAGAGGTGGTATATATACCCAATGGAATATTATGCAGCCATCAAAAGGAATGAGATCTTGCCATTTGCAACGACGTGGATGGAACTGGAGGGTGTTATGCTGAGTGAAATAAGTCAATCAGAGAAGGACATGTATCATATGACCTCACTGATATGAGGAATTCTTAATCTCAGGAAACAAACTGAGTGTTGCTGGAGTGGTAGGGGGTGGGAGGGACGGGGTGCCTGGGTGATAGACATTGGGGAGGGTATGTGCTACGGTGAGCGCTGTGAATTGTGTAAGACTGATGAATCACAGATCTGTACTTCTGAAACAAATAATGCAACATATGTTAAGAAAAAAGAAAAAGAAGAAGATAGCAGGAGGGGAAGAATGAAGGGGAGTAAGTCAGAGGGGGAGAGGAACCATGAGAGACGATGGACTCTGAGAAACACACTGAGGGTTCTAGAGGGGAGTGGGGTGGGGGGATGGTTAGCCTGGTGATGGGTATTAAAGAGGGCACGTTCTGCATGGAGCACTGGGTGTTATGCACAAACAATGAATCATGGAACACTACATCAAGAACTAATGATGTAATGTATGGTGATTAACATAACAATAAAAAATTTTTTTAAAAATCTGGAAAGTTTTAAGCCATCATTTCTTCAGATATTCTCTGTCTCTTTCCCTCCCTCTCTTCTCCTTCTGGGATCCCATGATGTATATGTTGGTCTGCTTGGTGATGTCACAAGTCCCTCAGGCTCTGTTCGCTTCAATCTTTTTTTTCTTCTTTAGACTTTAGACTTGATAATTTCTATTGTCCTATCTTCATGTGTGCCAGTTCTTTGTTCTGCCTGCTCAAATCTGCCTTTGAATCCCTTTCATTCAGTTTTTGTACTGAATGTATGAGTTTTTTCATTTCAGTTATTGTACTTTTCAGCTCCAGACTTCCTTTTTAGTTTCTTTTTAGGTTTTCTATCTCTTTGCTGATATCTCCGTTTTATTCATACATCATTTTTTTGACATTCTCCACATCTTCCTTAAGTTCTTTGAGCATCTTTTAGGCAGTTATTTTAAAGTCTTTGTTTAGCAGTTCTGACATCAGGTCTTGTCCAGGGTCGGTTTCTGTTGACCTGTTTTTCCTTTGAATGAGCCTACTTACTTTCCTATTTCTTGGTGTGCCTTGTGATTCTTCTTCTGGTGTAGACATTTGTATCTAATAATGTGGTAACTCTGGAAATCAGATTCTCCTCCTTCCCCAGGGTTTGCTGTATTATTATTATTATTATTATTATTATTATTATTATTATTATTGGTTTTGGTATTATTATTACCTGTCTCTGTGCTAAGGATTAGTGTGAGGGGTAAACATATGGTCTTATTTGGTCTTCTCTGAGCCTGTTCCTTTCACTGTGCCTGCGTGGTCACTTTCTTTCCTTCTTTCTTTTTAAAGATTTTATTTATTTATTTGAGAGAGAGAGAGAGAAAGCACAAGTTGGAGGGTGGGCAGAGGGAGAAGCAGGTTTCCCGCTGAGCAGGGAACCCGACGTGGGACTGGGATCATGACTTGAGCCAAAGGCATACATCCAACTGACTGAGCCACCAGGTGCCCTGGTGCCAGCCCTTTCATACCCTGGAAGTCACTTCAACTGGAGCAGGAGGGCTTGCATGAGTGTGGGAGGTGCATCAGCCTCCCTCCTCTGTCAGCACCTGTGTGATCAGAAGAGAAATCAGTGATCAGGGCACAGATCCTCAGTATTTGGAGGACAGGGTCCTTTTGTCCACCCAAGATCTGGCAAGCTGTGTGCACGATGCTCCAGGAGCACATGAGCTGTGGCCTGCCATGAGATGGGGTCGGAGATGAGTAGCTGCTACTGTGCTAAGAGCTCATATTGACCTAAATTAACCACATTGTACCATTTAAGTCTTGCCCTGGAGGTTACAAACCTTCAGTAGACTCCAGATTTCCATTAGTGGTTCAATCAGACAGATTCTGCCAGTGCAACTCTTGTTTTAGTGGAGAGAGGGATTCCTGGTGCTTCATACTCCGCCATCTTCCAGTGCGTGATCCTCTTGCATTATTATCAATTTTAAAATGTGTATAGTAAGTCGGTTCTCCCAGTGTCCTCTGAAGATGAGCAACTCATTTTTTTAACTCGTAGAGTCAAGCAGCTGTTTTCTTCGCTGATGCTCAGATCGTCCCACCCTCCAATTTCTAATATTGTAAAGTCTGATGTTCTGAGAGGAGACCAGAGCAAGAAACCCCTTTTCAGCAGATCACAAAAGTCCCATCCCTTCTGGGGACTGGCTATGTGGAAGCTGCTGTCATTTTGGGCGTGGGGTACCCGGTGTGGCTGCAATTCTGTCTTGCTTGGGTGGTGCTCCCTTGTCTCATGTTGGGTCATTTGGAACAGATGCCCCCTCGACACCCTGTTGAGACAGGAGCTGAGATGCCATCGGGGCCTGGAGCCCAGAGGATATAGGCTCAGTGGAGGCCAGGCCTCCTCCTGGGGGCTCGTGGGCTCTGCCCCAGGCAGCCACACTTACAGGAGCTGGTGGCCTCTCTGCCTGGAAGCAAAGCTGGTGGCTTACCCCTCCTCCTCCCACCCCCCTAAGTCCAGGGCTCATAGTGCAGCTGGCTACAGGATGGGGACTGCTGGGGAGACGGGGGATGGGCTGGACACAGGGTTAGCTGGAATTAGCGGAGGCCCCAGCAAATAAGGACAGCTCATCTGTGCTGAGCCTGGGGACAAGGAGACTGGGAACAGGGCTGTCTCTGGATCCTGGAGGGCAAACAGGAAGGGGTGAGAGCTCAGGAGATAGGACACCTGGGTTCTGCCTGCCTACAAACAAGTAGGACACGCCCGTGTTGCCCCCAAGGCCCCACGCACACGTGCTGCCGCTGTCCCTGAGACCCTCAGCAGATGGATGCGGGCTCCGTGGGTGTGTCCCGTCTCCCATGCCCAGCCCTCTGCCTTCCTTGGATGTGGTCCCCACAGGGCCTCAACCCGGGACTGGGGGGCTCAGCTTCTCAGTCCCTGAACCATGACACCCATGTGCCCCAGGCGCTCTGGCCCCTGTGTGGGGCACACCTTCATCCATCCTTAGCCGCGAAGAATTACCTGCTTCCAGAGCCCAGTGGTCCGGGGCAGCCTGGTCGTCCCCCGGAGCAGCCTGTGCTTGTCAGCAGCACCAGTGTGATAGTCGCTGGGCTTCGAGAACGCACCTGCCTGGGGTCAGCGGTTTGGACAATAAAATTTATAATATTGTCACCTGGGGACTTTGGAGAACCCAGTAAATAAACCAAAGAAAAAGCACTCTTGGAAACAGGGGAAAGAGATATCCGTTCTACCCAACAGGATTGGCTGTTTTCACCGGGATGTGCCTGACGTAGCAGCCGCCTGCTCTGGCCGCCCTCCCGGCCCACGTCCTTGTAAATGGCCCCTTTGTTACACTCGCGTCAGCCACCCTGTTTCCTGCCAGGACTCCAACCACGGGCACACCGCATTTCCATCCTCTGAATTTCGAATTGCGAGACCATGTTTGAAGGCCCGAGCTTTCAGTCTGGGAGTCCCGTGAGATCTTGGGGACAAGACCTCCAGAGAAGATTCTGTTGGTTCACGCCAGGCACCAGCTTGTAATCCATCTGGGGCCATGTTGATGCAGTTTCTCTGCATGCGGTTCCCCCAAATACACAGGGGAGGACCTGAATTGTAAACGCCCAGTGGAAGGGGCCCTGGTGGCTCAGTGGGTTAAACATCCAACTCTCGATCTCAGCTCAGGTCCTGATCTCAGGGTCGTGAGGTCAAGCCCTGAGTCAGGCTCCACACTGGGCTTAAAAAAAAAAAAAAAAAAAATTGTCTAGTGGCTCTCCTGCAGAGCCCAGAGGCCGGGGGGTTTCCTTTCTGCGCCATTTGCCAGTGGGCAGGGTTTTTCCTGGCCTAGGACCTGTTCCAACGGGAGGGTTTCTAGAGCCAGCCAATGGCGCAGGAGGTGTTGGCTGAGTCCTGCTTTTTCACCCCCTGGGGATTTCCTTTTCTGTTTTGTGACCTCAGCTATCTGAGAACGTATTTGTTAGGTTTTACCTAGGAAATGCAGAGTGGGAGGGTTTTTCAGGGTATCTAGGTCTGTCACATTGCTGCCGCTGCTGGTTAAAGCAGGTGCTGCTGGTGATCCCCTCAAAGGCCCTTTGGGAGCTCGGCATGCCCACCCCCAGCTGCTGTAGACTCACACAAGCACCCTTAGCCAGAGGATGGCCCTCGGCTGAGAAGCGGCCCCATTCAGAGATGCCTGGGAGCCCCTTGCCCCACCCTGAGGGCAGCCGCTAGCCCATGGCTGACGTGGGGGGTAGCGGCTCAGATGCCTGTCGCTGGAGAAACAACCTCTCAGGTGAAATCCATCCTCCTGAGCTCCCCGTGGTGTCAAGCTATGGCCAGACTTCAGCTGAACACACACCCTTGGCCGGCCGTCCTCAGACCCTCTCCTGAGGGCATCACTTCGTAAGCCTGATGCACTTGAACCACAACCACAGGCTCTGCTTCTGGGGGCCGGACCTGAGACAGCTGGTCCCGGTGTGGTCCCGGGACGCACACTCTGTGGCCAAAACGCCCACTGGCCAGTTGGCCGTGGGACTCGCCTCTGGTGGCAGGTGGATAATGTTAGCCCCGGCGTCTTCTGCGGCGTGGGGGCTGACACTGGGGCGTAGGGAAGTGCGAGCAGGCTGCGCACGGAAGGGCGTCATTCTCACGGCTTGGAGGTGGGTCTTCACGGAGGTGGCGAAGGTAAAGGCCACTGGGGGGGGCGGGGGGGGCTAATCCAAGTTGACTGGCGTCCTTCCAAGAGGAGCCCAGGACACGAACACTTGCAGGGGTTCGACCACGTGAGGAGCCGGGAGGAGACGCTGTCTGCGGGACCAGCCCTGACAACAGAGTGGTCAGAGCTGTGAGGAAGTACACCGTGTTGTTGAAGCGGCTGGTCCGTGGTACTTGTTACAGCAGCTGCAGCCGACAGAGCAGGTGAGGGAGGCCCCCAACACGGTGTTCCGACAGGTGGGAGGGACGATGGGGGCTGCTGACGGCAGGGCTCCCAAACCCGGCCACGCGGTCACGGGCGGCACTAAGACAGCCCCAGCATTTCTGATTCAACAGGGGCCGAGACTTTGCGTTTCAGCAGCTCCCAGAGGCCCCGGTGCCACACTGTGAGGAACAGTGGTTTATCACACAGAATCAAAGGAAATCTTAAGATGAATGAGGTGGTCGATGTCCGCTGCCCCAGAGGAAAATATAGTCACTTGACTTGCTTCCCTACCTGAGCCAATTCTCAGACCCAGAACCCACAAACTGGAAGATTTCTTAGGTCTCCCCGAGAGACTCTGAAGTAGAGGCAGCAAGACTCCGAGGCCTTCTCTAAATCTCACACAGCCGCTGCTCTGGGCGAGCGAGCCCGAGGAAGGCAGAGCTGCCAGGTCCCAGTTTGGGCTGATAGACTCCTGGGAGCCCAGAGCAGCCCGGACCCCTGCCCGAGTCAGGAACACGGGGGTCTGCGAACGAATGGACCCCTAGCCTGGTCCCACTCAGAGGATCCAGTCCACACAGCCACGGGCAGACGGTCATCAGTACGTGAATGGACATAACCACTGGCGGTACCCTCATCCTGGTTCTTTGGGTTACAGAACAAACACTTCTTGTAGCAGGTAAGATCAAATGGGGGCCCCGGACGCTCCTCCTGTCACCAGCCAGTATAACAAAAAACACTGCATCTGGGTTGAAATGGCAGAGATTAGCAGGGGTGATGGTCTTTTCTAGAACGGATTAACATGGCCTCTGGTAGGTGGTCTGTGGCTCTTGACTTGGCGAAGGTTTCTGTCCGATACCGGTAGGTCAGTGAGAGGGACCGTATAGATGCTTTGCCCCAGGCTCTCTCAGCTTCCCGGCTCTGTCCCCGTATAGACCGACCCACGCACAGAAAAACACAGCGGCCCACGAACGGACAATGTCGCCAGGCCTCACTAGCAGGAAGTGGCGAGTATTCTGAGTGTCCCGGTGGGACCCGTGCGTGCCAGAGCGTGGGCTACACGCTGGACATTCAGGGACCGGTCACTTCGAGAAAGCTTTCAGGAGTCCAGAGGTCTGGGACGTGCTAGGATCTCCTCTCCAAGGTAAAGGACAAATTCGGAGCCTTGTTTTTCCTGCCTCTAAGGAAAAGCACTACGCCTGGTAGGCCTCTGTCACCTCGCACACCAGGGAGTGGGACCTCGGTCCGTTTGTTAGAGGACATGGAGGCTTCTGGTCGCCAGTGGGCTCAGAGGAAGGAAGGCAACAAGGCTGGGAAGGTCCCGCCACTGAGGCCACGTGCCAGACGCACCTGCAGCAGGCGGGTAAGAATGTGACGCTGCGTCTCCAGCAAGGCCGCACAGGACAACTGTCACACAGACCCTACATCCCAGAGTGAGGCTGGAGGGTCTGCAACAGAGAATGAGACTCGCTAGAGACAGAGCATCTGGCCAGGGGCAGCTGTGACCGTGCACCTGGCTTCCAGCAGGAGCCGCCGCCGCCCCTCCCCCCGAGCCAGGAGGTGGGCGGGCTCAGCGCAGGTCCAGGGTCAGGTGGAGCGGACCCCCGGGCTGAGGCTCACCCAGGGCCAGAGGGCTACCTGGGCGGGCGGCCCAGACCCTGTCACCCACCACAGCCACACTAGGCCTTGGGGAGGCTCCCAGTGGTGAGGTGTTAGAGGCCAAGCCTGTGCCTGGTTCACAAGGGCGGGCACGGTACACTGGGCCCTCCAGACCACAGCCCTGCTCGGGAGCCACGAGGGAAACGCCTGGCCTGAGTGGCTGCCACACTGGGACGGAGAGCAGCTCACGGTCAGGGCCCACGGGGACTTGCGGCTGGGCGGGGTGGGGGAATGGCGTGGCGGGCTCCCCAGGGCCCGAGGGGCTGGGACAGGGGCCTGGGGGAAGGAGGTGCTGATGGGCACAGGGATCCTGGTCTTGGGCCGCGTGCCCACATCCGCTGAGCCACCAGTGGGCAGGATGGCTTAGCAGGTGGACACTGGCCGCCAGGGCTCCCACGCAGGCTCACAACCCAAGTGGCCCGGGAGCAGACAGGTTCCTCTCCCAGGCCAGCCCAGCCGCTCTGGTGCCTCATAGTGACGCTGCCCCTCAGCCCCCCGCTGCAGAGACCCCAGATCAACACCAGCCAGCAGCTCAGTGGGGATTCTTCACCTCGGACTTGTGCTCCCGGCGCTTCAGTCTCAGCCGTTAGTGTGCACTTCTGCGGGACGCAGCCCCGGCGCTCACACCCCCTTCCAGCAAGGGTGTACAGCAGGGCCCAGCACCACCCAGGATACCACCCCTCAGATGCAGCTGGCCTGGCAGAAGGTTGGACGCCACCCAGGACTACAGCCCGGGACGTGGCTATTTCCTCGAGTCGAAGGTCCCAGTAGCCGGGCTGTCTGGGTCTGGGAACCAAGGAGTAGAAGTGGCCCACCCACCACGCTCCCAGGGACCCACCGGGGCATGTGCGCTTCTCGGGCCTGCGACAGTAGGCTGTGAGAAACCACCAGTCCTGGCTCCCAGGAGGGTCAGCGCCCAGGAACCGCCACCCAGGGCACAGTGACAAGTGTCCCACTCACTTGGCTCTCTGTGGCTGCCACCTGGCCACGGCAGCTCCTTGCAGGAGCCCAGCAGTCAACGGGGGCCACCGTGGCAGGGACGGCCCTGTCATGGCATCTGGTATTTCCACGGCCGTTTTAAGTGGAAGAGCAGAGCCTGACAAGGACCCGGTCACCAGGATTCAGACCCCCAGGGACGGGGCTCTCGGTCAGCTGCCCCCACTCTGGGCAAAGCAGGCAGATGAGCATCGGTCACAGCCTCAGGGCCAGTGGCTCAGTGGGGCTGTAGTTGGCCCCACTCAACCTTGCTCTCGTAGGTTTTCCAGAAAGAACCCGGGAAGCTGGGCTCCAGCAGGTGTGAGGGGCGCTGTGTGGACCTGGAGGGACAGGGGTGGACAGGCTGCAGCAGAGGCCCAGCTGCTGAGACTCACGACCGCATCTGCCTCTGGAGCGTCACCCTTTGCCAACAGGAACCAACTTAGCTGCGCGGTAATCTGCTCCCTCCAAACGACGGACCACGGGGGCGCGCAGCCAGAGTTAGCTGATACAGGAGCATGGAGCCCCAGCCTCAGAGATAAGTTGCAGCCATGAACGGAGTCTTAGGGGCCTGGCAGAGTGTCAGGAGGCCGGCGGGACCAGCGGCAGGGGCTGAGGGACCTCCCGGAGCAGGCCTCAGAGGGCTGGCCTCCACCAGGCCGCTGCTCAGTCTGGCTCTCTCTTCCCTGAGACATGCAGCCTCAGGCCAGCATCTTCCCTGAGGCCCTGCTCCTCTGCCCCTGGCCAAGCTCCGAGCCTAAGGCAGCAGCTTCCACCCGACCCCAACGCACACTGGACCCCAGAACAAAAAAGCAGGGCAGGACGCATAGGAAGGTTGGAATTGCTTTTATTGGGGTGAGCACTGCAGACCCACCCATGGTCGGGTTAGTGTTCTGCCCTCACAGAGGCAGCCGGAAGCCTGGTGCCTCCACCCGCCGCCTGCCTGGGTTAGTGAAACATGCAAAGCTTAGTCAGAGGGTGGAGGCGGGGCACGGGGCACCAAGGTGGGACAGGAGGGGCTGGGCCTGGGCTGGGCGGCCCGTCCCCAGGACCAGAGGGAGCAGTCTCCCTTGAAGAGACAGGCAGGAAGCACCCAGGGTGGGGCCACAGGGGAGCAGAGTCCTGCAGAAGCCCCAGCCACACCCAGCCTGGCCTGGGGCTGGCGTGCCCAGGAGCTGGGCCGTGGGGAGTCTCACCAGAGGGTCTACCTCCCACCCCAGATCTGGGTCCTCGGGGCCTGGGGTGGGAGGGAGGACACTGAAGGCACTTACTAGGGGGCTGAGGCTGGAAGGCAGAAGCCAGAGGCCTGGGGTCTTGGCAGAGTGTCAGGGGCTGGGGGCAGAGTCCGCAGCGTGGCAGGGGCCAGCTGGCTCTGTAGACTGGACCCTCATCTTCCCGCGGGGAAGGTGCTTCTCCGGGCAGGCGGGACGAGATGGCTGACCCAGGACCCCCCCCGCCCTCCCCAATAAGGCCCGCTGAGTGCTAAAGTCAGTCCTGGAAACAGGAAAGAAAGCTGGTCCTGAGGGCTCTGCTCATGATGGGGGCCGACCCCTGCTTCCCCGAGCAGTTAGGACCGGTGATTGGGTGTCAGGGAGCCCAGCGAGCAGGGCTGGGGGAACCCGGCCCAGACAAAACCCTCCCTGAAGACAGGAGGGCTGGGCTGGGGGCCTGGCTTGGGACCCTCCAAGGCACCTGGCTGTGGTGAGTGGCAGGTAGACAGGAGCAGGGAGGCCTGCAGGATGAGGTGGTCCGAGGGGCTGGACCGGCCCCATCCCCCAAGACACAGGCTATCTGGACAGCAAACATATTAATACGTTAGTCCGGTTTTTTTTGGTTAAACTTTAGGCACCGCTTGGGAGGAAGACACCTTTAGACACGAAAAGACCCCAACGCCTGGGCAGGGAACCTGGCCACATGCAGAGCGGGAGGGCAGGGTGCGGGCAGCGGATCAGGCCACTGCAGACTCGGGGCCCCCCAGGGAGGGCGCAGGCCCTGAGGCGTAGCGGCGGCCATAGCCTGAGGAAGAGTAGGAGGACGAAGAGAAGGTCATGGAAAAGCCAGAGCTGGTGGCATCAAAGCTCCCTCGGCGGGAACCAGCCCGGGAACCAGTGCGCGAGCCAGAGCGTGAACCGGCCGTGGAGCCCGAGCCGCTGACGCTGTACGGGCTGTAGTAGCCCTTGCTGGACTGGGCGGCGGCCTCCAGCAGCCGCAGCCCCGTGCCCTCCTCCACCATGCTGCGGTCCAGCGCGTCCTTATAGGAGATCTTGAGCTTGGTCTTGGGGCAGGTGAGGTACTTGGAGTAGGCGCCCACGTCTCGCAGCTTCTGGGCGGTTCGGGCATCCACCATGCCGCGCTGCAGGGCATCATCCAGGGGCACACGGCCTGGGGCATCGGGCTCGATCAGGCCGCCGGTCAGGTACTGCACCTCCAGAAACCGCTGGCCCGCCTCGTAATAGAGCCAGCCCTTCTTCAGGGCCTGAGCGGCCGACATCTTGGTCTTGGTGCGCGGGTCCTCGAAGCCGCAGAAGGCTTTCTGAGCCAGGTTGATGCGGTCCACCATGATCTTGTCCACCAGGCCCTTGTTGACAGCGTCCGTGACGGGGAAGCGCTCGCCGGTGCTGGGGTCGATGATGCCCCCCGTGCAGGCCTGGGCCTCCAGCAGCCGCTGCCCCGTGATGTTGTCCACCAGGTTGCGGTGCATGGCCTCCGTGATGGACACCTTCTCCAGCGTCTCCGTGTCCAGGATGCCGGCCACGGGGCCCGTCTCCTCCGTGGGGTCCGACCAGGAGGCCCCCTGGGTCCTGGAGGCAGCAGGGCTGATGGGATAGGACGAGGAGGACCCCACGGAGGACGAGCGCGAGCGGAAGCCGCCGGCGTTGCCCGAGAGCATGTCTGCGAACTCCGTGATGGAGAGCGTGCCGGCGCGGTACTGGTCCAGCGCCGAGCGGTCGATCAGGTTCCTGGCGATGGCCTCGTCGATGTCGTACTGGCGGCCCGAGCGGCGGTCGATAATCATGGACTTGACCACGCCGTCCGAGGAGGAGATGGTGATCTCCTCCCACTCGCACTCCTGCTCGGACAGCTCCAGGTACGTCTGGTGGTCGATGAGGCCCTTGCGGTAGGCCTCGTACACAGACATCTCCTTGCCCGTCTCCGGGTCCACGATCACCACGCGGCGCTTGCGCACCGAGGACTTGGAGGACGTCTTCCGCTCCCGCTTCCTCTCCTTCAAGGGCAGCAGGCACAGGCCCGTCTGGGGGTCCGTGATGCAGCGCTCCATCAGCTGCAGGTACGTGAGATTCTCCTCTGTGTTGGGGTCGAAGAAGCCCTTGGTGTCGTCGCTCGGGTCCGTCAGGATCTCATTCATCTCCTCGTCGAAGAGGCCACGCTTGTAGGCCACCTCCACGGGCAGCCGATGGCTCTCCTCGGGGTCAATGATGCCGCCCGTGGCAATCTGGGCCTCCAGCAGGCGGATGCCGTGGTCCTTCAGGATCAGGCCCTTCTTCATGGCCTGGAAGAGGGAGATGAGCTTCCCAGAGTAGGGGTCCTTGTAGCCGATGACTGCACGCTCTGCTGACAGCAGTTTGTCCTTGAACTCGGGGCCCACAATGCCCATGCGCACAGCCTCCTCCACAGTCAGCTTGAGCCCCTTGATGGGGTCGATGACGTAGCCAGTGGCCGCCTGTGCCTCCAGGAGCTCGAAGGCCGTGCCAGGGCGGATGATGCCCTTCTTCATGGCTTGGTACACTGACAGCCGCTCCTTGGTGGCATCCACGAAGACGCCAGCAATGCAGCTGGTGCCCTCGAGAAACTTCTGCAGGTTCTTGGTGACCTCCTCCACAGAAGTCAGGCCCTCCTGCAGCTGCAGCGCCGTGGCCTCGTCCATGATCTGCGAGCGCACCAGCTCCTCCACTGTGATCTGCTTGCGCAGGCCGCGGAAGGTCAGCTTGCGGGCGTCTGAAAGGGGCAGGAGGAGCTGGCCGCTGGTCTCATGGCGGCGGCACCTCCGAAGCAGCTGTGTGTAGCTGAGACGCTCGTCTGTGCAGGGGTCCAGGTAGCTGCGCACCTCGCTGGGCTCTGACAGCTGGTCGTACGTGTCCTTGTGGAGGTAGCCACGCTGGTAGGCCACCTCCAGGGGGAGATGAAAGCCCAGGCGTGGGTCCACGATGCCGCCCGTGGCCAGCTGGGCATCCAGCAGCCGCAGGGCCTCCTCTGCGGGGATCAGGTCCTTCTTCATGGCCTGGAAGAGCGAGATCGTCTGCTCCGTATAGGGGTCGCGGTAGCCGGTCACAGCCCGCTCCGCCGAGAGCAGCCGGTCGTGCAGCTCGGGGCCCACCAGGCCCTTCCGCACAGCTTCGTCCACGGTCAGCCGCTCGCCCTTCACGGGCTCCAGGAGGAAGCCCGTGGCCGCCTGTGCCTCCAGCAGGAAGCGGGCCACCTCGGCACTCAGCAGTCCCTTCTTGAGGGCCTGGTATATGGTGAGCGTCTGCCTAGAGCCTGGCAGGTAGACGCCAGCCACACAACCTGTGCCGTAGAGGTAGCGCGAAGCCGACTCCTCCTCCAGCACCTCTCGGAGGCTCTTGGCGCCCTCCCGGAGGAGGCTATAGGTCTCGCGGGAGATGATCCGGGCCTCATAGAGGTCCTCAGCAGTGAGGCGGCGGCGGATGTAGTCGTAGGAAGCCAGATTCTGCTGGCGCACGATCTCGGTCTTCTCGATGATCTCGATGATGATGATGATCATGCGCTCCTTGGTCACCCGGCCGGCCTGGAAGTCAGCCATGAGCCGGGTGCGCTGCTCCTCTGGGATCAGGTCCGACTGCATCACCTCCCACAAAGACATGGTGGAGCCGCCGCGGCCGCCGCCGCCTGGAATGTCGATCTGCGTCTCCTCGAATGCCCTACGGGTCTCCTCCTCGGTATACAGCTGCGTGGTCTCCACCACCTCTGCCTTCTCAGAGCCTTTGAGCGGCAGCAGGCGCAGCCCCGTCTCAGGGTCCTCCACACAGCGCTCCAGCAGCTGCAGGTACGTGAGGTTCTCGTGCGTGTTGGGGTCGAAGAAGCCCTTGGTGTCGTCGCTCGGGTCCGCCAGGACGCGGTTCATCTCCTCGTCGAAGTAGCCGCGCTGGTAGGCCACGTCCACGGGCAGCCGGTGGCTGTGCACGGGGTCGATGATGCCGCCCGTGGCGATCTGGGCCTCCAGCAGGCGGATGCCGCGGTCCCTAAGGACCAAGCCCTTCTTCATGGCCTGGAAGAGGGAGATGGTGCTGCCCGAGTAGGGGTCCTTGTAGCCGGTGACGGCCTTCTCGGCCGACAGCAGCTTCTCGTGCAGCTCGGGCCCCACGACACCTGCCTTCACGGCCTCGTGGACATACAAGCGCTGGTTCCGCACGGGGTCCACCAGAAAGCCGGTAGCCGCCTGGGCCTCAAGCAGGAGAGTGGCCGTGCTGGGCCTGAGCAGGCCTCGCTGCATGGCCTGGTAGATCGTCACCTTCTCCTTGGAGTCCTCCAGGTAGATGCCAGCCAGGCACCCGCTACCTTGTAGCAGCGTCCTCACAGAGCTCAGCTCCGACAGGTCCTTCACCGAGGTCTTGCCGTCCTTGAGCTGCTCAAACTGGGTCCTGCTGAGGACCCCGGAGGCCACGAGCTCGCTGGCTGGCACTGGAGCACGGAGGCCACTGAAAGACAGCCTCTCCTGCCGCACAGTCTCAACTTCTTCCACGATGGTGATGAGGATCTTGATGATCTTCTCCACGGTGACCGTGCCCGTCCGAAACTGCCGCAGCAGCTCCTCTCTCTGCTCCACCGTGAAATACTCGGAGCTGAGCAGCTCCCACACCGTCACCGTCCTGCCCTTGAAGCTGCCCACAGGTACCTCCACAGCAGTGTTCTGAAACGTCTCACGGGCCTGCAGCTCGGAGTAGAGCCCCTCGCGCCGGGCCTGGGCGGCCTTCTCCGAGAGCGGCAGCAGGCTCAGCTCTGTCAACTGGTCGGGCCGGCACTGCTGCTGGAGCTGGCTGTAGGTGACTGGCTCCTGCGACCCGGGGTCGCGGTAGGTCTTGGCTTCATCTCTGGGGGCCGACAGGGCTTGGCTAGTCTCCTCGTCCAGATAGCCCCGGGCACAGGCAACGTCCACGGGCACACGGAGGCTCTTGCTCGGGTCCACGATGCCACCTGTGGACAACTGGGCATCGAGCAAACGCAGGCCCTGCTCCCTGGGGATGAGGCCCTTCTTCAGGGCCTGGAACAGAGAGACACTCTGCCCCGAGTAGGGGTCCTTGTAGCCGGTGACGGCCTTCTCGGCTGACAGCAGCTTCTCATGCAGCTCAGGCCCCACCAGGCCGGCACGCACTGCCTCGTCCACGGTGAGCCGGGCGCTCGTGGCAGGGTCAATGATGTGGCCGGTGCCGGCCTGAGCCTCCAAGAGAGCCACGGCTGCCTCTGGAGGCAGAAGGTCTTTCTTCAGGGCCTCGTAGATGCTCAGCTTCTGCCCCGCCTCCTCCAGCCACACACCTGCAATGACGTTGGCGCCCCGCAGAGCCCGCCGCACGGCACCCACCTCCGCCACCTCTCGCACTGAGCGCTCGCCCCGCTGCAGCTGGTGGTAGAGGTCGCGGTCGATGACCCCGCTCTCCAGCAGCGCGGCGGCAGGCACGAGGGCGCGCAAGCCCTCGAAGCAGAGCTGGTTTTTCTGCTCGTGCTCCTCGACCACGGTGATGACGATCTTTATGATCTTCTCCACGGTGACCTTGCCTGTGCGAAACTGCCGCAGTAGGTCCCGCCGCTGCTCTGCCGTAAAGTATTCGGAGTTGATGAGCTCCCAGATGGTCACCGTCCTGCCCTGGAACTTGCCGAATGGTGCGGACACGGTGGCTTTCTCGAACACGTCCCGAGCCTCCGAGTCTGTGTAGACCAGCTCACCGCCCCTGGCAGCCTGATCGGTGAGGGGCAGCAGGCGCAGCCCCGTCTCGGGGTCCTCCACACAGCGCTCCAGCAGCTGTAGGTACGTGAGGTTCTCCTGCGTGTTGGGGTCGAAGAAGCCTTTGGTGTCGTCGCTCGGGTCCGCCAGGACGCGGTTCATCTCCTCGTCAAAGTAGCCGCGCTGGTAGGCCACGTCCACGGGCACGCGGTGGCTGTGCACGGGGTCGATGATGCCGCCCGTGGCGATCTGGGCCTCCAGCAGGCGGATGCCGTGGTCGCGGACGATGAGGTCCTTCTTCATGGCCTGGAAAAGAGAGATCTGCTGCCCGGTATAGGGGTCCTTGTAGCCGGTGACGGCGCGCTCGGCCGACAGCAGCTTGTGATGCAGCTCGGGGCCCACCACGCCTTCCTTCACGGCCTCGTTGACAGTCAGCCGCCGGTTCCGCACGGGGTCCAGGAGGAAGCCTGAGGCGGCCTGAGCCTCGAGCAGGATGAGTGCCGTGCCTGGGCTCAGCAGCTGCCGCTGGAGGGCCGCATAGACGCTCAGCTTCTCATTGGCGGGCTTCAGCAGCAGCCCGGCAATGCCACTGTGGCCCTGCAGGTACCGGCGCACGTCCTCCCGCTGGGCAAGCTCGGCCACCGTCGTGTGACCCTCAGCCAGCCCCCGCAGCTCCTCTGAGCTCAGGACGCCAACCTCCTGCAGCCGCTGGGCCGGCACCTTCCGCCGCAGCCCGTCAAACGCGTGCTCGGGCTCCGCCTCTGCAGTCGGGCCATCAGGCGCGTCCCGGCCGTTGGGCAGGGCTTTGGTGGTCACGGCCTGCAAGGCAGCGATCTCCTCGGAATGCGCCACCGCGGCCCGGTGCTCCTCCTCCAGGCGCTGCAGCCGCTCGCGCAGCCGCCGGTTCTCCTCGGCCAGCAGCTTCTCCTGCTGCTGCCGTTGCTGCTCCAGTTGCTGCAGCTCCTCCTGCTTGCGCCGCACACCCTCCTCCGCATCGCGCTGGCGCTGCCGGGCCTCCTCCATGCTGGCCACCAGCCGCTCCCTCTCCTGCGCCATCTGCTGCTGCTGCCGCTGCTGCTCCTCACGCAGCTGCTGCGCCTTGGCCACCTCGTCCTGGAAGAGCTGCTCCAGCTTGGCCTTCTCCCGCTCGATGGAGTGCTCCCGCTGCAGCAGTCGGTCCTTCTCCGACAGGAAGCTCTGCTGCAGCGCCCGCGTCTCCTGCAGCAGCTGCTCCTGCTGCACCACCTGCATCTGGAGAGAGGAGAGGGGGACAGTCAGGGACGTCGGGGGCCCCCACCCGGGCCCACCCACTTGCTCGTGGAGGGCGGGCCGGTACCTCCTCGGATTTCTGCTGCAGCAACGTAGCCTCCTCCTGGAGCTTCTCCTTCTCTCGCTCCAGCTCAGCGATGGCCACTCGGAGGCGCTCGGCATCATGGTCACTCTGCTGCCGCTGGACCTCAAGTGTGTGTACCAGTGTCACCTTCTCCTGCGTGGCGAGCTCAGTGCGGTGCAGCTTCTCGCCGATCTCCTCAGCCTGTCTGCGGAAGCGCTGGGCATCCTCCTCGGCACGGGCCTGCGCCCGGCTCATCTCGGCCACGCGAAGCTTGAGGCGCTCAGCCTCAGCGCTCATCTCCAGCTGCCGCTGCCGCTCCAGCTCCAAAGTCCGCTGGAAGCCCTGTGTCTCCTGCACCAGCTGCTGCGCCATCTGCTCCTTGTCCTCCTGCAGCTGCCGGGCCTGCTCCTGCGCAAGCTCCTTCTGCCGCTGCAGCAGCTCCGCTTCGGCCTTGAGGCGCGTAGCCTCCTGCACTGCCTGCATCTTCTCCTTGAGCATCTTTTCAGCCAGAGCCCGCTGTTGCGCCAGGTCCTCCTCGGCCAGCTGCCGCAGCCGGGCTGCCTCCTGGACTGCCACGCTCAGCCGGGCGGCCTCCTCCGCAACCTGCTTCATCTTCTCGGCCTCTTCTTGCAGGAAGCGCTGGGTGTTGTCCTTGTCACGCAGAATGAGCGCGCGGTTCTCCGCCTCGATGCGCGCCTTGAGCTTGCTCAGCTCCTCCATCTGCACGCGCACAGAAAAGAGCTCCTCCTCCACCTGGCTGCGCTGCCGGGCCGCCTCCGTCACCTCCGCCTTCAGCCGCTGCAGCTCCTCGTCCAAGATGCCCTTCTGGTGGTCAGTCTCCTCCAGCTGCAGCCGCAGGGCAGTCAGTTCCTGCTCCACCTGCGCCTTCTGCCGCAGAGTCTGCTCCGCAAACTTCTTGTGCTTTTCCATCTCGGCATCGGCCGCCTGCTTCTGCTTCAAGGCCGCCTGCTCGGCCTGCGCCCGCCGGGCTGCCTCCTGCTCCGCCTCCTTGCGCAGCTTCTCCGCGGCGGCCTGCGCCTGCGCCCGGGCCCGTGCCTGCTCTTCCGCCAACTGCTTCAGCCGCTCTGCCTCTTCCACCTGCTGCCGGGACTGCGCCGCCTCCCCCTCGGCGCGCTCCCGGGCCTCCTCCGCCTCCTCGGCCGCCCGCCGCGCGGCCTCTGCCTCGCCGCGCAGCCGCTCCAGCATGCTCTGCTCCTGCTGGAGCGTCTGCTGCAGCTCCTGTTCCTTCTGCTGCACTGCAAAGGCGTGCGCCTTCTCCTCCGCCTGCAGCCGCTTCTGGGCAGCCTCCTGGGCCAGCTGCAGCTGCCGCGCAGACTCCTGCTCCGCCCGCTCGCGCAGGCGCCGCGCCTCCTCCACCTTGGCCTTGAGCCGCTCCACCTCCTCCAGTGCCAACTTGCGCTGCCGCGCGGCCTCCTCCTCTGCCACCAAGCTCTTCTGCACGCGCTCCTCAGCCTCGCGGCGCCGCTGTTCCTCCTCCGCCGCCAGCTGCCGCTGCCGCGCAGCCTCCCTCTCAGCCTGCTCCTTGCTGCGCAGCGTGTCCTCGGCGTTGCTGCGGATGCGCCCCAGCTCCAGCTCCAGCTCCGCCTTGCCGGCAGCTGCCTTCTCAAAGCTCGCCTTGAGGGCCAGGATCTCCTCCTCCACCTGCCGCCGCTGCCGCAGCGTGTCCTCCACCAGCCCCTTCTGTCGTTCCAGCTCGCTGTCGGACGCCTTGCGCAGCTGCATCAGCCGCTCCTCGATGTCCGCCTTGTGCTGGGCTGCCTGCTCCTCCAGCCGCCGCCGCTGGAAGGCCTCGTCCTCCGCCAGCCGCCGCAGACGCTCGTTCTCCGCCTCCTTCTCCTTGAGCGCGATCTCCGCCTCGGTCTTGAGCCGCGTGGCCTCACTGATGGCGGCCAACTTCTCAGCCAGCACCCGCTCCGCCTCGGCCCGCTGCTGCGCCGCATCCTCCTCAGCCAGCTGGCGCTGCCGCTTGGTCTCCTCGGCCAGGGCGCGCAGGCGGGCAGCCTCCTCAGCCAGCTCGCGGAAGCGGCTGGCCTCGGCCTCCAGCCTCTGCTTGGACTTCTCGCTGGTGGAGCGCGACTCCTCCTCGGCCCGCGCCTTGCTGGCCAGCAGCACCTCCATCTCCGCGCGCACCATCGCCAGCTCCGCCTCCAGCTCCTGGCGCTTCTGCGCAGCTGCGGTCGCCTCGCACTGCAGCCGTGCCAGCGCCTCCTCCAGCAGCTGCCGCTGCTGCTCCCCCTGCTCCGTGCCAGCCCGCAGCCGGATCAGCTCCTGCTCCGCCGCCAGGCGCTGCTGGGCAGTGCCCTCCGCCAGCTGCCGCTGCTTCTCCAGCTCCTGCTCAGCCATCTCCCGCTGCCGCACGGCCTGCTCCTCCGCCTTGCCGCGGCGCCGGGCCTCGCGCTCTGCCTCCTCCTTCTGCTGTTCCGCCTCTGCCTGCGCCAGGCTTTTCTGCTGTGCCACTTCCTCCGCCTGCAGCCGCAGGCGCAGCGCCTCGTTGGCCTTCAGCCGCCAGTGCTCCAGCTCCCGCTCGGCCTCCTCCCGGGCGCGCTCCGCCTCGGCCTGCCGCTGCGCCTGCCGCGCGGCCTCCTCCCGCAGCTGCGCCACTGCCACGTGCTCTTCCTGCAGGGTGCGCTCCAGCTGTGCCGTCTTCTCTGCGAAGGAGGCGCGTTTGCTCTGCAGCTCCACCTCGGCGCTGCGCTGCGCCGTCTCCAGGGCCAACTGCACTTGGCGCGCCCGTTCGGCCTCCGCCTGCCGGAGGCGCCGCTCCGCTTCCTCCGCCTGGAGCCGCAACTCCTCCAGCGCCTGCAGGGCCCGCTGCTTTTCCCGGGCCGCTTCGGCCTCCGCCTTGACGCGCAGGGCCAGCTCGGCCTCCGCCTGCCGCTTGCGTTGGCTCTCGTCCTGCACCTGCCGTCGCAAGCGCTCCGCCTCCTCCTGCGCCTGCCGCTTCTGTGCCTCGGCCTCCTCCGCCCGCGCACGCAGGGCCTGCAGCTCGCCCTCTGCCCCGCCACGCTGGCGCTCGGTGGTCTCCAGCTGCAGGCGCACCACGCGGATCTCCTCCTCAATGCGCAGCCGGCTGCGTTCGGCCGCCTCCACCTGCCGGGCCTTCGCCTGGATCTCAGCCTCCGAGCTCTGCCGCAAGTGCTGCAGTTCCTCCTGAATGCTCCGCTTCTGCTGCTGCGCGTCCACCGCCGCCTCCTCCCGCCGCGCCACCTCCTCCTGCATGCGCTGCTGCAGCTCCTGGGCCTCGCGCTCGGCCTGTGCCTTCGCCTGGGCATGCGCCTCGGCCAGCTGCCGCTGCTTCTCCAGCGCAGCCTCCACCTGGGCCAGCCGCTCCCGCTCCTCTGCCCGCTGCTGCTCAGCCAGCCTCTGTGGCCACGGCCGGGTGGGGGAAGAGAACCGGAGAGAGCGGTGAGCACGGAGCGGGCCGCCGGGCACGCACAGGACACGGCACCACCACAGTTAACTCCGACAGCGCGAGGCGGGGGGCAGGGGCGGGGAACGACAGAGGTCACAGCCCGGCCGGAGGAGACAGCGTGCACCCGCCCAGGGCACTCAGGGCAGTGAGCGCAGCCTGGCCCCACCATGCTCACCAGCCTGGGGAAGGAGGCCCAGGCGTCCTCCCCTCTTCCCGCAGACGGGCCACGGAGACGGGGAGAGAGAGAGAGAGCAAAGCAGGCAGTTCGCAGGGCGTGCGAGCCGCGCCCACCACCCAGCCCTGCCCGTGCCCCGCTGGGCACCTGCTGGCCTGGCTCTGGCCACAGGGCCCCTCTCCCTGGCCTAGGCCCGTCCCTGCAGCACGGCAGGGCAGGCCATCCAGCGTGACGCAGCAGTGCAGCCCTGAGGGACTGCAAGCCTGCAGAGGGGAGGCTGCAGGTAGGCCAGACGGCGAGCCCACCAAGAAGCAGGAGGAACAGGACAGGGAGCCACCTGGGACCCTCCCTCCCCACCCTCATGATCTCCTACTCCTCAGCTCTTCCAGAGCAAGTGGCCGAGCGGAGAGGCTGCATGGAATCCCAAGGAGGAACACACACGAGCGAGCCAGGAGGACACCTGGTGGGGGCACGTGCCAACAAAGGAGAAAGAGGAGGTGCCAGCCACCGTGGGGAGAGCAGTGCAGCGCCAGGCCAAGGTGGGGCAGGCCGTGCTGCAGGGGAGGGGGCAGAGCTGGACTCAGTGGTCTCAGAGAGGTTCCCAGGGGCAGCATCTTGGGGGCGGGGGTGGGCAGGAGAATTACACTCCCACCCCCAGCAGGCCATACCTCCTCCTCCTCCATGCGCCGCAGAGTCTCGCTGATGAACTTGATGTACTGACTTGTGAGTGTGGTCAGTTCGCTGTACCTTGTGCGCAGGTCTACATACTGGGGGGGGTGGGAGGCGGCAGCCAGGGTCAGGCCTGCCTTAAGCCCTAGGGCCCACACACCCCAGGCAGCCCACCAGCCCCAGCCCCGGCCCTACCTCCTGGATGATGCTCTCAGACCCAGACTGGACCTTGGGCTTCTTGGCTGGGGAGGCCACCGGTTCCAGCTGTGCCTTGTACGTGACCAGCTGGAGCTCATAATCCTGTGAAGACACGACAGTCAGCCACCACCTTTGCGTTCCCCTCACTCTGCGCCTGAACGTGCCCCAGGCTTTCAACAGGGTGGCCTGGGCTTGGGGGCACCTCCTCTCAAGGAGAGAGGCCAGCCTCCACGAGGGTAGCAGGAAACCCGGGAGCCTCACCTTGATGGCATTGATGTACTGCTTCGCGAGGCGCTGGCACTCCTCCACCTTTTCCCCTTGCCGCTCGATTTCCTCCAGCAGGGCCTGGGAGGGGAGGGCGGTCAGCGGCCACAGGGCGCGGCCCCCCGCCCCCCGCCCCTGGGGCCCAGCCCGCACTCACCTTCTCCTGCCGCAGCTGCTCCCGCACGGCCCGGCTGTCAGCCAGAGGCACGCTCTGGATCTGCTCCTGTCGCTGCTTGGCGTCCTGCAGCCAGGCATCCAGGGGATCCGCACTCTCACGGTAGTAACGAAGCTGGCGGCCCAGCTGTTCAAGCTCGCGCTGCCTCACGTCGGTCTGGGCCAGCACGGCCTGCCAGCGCTCCAGCAGTGGGGCAACCCGCTCGCGCCAGCGTTCCACGTCCACGTCCCGCTCGCCATGCTGCCGCTGCAGCCGCTCACCCACCTCCTGAGCCCCCCTCAACTCGTCCCGCAGGGCGTCAAACACGGGCTGCTGTGCTTCTGCCTGGACCCGGAGTTTCTGCAGAGGCAGGTGCGGTCTCAGCCCCAGGGCCCCGCCTCTGGTTCCCAGAGCCCCTGCCCTCATGGCGAGGCCCAGGCCCCACAGTACCTTCAGCGCGGCCTTGGTGGCCTCAAGCTCTGGGAGGGTGGCAGGCACGGCCTGGGCCTCCTTGAGCTGCTCCTCGTGTGCCTTGAGCACTTCCTCCGCCCCCTGTGTGCTACGGATCACCAGACTGATGGTCTTGAGCCTGCGGGGAGAACGGGGCTGAGCGACACCAAGTCCCATGCAAGGAACCAGAACCCTGGTGCTCGGCTGATGCCTGCAGTCCGGGCGTCAGGGAGAACAGAAGCCTCGGGGAGAGGGTGGTTGGCGACCTCTGGGACCCGGGGACACTTCAGCTCTGGACTGAGTTCTGGAGACAGCTGTGCTGTCCAGAAAAACAGCAGAAGAGATCCTCAGTCTGCCGCCCCCAGAGCCTAGGAGAAGCTCTCAGCCTTCCAGGCCCAAGACTGGATAAGGGGTGACACCCTGAACCAGATAATGACATTCCTGACAAATCTGGCTTTGTAAAAAAAAAAAGAAAGGCTAACATTTGGATGTGCTATTTACACCACAGACGTTATAGAAGGACCGTGGGCCCTCAGAGCCCAGTGACGAGACTGAGGGAAGGGGTAGAAAATGGCACACGATCCTTCCAAAAGAGTCTGAACCACGTGAACGTACGTGCCGGAACGTACGTGCTGTAGGTGGGTGGCAAGGGGCCTGCAGAGGAAGGGGCCTGGGAAGGGCTGCTTTTCCCCAGGGACACACTGAAACAAGCATGGGCTGGGGGTGGGGGGATTGCTGGCCCCCTGAAAAGACCTCGGCCTCAGATCTGCTCATCCCCTGCCCTACCGCCTGCCTGCCCCCTGCAGCTCCTCATGCCCACCCTCCACCAAGAAGTGCCCCCCCAACCCTGGCCAAACCCCTTGTCTGAACCTCGCTGGCCACGGGCCACCCCCCCCTTCTGGTGTTCCTCACCCTGCTCCTCCTTGGTCTCCTTCCCCTGCCTGCACACCCCAGGCCCTGGGGCCCCGGGGCCCCACACCCCAACACCTCGGTGAGCTGCACCAAACCCCTCTCCCACGTCTGGTCACCAAGAAGTTCCACCTTCAGGGCACATCAGGGCTGACCCCTCTGACCACATCCACAACCACCACCCTGGTCCACACCCACCTCTTGGCCAGACCGCTCAGCAAACCCTTCCTCCTGGCCTCCATCAGCCTGTCCTCTGCCAGCAGACAGTGGTCAGGCCCCCCCACCCCGTGCTCAGAACCTTCCTACCATCACGGCTCCCCAGCCACCCGCAAGTGCACTCACTTCTCCAGGTAGATGGCAGACAAGCTGCGGACCTGCTCCAGCTTGCCCAGGGTCAGCTCCAGCTCTGAGCGCAGAGTCGGGGCAGCGGGTGACGGCTCGGGCAGGGCCAGGACCTTCTCGGCCTCGGCAGAGAGCCGGGCGACACCCTTGCCCAGCCCATCCACCTCAGCTTGTGCTTTCTGAGAAGAAACCAAGTAGGGGACAAGCTTACTTCAGGAGCCCTGCACCCAGCACCCTGGGAAGGCTGGGGAGGGCAGGCCAGGGAGGGCAGCGGGGCCGGGCAGGTGCCTGCCTGCTGCTCAGCAATGCGCTGCGCACACTCCCGCGCAGGCTCTTTGTCTAGCGGCAGACGCAGGCGATGCACAGTGCGGGTCTCGCAGGCCTCCAGCTGCAGCCGGATGTCCTTGAGCTCAGAGATGCATCGCTGACAGCGGGACTCCTCCTGCACGCCTGCAGACACATCCTGCTCACGGGGCCGCACCCCCCCCCCGCCTGCCCACCACCCCCCTGACTTCCCACCCCCCCAGGACCTGCCCACTGCTCTCAGCCTGTCCGCCACCCCGCCCCGGGGCCTGCCTGCCACCCCCCCGCTGCCACCTGCCCCCTCACCTGCCCGCCATGTCCCCCGCTGCCTGCCGCCTGCCCCCCCGCCTGCCCACCCCCCACCACCACCACCCCTGCCTGCCCGCCGCCCCCCCGCCACCACCCCCAGGACCTGCCCACCCGCTGCCACCTCCCCCCAGGGCCTGCCCTTGCCCCGGGGCCTGCCCAGTGCCCCTCCCCCCCAGGGGCCTGCCCACCATCCCCACCCCCCGGGACCTGCCCACCACACGCCCCCCGCCTGCCCGCAGCCCCCCCACCCCAGGGCCTGCCCACCGCCTACCTTGCTCCATGCTCTGCAGCAGCTGCTGATAATGGCGGCTGCAGGCGCCGTACTCGCGCTCAGCCTGCAGCCGGTCCTCAGGCCCGAAGCCGCCGGCATCCTGACTGTCCCGCAGGAAGGCCTGGTAGTGAAGCTCCAGGCTGCGCAGGGCTTGCCGCTGCTCCTCTGGCTTCAGTGTCCGGAACTGCGGGCAGCACTCAGGGCTGAGCATGGGCAAGGGGCGCCCGGCCCACGAGAAGCCCCCCCATCCCCAGCGCGGCCCCCTGCGGTAAGTCCTACCGTGACCAAGGACCAAGAGCGGATGAGCTGCATGTCGCGGCTGAGGCTCTGCCAGGCCAGGAGACTCTTCATGTCCACGTGCAGCTGGTGCCACAGGACGACCAGGGCCTGATGCTGGGCCTCGAGCCTGGCAGGTCAGCGGCACGGTCAGAGGTGTTGGGGCGCCAGCCCACGGCACCCACTCCAGCCGCCAGCCCTGGACTACCCACCTGGTGACGGCCTCCTGGGCCTCCTGGTTGGGCGGGGGCACAAGGAAGCACACGGAGGGCACGGCGGCCTCACTGCCGGAGCTGCTGAGCACCTTCCAGTGGGATGGCTGTGCGGGGCCCAGCAGCTGACACTCGTCCCCCTTGTGCACGGTCACCTACGGCAGCCAGAGTGGTCACAGAGCGGCCGGGCCCTGCCCCCACCCAGGGTGCCGGTCCACTCAGCCTGGCCCTCACCTCCACCTGCTTGTAGTCACACACAGCCAACAGTGGTACGCGACCCCGCACAGGGTGGGCTTGGTCTCGGGGCTTCAGCTGCACGATGGCCTTGGCCCGCTTGGCCAGGCCTGAGAGGTGTGCCCTGTACTCATTCAGTCGGTCCTTCTCATCCTGCCAGGGAGAGGAGGCTCAGAGACCACGGTCCAACGTCCAGACACCATGTGCCTAGATGAGATCCTATGAAGACCCACAGTCCTGCCCCAGGCAATGAGCAGGCCCCCTGGTACCCTGCCTCTGGCCCAAGATCAAGGGGACCCTCCTGCTGCCCCTGGGGCACAACGGGACTGGGCACTTGGAAGCAGGAGGTGTGACCGGGGCAGCGACCCAGGGCTCAGCCCCCAACCGATCCCACTGACCCCCCTTCCCTCCTGGCCCAGACTACGCGCGCCCCCACTCCCTAGGGCCCCTGAGCCCCCAGGAGAACAGCCCCAGCTGCGCTCGTGGCCACACCCGATGTCCTCTCCTCCACCGTCCTCATTCCGCTGAAGGTCATCCGTCTCCTCCCGTCCTGCCCCTCCAAGGGGCCAAACCCCAGTAAGGGCTGTCGGAGGCCGCGATCAGTCTACCCTGAAACTGCCTGCATCTCTCCTGCCTCCCCCAAAACGGCTCTCCAGCCTTCACTGACCCCGCTCCTGCCCCCAGGGGCCCCCAGCCAGCACTCCCGCCAAGCCCTCCCCTGCCCCAGGGCACACAGGCGCCATACCCAGCTGCCTCTCTTCCCTATGCAGCCCTTCAGACTGTGCTTGCCCCACACATCAGGCCCGAGATGCCATGCGGCGGTCTGCGCGGGCCAGCAGTGGGGGGGCAGGCCCAGGGCTCTGCTTGCTCCGGGGCGTCAGCAGCTCTGGTGTCGGGAGCTCACATCCGCTCTGGCAGCCACCCGCCTCACTCCAGGACCCTGCCACTGACCTCGCAGCTCCCCCACACCCCCATCCCACGGTGCTGACCGACCTCCGTCATGTCTTCCCCAGCACCCCAGCCCCACTCGTCGCTGTGTCTCCACCCGCAGAGGGACCGTCACGAACGGCCGCGCAGCCCAGATGCTGCGCCAGCTCCTCCTGGCTCCCGGTTGGCCCTGCAACCCCACCACCGCCACATCCGCCCCTGCCTGGGCCGTTCCATCCCGGGATCTGACTGCCACCTGCCCTCATCCCTCCAGGCCGCAGTACCCCTCTCGTTATTGCAGAGCCCTGGGCCAGCCGAGGCCTGCAGTCCACTCACCTGGGCGTCCTGCAGCAGGTCCTCCAGACGCGTGACGGTGATGGTGCGGTCACAGGTGTACTTCCTGCGGAGGGTCTCCTGCAGCTTCCGGAGCTGTTCCTCAGTCTCCCGCACGTCCGAGAAGAACTGGGAAGTCAGAAGGGGTCACACGGGGCCGGTGGGGCCCCAGGCTGCAGAGGGTTCTGACACAAGCTCCGCAGGATGGTGCAGAAACTGCTTAGCCCTGCACAAGGGGACACAGGGAGGGGCCTTGCACCCCCAGGAGTGGTCTGGGGCTCCTCGGGGTGCTGCAGCCGAGCCAGGAGGAGGAGCCCAGTTCTCACCTGGAAATAGGCTGTGTTCTCCTTTAGGTGTGCCTCAATGCAGCAGCACAGCTGAAGCATCCAGCTCCACTGGGTCTGCAAGGCTGCCTGGAAGGACTATGCACCACAGTCACCCCACTCAGGCTCCCGGCCGGCCACTGGGGTCCCCGGGCAGGCTCCCCCATGGCCACGAGGGGCCTGGGGTGCTCCCCCACGTCCCGCCCGCCCCCCATGGCCACTGGGGCCCCGGGCGGTCTCCCCCATGGCCACTGGGGCCCCCGGGTGCTCCCCCACGTCCCGCCCGCCCCCCATGGCCACTGGGGTCCCCGGGCGGTCTCCCCCATGGCCACTGGGGCCCCCGGGTGCTCCCCCACGTCCCGCCCGCCCCCCATGGCCACTGGGGCCCCCGGGCGGTCCCCTACACCCCACCTGCCCCCCATGGCCACTGGGGCCCCCGGGCGGTCTCCCCCATGGCCACAGGGGGCCTGGGGTGCTCCCCCACGTCCCGCCCGCCCCCCATGGCCACGAGGGGCCTGGGGTGCTCCCCCACGTCCCGCCCGCCCCCCATGGCCACTGGGGCCCCCGGGTGCTCCCCCACATCCCGCCCGCCCCCCATGGCCACTGGGGCCCCCGGGCGGTCTCCCCCATGGCCACAGGGGGCCTGGGGTGCTCCCCCACATCCCGCCCGCCCCCCATGGCCACTGGGGTCCCCGGGCGGTCTCCCCCATGGCCACTGGGGCCCCCGGGTGCTCCCCCACGTCCCGCCCGCCCCCCATGGCCACTGGGGCCCCCGGGCGGTCTCCCCCATGGCCACAGGGGGCCTGGGGTGCTCCCCCACGTCCCGCCCGCCCCCCATGGCCACGAGGGGCCTGGGGTGCTCCCCCACGTCCCGCCCGCCCCCCATGGCCACTGGGGTCCCCGGGCGGTCTCCCCCATGGCCACTGGGGCCCCCGGGTGCTCCCCCACGTCCCGCCCGCCCCCCCATGGCCACTGGGGCCCCCGGGCGGTCTCCCCCACGTCCCGCCCGCCCCCCCCAGCCCACCCCACCTCCACTGCAGGCCGAGCAGGGTGCCCCTCCCGCAGCAGCCGGTCCCCGGTGCTCTGAATCTCCTTGACTTTCTTCTCCTTCAGCTCCAGCTCACGCATCAGGGCCTGACACGGAGGCAGCGGGGCTCAGGAAGGGTGTCGGGGCCACACCAGGGTCCATCAGTCTCCCGCAAGCAGCCCCCCAAGGCTCCCGGTGGGAGGCCAGCCAGCACCCCGGGGCCCAACGGGGGAAGGACAGTCCTGGAAGACTCTGGAAGGCGGCCTCACCGAGTAGCTCTCCTTCTTGGCGGCCATGTTGGAGTTGTGCTCCCCCCAGTCGAAGCCCACCTCCTCCTCCTCCTTCTCACTGAGCCACATCAGCTCCTTGGTGGCGGCAGCCACAAAACCATGCAGACTCTCCAGGGACCGGAGCCGGGCCTTGGAGGAGTTCTGCAGGGAGACAGGAGCTGTCCGCCCATCCCTGCTCCCAGGCCCCTACCCCCAGCCCAGCCGCAGCCAGCACTCACCAGGAGCTTGGCGTATTGCAGGTCCAGCCGGCCCAGGCAGTCTCTGTAGGCGCCCCGAGGGGCCGGGGCGAGCTGGCCCTGTGGGAAACGGAAGGCGTGACACCTACCGCAGCCAGGGTCCACCCCCCACCCCCACTGCCCACCTGCCTCAGGGTGCCCGCGCACCTCGTCAGCTCGTGCCCGTTCAATCTTGGCCCGGAACTCCTCGATGGACTGGTGCAGGCCCCGGTGGCTGCCCAGCTGGGCCTCCACACTGGGCAGGTCCCCGCCCCACTCAGCACTGTCCACCCGCCGCTGGTTCTCCTCCACCCAGGCCAGCAGGTCCTGCAGGTAGCGCAGCGTGGCGTCCTCAAGCTCGGGGCGCCTCTGCGTGGTCTGCACCGACACCTGGGTCACGGGGGCAGCTACACCTGCCTTCAGCCGGAGGTTGTACTCGGTCCGGATGGCCACCAGGCGCTCATGCAGGCGGTACACCCTGGGGACATTGCGGGGGGCGTTGGAGAGATGAGCTGGGATGTGGCTGCGTCAAGACCCCCCCCCCCAGCAAGGGGCGTGGCCCACCTGCGGTACATCTGCTCTCCCTGTGGGTGCCGCCCATCCTTGAGCGTCTGCACATCGTTGAACAGCATCCGGATCATGCCATCTGCCTTGTCCAGGTCCCGCTCCACCTCAGTTGCCCGCTGGGGCGCCTTGCTTGCTGCCAGCAGTCTGACATCCTGCACGGGGGGTACCCACAACTTAGGGCCTGCAGGCGGGCTGCCTCCAGAGCCCCTCCTCTGCCCCGCCCCCCACCCTGCCCAAGATCCTGATACGCACTTCTGGCCAGAGCCCCAGCCCCTGGCTCTCTAGAGGAACTCTGCTAGGTCTAAGGGGCCAGAGCCCCCAGGGCTTCCTGCCCAGGTTCCTGTGTCCCATCCTCCCCGACTAAGCTTCTCCCTCCACAAGCTCCTGCCCAGGCTCACAGCCCCACCCCTGCTGGGCCCTATGGGTGTGGGGCCCTGGGGCCCTCCCCACCACCCCCTCTGGCCAGCAAGCCTCTCAGGCCTGGAACCGGGGACGCTGGCCTCCTGTATGTCCTGCCTGGTGCCCAGAAACCAGCTCTGCCCAAAGGGATCTATCAGAGTTGGCAGCACACCAGGAGAGGAGCTGGGGCCTGCTCTCCACCCATGGCCACAGGGCGTGGCGGGCTCCTGGCTCTTCCCGCCTCCCTGCCGCCTCCCTCCCGCCTCCCTGCCCAGTGGCCCTGCTCGCCCCGCCCCTCCCCTCACCGACTGCAGCAGGGCGTCGGCGTGGTTCAGCTGCTCCTCACACAGCCCAGCCTCCATCTGGAGTTTGCTCACAATACGCTGAAGACACTCCAGCCTGCAGCTCACAGCACCCACGGGAGCCGCCGTGAGTGGGGTCCACCCACCAGGCGTGGGGTTCCAGAACATATACCCCTCTCGCCGCGGCCTCCCTGGCTGCCTGCGGCCCACAGTGGAGCTGGCCCCAGTGTGGGATTCCCAGCCTGGGGGGTGGTTTCCTCCCCAGGCAGTGACTCACCCTCGGGTGGCTTCCCACTGCCACGGGGCCCCACCCCACAGCTGCCTCCCCCAGCCCTGTACCCGCCCACCTCTCAAACTCGCTGCGGAGCTGCTTTTCCCGCTCCAGAATGGCCACGTGCAGCTTGCCCCACTCCTTCTCCACGTCCAGTGGGTGGTAGCCGGGGGGCACCTTGAGCTGGCCTGCTTGCACCGCACCCTGTGGGCAGGGGCCGAGCTCCAGAGGGGGAGGCAAGCCACCCAGGCCCCCCAGCCACCCGACCTGGAACAGCCCTGGTTCCAGAAGCTCAGCCACGAGGCCACGCCAGCTTGCTGAAGAGGGCCTCCAGGCTCCAGGCCTGTGGACGGCCTCACTCACCTCTGCAATGGCCCCCGTCCCCTCTGTGTAGGACCCCCCCTCACCTCCAGGGACTGGTAGATGCCCTTGGACCGGTTCTTGTCCGCCTCCTTGGCCGGAAGCTCCGTTTCCTTAAACTTCAGGAACTGGCACCACAAAATCTGCAGAGAAGCAGGTGTGAGCCGCCAGGCCTGGGCCACACGGGGCGCAGGAGCTGGGGCGAGAGGCCGGGCCCACCTCAATCTCCTCGAAGCTGGCAGGGAACCTGCGCTCCTCGAAGGCTGCAGTGTGGTGCCGGATCCACTGTAACAGCAGGACCACCAGCTCCCGGTACTCCTGCCAGCGCAGCTGCAGCTCCTGCAGGTGGGCGGGTGTGAGGGGCCATGCAGCCATCCGTTCCCCCGGCCCCCCAGCCCCCCCGGCTGCCAGCCACCACTCACGTTGGCCTTCACGCCATCCTGCACGTCAGGCACTCGGGGCATAGCGTCGTACAGGGAGGAGACGTAGGTGATGATGGACTTCTCGTCGGGCTGAGGGACGTCCACGTCTGCGGGGAGGGACCGGCGTCAGAGGCACCCAGCGAGGGGCAGGGGAGGGGCGCGGGGAGGGGGGACGGGGCACACACCCTCAGGGTCCAGGAGCCGTGTCACCCCCAGGTCCCGCTCCGCCACAGAGAAGGCCTGGTCCAGGTTCTCCAGATTGGTCTGACGATACACCTTGTTCATATCAATGAGCATGGGCCTGTGGGCAGAGGGGCGGAGGGACGGTGAGGCCCAGGGGGCAGCTCAGCATGGGGACGGGGACACAGATTCCTCCACCTGCAAACACCCTGAAAACTACACCACCCACCACGAGCACCCAATACCGCCCACCGATGTGACACTGCGTACAAATGCTGTGTACTTTGGGCCTCACCCCCTGGAGCTCAAGGGGCCTACGCTGGGCACAGACGCAGAGGCTGGAAGACACCAAGTAGAGGCTACTAGTCCCTGGAGGATTCCTGCAGACGCCCTGTCCACCAGGCCCCCACTGGGTGGGGGCAAAGCTCCACTGAGAGCCGTTCCCACCGTGGCCTGGCCGCCCCAGCCCCTTCTGGGGCATCCACGTGGGGGCTGAGGCTCCAGGCTCTGAGAGCCAACAGCCCACTGGCCATTCTGGCCTCAAGGAAGCCAGCGAAGCTTCTGGAAAGGCCCTGGGCAGAGGAGGGCGGGCTGAGGGTGGGGGTGGGCCGGCACAGGCGCTCGTCCCCCGGGCAGCAGGTTCCTGTCAGGGGCACACGCCCCTCCCGCCGCCGTTCCTGCCCCAGCTCGTTCGAAGCCGCCTGGCTGAGGTGCTCTGGGGCGCCCCGGGCCACATACTTGTGCCGGTGAATGATGGCGTTGAAGAGACGGCCGTCCCGCCAGCTGGACGTGAAGTTGTCGCAGCGCAGGCCATGGTAACCCTCCACCATGCGCTGGGACCACAGCAGGAGCTTCTCCTTGGCCGTCATGTCCTCTGACTGCCCGCTCACCTGGATGTCGGAGATCTGCCCCACACAGCGGGCAAGTGCTCAGCCACAGCCACGCGCCCTGCCCGGTGCCCACCACCTCTCATCTGAGTCCACGCCAAGATGCGGGGTGCACAGGAGCCCCCAGGCCAGCTGAGGCAGGGTGAGGCCTCCAGGGGTCCCTCCCCCATCAGTGCCACAGCCCAGGCCACTCTCACCGGCAGCTGCCATGGAAGAAGTGAGAGCCCCCAGTCCCCGCTACCATTATACGGTGGGTACCACGGATGCCTCCCTGAGTTGCCAAAGGTGGGCCCGAGGAGGGCAGCTGTGGACACCAGCGCCTGCCCAGAAGCCTCAGGCCTAGAAAAGGCTGTCCCAGCGGGGGTGGGGGCTGGGTCGGCCCCTCTGGCTGCAGGATGGGGGTGGGGTCTCCAGGGGGTGGCATGGTCTGGCTGGCGGCCTGCCTGTCCCCGGCTGTCTGTCTGTCGGCCTGCCAGCCTATGTGACTCAGCTGCCGTGCCAGCCAGGCTCTGCCTGCTCAGCTCTTAGATTTGTGGCTTCCTGTGCAGCCAGGGCGGGCAGCGGATGAGTCAGCCAGTGCAGCGGGTGCTTCTCCACAACCCTCCCGGGGCAGGAGGCTGCACGGCGCACAGAGAATGCATTCCTGTGCAGGGAGGCTCTTGGGGCCCTGCCCAGCCAGGCCTCACAGAGAGACCTGAGCCCTCAGGCCAGGCAGCTAGCACACGGCACAGGCGCCATCAAGGCTGGGGCCGGCAGGAAGGTCCCACGGGGCCAGGACGCCAAGGGCCCCGGCTCCTGGGCCATACACCCAGTCAGACGGCCGGCCGGCCCCCAGACTCTACCTGGAAGTGCAGGATGATCGTCCAGATCAGGCCGAGGGTCAGCTTGGGGTTGCCGTCAGCGATGTCATCGTTCCGGATGTTCACCAACTTCACCTGTGAGCAAACGCCCCTCAGTCTCACCTGTGGCCAGCCGGCGAAGGGGGCCCTGGGCCAGGGGCCAGCCAGGCAGTCTCACCTGGCGGTGTCGGAGGTAGTCCAGGGCAATCTGAACGTTCTGCAGCTTGTGGAAGCGCATCCTCCCCTTCTCCCGGGGCTGTGGAAAGGCCCGGCCGGTCAGTACCCCCAGAGCAGAGGCACGGTCCCACCTCCAGCTGCGGCCCCTGCCTGCCCTCAGAACCCTCAGGGCATCTGGGCTAAGTGAACCAACCAAGGGTCTTCCCATGTCCCCGCTTCACCCTCCCCAGCTAGAAAAGGGGGGCCACTGACCCAAGGGCCAGGCCCAGCAGGGGCTTTGGAAGTCCAGCAGCCAGGCCCAGGCTGTGGGAAGGAAGGAAGGGGTGGGAGGGGACAATAGCCAGGAAGCCGCGGGTGGAGGGCACTGGGGGAGGGGTCCTCCTGGACAGCGGCGGCAGCCCTGGTGGGTCCCAGGCCCAGCCCTGGGCATTGCAACAGGCAAGACCTCAGGCAGCTGGATGCACAGCCATCTGCCTGCCCAAGCGCCAGGCACAGGTGGGTCCAGACTGACCACCAGCCCCAGGTGAGCCGGGCTCCCAGTCTCGGGGAGCCCACGCGCTGCCGGAGCCAGCACGCACAACCACTCACCAGGCGCGAGCTCCTGATTACGTCCCGCTCTCTTGGCTGCCCGGCCAGAGCAGGGCAAAGGGTAAAGGGCAGAGGCCAAGGTTCACAGTCCAAGCAGCAGAGAAACCAAAGCAGAGCAGAGCGTGAGGTTACCGCGTCAGGGCTCCGACGCATCGAGCAGCAGGGCCGCGAGCCTGAGGCACGGGGGACGGCCCACTCCCGGGCCGGGCCCAACACTCCAGGCCGGGAAATACAGGAGGGGCCGAGGCCAGGCTGGACGTGGGTGGAGTGGGCGTGTGGGAAAGCCCCAAGAAAGGAAGGCAGGCAGGGGTATTCGGGTGAAAGGCGGGCGGGGCCCCAGAGGGGGCAGGTGGGCAGGTACACGCACCAGGCTGTCCCCGGAGAGCACCTCCAGCAGGGAGATGAGATTGTGGCCATCGCGGAGGTCTTCATACAGGTCACTGATGTGTCTCTGGGCCTGTGGGGACAGAGGTACTGGGCTGCTGCACGTCCCCCAGAGCCACCAATGGGCCCTGGCAGGGGGGACAGGCCCTAACCCAGAACATGCCCCACCCCCACGGAGGCACCTACCTCTGCCCTCCAGTGCTAGAGCAGAGCAGGAGAGGCCGGAGGAGGAGGAGGGGGAGGGAGGAGGAGGAAGGCAGGAGCAGCGAGGGGGAGGCCGGGAGGAGAGAGAATAACAGGCTTCAGAGACGAAAAGTGAGCCCCCAGGCCAACAGTAGAAACAGCCTTTGTTCGGCTGGAGGGCCAGCGGCACCCTCCTCCACCCCACGACCCTGCACACGCACGCACACACGTGCACACACGCCACCAACCTTGATGAGGTGTTTGTTGACCCACTTGGTGAAGGTTTTCTTCTGCACACGATCCCGTTCATCTGGGAGAGACAAAGCCAGGTGACCTGAGGCCTGGGAGCAGCCACAGGGGCCCCCAGGAGGTGACCACCATGCAGACACGGTGGGTGGTGCCTGAAGAGCACCTCAGAATCGTTCAGGGCAACCCAGCATCTGCCCCTGCAGTGGGGGCTCCGGGGTGCTAGGCACACAGGTGTCACCACTCACTCCCCTATTGTCTCCCTCTGGAGATGGGAGGGTCCAGAGCCCGCAGCCCCACCCAAAAACCAGAGTACAAGTCGCAGCGGGCCCCACCCCCACACACACTGCCTGGGGAGACCTGGGCAGAAAGGTTCCCGGCGAGGACCCAGGCCAAGGGTGGGGCGAGAGGAAAGCTGTACTGTCCCAACAGGGCAGCAGACTTGCCCAGGGCACAGAGCGCCCCCACCCACCACAGCCCTATACTCAAGATCCAGCGGCTAGTGCCAGCCTTGCCAACACAGGCCAGCCCTTTCCATGCTGGGCACCCGTGGCTGCCCACCCCCACCCCAGCTCTGCACCTGGGCCCGGACGCGGCGCTCGCGCGGCCCGGCACCCTACCCGCCTCAGACTCTGTCCCTACCTTCAGACCCTCGAAGCGGGGCCCCACCCCCCCCAGTGCCAGGCTTCCTGCGGCAGGAAGTGGGCCCTGCCCAGCGGGGGGTGCCTACTACCTTTCTTGCCCTCCGAGGCCCTGAGCACAGCCAGGTAGAGGTTGTCCTCCGAGCTGGTTCTCTTGTGGCCCAGGCTCTCAGGCTCAGGCACACGGAGCCGGTGCTGAGACATGGTGCCGCCCCGCCCGTCCAGCGCGTGGTCCTGAGGCCCCCAGGTGCTGAGCTCCGGCCCTCGTGGCACACGGGCGGCTTTAGGCTGGTGCCGCACGGGACTCACTCGCTTGCTCGGCTCCAAGCAGAGTTGGCGTGACCACTCCCTGCCCGCTGGACTCCCTCGCACGGCTGTCCCCGCCCCGGGAGCCCCACCCCTCCCTGCCCACCCCCCTCCCCCCACAGAGGGAAGGAGGAAGGTGGCCCCTCCCCCACGGCCACACCCAGGGCCCCACAGAAACAGGAAACCCAGGGGTTTCCTCACCCACCCGGCCCGCCACAGTCGCAAAGGGACAGCCAGGGGCTCCACGGGACCTGGCACGCCACTGCGCATCCACGCTGCCAGGACCACACACCATCCCTTTGGCCACCCCGTCACAGGGAGGGGTACCTGCGTGTGGCTGGGCCCAGGGTGCCCCCCAAGCCATACCTCCCTTCAGGGCTTCAGCCCAGGTCCAGCCCTCAGCCTGCCCACCCTGCCAGCTGGGACCCCAGGCTGAGTGACAGAGAGCTGGGGGGATGAGCAGACTCTCTTTCTTGCAGCCCCGTAACTCACACCTCCTGATAGACCTGTGTGCCCTATGCCTGTGGCCCCCGCCCCCTTCTAGGCTCTGCTATGCCCCTGCTCAAGGGCCACTATGATCCTGTGCTGGCCTGGCCCTTCTGAGCTGCCCACCAGGCACGTCCTGGAGCAGTGCTCCCCCATCCAGAAGCACAGCACACGGCGGGGCAGGAGTGGGCACATAGCTGAGCGTTGACTCATCAGGCAGGACCGCCCAGCCCCAATCTGCAGGAACTCGGCCCGAGTTAGGGGGAGGAGGGGTGCAGGGGGCAGTGGGGAGCATGGGGGGGCGGGGGGCAGGCCAGTGAATCAGGGTTGGGGAGGGGGCCCTAGTGCAGTGACTCACAGGAAAGGAAACCACACCTGGGGGCTGTTTGCACTTGGGTGGGGCTCACAGATAGCAGCTATTCAGGGTTGTAAAGGTAGGAGGTGGAGCAAAGGGTCCGGGTACGGCCTGGCTTCCTCCGGTACGGACAGACCCACCCATGGCCAGCACTGGGCCTGCCCCAGCCACCCAAGCAGCCACAAGAATTTTCCAGTCAGAGCATCTGGCTTGATGTGATCCAGCTGTGAGCCGCTGCCCCCCCCCCACCCTGAGCCTCCAGGCCAAGGTTCCCGGAAAAGCTCACCCCACCCCCATCCATGCTGCCCCTCTGTGGCCACAGGAGGGCGCCCAAACACCATGGGGCAAAGGATGCGCCAGCCAGGAAGAGCTGGTAACACCCCCAACCCCCCCACCCCCTGCTCCCCGCATCTAAGTGACTCAACCAGACACCCAGGCTTGGAGCTCTAACTCTGAACCTGGCTCGAGATGCAGGAAGGCCATCCAGCTCTACACTCCCCACACCCTGATGCAGGGCCTGGGGACCTGAGGAGGCTTGGCTGGGCCTGGCTCAGCAGTCCCCACAACCGCAGCAGACATCAGCTCTTCACCCTCCCAAAGCCCTCCCAAATCCCAAATCCGACCCCACAATACACCCACCTGCCCCCTCCCCCTCTGGAGCCTGCAGAAATGGCCCTTCAGAGTACCACTTGTCCTAGCAGCCGCCCAGAGTTCCAGAAGCCTATACAATGTGCAGCTCCTGGGCTAGTCCAGCACTAGCAGGGAGGCGGGGTCCCCACTGTCATTCTGGTGAGGGGCAGAGGACCTCTCAGGTCCCTGGGAAAGGGTCAGGAGGGGGAAACAGGGAATTCCAGGACAAGCAGGAACCGGGAGCCAGGCCCCCCGCCCTAGTCCCCAGTCCAAGCCCCTTCTCCAGCTTTCTGCCACTCGGGGTCTCCAAGGATGCTTGAGTGGGTGGGCAGCTCCAGCACTTGCTCCCCAGGGGAAGCTCTCCTGCCTCGGAGCTCCTCCTCTCCCTCCACCTCCAAAGCCTTTTCCTCCCAGCCCCGCCTGCCTGCCCCTTGCCCCTGTACAGGCTGCGTCCCCTATCCATCAGATTCAGACCCTGAAACCAACAGACAACCCCTCCCAGGCTGGCTCAGCCTGTGTGTGCCCTCAGCCAGGCATACTGGCCTCCACCAGTGCTGCCGACCTCAGCAGGCCCTCCCTCTCCCGCACTGGTGCTCCTGCACCTCTGCTTGACCCTTGTACTGTCCAGAGCAACACATTTTCTGCCACCAGCCAGCGTCCCCTAGAGCCGCCCACGACCCTCTGAGGGTCCTCCTTTTACAGATGTAGAAATTAAGGCTGGGGGTTCCACAGCTACTGAAGACGCTCCTTCATACGGAGGGTACCCGCTGGCCAAGGAGAGCTCTAAGACGGCAGAAGGCCTGGAGCGCCGCCCTCTTTGCCTCCCTCCCTCCCTCCCGCAGCGTCCCGACTGCCGACTGCCTGGTGCCCAAGGCAGAAAGAAACCTTGGCCAAAGCCCAAGCCGGCCCCGCCCACCTTCCCATCCCCCTTCTCCAGATAACGAACAAATGAGGCCAAGGGGACCTCGCCTCCTTCCTTCCCAGGTGTTTCCGGAGCGGGGGGGGAGGGGCTGCACCTGGGCCGGGCTCCACCCCCTTCCCGGTCCCGGCAGTTCCCTCGGAGACGGTGCCCCTCGCCACCCCCCCCGCAGCCGCACCCACCTACGCAGCACAGCTGCCCGTAGAGGTAGCGCCTGCGGGCCCGCTCACAGCCCCCGTCCAGCCAGCGCGGCCGTTCCAGCACGACCTCCTGCAGGGCGAAGGCGCCTCCCGCCCGCCCTGTGCCGGCCGCAGCCATGAGCCTGGGCGTCCTGGGGTCGCCCACAGAGGAGAAGGGAGGACGGTTCGCAGCCTCTGCTCCCCAGCCCACGCCTTGAGGCTGCAGGCAGCGGGCGCACGGCCCAGACCCAAAGAACCTGCCCCTGGCGGGGCGCCCCGCCCAGCGCGCGCCGGAAAGCCGCGCCCCTACTTGGAAGGAGAGGACCCCACTGGGCCCGGGGGACTGGCGGCAGAAGGAGGCTGCCCGACAGAACAAAGGGGCATGGGAACTCGCGGGATGCCCAGGTTCCCGCGGAGGGGAGCCTCGGGGGACGCCTAGGCGCCGGGAAACTCCCCTAGACTGACGCCCACGGACTGACGTTCCCAGAGGCTGGCGGTTGGGAACGGTGCCGGGAACAGAGGGCTGAGAACAGCCAAGAACAGAACCGAGGCATCAAAGCCCCAAGGGGCGCTGCCAGGGCAGGGAGAGGGGCACCCCAAGATAGCAACGGAACAGGAGCCCCTTCCCCACGTGAGGACAGGGGACAAAGCGCGCCGAGGGAGGGAGGAAAAGTCAAATCAAGGGGGGCAGAAGGGCTGGTCCCATGCATTTTATTGAACGCCCCTGTAGCTGAGTCACCCTCTGCTCCCCAGTCCCCAAAGCCACGCCTAGAAACCCCATCCTGACTCAGACCTCAGGTCCAGCGAGCCTGGCACCCAAACTGAGATTGGTAGACCCTCCAGGGGCAGCTCTGGCCACCCTCATCACAGGCAAGTCCCTGCACCCCAGGTGCACCCAGGCACAGACCAGAGCACAACCCCAAATCCCTTAGGGTAGCCCCTCAGGCCAGAAACCCAATCCCCAGGGCCCCACCCTGCTCCATTCACCGGAGGAAGCAGGCCCCACCCCGTCCTTGCTGGGCAGGCCACACCTGCAGTGGGCTGGTGCCCAGAGCGGGTGACTTTGAGCAGGGGGTGGGCAGAGCGCAGCCTGGCTGCCTGCCCCTTGGCAGTCCTGTGCCCCAGCTGAGGGCGCTAAGGCCCAGCTCCACCTCAGTCCTGGGCAGGAGCATCTCCCAAGACCTGCTCCAGGGCAGCAGCCCTGCACCTGCCCTCCACCTGCCCTGCACCTGCCGGCTGTGGTTTCTGTGTTGACAGTCTCTGTCCTTGGCAGCAGGGAAGAGGCCTTCCTGGCAAAGGAGGCACTCCTGTACTGCTCGTGGCCCTGGTCTGGAGCCTCCGCCCCCAAACTCCTCTGTACCCACCTGCCCAAGCCGGGGCTCCAGGATGCAGGAGCCACTGAACCCTCGCCCCACCCCCAGGGAAACAGGCAGCGTCCTCAATGCAGAAGAGACAGGGGAGAGAACTCCGCTCTCCGACTGTGTGCTGGTGCTTAGCTCCGAGACAGGAAGGGGAGGAGACAGGAAAATTCAGAAGTGGGAGGGACGCGGCCCCTCACCCCGCCCCGCCTCCAGCCACCGGGCAGGGGCGGTGGCTGCTGGCCGCAGCCGGGCTCGGCCCAGGTGGTAGCTGCCAGAGGCGCTTACCTTGCACATCCTGCACCCGCCAGCGCCCCCTGCGCCAGTGCCACACGGCGGCCAGGGTAACGACGTGGCCCACGACCACCAGTGAGGGAAACAGGCTGCCCGAGGGCTCCATGGCTCTGGGGCTGCACGGCTGTGGGCAGAGCGGGTGGAGCTGCCCTTCGGAACCGGCTGCGAGAGACCGGGGAGACCCCTCCCTTTCCTGCTTGGAAGACGGTGGGGGGTAGCTCCTCGGGACCTGGGACCGCCCAACCTGCAGGACCGCCCTACTGCACCGTCTGCCCGGCGCCCCGGCACCCCGGGGACTAGTCCCGGACACGGCACTGACTGTGCTCCCTCCCACCTCCTCTCCCTCCTCCCTCCCGGCCACTCGGAGCTCCCCACCCACCTCCCGTGGCGCCCAGCTCAGCTGTCCCTACACAGCTAGCACGCTCAAGGTTAGCGGGAGCCTTAACCCCTGCTTACCCACAGCCACACCCGCCGGGAGGAGGGGCCTGTGGTGACGCACGGCCCAGGCAGCCTCGGCATGGCCCCCCATGCCTCCCCAGGAGGGGGACTGCAGTGTCCCAGCACCCCACTCTGCCTCCAAGAAGCCCTCCGGCGACAGCTGCCAGGTGCCCAGTGGGGGGGAGGGGCTGCCAGCGCCCCAGCCCCCACTGGCCCCCCAGGCTTGCAGCTGACCCAACCACCCCCAAAGATAAGCACCCCACAGAGCCCCAACACCCCCATGTGGGACAGCGAACGGGGTCGAAGGGAGGGCTGGGGTGATGGCCTGGGAGGGCAGGGTGTGTGCAGGGAAGTAAGGACAGAGCCTCCAGCCCACTGCCCCCACCCCCACCCCACCCCCACCCCTGGGCCTCCTGTGGGCTCTCACAGAGCTTCTGAAGACTGCGCCACCTACCCGGCACGATCTTCATTAGGGACAGCAGCGGGAGCCCAGGGGGCAGACAGGGAGTGGGAGCAGGCTTGGAGAGGGTCACAGAGCCCGCGGAGGCGGCCGCGAGCCCCGCAGAGGCGGTGGTGGCGGGAGGGCACGGCTGGCCGAGCCGCTGTCGGCAGCAGAGCCTGTGTCCATGGGGGAGGGGAGGGCTGGGCAGGGGGCGGGGGGGGGGGGATATAAATATCTGAGGAGGGCAAGCGAGGCCCGTCACTCGTCCAGACTTAGAACATGACGTGCAGAGCGAGGGCACTGGGGCCCAGTCTGGCTGGGCGGCGCCACCCGACACTCACCCCCAGGCCCCTGCCCATGATTCTAATAATAAGAAGCCACCTGGTGTCAGTCCACCTCGGAACCAGGCCCAGCACTGACACTGAAGCTGGGGGGCTCGTGCCCGTGGGAGGAGAGGCAGCCGGGCCCCGCCCCGCCCTGCCACTCAGGATGCAGGAAGTAGTGGAGGCACACTCGGGGAAGGCCACAGGGCAGGGGGCTCAGCTCCCCTTCTCCCAGAGGGCCCCACACAAGTCACTCAACACAACACCTAGCCCAGGAGAGACAGAGTAGCCTCCCCAAGGTCACACCACCCGGGGTGTCCCAAACCAGGCTGAGCCGCAGGTACAACGCTTGCCAGCCCTCCAGCACACGGCCCTGCATCCCTGCCCCAGGCTGCTCCTGATGCCTGCCCTGACCCCACCCCAGAGCCCCTGCAGCCTCTGGTCTGCAGAAGGTCTGGTGCTGGAGGTCCCTGTCAGCAGGCATGCCCAAGCCACATCCTGGAGACCCCAGAGCTCAGCGTGGCCAGTAAACAGGACATGGGGGGGTCACCATGCTACCCTCTCCTCCCAGGTGCTCCTCCGGTCCTGGTCAACAAAGAGTTAAGGCCCAGATGGAAGGATTTATATCCTACTTTGTAGCATTTCCTGTGTGTGAAACACCATTCTATTTCAATCTCAACCCCATCAAGGAAGTCCTATGCTATTATTGCGTGGTACAGATGAGGAGCCTGAGGAAAGTGAGGGGCTTGCCCTTGGAGCCCACGCAGCGTCCGGCACGTGAGGTCACCCTGCAACAAAGCACAGCAGACGACGCTCGGCCTCTGACCGCTGGGCTATAGGCACCATGGTCCATTTGCGGAGCCCAGGAGCTATGAGGAGAAGGTCGGGGGCCGGCCCCCAAGCCTCCAGCTGGCCAATCCTGCATCTCAGAAACTCATTTCTGAAAGAAAATGACCTGCAGCCACTGGCTCTCATGGGAGCCTCAGAGCAGCCCCGCGACTCCACAGCCAGCTAGAGGACTGGCTCCTGAAGGCCAGGAGGCCCTTCCAGGGCAGTGGGTAGCCCCCCACCGCCCACCTAGGACAGGGCCTTTCACCTCCAGATGAAAGGTACCCATAGGTTCATCCATCCCCACACCAGACACACTCCCAGGCAACTCTGAGAGGGAGACCAGCTCTTTCCTGCATCTCTGCGTTCTGATGTCCCAGGCAAGGCGGGCACCCCCAGCGCCCCCAGGGCCCCAGCCACAGGCTGTCTGGGAGATCCCAGTCCAGCCCAGCTGGAGCCCACATGCCCACAACCCCCCTCCCACTGGAGCTCTGCCCTACCTTGGCCCAGCTGAATCAGCTCCTCCATGCTGTACCTGTCCATGGTGGCTGAGCACGGAGCCAGCAGGGAGGAAAGGCAGGGACGGCAGGGAGGGCGGAAGGGTGGGAGGCAGAGGGAGGGCTCGCTCAGGCCCTGGCCTCCCCACCCAGCTCTGGGAGCTGTGACTCCTCCTCATGGCCACCCCTTAGTCAGTGAGCTGAGCAGGGCTGAAGCCCGCAGAGCTGAAGCCCAGTGGACAAACGGGTCCAACCAGCCTAGGTGGTACAGTGGACAGGCCTGCCCGAAATCCCTGAGCCTCAGCGCAGCCCACGGGGCCCGCCAGTCTTTAATGCCTGCCCTGAGCAGCCTCCCCACAACGACCCCCCCGCCCTGCCCTTCCCCCAAGCCCCCTCAACACCCTCATTCCCCCAGCCCCCAGGGCCAGCCCCTTCCTCCACCACAGAACCCACAACCGGCTCAGTCCCAGCCCCCGTGGTCTCTAGCCTGGGCAAATGCCACACTGTGCCCCTGCCTCTGCCATCCTCCATGCTTCTGCCCACGCAGCCGAACAGGACCCAGGAAAGACGAATCTAATCCTGCCATACCTGCTCTAAAAACCCGCCAGAGCTCTACAGCTATCCCAGCAAACACGCACAGACCAGACACAGACCTAGTGTTGTTGCAAAACCCTGTCGCACCACGTGGCGCTGAGCAGCCATGAAAAAGAGCAAGGCGGTTCTGTGTGCTGACCCCGGGTTCCCTTGGGACACGAGTGCCACACGGGAGAGTCAAGGTACACGGCAGGGTGGGCCACCTGCTGCATGGAATGGCTCTGTGTACGGTGCTGGGAGCACTCAGGCGGTACCTTTCCTTTATGAGCATTTCGGGTCATCTGGAGTTCTGAGCTGGGCAAAGCATCAATATTGGAAACGTAGACGAACTTCATATATAAAAGCCCATGGCCTCGGCTTCCCAGCCCCCACCCTCCCCTCGTCCCTCGCTCTACTGGGCTGCTCTTGGTGGAGCAGGTGCTCCTCAGCAGTCAGGCTCAGCTCAGAGCACCTCCTCAGAGGGGTCCTCCCTGATTGCCCCGTCGCTCATCCCTCATCTCAGGCTATCCCCAGATGCCTTCCCACACAGATGAGCAGACCACCAGGGCTCACAGGTGGGGACAGAGGTATAGCAGGCACATCTGACTGCCTCACAGCGTCCGTGGCTCCCTGACCAAGGCTGGACAGACAGAGGTGACCCACTGACCGAGTCCATTCTGGTGATCAGTGCAGTTGGCCCCATACACTCCTGCCTTCAACCTTCCAGCAGCAGACTGGAGAGGACAGAGCCGGGGAGGAAGGGGTCTCTCTGAGAAGTCGGTGATTCTAGGCGCAACCCCAGAGATGAGGATGTGCCTGCACCATAGCCAGCACCCCGCATGCCCTAGGTGCCCCCCAGTAAGGTTGGCTCTCTGGTCCTGCGCTCAGCCCTTGGGAAGCCCACACCCGCAGGCCTGACTCAGCCTGGAGCTGGAGTTCATTTCCTGTTGGAAACTCTGAGCTGCCGCCTGTGGCTGCCGCTGGGAGGGAACACTGAGTCACCTCCATCAGGGCTGGGGGTGCCCTCCGCTCTGCCCACTGCAGCCACACCCAGTCCCCCATCCTGGCCCCACTACCATGTGCCTGCCCAGCCACCCAGCCTGGCCATAGACAAGGAAGGAGAAGAGAAAAGGAAAGAGGAGCTCACGCTCACCACACCCATGACTCGAGAGGGAGCTGGCTGGGGTGCCGGTGGCAAGAGTCGAAGGTCCCGGGGCTGGAACTTGGCCATTGGATGCTAGTCAGTGCTGACCAACACCCGGCCAAGCACTCACCGTCCCCTTGTGGGAGACACTGTCACCCCATCGACAGGAGTTTGAAGAGGCCATGCAACTTGTCCACGGCCATGGGGAGAGCCCAGAGACCATTCCTCTGGCCCACCACCTCACTGATCCTCCCAGATGGGCTCCCATGGCACAGCCCTAGTGGGTCCAACCCAGACCACACCGGAACTTGAATAGGGGCCCCTATTCACCTGGCAGACTCTTGCCCACCCTGCCAGCCTCATGGCAGGCCCCCTTCCCAGACCCTTAGAGACCAGGTTCCTCCCCAGGTGACAAGACACAAAGGTGCTAACAGCAGCCAAGCCCGACCTCTGCTGGGGCACCAGGGCCACCCCAAGTCAGCACCAAGGCCAGTGAGCTCTGAAAGCACACGTGTGAGCCTCAAGCTGTATGGGACACAAGTCACCTGCCCATCTGAGTCCTGCCAGCACAGCTGCTTAGGGACAGAGGGATGCCACAGAGGAAGGACACTGCGAAGGGTCACCTGGCAACCCCTGGGACCACAGGACCTGTTCCACCCTCTGGGACCCACCTTCCACCATCCGCACAGACCCAGGCCTGGGCCCAGCGCCCACCACACCCTGGCCTCTGGTCTGCTGGCAATGCTCCTGCCTGGGGTCTGCTCTTCTCTCCCCAACCCAGGGCTTCCCCCGGGGCCATCACCAACCCCACTCCAGCCACGCTCCGCGTCACAATACCACATCACACCACCATGTGAGCCACAAAACCATGGGGGTAGATGTCACCCGCACTGGACAGACCCGAGGCTCGGCAAGGTCAGGCAGTCCACCTGGGCCACACTACTAGAGACCGGTACACCCGCCCCCACCCCGTTCCATTCTGGCTCCTCCCCTGCACACTGCCACCTCACGCAGAGAGGGCCTAGGGGCAACCAGGCCACAGGGACGCGCTGAGAAGGCCCAGGCCAAAGGCAGTGCCAGGACAGCGACCAGCTGGTGTGGGGCAGGGCTGTGCTCACAGCTGGTCCTGCCAGTCCAGGCGCTGCAAGCCCCACCCCTAGCCCCAGGGGAGCCTGGGGATGGCCTGGCAGCGGGCTCCTCCTCGGCCTACCCAGCCCAGGGTCCTCAAGCCAGGAGGAGGAGCCACGTGGGTCCCACCAGCGGGGCAGCCAACACCCTCAGGCAGAGCACCACCTGCCGGCGTAAGCGACGTTCCCACGACCGCAGCCCGCCAGGCCTGGGCCCAGGCACCCCGTTCCCATCCCCCATGGCTGGGGCCAGGATGCAGCTGACCTGTGGCTGGGGCCGCCTCCAGGCCAGGCCTCACCAGGTTCCCTGGGACGGTGACAGGCACCACAGGGGGCTCAGCTGCCCCCTCCTCAGGCTCCTTCCGACGGTAGACCCGCCGCTCCTCACGGGCAGGGTCCTCGGCTGGCAGTGGCCCCCACTTTGGCGGGCAGCCCACGGGGCCCTGCACAGACTGCACATGGGGGGTGCGCCGTGCAGGCATCACCATGGCGACAGGGCGGCGCACGCGCTGCAGAGAGGCGGGCACGATCTCCGGCGGCAGGTGCAGGTACTGGCGCAGGTGGGCAATGCCCTCATTGGTGAGGTACCAGTAAAAGTGGCGCCAGGCGAAGGTCTCTCGCACCAGGCCTCGGGCCCGCAGGGAGGCCATGGCGCGCATGACCTGCAGGTTGCTGACGCCAGCGACGTGAGGGTGCAGGCTGCGGGGTCGCCGGTCCTTCTTTGCCACCATCACGCCTTCACGGAAAAGCACCTCATAAATGGCCCGCAGCTGGTCCAGCGGCATGAGCATACCTGCCACCATGGCTGCTGGTGAGCTCACTTGCCTCACGGAGCCTGTGAGGCGCGGGGACGGGCGGGGCACAGGGAGGAGGCCCAGGAGGCACCCGCGGCGCAGGGTGAGACACGGGCTGGCGGGCCACCACACTGAGCTCCAGGGCACGGGCTCTGGGGCTTGTGGCTCTTGCGCCTGGCTCCCTGGCTCAGTGAGTCTCTGGCCGGCACTGCCGCCTGCCCGCCGGCTGCGCGAGCCTCCCGCCGGCCCGCCCTCCCTCCGGGACGCCCAGGCCGGCCCCCTCTGACTCAGCAGCATGGGCGGCCCCTCCCACCCACAGCCGCCGGGGCCCCTCGCAGAGTGGGGGGCACCTTGCCGCGGCAGCCACCCCAACAGCCCCCGTCCCTGCCCGGGCCCCACAGCTCCGACGTCATAAATTACATCAGTTTCTAAACACTTCCTTCATGGTTCTCAAGACGAGGCGGAGGGAGTTGGTGGCAGCCATAGAGCAAGAATCTGAAGAGGTGGCAGAGAGCCGAAGGGAAGCGGGGAGCAGAGATGACAGGAGGGGTCCTCAGGCTGGGGGCCCCACTCAGGGCTGTGGTCTCAGGGTTTTGTGGAACTACAAGGGTCTGAAAGTGGGAGCTGGGCTGTCTGGGCCTGGGGGGGGCACTTGAGGTCTGAGGGGAGAGCTGGGGCCCGGGGAGGGGGGCCGAATCTGGGCAGGAAGTGGGGTCTTGGGGAGCAGAGGCCTGAGGGGGATGGTAGTAGAGCAGGGGTGAAACATGGACAGGCAGGCGTGGGACACCACTGGCTGCTGTCCCCAAACAGGCAAAGGGACAGAGCCCCCACCTCCACATGCCAGGCCCAGGACCGCAGCCGCCCCATTTAACACTTCCTTTGCCAAGCCAGATCAAGGGGGATGCAGGAACACAGAGCCTGCTGGGACCCCAAAACACTCTGAGCAGGGAACAGAGTAGGGGGCTCTGGGCAGGCCTTCATCCCCACCCCCAACCCCCAGGCCAGCTGTTGGAAGCCAGAAACTCTCAGCTGCCGCAGAAAATCAGTCACCAAGTCCCAGCCACCCCAGGCAGGCCTGGTGCCCCTACTGCTGCACAGACACCCTGCCCTGGGTGGCTGGAGTGTCCGCCTGTGGACAAGCTGGACAGATGCAGGGGAGAGGAGCAGCACAACAGAGGAGGGTCAGGGGCCCAAGTGAAAGGGGGACCAGCAGCGGGGTCCACAACGGGCTGCGGGTCCCACGTGAGGGCCCTGGGGCCTGGCAGGGCCACACCCATCAGTCACTTCCAGGCTCCCATAGCTGAGGCTCTAAGAATGGACATCCCGTGCCTCCCCCTATTTCACCCCATACTCCACCGACCCGCACCCAGATCCGCGCTCTCCCCCTTCCCCCAGGCCGACACACCCATTCCCACCAAGCGCAGCTAGGCCGGGAACTGATTATAAATATAGGGCAAATAGGGCGGGGGTGGGGGATCCCGAGGTGGGAGGCGCCCGCGGGCAAGCGGCCAACTGGCAGCGGGTGGGGGCGGGTTTATGGGGCCGTTGCCATGGCACCGCAGCGCCAGCTCCAAACAGCGCCCCCAACACACACACACACACACACACACACACACACACACACACACACACACACACACACACACACACACACACACACACACACACTCTCTCTCTCTCTCTCTCTCTCTCTCTCTCTCTCTCTCTCTCTCTCTCTCTCGCCGTCGTGCACACGCGCGCGCGCACACAAACTCATTAGACACACACACGCGTGCGCCAGTGCTGGCGGACGCGGCGGTGGAAACTGAAGGTACAGCCAACTGCCCCCACGGCCCCGCCCGCCAGCTCCCTGCCGCGCCCGCCCTCCGCCCTCCGCCCTCCGCCATTCCCCTGCAGCCTGGCGGGCAGGAAGCGGGCCAGCCCACTGGGAGACCGGCTCCGGGAGGACGCACCGCTAGCGCGGGAGTGGACGGCGTCCACGCCCCTTCAGCCCAGTAGCGCCTGAGGACCCTCCCCGCCGCCGGGGCTGTGGCTTCGGGAACCAGCACCAGCTGTGGTTCAGGACGGCACTCAGACAGTGGCCGGGCCCAGCCCTGTGTCCAAAAAACGCCCACTCTCCTGGTGTGCTCCTCAGCCCTCCCCACAGGCCTCCTGCGCTCCCCCCTGCCCACCCTACAGCGCCTCACTCACCTCCTGCTCTCCCTCCATGCCTACCCCATTCATCCAGGCCATCTTTCCCGCATGATTTCCCGACCTACCCGCCCCAAATCCCCAAGCCGCCCCCCAAACCAACCGATGCCCCCTCCCAAAATGATTCCAAGCCACCCCCAAGCTCTCCCAAACACTTGGACCTAAGGTCTCTCCTCCTACACAGGCCTGCACTAGCGTTGGCAGCAACGTGGGGAACCTCAGCAAGGGGGCGGGGCATGGTAGGGAATTCCCCCACACACACCGGCCCAGGCGCCCTCAGTGAATGAGGGGAGAGGCAGGTAGGAGCCTGGAGCAAGCTGTTCCTGGCAGTTTCGTCTGCTCCTGCACACCTCCCCCTGTCCCTCTCTGCGCCAGGATGGGGGCGCCCCCGCCCCAAAGTCCCAGGGCTGGAAGGATGCCCTTTTCTGCCCCGCCCCCACCCTTGCAGAACCGCAGCCGAAGTCGCTGATTCGGCACCGGGAGGGCCAGGGCGGGCGGGTCGGTGGGGCGGGGGAGCAGGGCGGCCTCCTCCCCTCACACTCCAGAGCCCTCCCGGGCCCTCCAGGTTTCCAGGGCAACCAGTCGGAGCCCTTGGGCAGCCCCCAGCCCCCCCACCCCAGAACAAAGAGCCGCAGTGTGGACTTGCCCGGGGCCAGCCCGCCTGGCGCCTCCCCACAGTGATACCCACTGCCCTGGCCGGTCCCCTCGGGCGCCGAGCTGCGGGGCTGCAAAGCGGCAGGGAGGCTGGCAGGGCCGCAGGCGGGGCGGGGGCTCCGCAGAGGCCGGGAGGAAAAGGGGCGGACCCGCCACAAAAGCCAGCTCTCACCTCCGACCCGCCTCCGCCGCTGCAGCAGCCCGCCCCGCCCCCCGACACTCTGCAGGACTGCAAGGCTGCAAGGCTGCAGGGTTGCGGCACGGCAAGAGTAGCCCCCGGCCAGCCCAGGGCAGCCCCCGCCCAGGTGGAGACCTGGCGGTGCATGGGCCTGGGGTCTCCCGAGGCTCCGGCTCCCCAGCCCCGAGGCTACTCCCGGGACGGCAGACCTTGACCGCAGCCCTCCGCAGGGCTGCACCCAGATAGAGGTCACTGCCTGGTCCTCGCACCCTGGCTTGGGCCCCGTCCCCGGCCCGCACCTTTGAGGGAGCTGATCTCCTGCTGGATAGCTCGCGAAGGGTCCATGTCTCCACCGGGACTGAGGGCGGCGGCGCCGCCGCCACGCAGAGTCCAGCCCCGCAACTCACTGCCCGGGCCAGAGCCGCAGCCTGGGGGAGGAGCCGGGAGGCCTGGGGCGGGGCTTGCCAGCTCGGGGCGGGGCTTGGGCTGATCAATGCGCAAGGCAAGGCCGCCGCCCCGCCCCCATCCTCCAGCCTCCACCTCGTGGTGCTTGACCCTGCTAACTCCAGCTAGACTGCCGGGTCACCAGGCCGGATCCAGGTGCGCTCCAATGGCCCACCCTTCCCCACCCACAGTCCCTGGGCCTTGGCCTCTGCCACCCTCAGAGTGACCTTCGGGTCGTTCGTGCACGTGGCTTCCCGGAACTCGAAGCCACGGCCACTCACTCCTTGCAGGAGGTACCCACTGGTCTGGGCCACCTGGCGACCTCCTCAGCCAGCACCCTGGTTGTGGAGGGTAGGCGGATCCCACCAGGGCAAGGGCGGGAGGCCCCAGTACCCTGGACCTGCCCCTTGATCACGTCACCACTATTCACCTCACCACCTCCCTTGCCCCAACGGTTCTGCCCCTACCCACACTCCACCCTCTTCCCTGGGTGGCCAGCCGCTCCTCTGGGCCACCTCACCCACTCCTTTGGCTCAAGATGCTCTCTGTATACTCTGACTCCTAAGATTTCATGTCCCGCAGGACTCTAAATTGCACCCCAGCCTCAGCCGCTCCCACTGAGCAAATTCCAGTCATGCTTGTCTTGGGATGCTTTTATCTTCCCAGCTCAGTGGGTACATCTCTACCCACTATGCAGTGGTGCAGGCCACCCCCCTGGGGCTGCTGCACCCCCCCCCTTCGTGGCCAACCCCACAGGCCCTGGCAGCTCCACCGTCCAGTCTGTCCACTCATCAGCATCTCCACCAACTGCTACTTCCAGTCCAGGCCCCAGCACATCTCCTTGCAGGGTCCCCACCAGCAGCCTGAATGCTGAGCGCTCAGTCTCCTGACCATCACCACCTGGTCCTGGGGCAAATGTTGGCGGCACTGACGGGGTGGGCTCAGGGTGCGGCCCGTCTCACTCACTGCACCACGGGAAGCCATCAGTTACTGCAGGAGCCTTGCTCACACCTAGGGTGCCCACCCCAGGACTGCGCCCTGCCTTTCCACCCTGGCCCTCTGCGCTGGGCTGTGGGGGAGAGACACAGCCCCCACAAGATGTGGCCAGCCTGACTCAGTCTCCTTCCAGGCCAGGCCACCCACCCTTACAGCCTGCACACCCACTCTGGGGGTCAACCATTCAGAGGAGTGTCCCTACCTGGTCCCCACCAGCTGGGCTGCCCGCCCGTAAGTGGTCACTGCAGCCACTAGCAACCTGGGCCGCTCTCAGCAGAGCGGCGGCAGCTGGAAGGCCAGGTGGGGAGGTGTTCTTAGCCTGCCCCGCCGAATCTGCCCCCAAAAGCAGCCACGTGGTACGGCCTCAGCAGTGGGCAGCAGCCACGCGGACCCTGACAAGGCTCCATGGGACACGCTGAGCCCTTTGCTTGGTCCCTTCCCGGAGGAAGGGGCAGCGACATGAGGACCAAAGGACAGGCTGCAGCTAGCAAGCAGAGGAAGATGGCCCCTCGTGCAAAGGGCCAGTCCCAGAGAATGTGGAGACCGCTGGGGCAGGCGGGGAGGGGCTTCACGGGGGTTCACCAAGCTGGGGGTCCCCTCAGAATACCTTGGACAAGGCCTGGAGGCAGGAGGTACAGTGAGGAGGAAAGGAAGCAGGTTCCCCAGATCCAGTGCGTAAGACTGAAGGCTCTGGCCCACCCTACACCCTCAGCTTCTACCGGCCTCACTGCCCACGAAGCCTCATACGCAGGTCCTCAGGAGGGCGGATGGTCTCACCCGGCAGCATGGCTCTCTCATGCCTGCTAGAGCCTTATCAGGTCACCCGGGCCAGGAGCTCAGACCTTGAATGGTGAAGCTTTCTGCAAATTCCAGGAGCCAGCTCATGCCCTTGGGGTCCCTGGAACCTGAGCTGAGCCCTGGCACCACAACCAGGTCCCCCCTTCTTCCCAGCCCCTCTGTCTGAGACAAAGCCCTCCTCACAAGACCTGTGAGACCCTGGTAGGCTTGGCTACCTTAGCTTGGTCCCCAAAATACACATCCACCTCCAAATCCCTAGGACCCGCAAGGAGGGGTCCCTGCCCCTGCCCCCACACACCCTCATCTGTCATTCAGAAAGTCCCACTGCTCCCCAAGACCCTGCCTGCCCTCGGCACGGCACTCCTCCCGATGGTCCCCCCGAGCTTCAAAGCTGTCCCCCACCCCCATGGCAGCCTGTGCTGCTGGGGCTCCCAGCAGGTGACTCAGGTGATCTCACGCAGGGGGCACGTGCAACAACTGTAGCTGTGTGAGCAGACACCTTCCACCTAGGTGGACGATCACCCAGGGAGGACCTGACCCGGTGCGACCCACAGACCGCGCCCGCAGCAGGAGCACGGGGGCCATCTCGCCCTACAGCCACAGCCCAGGGTCCACCTCCACCTTGGAGCTGGGCTGGGGCAGGAGGAGAACCTTCTGCCTGGGAGGCCACCCCTTGCTGGATGACGGCAGGAACTCGGCCCGACCAGCCGCTCTGGGCGGCTCCTGGGAGGTCTAGGCTCACTACACCGGCTCCTGCGGATCCTGGGCAAGGCCTGGGCAGCACCGAGGTCACCTCTTCAGGCCCCATCCAGCTGTCTCCGTGCAGCCCCCTTCAAGAATAGCGCTGTTACCAGGCGCCTGCCAGAGACTTTGGTGGGGGATCCTGGGTCCAGCCCCCACATCCCATGCTCCGTCATTCTGCCCCCAAATAGCTTTCAAACCCATCCTCATCTGCACAGCCACTGCCACGCCACTTCCATTCTCAGCAGGCTGGTCCTGGCAGCCCCCAGAACACGGCCATGCACACACCAGGTCCCACCACAGCCCTGCTGGCACCGCCCACCCTGGGCTGCCCTGCCCCCTGCAGCGTGGTGGACCCTGTCTCCGGGCCAGGGGAGACACCGGTGTCTCACTGCATGCACCCCTCTGCCAGTCCCTCCCAGCAGGGACAAGCGAACTAATGCAGGGACACTTAGCTGGGTGGCCCCGGTGGCTGCCTCAGCATCGCCAAACCCCAGACCTGGACACGTGGGCCTGGCCGTGGGGGCAGAAAGGGAAGGATCTCTCCTGGTGCCAGGATGAGGTACTCCCAGGACCTCTATTAATATAGTTTTGCCTCATTAACAGATTAAAGAAGAAAACCTGTATATGGATCTCAAAAACGCTGACAACTCATTTGATAAAACCCAGAAGCAGTTCTGATTTAAAAAAAAAAAAAAAAGTGGCCCAGTAAACCAGGAAAGGCGCACACTGTTTACAAGAGACCAGACAGGCTCGTCGGGGCTGTCCTCCCAGGCCCCCGCCTGGTCCCACAAGGACATTATGTGGTGGGGCAGGGAGTGTTGCAAGGAGCAAGCCACACTGCAGGGCCCTCGGGGCAGTGGTTAGGGACACCTCCTAAACCCACTGCCTCCCCCTCGGCTTCCTCCCGTGAGGTTGGTCCAGGGCATGTGAGGGCAAAGGAGCCCCTGCAGGAGAAGCCCAGGACAGAGAGCGCTTACACACGCTGGCATCTCCTCTCAGCACCAAGACAGACTCCGCCGACCATCTGTCAGAACCCTTGAAAGAGCTCACTGAAGTGGCTGGCTTGAGCCATACCTCTAAAAGACCCAAGGGGTTTCTTATAGGCCAGCAATAAGGACTAGAAAAACATAAGGGGAGGGGCGCCTGGGTGGCTCAGTCGGTTAAGCGTCTGCCTTCGGCTCAGGTCATGGCCCCAGGGTCCTGGGATGAAGCCCCACATTGGGCTCCCTGCTCCGCGGGAAGCCTGCTTCTCCCTCTGCCTCTGCTGCTGCTCACCCTGCTTGTGCTTTCTCTCTCTCTCCTTAATAAATAAAATCTTAAAAAAAAAAGAAAAAGAAAAACATAAGGGGAAAAAAACCTTCATTAGCAATGTAAATATAGATAAATAAAAATCCGTCAGAACTCAAGTGCGGAAAGCCCCCCATGCATAAAGAAAGACCGGGGGACTCATGCTCCCCAGTGCAGAGGTCCAACACCCCCCAAGCTAACCCTGCAATTCTGATTGGCCCTCCCACTGGCCCCATTGGGTACCTCTGTTAACACGGCCTCACGTATGTGATGTTCTAGACGGGCAAGGTTCTGTCGGCCGTTTGAAAGGGTAACACGGGCGCTGGGCAGGTGTCGGGAGTGAGGCCTCCCATGATCAGCAGGAGAAGCAACTGCAATACCTAGCAAACACCTCAGAAACTCTAAATATCGTGTTTGAATGGGAAACGTTGCCCCGACTCAAACACAGAACTCTGGCGGGAAAGGCTCCTTCCCACCCACACGGTGTTACAGTCGCTGGGGCTGGCTTCCTGTTTATTCCTCTGCAACTTCTTTATGGAAAATCAAGCAAATACAAACATGATTCTCACTTTTCCTCCTTTTACACAAAAAGTGACACCTCACATGCACCATCTGACCCTTTTGCTTTGCCATCAGCCCACAGCACAGAGACGTCCCCCGGCTGCCAGCGGGGCCCTCGGCCCTCCCCCAGGAGCCCTGTCGCCACGAGGACCCCGAGGAGCGCAGTCCCCTTGGGCGCCCATCTGATAGGCACCGTCACTGGCCTGGTTCCCACAGCTTCCCCAACACAATCCAGAAATCCAAGTGTTGGGATTTTTGCCAATCTGATACGTAAAAAACAGTATCTTGGTGTAGATAAGGCTTACGTTTTACACACGATTTGATCCAGAAATTCTATTTTGAACAGTAGTCACAGATACACCCAACAATCCAGCTACAAAACCGCTCCTTGCAGCCACCCTAATATCAAATAAATAAATACTAACCTTAACGTTGCATGAGAGCAGATTAGTTTAAACACGATATGGTTGGTGGCTGGTTGTCCCAGTCAGTAGAGCAACTCTTGATCTCAGGGTCATGAGTTTGAGCCCCACATTGGGGGTAGACTTTACTTAACAACAACAAAAAATTTTTAATGATATAGTTACCCTACAAAGGAATATTATGTTATGTTATATTGTAAGTAAATGTTATAGAAAGATGTCCATGTTGTAACATTAAGTAAAAAGAAGTTACATGTGTCTAAAATACTCTATAATGTCAAATTATAAAATTATAAATAAATTGTACTACAAAATGCTATACACATTTTTTAAAATCAATGAGACAGAAAAGAACAGAGCCACAGAGGAGAAGCCATGTGAAGACAGGGGATGCAACCACAAACCAGGGAACGCCAACAGCCACCAGAAGCTAGAAGAGATGAGGAAGCTTCTCTTCTAGAGCGTTCCCAGAAAGCATGGCCCTGCCAGCACCTCGATTTTGGACTTCTGGCCTCCAGAGCTGAGAGAATGCATCTCTGTGTGTTAGACCACCTGTGTGTGGCAAGTGTTATGGCAGACACAGGAAACTAGTCAACATTTTGTTACTGGGGGTGGGTGATCAATGCCTGAGTGTGCAGATGTGGCTTCGGAACTGGGCCGTGGACAGAGGCTGGAGGACTCCAAGGAGCATGGCAGAAAAAGCTTGGACTGCCGTGGACAGACTGTTGGTAGAAACATGGATGCTGGGGCGCCTGGGTGGCTCAGTCGTTAGGCATCTGCCTTCGGCTCAGGTCATGGCCCCAGGGTCCTGGGATCGAGCCCCACATCAGGCTCCCTGCTCGGTGGGAAGCCTGCTTCTCCCTCTCCCACTCCCCCTGCTTGTGTTCCCTCTCTCGCTGTGTCTCTCTCTGTCAAATAAATAAATAAAATCGTAAAAAAAGAAAGAAAGAAAGAAAGAAAGAAAGAAAGAAAGAAAGAAAGAAAGAAAGAAAGAAAGAAAGAAAGAAAGAAAGAAAGAAAGAAAGAAAGAAAGAAACATGGATGCTAAGCGTGTTGCTGGTAAGGATTCAGAAGGAAGTAAGGAACACATTCCTGGAAACCAGAAGAAAGGCGATCCTTATCAAATAGTGGCAAAAACATGGCTGAACCACCTTCCACTGTTGGGGGGAAAGCAGAACTTGTGAGTGATCTTTAGCTGTTGAGATTTCAGGTGAAGTGTGGGAGGTGTGACCTGCCTTCCTCTTGCTGCTCACAGGAAAGTCCAGGAGGACAGACATCGCCGAGGAAGGGACAGTTAGCACTGGTGACCCGGGAGAGTCACAGCCTGTTCAGATCGCAGGATATGCTAATGCTGGGAAAGCATGCCCTGCAGAGACGGCCAAGGGTGACCCGACAGCCTTCTGCGGAAGAGATTAGCTGTCCGACCCACAGGTCCGCTCAGCCGTCTCAGCAGAAGCTAGGAATGGAGTGGGGTCATCCAGAAAAGATCTGGGAGAACGCTCTTGTCTAAGGACACGGGTCCCTGTGACATACACGGGAGACCCACGAGGTGTATGCGAATGTCATACCCGCAGAGACGCCACCAGCTTGCAGGACGGGACCGAGACAGGACACAATGAGGAAAGACGGTTAGGATTCTGGGATTCTTCAGGCAGGAAATGGGCTGATAGTGCTACTCCGCTTCAATCCTGTGCTGCCCTTCAAGGAAAAGGAGACAGGACTCCAGGGGCAGAGCCTTGGGCCCAGAGCGGGAGGCCAGAGAGTAGAGCATCCAGCCACAGAGGAGTAAGGAATTTGCCCTGCGGGATTCAAACTGGCTGGGACTGTGAGCCTGTGCTCACTTTCTAGTTCCCCCTTTTGGAAGGGGGATGTCTGCTCTATGCCCGCCCCACCATTGTATTCTGGCAGCCTAGGACTAGCTCACTAGTGTCACAAGTCCACTGGCAGACAGGAATTTTGCCCCCGGGGTGGACTGTATCCAGAGCCTCTCCTAGTCCAGACTGAGACACTCTGGACAAGACGTGGGGCTTTTGAGCTCCTGAAATTTAAGTAAGGTTTTGAACTGGAGTTGATGCTGTAATGGGGTGATGCTTTGGGGGATGGTGAGAAGGGATGAATGTATTCTGCATGTGACAGACATGAGTTTTAGGGGGACAGAGGGCAGACAACAGTGGCTTGAATGGTGGTCCCCAAAATACACGTCCACCTCCAAATCCCTAGAGCCCACGAATGTTATCTTACTCGGAAAAAGGGTCTTTGCAGTTATAATTAAGAGTCTTCAGATAAGATCATCCTGGATTACTCGGGGAGGCCCTAAATCCAGTGACAAGGATCCTTCAAGAGACAGGAGAAGAGGCCATGTTGAAGACAGAGCTGCAGTCACACCCAGGGAGGGCTGACGGCCCCCAGGAGCTGGGACACAGGTAGGAGCAGCCCTGCAGCCTCTGAGGGAGTGTGGCCCTGCCGACACCTTGATCTTGGACTTCTGGCCTCCGAAACAGTGAGACAGTAAAGTTCTGTTGTTTCAGGCCACCCAGATTGAGGCAACTTGTTATAGCTGCCGCAGGAACCTAGGAGAGGGGTGTTCTTGGGGGCTGTATTCCACAGCCAGGCATGAGTTGTTATAGTAATAACCACAGTGAAGCTCAGCCATGTCCCTCAAGGCTAACTCTGGTCCTACAAGCTTTCCTGTAGCCATCCACTTAACGAGAAAGGAGAAAAAAGGATACATTTCAAAAGTTCAAAATACACATTCATTTGAAAAACCAAAACAAAGAACAGAATAAAGACCCTAAGAGCCCCACACCCAGAGACACCTGCTGTGGACACTTCTCTCTGGCTTCCCACCGGCTGCCTCACACCTTCCCCCTGCGGGGCGTACTTCCAGCCCTGCACCGTGCGTCCTAGGGGGCCGCCCCTCCCCCTCTGTCCCAGGCACCGGCGCCCCCACCAGCCCGCCTGAACCCAGACTCCAGACCAGCTACACCAGACATCCTTCTAGGGCCTTCGTTTCCTGCGGAATTGGCCCTCAACCTGTCCCCACCCCAGGAACCAGAGTGGGCAGCAGAGTGTCCCCTCACCCTCTTCCTGGCCCCACATCCCCTTTGCATCAGGACAGCAGTAAAGGTCCCTGCCAAGAGCCGACCACCCAGCTGGGACAACTCCTTTGCAGCTAAAGCAGAGCCCAGGCTCCCCCAGAGGAGAGGGCCAGCCCTACAGGCTCCTGTCCCATGTCTTCTGAGTGGGCACCTTCTTCCCATCACCTGAGAACGAGTTCCTGACCTCCCCTCCACCCGGTCTACCAGCAACCTGGGCCCCCACCAGATAACCCAGTGCCTGCCCCCTCTTGGGTCCCCAGCCTCACCACCCACAACCCCACCAAACACCCACCACACTGGCTTCCCCCACCACCGTGTCTCTCTGTCCGTGGTGGGCCTACAACTGGCTCCCGCTTGCATCAACGCTCTCCAGCCTCCTTGAGTCCCTTCTGAAGGCACCCAGACCCTGCCCCCTACCGCCAGCTCCCCTCAGGCTTTATGGGGAAACCGAGGCTGGGGGCACCATCACCCACACCTTCCCACACCCTAAGGCCTGACAGCCCCAAGCCCTGCTCACCCCACAACACCCTCAGTGGCAAGGGGTGATCACGTTCAGCCCCAACATGGGCAGATGGGTAAAGGAGAGAGACTGCCCAGCACTCGGCCATGCCCGTACCCCCGATGGCCACGGACGCCCCTCTGGGCCAAGGCCCCCCCCTGCCCCAGGGGCCCCGGCCAGTGTTCCGCCTGCGCGCCACCACTCTGTCCTGGAGGGCGTCCTCTCTCCCACACTGCCGGACACCTTCCAGCCCTGCACCCCTCTTCTTATCCCTACATCGCCCTTGGCACCTCCAATCTGCACCTTCAAACAGGTCTCACCAAGGTCCCCGGTGTCCCTTATCACCAAGTGCTGGGCACTCTTTGGGCCTCGTCTGCTCGAGACTCCCCGCCCAAGTAGCCCTCCCTGGGTTCATCACCCCTTCCCATTCACTGGGCTGCCAGGACCCCGTGCTATGGCTCTGCCCCTGCTTCCCCAGCTGCCCCAAGGCGCAGAGCACGGGCCTCTTCTCTTCCTCGTGAGTGCCCCGGAGCACTGCCCCAGACTGGCCTCCCTCAGCTCATCCAGCCTTTTCCAGCATCTTGGAGTCTCCGTAGGCTTGCTCATCTCCAACACCTATGCCCAAAAGCAAACTCCCATTCTTCTGCCTTCCCTGTTGCAGAAATGCTGCTCCATTCCCAAGCTGCTCTGAATCTCCTCGGCTCCCACCCTGCCTCCTGCCACCACTATGTCTCTCCTCAGCAACTGCTCTGGGGGCACCCAGGAGTCTTCATGCCAGACCAGGATTCCCACAGGGGTCTGGCTCGGGGTCCACTTCTCCCTCGCATCCATCCACTCATTCTTAAGCCATGCTTGTCTTATAACAGAAGTGCAGCAGGTCACGGACCCTGCCCTCAGGAAGCTGAGTTTCATGGGAAAGGAGATATTCAAAATCCTCCTTGTCACCCATTAACCCAAGTCCAGACCCTGAGCACAACACCCCGTCTCCCCACACACTTCAGCCCCGAACAAATTCCAGAGAAACAGGACGATGTTAGAACACAAACACACCAGAACTTGAAGACACTCTCAGCAACTGTTTTTATAAAAGAGGAGAATCCTGAACAGAACATAAAATTCAGAGGTCATAAAATAAAAGACTGGGAAATTTTTTAAAGTTGATATGGCTAAAGACACCATAGACAGAACTAAATGACAATCAGCCAAAACTCACGCATGGTGTGAGAAGTCAAGGCAGCAACGGGGGACACGGGACCTTTTAAGAGGCTAAGAAGCTATTTTCATGATCTCAGTGCTGGTCACAAGGAAACTTTGAAATTTAAGTAAGCCACGTGTGTATAATTTGTAGGCTTTTCTGGAGGAATGTTTTATTTCGATAAAAGTTTACTTACCAAAAGTAACAAACTGGGAGACAAATTTGAAACATATATAACAAACAAGGAAGTTAATATGCATAATATGTAAAGAGCTCTTTTTTTTTTTAAAGGCTTTTTGAAAAGATTTATTTATTTATTTATTTATTTATTTATTTATTTATTTATTTATTTATTTCGGAGAAAGAGCAGGATCGAGCAGGGAGGAGAGAGGGAGAGGGAGGAGCAGAGAAGCAGACACCCCACCGAGCAGGGAGCCTGACACGGGGCTCAATCCCAGGACCCTGAGATCATGACCCGAGCCAAAACCAAGAGTCCAAGAGTCAGAGGCTTAACCAACTGCACCATCCAGGTGCCCCGGAAAGAGCTCTTATAATTCAAAGAGAAACACATCCTCCAGAAAAATGAACAATGCTTTTTTTTTTCCAACCCTGATCCTTACCTGCCTGCCTCCTAGATCTGAACAACATTTTTGAATAGGCAACTCATAAAAGAAGAAAAGTGAAAATAGCTGAGAACTACAAAATGATGCTCACTTTATTTACCAATCAAAGAATGCAAATTACAACAGTTTGGGTTTTCTCATCAATCAGTTGGCAAAGAATTGGAGAACTAGTGTGTCTTGTATCTGCGGCACTCACGTACACCAGAAGGCAATCTAGAAATAGAATCTTTTTTTTTTAAGATTTTCTTTTTTAATTTTTATTCATCTGACAGAGAGAGACACGCTCCAGGGGAGAGGGAGAGGGAGAAGCAGGCCCCTGCGGAGCAGGGAGCCTGACGTGGGGCTTGATCCCAGGACCCTGAGATCACGACCTGAGCCAAAGGCAGACCCTCAACAACTGAGCCACCCAAGCGCCCCGAAATACAATCATTTTTAACGATAAGCCCAAATGTCCATGTAAAGGGACCAGGGAAATAAACTGGTGCTTCTGGGTAATGGAATATTTAGTGCCCATGCAAAAGCCTGAGGGGACCAAGAGCATTCCTTGGGGAAAGAATAACCATTCCAACAAATGGTGCTGCGACAGCTGGATATCCACGAGTAAAAGCATGAAGCTGGACCCTTACCTCATGCCACACTTAAAAATTAACTCAAAATAGATCAAAGACCTAAATGTGAGGGCTAAAACTATAAAACTCCTGGGAGAAAACCTAGGCATAAATCGTCATGACTTTGGAATAAGCAATAATTTCTTAGATATGATGCCAAAAGCACAAGCAAAAAAAATAGACCCATTGGACTTATCATAATTAAAAACTTTAATGCTTCAAAGGACACCCCCAAGAAAGTAAAAATACAACCCGTAGAATCAGAAAAGTTTTGCAAATCCCATACCTGGTAAGGGACATATATCTAGAATACATAAAGAACACCTACAACTCAACAACAAAAAGATAAAAACCCAATTTGAAAATGGACAAAGAATCTGGACAGACATTTCTCAAAAGAAGGTACACAAATGACCAGTAAGCACATGAAAGGGCCCTCAATATCATTAGCCACCAGGAAACCAAAGTCAAAATCACAATGAGATTCTCCCTCTACCCACTAGGACTGAATGTCTACACTCAAAAAGACAGATAAGCCTAAGTGCTGGTGAGGACGTGGAGAAACTGGAACCCTCACACGCCATTGTGAGGAGCGCAGGATGGTGCAGCTGCTGTGGGAAACAGCCTGGCAGTGCTTCTGACAGTTAAACATAGAGTTACCACATGACCCAGCAAATGCACTCCCTCGTGTTTACCCAGGAGACATGGGAACATGGGTCCACACGAAAACTTGCTCACAAATGTCCACAACAGTATTATTCGTAATAGCCAAAAGGTAGAAATGGCCCAGATGTCCATCAACTGATGCACAGAGAAACAGAACATGTGTATCTGTACCGTCGAGTATGATTCTGCCATGGAAGGAATGACGTCCTTCACACGCTATGACATAGGCGAACCTTGAAAACATCATGCTAAATAAAAGAAGCCAGATACAAATGGTTTGATTCCACTTATAAGAAATGTCTGATACAGGCAAATCCTTAAGAGACTGAACGTAGATCAGGGTTTGCCAGGGGCCGGGTGGGGGGATGTCAGTGTTCCGGAATTGACTGTGGTGATGGTTTCACAAGTCTATTAATATGCTAAAAACCACTGCCCTCCCTCCCTCCCTCCCTCTTACACACACACACACACACACACACTCACGCTGTGGTCACCCCAGCCAGTGAGACTGGGGGCCAGAGGTGTGACTATAACAGTTTTTTTTTGTACTTCCATAATGTGGTCATTGTTTTGTTTTGTCTTGTTTCCTTTGAGCACATTGTACTTTTGACAGTAAACACAGACCAAAAGTCCTCTCCAAAGAGCCCAGATAACCGCTAGCCTGGCTCCTGCTGGCTGAGCCCTGGTCACCAAACACGACACCCCATGCTGATCACCCACTCATCCACGCGAGGCCCCTGCAAATGCTGGCTGAGGGCCTGGGGTGGCGCCAGGGACACAGATGACCCAGCTCAGAGTCCAGGCCCGGAAAAGGTGAGACATGTGAGGAGGGTGCCAGGCATGATGCCAGTCCTGCCAGGGAGGGGGGAAGCCCCTCCAGCTGAGTCTTAAAGAAAACACAACACAGACACTGGGCCCATGCCCTGCAGACATGCTGACACCCCTCCCAGGGCCTCTCTGGACCCACCTTCTCCCCAGGCCTTCTCCTCAGGCCATGCAGGCTCCCTACCCAAACCTTCTGCCTGGAGGCCCTGCCCCCCACCCCCACCCCCACCCCCATGCCACTCCCCAGCTGGGACCACCACAGCGGCTTTGTCAGAACACCCAGGTACTGCGCTCTGATCCACATTGACTCTGCGGCCACCCTGCTCCCAGCCCCACGGGACGGCCTTAAAGTCTCCATTCCGGTTTCCCCAGGCCCTCCTGGCCCATGGACAGGCCCCCGGCCCTATGCGCGCAGCACCACAAGGGACTTGGGCTGCTCCTTTACCAGCACCCTTACCCCATTCACCTGGCCCACGCGGATTCTCCCTCACCCCTAACCCTTCCTGCCCTCCCGCACCCAGCCTCTGAGCTGCTCTAGGCCAGGCTCTGGGGAATTGGGAGTCAGGACAGCCCTTGCAGCCCCTCTCCCACAGGGCACCCAGAGCTCTCCCCCCATAGACGCAGTAGCTCCAGCCCCACGTGGAATCGTCCCTGGAGAGAAGGCGGGGGTGGGGGGGGAGCTCAGGCAGGCAGGAAACTGAGAATGTTCTGGGCAGAGCAGTGACCATGAAGGGAAGACTGGGGATTTCCAGGGGGAGAGCCGGGGAATAAATGACGTGTCCAGGGTGGGGCCTGGGGTGTTGTGGGGGGGGAGGGGATCACTAGGGGGAGGGGCTGAGTGGCTGGACTTTGGAGGGGCAGCTGGGGAAGGAGCTTCTCATGGGTAGGGCCGGGGTGGGGGGGCGGTGAAAGCTAGCCCTTCATGGGCCCAGTGAGGGGCCAGGAGTGCTTGGACGGGTCTGGGGGGCAGTCCCCGAGGCAGAGCCAGAGAGCGCTGTGCTGGGCCCCAAGAGAGGGGGGCTCAGCCTCCTCCCCACCTGCACACTGGCTGACAGCAGGGGCCATGCCTTCCCTCCCTCCCTCGCTGGGAGCCCTCCACCTCCAGGGACAAGATGGGCCAGGACCTTGGTCCTCTGGTAGGTCCAAGGGGTGCACAATGGTCAGACCTGTGGCCCATAGCCCAGCCACCTATGGCCTCCTCTAGACTACTCCTGGCCTTGGCAGCAGCCCTGGGCTGACCATAGGCACCAACCTAGCCCCTTACTCAAAGGAACTGAGGAGTCATGGGGGTGCCCAGTATGACCCAGAAGCCCTCTGACGCCCGGGCCTGTGTGGGAAGCCCCCAGCACCTGCTCTCCTACTTAGTGATGGCCAGCTGCCAGTGCCACACGACCGTGGAGCTGGGCCACGGCACTGACACGTCCACCCTCTGCACCCTCCGGCAAGAAGCAGGCACCAGTCGCCCACTGCCCTATTGTCAGCCTCCAGCCACCATGCCCAGGAGGTGGACATGGGCCAAGACAGCCCAGTGTGTCCAACATCAAGCCTGGCACCCAGGGAGGCTGGGTTGGGAAGGGCAGGCACCGAGACAGGAAACCCCCCAGGGGCCTGTCAGATCTCCCTCCTGGGAGGCAGGTCTCCACCCGAGGGGGTAGAGGGAACACAACTACTCAGGTCAGGATGCTTCAGATGCATGCCCCGGACAGGCTCTGGACCACACGCAGCCTTGTGCCCTGATCACACCAAGGAAGATTCTGGAACAAACCGCTATGTATTCTGTGTGGGCGGCCCTACTTCATAAACAGTTCTGTCCTGGGGTGTGCCAGGAGAACTGTGGCTCACGTGGGCGGCTGCTTCCTTGCCCAGGACCTGTCCAGATGGGCCCTCCAAGGCTGGGCCAGCTCTGGGAGGTAAGAGCAGCAGGCCGGCCCTCTCTACACTTAGGCTCCCTCCCTCAGGAGCCCATTGTCCCAGGAGCATCTCTGGTAGGACCAGGCCAACGGGGTGACCACAGCCCTGGCAGGAGAACCACACAGCACAGCCACCTTGCCAGAGATCAAGCAGAAGCTGTTAGGGGAGGGTGGCCTGGCAGGGCCCTAGGCCCTATGAAACCTCTCCGTGCCTGGGGGAGGTCAGTGGGTAGAGAGCAAGGCAAGGCCTGAGCAGGACCTCTCTCCCGGAACTGCCCTTGGGGGCAGAGACAGCAAAACCAGCCATGTGGAGCTGGAAACAGCTCTGGTCAGCTCTGCCCAAGGCCCCCGCCTCGACCCTCTCCAGCAACTCACTGTCAGGGCCCTAAGCCTGTGTGGGCCAGGAGCCAGGGCTGTGATGGTGCCTGCTCAGAGCCCAGGGACCCGGGCAGCTGGGCTGGGGTGCGGGCTGCTGACAACAGCGAGGGCCTGGGTAGGTCCAGAGACCCCAGGGGGCCGCTGGAGCAGGGCAAGGGGGTCTGTCAGAGACACAGAGCCATTTCTTCTGAAAAGGAAGAGAGGGTTGCCCTGTCTTCCCCAGCACACAGCTGCCTGCCCAGGGTAAAGAGAAGGGATGTAAGGAGCTCCCTGCCAAGGGAGGGTGGCAGCCCAGGGGCTGGCCCATTTGGGGATGTGAGGAGAGGCCACAAGTATGTGACCCACTGCCAGGTGCGACAGCGGCCCCCACCCCACGGGGGAGGCACCCCGCTGAGGGGCACGGGGAGGGCTCGGCCTTGACCCACGTGTCTGCTGGGCACAGACTGGGGACACTGGACACTGGCCCCGCGAGCCCCCGCCCGCGGCGCGGCCCACCCCACCACCCTCGCCGCGCGATGCCCTATTAAGGGCATGACCGCGGGGGCTCCGCCGGGCGCTCCTGCCGGTTCCCCGGGCGCCGCAGCCGCGGGTGTCGAGGGGGACCGGCGAGGCGGCGGGCCGGGCTCTGCCTGGGCCGCGATCGGACCGGCCACGGCGGACAAGGGGTCAGAGGCCGGGCTGTCAGGCTGGAGGACCTGCCAGGGCCCGGCCGAACGGCAGGTCGCCCTCAGGGTGCGCGGGGCCGGCGGCGCCGTACCTTTGTACTTCTCCCGCACCTCCTCGTAGGCCTGGATGAAGTCCAGCTCGTCGGGCGGCGGGCCCAGGGGCAGCAGGGCGGCCATGCCTGGGCGCGGGACGCGGCGGGCACTGCGGCGCAGAGCGGCCTCCAGACCGGGCGGCCACTGTCCCCGCGGCCGCGCGCCGCTTAAAGGGGCGGCCCCGCCCCGCCCCCGCACCCAGGATGCCCCACGGGCGGGGCGGGGCCGGGCGAGGGGCCAGGGGGCCAGGGCTGCGCCGGGCAGGCTGGGCAGGCTCCCAGCCGCGGCCCCACGCGCGTCCCGGGGGCGCACCCCCGTCCCCGCCCCCGGCCGGGTCCCAGTCCCTCGCGGCCCCTCCCTCGCCGGCCCCTACCTCTCCGGCGACCTCACCTGGCCGCCCTCAGGCGCGCCCCTTCCCTCCTCCCTCCGCCGCTACTGAGAATCCTCCCACTGCGAGGCTGGAGGTGAGAGTTGCTACCTTCGATATAAAAAGAGCCCTCAAATCACAAAAAATTCAAGTAAGCATAAAAGGACTAAAATAGGCAATGTGCAGCAAAAAGAAAAAAAAAGGTTTGGCAAAACTAAAAGACAAATTCTTTCCCACCCATGAAATGGGCAAAGACCCTGTGTCCCAGCGCGGGCAGATGCCCTCCTTTCTGGAGCGCAGAGGCAGTGCCGTCTCTAACCTTAGCTGCTGCAGACGCTGTGACCACAAACCCTACTGCTAGGGGTCAGTCCTGAGATCACCAGGCTGGGGCCCTGGCAGCAGCACAGCTCCCAGCAGGGAGAGCTGAAGGCCACCACCCCCGGGCAGGGGCTGATGCTGAAGAAGGTCGGGGGGGCGGAAAGACACTCATGATTCCCTTTCACGTGGGTAAAAATCCTCCTTTAAAATCCATATGTGATACACCCACACAACCCTCAAGCTGTCCTGAGCCTCTGCATTTCCTTGAGCTGTTGCCGGTCTTCCCACCCACAGAGCCCCTCGCTGCCCGCAGTCCTGCCCTCCCGCAGCAGCTGGCCTTTCAGGCCTCTGCCCACCTGCCTCAGTGTGCGCGCCCAGGCACCTGCCGGGTCGGCCCTGCCCTCCACGCGCCTCACCCTCATTCTGTCCTCAGGCGGGTGGGATCAGCACTCTGCAGCCTGGGCACGGGACCCTCAGCTGGCTCCTCCCTTTCCCAGCACAGCCTGCCTGAAGGCCTCCAGCCTGGGTCACCCACTTCCCAGGGGGAGGGCCCACTCCCCCGCTGCCCCACCCTGCACTCTCAGGGGCCTCTGGCTGGGCCTTTCCCATCCTTCTCCACAAATCGGCAGCTGCTGGAGGCCAAGGCAGGCCCGTGGCTCACGGCGTTGCCGCGGCCCTAGCCAACCCGGTGGCCCCTCCTCTCCTGCTCCTGTATGCTTCCCCACACTGCCAGTGGTGGCAACCAAGAGCAAGGGGCCTGGAAGGCGGCTCTGCCCCAGAAACCCAAGAAAGTGTCATGGCATCTGGGCACAGCCTCCTTGTCATGAGCCAATGATGGCGCCATGGCCGGGCACTCAACCTCAGGCCTCAACCTTAGGCCTCCTGCAGCTGACAAGAGGGGGCCAGCAGGTGGCGCTGTGCTGCCCGCAATCACCTGCCACAGAAAAGTCGGCTGGGGACCCGCACATCACCCTCCCATCCCAGTCCTAACACCCGCAGGTAGCCAACAGCAAGTGCTCAGTCAACAAGCGAGTGCTAATTTCCAAACTGGGCAGACAAGGCCCTTCAGCGTTACCTGCAATGCGGATGACTGCCCGCTCAGCAGGGTCCAAGACACTCCCATTGCCCCCGGAGCCCCCTCCGCTTCGCCGGCTCCTCTGCGTTTTCCCCAGGTTCCAGGGCAGTGTGTCCCCAGGGCTGGGCGAGCCACTGCCTCCGTTGGCATCTTCAGCCACCGGCCGCCCCTCGTGGTCCTCACCTGACATGGCCTCCTGGAGAGGGAGCAGGAGGGGGGTCACACCTCTGTGTTTAGGGGGATACTGCACACCAACCAGACACTTCCTTAATCTAGACATTGACTGCACCCTTCCCACCCTAATCACTTAGACACTGACACCCACTCCCCTCCTGTGTCCTGCTTCATCCACATACTGATCGCCCCCGACCCAGACATTGACAGCTCTGCTCCCACCCACAACTGGCCTCACTCCCTCCAGCTCACCCCTGGGACACCCACACAAAGACACCCCTCCCCCCAGCACTGACCTCACTCCCTTGTCTATCACCAGGACACCGGCCCCTCCACACTGTCAGCCTGGGGGCTCCCCCCGTCACTCAGACACCAACCGCGCTCCCCCCTCCCCGGCTCTGTCCCAAACCTGGATGTCCCCTGCAAACCTCAGACCAGCAGGCAAGCCCGACCAGCAGGAAGCACTGACCGCCATCCCTTCCCTCACCCCGCCATCAGGAAAGGGTCCCGGCCCCATCGCCTGGACACTGGCACTCTACCTCCAAGCTGTCTCAGCCTCTAGGACTCTCCACCGTCCTTCCCCACCCCCGGTCCCGCTCAGTCCCACCTTGAGCTCCGCAGTGAAGGCCTATAAATATCTGTAGCCGCAGAGGCGTGGGCCGCGGGAGCTCGGGCCTCCCCTCCAGCCTCCGCCCAGAGCCTCCCGCACACCCGCACACCCACGCGTGACCGCTCTTCAGCTCCGGGTCCCCAAGAGCGCTGGCGTGCGAGAGGTCAATGGGGCTCTGTCCCGGCAGGGCCGGGTAGAGTGGGGGCACAATGTGGACTCTGTGCCTCCTCCGCCCTGGGGCTAAGGGCTAGAGAGGAGACAGCGGGCACCGAGCTGGGGGTCACCCCGCCCCGCCTCCCACAAGCTCATCCACCCGCACTTCTGCTTCACTGCCCCCCGGGCTGCACCCCGCTGTCAGCCGCGCCTCCCAGCAGCCTTTCCTGCCCACACTCCGGGCACCGCCCGTCCAGTTCCGCAGTCCTGGGCGCGCAGAGGTGGTGTCCTCCGGAGGGAAGTTGGGCCGCGACGCAGCCCCTAGTTCCGGGACGCCTGTGGCCGTAGAGCCCCCAACCCCACCTCGCAGCTCCCGCACGCTGCGCGCCTCTCCATCCCGGCCCCGGTCCTACGTGCCTGGTGGCTCAGCTCGGCTAGGCTCGTCCGCCGCAGCCAGACTGCTGGGCCGGGAGAGCCGCGGAGGCTGCGCAGGCGGGGCGAACCCGGAGCCCCGCCCCGGTCCCCACCGAGCGCCGCCCGTTCGGTCGCAGCGCCCGGGTGCGCGCCGGGCCGGGGCCTCTCCGAGGCAACCGGCTGGAGCGCGCCTTCCGCTCGGCCGGCAGCGCCCGACTAGTGCTCGCAGCTCTCGCCAGGCGCAGCCCTCCCGGCGTGTACAGGGCGGGCCGGTCGGCAAGGAGACGTTGTTGGGGAGCGTGCGTGTCACTAAGGCGACGTGGGGTCGCAGGGGTGCGCGCTGGGTCCGGCCTCGGCCCGCTGCTCAAGGCTGCCGCAAAGGAGCCACGGACTCTGCCCGCCGGCGCTCGCCCCTAGCCACGCCGAGGTACCCCACCTCCCAAGCAGAGGTCGGACCCAGAGGTCCCGTAGGCCCCGCCACCTAGTTTCACGTAGACGTTTATTCAAACAACAGACTCGCGCTCGGTCTGGGTCCGGCCGAGGCGGGCGGAGTCGAGCGGGCCCACCCTCCTCCCGGGCTCTGCTGACCTCTGGTGGCTGGGCCGGCTCCGGCGGGTACCGGCCCCGAGCACGGACACAGCCCTGGTCCTCCAGGTCCGCACCCGCCTGTCCACGCACCGCAGCCAGAGGCAAGGGGCGCCCCCAGGGGCAACTCAGGCAGCCGAGGGGGCGGTAAGGCTGTGCGCAGCGGGAGCCCAGGGAGCCGGCAGCCAGGGACTGGGCCGAGGTGGGGGGGAGGGGAGGTTAGGAGGCTGGGAAGTGGCCCAAGTGCCCAGAGGAGTCCCCTGGGGAAGCCCGGGGCACGTGCTTGCAAGTAATGAGGTGGGTGGGCAGCGCCTCAGTTTCATGAAAGATGGCAAAGATGCTGGCCTGGCGGAGGCAGTCCACTGCGCTGTTGGCGCGGGAACACGTGGCCAGGGGCCCGCAGTTTGGGGCGGGGTGGGGGCTCCCAAAGGCCTCCAGGACCCTGCCCCTAGTCACCGGTCAGCACCCATGCTCCGAACACCACCTTGTGGCCATCAGCGTTGGGGGGCAAGTAGTGGTCCTTCAGGGACAGGGAGGCGGCTCCTGCCCATAGAGTGTGCCTGCAGGGGGACAGACGAGGGCCAAGGTCGTCCGGGGTCGGCAGAGCCCTAGACCACCGCGTGGCCTCACTGTTAAGGCCTCCTTAGCTATGGTCAAAGCCCTGCGCACAGATGTCGGGGACTGCCCAGGCTGATGGGCCATGGTACAGAACCTGCTCCACTAGGCGCCTCTCAGGGGGCTGTTCCAGGTGCTCCCCGTGGGGTTCGGACCTGCTGCTGCAGCAGACACTCACATGCTCCACACTCGGAAGGCCATTCAGGGCCAGCCTATCAGGAGACCCTCCTACCCCCTCGGCACCCCGCTGCAGACCTGAGCCTGGAAACCAAGAGCCTTCTCTTGGTGGAGTTCAGGGTCTGGGGAGATGGCAGAGCTCCAGTCATGCTTTGTCCAGCTGCAGACGTTGGGCAGACATTAGCCACCTGGATGGGGCCCCAAGTGGCACTGAACAGCTTCAGGGAAGCCTTGCTCCCTCCAGAGAAGTCTGGTCCTTCCAGGGAGGCCTGCAGGTGGACAAACCCAAGCACTCACCAGAACTGAGCACCCACAGCCAGGCCTCTGCAGGGCAAAGCTGAGCTAGGTGCCTATACAGCCCACAGGACTTCCCTCGAAACACCAAGAGATGCCCTGGACCTCTCAGTACTGAGAAGACCAACAGCCAGCCTCGAGGGAGCCAGTTCAGCGGCTCAAATAGTTTCTGAAGAAATTCTAACTCATCTCTTCAGGGGGATGCAAAAGAAATTACATCCATGCAGCAGGACTTGCTGTGTGAGAAGAACCAGTCTGAAAACACTGGGAATGGAATCTCGGAGTGGAGTCCAGTGGGTATGCCGGATGATGAGGTCAGGAGGTGAAGTTAGGGAACTGGCCCCCAGCGCAGAGCTAAAGGAAGGGGATGGGGACTGGGAGGACCCCATGGGGAGGCTGGAGGCACAGGGGTGCCCGGTCTGCCCGCAGGACCTCCTTGGGAAGGCAGCGCACAGGTGGCCAGCCCCAGCCAGTGAGGGAGCCCTGGAGCACAGTTTCCCTGCCCTGAGGGGGGTGTCTGCTGGTGGGAAGGATCCATAAAAGGCCCAGAAGGACAATGGCAAAACATACATCCCCGGCACCTACCTGCTGGGGAAACTCCCACTTTCAAAGCAAAAGAAAACTCTGAAAGTATCCAGACGCACATACACACACACACACACACACACACACACACACACCCCTAAATCAGTATGCAAATGGGGAAAAAATCTTGGAAAAACTCCACATGCTCACCACCAATACTACTGGATGCTAAGAGACCATAAATGGATTTTTTTTTTCTTTCCAAAAACAACGTTTTAGAAGAGGAAAGAGAAAGGGTAATGTCTTTCAGAGATTGGAAGGAAAACATAGTTTGATCCTGAACACTATATCCACATAAACTATTAATGAGGACAAAATAAGGACATATTAAGATATGCAAGATCTCACTGTGCTTATTTAACTTAGAAGAAATGTCTCAAACACACAGCAACTTTCATTTGGAAAATAAGTTTACACCAGTTACAGTTGCAAATTACCTCTAATGGTAAAAGGCAAAATAAATGTGAAACTCCAAGATATTGACTAGCCACTCAAGGAGATTCCACTACTAAACAGATAAAGAATCTGTGCAGGAAGGGGACAAGGGAGCATAAAGAGTACCAACACAGGGGGAAAAAATGAAAGTAAAAAAAAAAAATTAAGGGGCACCTGAGTGGCTCAGTTATTAAGCATCTGCCTTTGGCTCAGGTGATCCCAGGGTCCTGGGATCGAGCCCCGCATCTGGCTCCCTGCTCAGCGGGAGGCCTCCTTCTCCCTCTCCCACTCCCCCTGTTTGTGTTCCCTCTCTTGCTGTGTCTCTCTCTGTCAAATCAATCAACCAATCAATCAATATTAAGAGCCATTGGTCCTGTGGCACCTGGCTGGCTCGGTCAGTAGACCCTGTGACTCCTGATCTCAGGGTTATGAGTTCAAGGTTCACACACTGGGTGTGGAGCCTATGTAAAGAAAAAGAAAGAAAGAGCCATTGGTCTTTGAACTCTCGCATAATTCTCTTTCATGCAACATGGTTTTAATAACTAGGATTTCATTTCCTTGTTTCCTCTATGGTTCAATGGTAAATGCTTTTCCATTATCATTATATATCCACCAAAGTACGGCCCAAGCGCGTAGCCTCAGGGTAATCACAGAATAGAAAATGACACCTGTCAACCTTGATGACATTAATAAAAATAATGCAACCGACGCAACTGTGAGGGAGAGGAGAAGGGGGACCTGTTCTCCCCATCCTCCGTGGAGCAAGTCGAGAGACAGTCTCCGAAGCTGTGAATGAAAAGCAAGTTCACGTGTGCCATCTGAACTCGCGCAGGCAACGACTGGGGGAATCAAGAGCGTGTAGCTAACAAAACCCGCCAGGCGAGTGCGGGCGACCCGCGTCGGTGCCTCTGTCTCCGAGGAGCATAAGTGAGAGCTGCTGAGTCCAAACCCGGAGGAAAGGGACCCCCTCTGAAGTTGGAGCGACCACCTGCAGTCAAAGAGCGGTGTGGGCAGCCTGGGGAGGGCCGGAAGTTCTGCCGCCGCCCGCCGGGGGTCACTGCCGCTGCCCGGCCCACCCCCAGCTTTGTGCGTCCAGAGTCAGGGGTGCCTGGCTGGCCTGGGCTCTGCACCGCCCCTTCCTCCTGCCTGTCTACACGGCAAGCACTCAACCTGCCCTCCTTCCTCTCCTGACCAGCTCATTTGCGCTGGTCCCCGTCCCCACCTGGCGGTCACTCTTCGACCCGCTCGGCGCCCGCTCCAGGCAGTGCCCTCACACTCACTCGCCAGCAGAGCCCCTCCTCCGCCCCTCCTTCTGCTCGTGCCACGCACCCCCCACGCCGCCATCGCCTCCTGAGGCCCTCCGCAGCCTCTCCCTCCCCCTGCCTGATAGGCGGGGGCTCACTCTGAGCTCCCACCACCCACACCCCTGCTGTGGCTCCAGTGTTTGTCTGAAACACACGCACAGGGGCGCCCGGGTGGCTCAGTCGGTGAAGCGTCCGCCTTCGGCTCAGGTCGTGATCCCGGGGTCCTGGGATCGAGCCCCGCATCGGGCTCCCTGCTCAGCGGGGAGCCTGCTTCTCCCTCTCCCTCTGCCTGCCACTCTACCTACTTGCGCTCTCCCTCTCTCTGTCAAATAAATAAATAAATAAAATCTCAAAAAAGCGTTTTTAAAAAATGAAACACACCCATGCTCAAAGTTGCAACATTTAGCAAATAAAAATAGTGCAGCAAGCCCTCTCCAGGCTGGGGCAGCGGCTGCGGGGGGGCCCCCCAGGACTGCGCCAGGTACCTTACCTGCGGGAAGAGTAATCCTCAAAGTGGCCACGAGATGGCGCCCCAACCCCATGCTTCAGACAAGGACCCCGGTCTGCAGTCCCACCCTCCGTCCTCACTGAGCTGTAATCAGCAAAACGGGGACCCCTGCTCGGGCCTGTCAGATCGTCGGGCCCCCCTACCGTCTAGGCCCTTCTGTCTCCACCCTCCAGAGCAGGGACCAGGGCTAGCGAGCCCCACGGGGCCTCGCCCCCCAACCCTGACATAGGCTAGAGTGACAGTCCGCAGGCTCTTGCCATGAGCTCTGTCTGAGGAAGACAGTGTGGACTCACCCGGACGATGCAGATCCCGCCGTGAGCAGCCGCCAGGTGTCAGAGCAGACCCGCAGCACCACCCGGGACTCCTGCCACTCTTGGCCAGACCCCAGCCCATCCCAGGACCCTTCAGCCTCTGCTGAGGCACCGGCAGACAAAGGGGGTCCGGGCCATGCCTAGGGCACTGGCCTACCCCACCCTCCCCAAGCCGGGGTGCAGGCTCACAGGTGGGGCCTGAAGCTGCCAAGAGAAAGGCCAAACTCTGATGCGGGGGGCCAGCCAGCGGCACTGCCAGGTGGCTGGGTCCCAGAGTCCTGGAGAACGGTGCTGTCACCCCAAGGGGCAGTACTCACACCATGGCATGGCTGCAGACGGGCTCCCAGCTCTGCAGGCCACATGCGACCCCAGGACCCCACCATCTCCTCCTGGACGTGCACCTCCAAGGCAGTCCCTAGTGCCCGGTCCGGCTCAGCCACATCCTGCCCAAAGGCCACGGGCACCACCAGCCAGGCCACCAGCTCCCCTGCCCACGAGCTCGTCTTCTGCCTCCTGCAGGGCTCACCGCAGTGTGCAGCTCCTCTTGCGGCCCTCCCAGCCCTGGAGGCCAACTCCCGCTCTGGCTGCTCCTCAGAGTCCTCTGCCCGGCCCCCAGCTCTGGAGACAGCCAGCCAGCCCTCCCACCCAGGCCCTCCGGGGTGGCCCGCAGCGCTCACACCTCCTCTGGGGGCCGGGAGAGATGCGGGTTCACGGGCCAAGCCCAGCCAGGGTACAGAGTAAGTCAGGGCAAAAGATGGAGAGAAGGTGAAGGGCACAGGGCCACAAAACAGGTGCAAGTATAGGGCAGGGTAGAAGGCGAGGTCAGGGAAGGGCCCCAGGATATGCTGGGGTCCCCAGGGAGCCTCACCTTCTCCTGGTCACTGCCTGTATGGTCTGGGGGCTGCAGGGTGTGTGGGAGACCTGTTCCAGAGACCCTGCGGCCATCTCCCTGGGCCCACTGGGCCTGGAGACCCCATGGGCTCCGGCTCACCAGCCCCCTGTCCCAGTGACTCCATGGGCCCAAGCTGACTGGCTCAGCCTGTCCAAGAGACCCAAGGGGACCCGTCCCCAGAGAGGCTACTGTCTGCCCTGGTTCCTCTTCAGAGCCTCCGCAGTGTCACCAGCCCTGCACCCTTCAATGCCCTCACTGGCCCTCCAGCCTCCAGGAGCACATGCTCGGTGGTCCCTGGCCCCAACTTGACCAGGTAGTCCCCTCCACCGGTGTTCTTGGCAAGCTGCTCAGGCTCCAGGACGTCATAGTGGGGGACCAGGCTCAGCTCTGAGCACTGCCCCTGGGAGTCCTCTGTAGGACTCACTCGGCCACTTGGAGGAAAGGAAAGGGCAGAAGGCCCGTCAGGGCTCTGAGGGGTAGGGAGGGGTAGCCTACCAAGTCTACCTCACTCCCCTCACCCTGCCGCTGCTGGAAGGATGTAACCATGCCCAGGTGCCCAGGCAGGCTGCGAAGGCCCCCCAGGGGTCCCCTGCCACTGCGGAGCTCAGTCTCCAGGTACAGCTCCTGCAGCAGCAGGCCCTCAGGGGGAATACCCCCCACCACACGCACGACTCGGGCCTGGGACACCTCAGTCCCTTCCAGGCCCAGGGCCCAGGCCTGTTCCTCCAGGACTCAGACTTCTGTGGGGGAGGGTGCAGGTTGGCCCCGAGCGTCCCCCCTAACAGGCACATCCGCCCCAATCCTGCATCTTACCTGCCTCAGAAAGGGGCTGGGGCAGCTGGGCCAGGACCCAGTCTGGTCGGGGACTGTCAGGGCCACAGCAGGGCTGCGCTGGGTGCCCCGTGGCACGCAGCAGGGTCTGGCTGTGCTGCTCTAGGTGCTGGGGGGGGCGGTGTCGGGGGGCAGTCCTGGGAGCAGCAGGCTTGCAGGGGCACATGGTGGGGCTGGCCTAAGGCTCAGCCAGCGCCGTAGATGCCCCTCCTAGGCCGAGACCCTCCCTGCACCTGCAGGCAGGGGTGGAGTGGGGCATCAGGGCCCATAGCCAGCAGAGGGCCCTCAGGCTGCCCTTCCACCAGCCCCCTCACCTGCAGACTTCTGAAAAGTGAGTGTGCCCCCTCTGCCAAGCTCTGCCAGCTCAACACAGGTCCTCCCCCAGAGCGACGGCCGTCCTCGAAGTAGGGCGTGAGCAGCCCCTCCAGGATGTCAGGGGGCAGCCCACTGAGCACCACTGCTGCCCCCCCACGCCCACCTTGGCCAGGGCAACCCTGAGGCCTATACAGGTGGGGAGGGTAGTGGCACCACAGTCCCCCCATCACGGTGGGGGAGGGGCACATTCAGAACTTACACCCTGCAGGCCCTGAGCCCCTACCTTCAGCCAGGACTCCTGAGCCTGCTCTGCAGCCAGAAGGCCTGGGACAGGGAGACCAAAGTGATACTGTGGGGCCGGCAGAGCTGGGGCTAGGGGACCACTTCCTCGCTGCTTTCCTTCCTTCGGGCAGGCCCCTCCTGCAGAGTTTTCCACCCCAGCCCCAGCCCCTGAGCCTACAAAGAGCCCCTAGCCGACCGGGAGGTGCTGGCCAAGCCTGACCCCTCAGTCCAGCACACCAGCTCCAGCTCACAGGCTGCGAGGGTGTGGAGAGAGGCCGCTGGTGGTCCTCTACACCCACTGGCCTCTCCCTGGGAACCTCAAAATGGCCAATCACCCTCCCTACTAAATCCACCAGGCCTCTTGATTTGGGATAGAGTCGGATGAAAGGCCGAGAGAAAAGGGAAAGTGATGTTTCAAGACCATGGAGGCATAGAGGATCCTTGGCAGCTTCAGCACATCCTAGATTTAGGGAATACATTCCTAACTCCCTGAACCAAATTAGCCAGGCCAGGCCTCTGCCTCTAGGATCTTCAGCCCCCACGGCCCAAGCCGACACTTCGGCGGACAGTGCGGGACGCAGGGTGCCGGCCTGGGACTCGGAAAGGAGCCAGCAAGGCGGCCACAGCGGGTAGGACCCAACCGCAGGAACCCCGGAGTTCCCGGTAGAGCCCGGTCCCGCAGCCCCGCTCCTCCTCCTGCCAGCCCCGCCCCACCCCGGGCCAGCCCCGGCCCGCCCCCGGCCCCAGGCCCCGCCCAGACGCAAGACCCCGCGGCGTCTCCCCGGCTGCAGGCCCCGCCCCTGCCCCGCCCACCCCGCGCCCCTGCCCCGCCCCCAGGCCCCGCCCCGTCACAAGGCCCCGCAGCGACTCCGGAGCCGCAGGCGCAGGCCCAGTCGAGCCGGCCGCCGAGCGGGTGCGGGCGTGGGTGCGGGCTCAGCGGCCATCGACCGCACGGTCGCGCACCGGACACCGTGCGCACCGTTCCGGAGGCGCCCCGCGAGTGGTGAGTCCCTGGCCCGAGCGCAGCAGCGTGGCTACCCGCTCGGCCGCTGGGCCGCCCGCCCCCGCGCGGGCCCTGCGCAGCCCCACGGCGTCGCGGTGGGCTAGTCGGTAGGTCCCGCCGGGGCTCACGGCCCGCTCGGCCCGCTTGGGCCAGGCGCGGCGGCGGGCGGCTGGCGGGCGGCCGGCGGGCCGGCGGGGGGCGGGGGCGGGGGCGGCAGCGACCCGTGTCCCGAGAGTCCCCCGACCGGGCAGCGGGGCCCATCCGCCCTCGGTGCGGGTTCCGTGGCCGCCGCCCCCACCCGCCTCGCTGTCTCGCCTGCTTTGTTCCCCCGCACGCCCTCTGGTCGCTTCCATCCCCCCACACACCCCCGCACCCCGCTGTTCCTGGCGTACCCTCCAGCAGGCACTCCAGAGAGCCGGTCCAGGCCTGCTACCCCCCGCCTTGGGAGCGAGGGGCAGTCGGGCCTGCTTTCGGACAAGGGTCAGGGCTCTCGCTGCTCACAGATGGCCTGGGGATTTCCCGGGATAGAAATAGCCGCCGGCTCTAGCCCCTTAAAGCTGCTTAAGGGGAGGGTGGCTAAGGGGAGGGTCCGGGCACACCCCCACACCTCCCTGGCCGCGCCCCCAGCACGATCCGGGCTGCGCTCTGACCCGGGAGACGCCAGCAGCGGTCATAAACCTCCCCAGTTGCTCCTAAGAAACGACCGAGACCAAAAAACCCCGAAGCTGACGGAAGTCATCGTCTTTGCCTGTGCCCTCCTCCACTTACGGGGTCGTCTTAGAACGGCTCCTTCCGAAGCCCCAGGCCCAGCTGACGGGTCCCCGCTGGCTCTCCTGGTCCTTCTGCTCTGGGGTTGCCAACGGCCCTGGGGGCAAGAGTCCTGTATGCCCCCCTTTGTGTCCTGGTTCCCTGCAGCAGGTGGGGCGGGGCGGCGGTGGCTGGTTCCGGGGAGCCGCTGCAGAGCTGACTTCTCTCTCTCTCCTCTAGGGGGAGACCACAGAATCTGAGGCCATGCCCCATGAAAAGAGTTTCCTGGTGTCTGGAGACAGTTATCCTCCCCCCAACTCTGGATATCCTGGGGGACCCCAGCCCTCCATGCCTCCCTACCCTGTAGCCCCTTACCCACAAGCCCCCTTCCAGCCTTCCCCATATGGCCAGCCAGGGTACCCCCAGGGCCCCAGCTCCTACCCCCAAGGGGGCTACCCTCAGGGCCCCTACCCCCAAGGGGGCTACCCTCAGGGCCCCTACCCTCAAGGGGGCTACCCTCAGGGGCCGTATCCGCAGAGCCCCTTTCCCCCCAACCCCTATGGACAACCACAGGCCTTCCCGGCACAGGACCCTGGCTGTGAGTAGTAGAGGGGAGGGAGTGGGTGGGGCGCAAGGGGCTCCAGATGCCCTCCCGTGGTGCTGACCCAGCCTGTGCTGCTCCTCAGCACCTCAGCATGGAAACTACCATGAAGAGGGTCCCCCGTCCTACTATGACAACCAGGACTTCCCTGCCACCAACTGGGATGACAAGAGCATCCGCCAGGCCTTCATCCGGAAGGTGGGCAAAAGAGGCTGGGGGAGGGGGGCAGGGGTCCCACTGGGCAGGGCTCTGAGCTGGCTCCCGCCTTAGGTGTTCCTGGTGCTGACCCTGCAGCTGTCTGTGACGCTGTCCACTGTGGCCGTGTTCACCTTTGTTGGGAAGGTGAAGGGCTTCGTCCGGGAGAACGTGTGGACGTACTATGTTTCCTATGCTGTCTTCTTCATCTCCCTCATTGTCCTCAGCTGCTGTGGAGACTTCCGGCGAAAGCATCCCTGGAACCTCGTTGCCCTGGTAACCCCAGCCCCTGGGCCCTGCAGCCCCCCCCCCCCCCTGCTACCACACTTTGCAGCCACGGGGTGGGGGGGTGGGCAGCGGCTCCCCCCACACGAGGCTCCGTGTCCCCACAGTCGATCCTGACCGTCAGCCTGTCCTACATGGTGGGCATGATCGCCAGCTTCTACAACACTGAGGCGGTCATCATGGCTGTGGGCATCACGACGACGGTCTGCTTCACGGTGGTCATCTTCTCTATGCAGGTGAGGGCCCCTGAAGGCGGGGCTGCTGGCCCCCAGGGCCCAAACGCCTTCGGGGGCCCGGCACCCAGGGCCTCCTGTCGCCCCTGTGCCCACAGACCCGCTACGACTTCACCTCGTGCATGGGCGTGCTGCTGGTGAGCCTGGTGGTGCTGGTCATCTTCGCCATCCTCTGCATCTTCATCCGGAACCGCATCCTGGAGATCGTGTACGCCTCGCTAGGCGCCCTGCTCTTCACCTGCGTGAGTGCAGGGGTGGGCGGCCGGGTGGCGGGGCTGGGCCGGGGGGCCGGGCGGGCAGGTTTGTCCCTCACCAGCGCGGCCCGTCGCCTCCAGTTCCTGGCAGTGGACACCCAGCTGCTGCTGGGAAACAAGCAGCTGTCCCTGAGCCCGGAGGAGTACGTGTTTGCCGCACTGAACCTGTACACGGACATCATCAACATCTTCCTGTACATCCTCACCATTATCGGCCGCGCCAAGGAGTAGCTTGCGCTCGGGGCCCCACTCGGGCGGCATGGCTGGCCTGGGCCCTGCCCCTGCTAGGGCAATGCCGTCACACCTCCCCTTGCACCCCCCCGGGCCTAGCCCGGGACCAAGGGGCCCCCCCGACCCTCCTGTGTGTACACTGCGGATACTTCTGTGTGGACCCGCTGCGGCCAGCATGGCCCCCTCTCGCCCTCCGGCCCTGCCAAAGGGCAGCGGGGGCCCGGTTTCCAGGCCACCTCCTGCCCACTCACTGTTGCATGAGCCCTGTCTGCCAGCCCACCCCAGGGTCTGGGGGCAACACCAGGTCCCAGGGGAGAGGGGTCGAGCCAAGAGGTGAGGGTGCACGTCTCCCCTCCTGTTCCAGCCCCCACCCCCAGCCTGGCATAGAGTCCCCCCCCCCCGGAGTGCTGCCCTCTGGGGGGCCTGAGGGGTGAGGGCCCTGTCCCTGTGCTGAGCCTTTAGGGCAGAGAGGATGAGACTATTTCAGGGGGGTAGGAGGCCTTCCTCTCGTCTTGCTGTCTTTAAAATTCCAATAAATGGGACCTTGTGCTCTCCGCGTTGTGATCCTGCTCCTGGCCGCTTTTCCTGGGGGGTGGGGGGGAGGCTGTGGCACCACCAGGGCAAAGGGAGCGGGAGCAGGTTAGGCTGCCGGGAGGGGAGCTCAAGGAAGGGAGGGCAGCCGGGCCTCCTCGTGTGCACGCCATCACCCTCCCTGCCGCCTCCCCTGCCCCGTCGTAGGCACCGCGCGCACCGAGCAAGGACACGGACAGGGACCTGGAGGCCTCTGGAGCTTAAGCCTGGTGCCTGGTTCACAGGGTGATAGACGGCCTGACTTTGCCACTCGATCCTGGAACCGCATAGCATGGCGGAGGGTCTTATGAGACCCTTACCATCTTGCCCTGGGTCTGGGGACGCCGTAGGCCATGGACCTGCCCCAGAGCAGACTCCCTGGCTCTGCCCGTCAGTGGGCACCTGACGTGCCACCTGGGCCTGGCTCAGACAAGGCCCCACAGATCCCTCTGCCCCCCCCCATGAGAAACCTGCAGACTGGAGCCTCTGGAGGGAAGTTGGACAAAGACTCTTGAGGGCTTGGCCCGTTGGGTCCCTCAGCCTGCCTCTAACACCTTCTGCCAGCCCCCCCGCCCCCGCTGCCTCACCCACCCCGGCTCTAGGAGGTACATTCAGAGGTCAGCTAGCTGTCCACATCCTCCCCCTCCCCACAGAGGGGCTCCTGCACTGTCCAGGGCCCAGATCTGTCAGAGGACCTCCCTGCCCTTGGCTCACTGCAGCCTCCCCTCTGCAGGACCCTCCATCTAGTGTGGCTTGAGAACCCTGTCCTGGGAGGAGAGGGTTGCCCCTTGCCCCTCACCCCCCACCCTTGTAGCTGGTCTATCACCCCAGCATCCGTGAAGGGACTCACACATGGCGAGCCAGCATCCCTGCCAAGGTCTATGGGCACCTCTGCTGTGGCCCACCTGCCCCAAGTCCATTCTCCCCGCAAACCTGCTGCTGCCGCGCCCTCTCCCATCCATGGTCTCCACCCCGGCCGCCCGGCCAGAACCAGGGCTATCTTCTCTCTGCCCTGCCCGCCTTCAGCAGCATGGAAGGCCTCATGCTCACCTGTCCATTCACACCCACCCGCCCTTTGCCTGCTAGGTTTATTTCCAAACACAGAACCCACCACCTGCCTGCTTCAAACCCTCTGAAAGTTGCCAGTGGATGAAGTGCACATCCTTGCCTGGCCCGTGGGCCCTGCCATCTGCCTGCTGGCTGCCTAGCTGACCTCTCACTGTCCCCTCGTCGCTCAACCCCTGGGCCTGACCTTGCACAGCCTGAGACCCAGGCAGGCCCCTCTGCCCTGGGGCAGGGATGCATGCACCCCTGGGCCCTTCCTGGGGTCCACCTTGCCTTGCCCCGTGGCTGCCTGTGGCACCGTGCCCCTCAGCTGTGTCCACCTGCTAAGCACCAGGCAGGAAATGCAGCCCCACCCCACCCCTTAGTGGCTGGCTCCTTGAGCAGGTGCAGCTCCCTGGTCAGGACTCCCTGCCCTGCCCACGCTCTAAGCATGCAGGAATCTGCTCCATGTCAGCTCACAGACCCATCAGGGTTTCAGACTGAGAAGAACCCCAGAGTGTTGACATGGTGAACAAAAACATCAGTTGAGGTGGAGGGAGCTCAGGAATAATACCGCTGAGTGCAACAGGCAAGGACAGTGTTTTTCTCGAGGAGCTCTGGGAATGCAGACTCTCCGCTAAGCTAACCCTGGGGGGAGGCCCCCTGGAGGCAGCGAGGGTCTGCAGGTGTGGTGCAGGGGCACAGCGACAGCCAGGAGGCCAGGAGATAGAAGAGGCACCTGCCACCAGAGGGAAGCCCAGGGCTGCACACAGCCAAGGCCCTGTAGGTAAAGGGGACCCCAGAGGAGCCCAGCAACAGAATGTCCAGGAGAAGGCATGAGGTATGAACAGGTGAAGCAAGCAGGAAAGGGGCCGTGGAGGTGTGCCAGAGAGGAGCTCAGAGTGGCCACAGCAGAGCCCAGGGCCATGGGCATCAGGATGTGGCCTGTAGCGCCACAGAAGGACCAGGCTGGGCCCAGGGCAAGGCTGACAGGCAGGGCATTTTTCTTTCTTTCTTTCTTTCTTTTTTTTTTAAGATTTTATTTATTTGAGAGAGAGAGAATGAGAGATAGAGAGCATGAGAGGGAAGAGGTTCAGAGGGAGAAGCAGACTCCCCGCCGAGCAGGGAGCCCGATGCGGGACTCGATCCCGGGACTCGAGGATCATGACCTGAGCCGAAGGCAGTCGCCCAACCAACTGAGCCACCCAGGCGCCCTTTCTTTCTTTCTTTCTTTTTTAAAGATTATTTTATTTGAAAGAAAGAGAGAGTGCCGGGCGGGGCAGGGCAGAGAGAATCTCGAGCAGACTCCTCGCTGAGCAGGGAGCCCGACACGGGGCTCGATCCCACGACCCTGAGATCACGACCTGAGCCAAAACCAAGAGTCGGACGCTCAGCCGACAGGCGTGCCCGGCAGGGCATTTCTGCCGGTGGAACGTGGCCTGCTCGCTGCTGCATCCTTCCCAGGTTAGAGAAGGAGGGGCAGCTATGAATCTGACCAGGTGGAAGAGTCTGTAGAAGGTGCTCACGCTGACTCAGGGAGCAATTGTGGGTGAAGCACTGTTGCTTTTCCAGCCGAGGAAGGAAACAGCCTCCAACCTCTGGGGGCTGGCCTGGTCCTATGAGCAAAGCCCCAGTGTTGCTAGGAGCAGGCCCGGCACTCAGATCCAGGCACTGGTGTTCTGCTGGTCAGATTATAAACAATTTCACACAACACCAGCATCAGACAAGTTCCCTCCGTAATCACGTGTGGACATAGACAAGACACGGGCAACGTCCAGGCGTAAAGACCAATGGTGCACTGTGCTGCTTGCAGACAGCTAACCCCTCTGGTCTGCCCTCCTTCCAAAGAAGAGGTGTTGAGACGCCCAGGCACAGGACAGCCCCTTTCCCGACAGCACGTGACCCAGAGTGAAGCCCTGCCTCTGTAGTTGTCCCCAGTTCACCCAAGGGAGCCCAACCTCCGGTAGGTCCTTTCTAGGCCCAGAGTCCTGTGATGCCCCGGCTGCCTGTTGCCTGAGGTCCCCTCACTGCGGTGAGTGATAAGCCCGGCCCGCACACCTGCTGGCGTGTCCAGTGGGCTTCCACAGGAGGGCACTGAAATGGCTACTAACTATACTCAGGCCAAAGAGGGCTAATGTATTCTTCAACAGAAATGTTTATCTCCATAGGCCATCATTAAATCCGTCCTAATTTTCAAGGTGAAAAGACACAAAGCGTGCACGCCTCCATCACACTCCTTGCCAAGCAACACTGCCCGTGGCCACGGAGAACCGTACTGAGAGGCTGGCACAGGACCCCGGCTTGCTGAACACCCAGGCCAGCACCCCGTCCAGGCCCAGGCACACCATAGGTGTCAACTGTGGAGTAAATGAACGAACTTCATGTTCCAGGACCAGGGACAGAGAGTGCTTTAGACCTCAGGACTTTGGCTCAGCATCAACATTAGCGGGAAGTCATTTCAGGAGTGTGGACAGCAAAACTCAAAGCCCAGGAGAATGCATGGAGGCACATCTGGGGAAACCAAGTGGAAGAAAGAGAAGACGCACAGAGAGTCATGAGTGGTCAAGGCCAGGTGTGGAAAACCGAGGAGCTCCAGGGTCTGGAATCCTCCAGAGAAGAGCCTGGGAGTGGTTTGAGTAAAGGCAGATCAGTACGGATTGCCCTGGTGGGGCAGGCGGGAAGAGCCCTAAATAGTGAGATGTACCATGTTCATGGATCAGAAGACTTAATAATGTCAAGATGTCAATTCTCTCCAAACTGATATAGAAATTCAACACAATCCCAATCAAAATCCCAGCAGGCTTTATCGTAGAAATTGACAAACATCTTAAAATGTATATGGAAATGCAAACGATGTAGAAAAGTCAAAACAATTTTGGAAAAAAAAAGAACAAAGCTGGAGAACCCACACCACCTGATTTTGTGACTTACTGTAAAGCGAAAATAATTCTATGGAGGAACACATAGATCAGTGGAACAGAATAGAGAATCCAGAAATAAACCTATGCATATGTTTTTTAAACAAATGGTAACGGAAAATTGGATACCATGATTAAAGAAAAAGATAGAACCCCGACCCTTACCTCACATCACACACAAAAATTAACTTGGAATGGATCCTAGACCTAAATGTAAAAGCTAAATTTATAAAAACTTTTTTTTAAAGATTTTACTTATTTATTTGACAGAGAGAGACACAACGAGAGGGAACACAAGCAGGGGGAGTGGGAGAGGGAGAAGCAGGCTTCCCGCGGAGCAGGTAGCCCAACACGGGGCTTGATCCCAGGACCCCGGGATCATGACCCAAGACAAAGGCAGATGCCTAACGACGGAGCCACCCAGGTGCCCCTGTAAAAACTTTTATTATTTATTTATTTATTTATTTTTTACAGATTTTATTTATTCATTTGAGACACAGAGATACAGACAGAGAGAACACGAGCAGAGGGAGAGGCAGACGGAGAGGGAGAAGCAGGCTTCCCGCTGAGCCAGGAGCCCGATGCAGGGCTCGATCCCAGGACCCTGGGATCATGACCTGAGCCGAAGGCAGACGCTTAACCTACTGAGCCACCCAGGCATCCCACACATGAATATTTTCAACATCTTTTGTCATCAAGGAAATGCAAGTGAAACTACAATAAGATGCCAATCTACATTCACTAGAAAAGCTCAAACTAAAAGATTTATGATAACAAACACTGGCAAGGATGTAGAGCAGCTGGTGGAAAAGCAGAATGGTACAACCATTTGGGAAAACAACTTGGCAGCTTCCTATAATGTTAAGGATCTAGCAATTCCACTCCTAGATTTTTATCCAAAGATTTGTACACAGTTGCTCATAGCAGCTTTATTCATAATAGCCAGACATGGAAATGACAGAAATGCCCACCAGCAGGTGAACGGATAAACCCACTGTGATAGTCATGTGATGGAATACTACTTAGCCATAAAAAGCAACACACTAACCCTACACACAGCCACATGAACGGATCTCAAAACCACTGTGCTGAGCAAAAGAAGCCAAACACAAAAGAATATATACCTGTGATGAAAACTCCGGGAAAGACTGTTAGAACTCCGGGGTGGGAGTTCGGAATCACTAGAGAAGGGCACAAGGAAACTTTTAGGGTAACAGAAATGTTTTATACCTTGTAGCAGTGGTCATATGGTACGTACATTTGTCAAAACTCATAAAATTGTTAGGTTGTGATCTCGGGGTGGTGAGATCCAGCCCCACCTCAATTCACAGTGTCATCGTTCATCGCTGCAAAAGCCTATAAACAACCTCGATTTCTGCCAGTGAGATTGTGGCACATGCACGGAAGACAAGGGTCCCTCGGCCTTGTTCTCGGACCACAAGGTAGTTCAATTTAAAAATTAACAATAAGGTAATAAAAAATGCATTGGGAGACTAAAATGCTGTTTGCTGGCTGCACAGTGAAGGTGTGGTGTTTCTCAGCAGGGACACTCCCTTGTCTGGGCAGAACGATTGTGGCCCCGAACCGCTCAGCACACGGCCTTAGCATCTCTGCACTGATGTCCCAAGTCCCTGTGACGACAGGAAAAGCCCACACAGATTTCCAGATGTGCCGCCCCTGGTGAGAACCAAGCCCTGCCACAGCCCTCGCCACTCGGGATGAGATCCACATTCCGATAGGACACCAAGGCCTCTGCTGCCTCCCCCACTGGCCTCCCACTCACACACACTAGCTGCACCCCACTCCCTCTGCTCCAGGTCCTGGCATGGCCCCCGTCCTGTTGCCACCTGACCTTCCTTTAACCTGGATGGCTCCTCCTTACCCATGACATCGAGAGATAGTGAGAAGTCATCCCCCTGGGAGGCTTCCTCGACCCCCACCAGCCAGGCCCCCTCCCACATAGCCCTCACCCCCCTCATGGTGGCTTCCTGTCCGTTGGTCCGTGCATCCGACTCCATTGTAATTCTCTGTAGCGTGCAGGGTACGACCATTGCCACCTCGATGCCCAGACGGCATACGGCACATGCCTGGCGCTCAGTGAATCTAGCGCTCGTTGTGCGCCCCTCCGAGTTACAGAGCACACAGCATTCCCGAGTCCAACGTGGAGGTACATGCGGGAGCGGGGAAGACCCCTCGAAGGGTCTGCGACACCCAAAGAAGACAAAGCAGCCCTCCCACAGGTGACTCGCTCACGGACACTGATGAGTTTTGCCTTGTGTGAAAGATGGTGGTTTTTTTCTGCACCCCCGTTTGGACTCAGGGCGCTACCGCCCTGGTTGAGACCCACATCACCTCCCACTGAACCCCCCGCAGGAGCCTCTCAGTCACTGGCCTCCCATGTCCAGTCTTGAAGCAGACAAACACGGGACGACCTCACTCCCGGCTTCAAGCCCTCCACGAACTGCCCGTGGTAGCGGCCAGCACCGGTCTGAGCTGTGGCTGCTACGGGGTCCCACGGGGCCAGCCCTGCCTCCAACCTCACAGCCATCCTCGCCCACGCCTGGCTCCCGTGCACTCACCCGGCGGCCGCACGATGGCTTTCCCGAGGCTGGCCACTCTGTCCTCTGAAGACAGTGAGCTGAGGGCATGTGTCCCTAGCCCTTGACACGTGAGCTGCTCAGATCGGGGTGCTTGGCCTGAGAAGTGGCCGAGAGGAGGCCTGGGGCACTGGAGGGGACCCCAGCTGCCCTGATGCTCACTCGCTCGCTCCCACCAGCATCTGACCAAGCACCTGTCTGGCCTCCTCCTGGGTGTGCCGTTTCGAACAGCATCTCCCCTTGTCCGTCTGCCCACCCGCCTCTCCACCGTGCCCCCTGGAAGGTCCCACTCCCCCAGCCTCTGTACTCCTCCTTTCCTTTTCCTTCTGGCTTCAGTGCCCCATGCCCCTTCCCTCCAGGGTCTCTTCCCTCCCAGTCCTGGCCCTGGTGCAGGCACCTCCCCTCAGGATTTCATTCTCCTTCAGGTGCCCCTACCTGCAGGTTTCCAAAGCAGGCCCACGAGGCTACCCCTTAGCCTGCGTGCTCTGGGAAGGGACAAGACCACTCGGCTGGATCAGGCACCCCTCCTGTCTTGCCCACACTGTGTGCCTAGGGTTTTGAGCACCTCTGCCCACAGCTGGAACAGGCCCAGGTCATGGGCTGCTGGATGGACGGATGAGCAGATGGGGGAGCCTGATCAAGGGGGCTGTGGCAGAGGGGAGGAATTGACGACTTGTGGCCATTTAATGACCAGCCAGAGCCATGCAGCGGTGGAGTCGGGGCTGAACAGGCAATAAAACCAAAGACTGGTGAGAAACACGGAGGAGGTGGCCATGCAGACCTTCCCCAGCCACAGATGGCAGGAGCCGAATACACATGATGGCGGCACGGCCCAGGTGTGCTAAGGGGTTAAGAGGTGCAGACAGTGCAGTGGGAGTGGTGTTTACTGGAAGACCTGCCCTTCGAGGGTGGGGGTGGGGCGGGGGTGGGGCTTGCTGCTGTGTGCAGCAGGTGGTTGGAGTTGAGGAAGTTGTGACACCCTGCAGGGCATGAGCAGGTGTGGCTCAGGAGGCAGTGACGCAGCCGTCCGGGGCCAGTGTGTTTTGTGGTCTGTTCAGCGGGTGCAATTTTTGCCGTTTTCACATTTCCCTTGGACATATTTGCACATAAACAAACCAAACCTGCCTTATGCTCAAATTGTTCCCAAATATATCCATCCCACTGAAACAATGCACACCTGTTCGTTGAGGATTGTCTTGTTCAACCAGCTGCTTGACAACATGACAAGCTAAGGGTCCCAGCTGCACCAGACAAGAGCACCTCCACTCACCTGTGCCTGAAGCGCAATGTTCGTCCACTCGAGGCCCAGGGACCCAGGCTGAAGAGGGTTTCCTGGGGCCCTACGGCTCCCCGCAGCGGCCAACGGGGGGTGGCGGAAGAGGCTGACGAGAAGACGGCTCAGGGCGAAGCAGTTGTCCACCACCCCCACCCAGCAAATGAGCTTAATCGAGGAAGGTCTTGTGTCGGGAAACCCAGGCCCCCACGGGACGTTCGAAGGAGACCGGGTTTGAGAAGTTCTGTGTTTTCGACGCAGCTGAAGGAGAGACAAGAGAAGACAATCCGTCAAGCCAGGCAGAAAGGCTCGCCAACAGCGTCAGCAGAAGAAGACGCTTCCCCAGGGGCAAGCCTGTCACTGGGATCTGGCAGGAGTCCAGGCAGCGGACAGGCAGGCTGGAAAAGCTGACCCCGAGTCCAGAGCCCAGGTGCCCAGCTGGGGACTAGGCTGCAGGCCCCAGAGCCAGGGCGGCCCCTGGGCCCAGGGAAGGGAGGCGTGAGTGCCACCACAGAGGGGCTGGGCTCTTGTCCCTTGCCGAGCCTGATATCCGACACTCGGCCTGGTGACCTTCCCAGTACAAGCCAGTGTGTGCCCTCATCCTGAGACCGTCCCGCTCCTGCACATGGTTAGGGCCACCTGTCCTCCGGCAGCACCGGGCTCAGGCAGCTGGAGTCTGGAACCGTGACCAGGTGTTGGACGCCACGTGCAAGCTCTGACCTCAGCACTGACGCTCAGGGATCATCAGACCCTCAAGGGTGGGTGTGATGACTCCCAGTCCACAGATGACAAGGCCTGGCCTGCAGTGACCACACAGTCCCAGTGCCACCTAGCCACGAGAAGGCAAGCTCCAGAGCGGGCCCAAGACCGGGCCCTCGGCACCTCCCCACTTTCCTCTGTGTTCTCAGAGAATCCTGATGAAAACTCCTTTTGAAGTATCTAGTTCCGTTGTGCTGAGCGAAGTAAGGGCTGGGGCAAAGGCTGATTCAGTCATCCGCTCAGGAGCCCGGTCTGCCCTGGGCTGTGGGGCACTAGCGTCCCAGGGCGTGGAAGGAACACGGTGCCCTAAGGAGACCGGTGAGGGGTGGGGCAGCGCCTGGGGAGGGGCTGCGGTCCACAAAGGCACAGAGCCCCCGGGGGGGGGGGGGTCGCTGTTGAGGGGCCGGCAGAGGTTGGACTCTTCCTGGGGGCTGAGGGAGCAGGTGGGGTGCACTGGCGGGCCCCGCAAGGATGGAAAGTGCTTGCACTGGACTCAGGCGTAACTACACAGGCTGCTCGCCTAGGCCTCAGATGGCAGGAGGGCGAAGGGGCCGCATCACCCCATCGAGCAGACGAAGGACTAGATGCACAGAAGCGCATAAAGCCAGAAGCGGGCCTGTGACCCCTCAGTGCTGCTGAGGGGAGGCCCCTGACGCGTGGCTCAGAGCCAAGGTCTGAAGAAGGAGGAATCAACCGAGGGTCAGGGCTGGGGGCTCTGCGGTTGAGCCCTGGAGTCTGGGGTCTGCAACCCCACCACACGCCTCCAGCGCCCCCCGCTTTGGGCCTCTGAGTTCCTAGCCAGCAGGCCGGCCCCACTCTCCCCTCCTGGCCACCTTCCAAATAATATTTGTAACTGACAAGCTCCAGACCGACAGAGGCCTCTCGGTCTCCCCTCAGCCCTCCATGAGGTGACTAAGGGACCCCTGCGGTTGGTGACCAAGTCACAATCCCAGAAGACTCTGCCTCTAGCCAAGACCTGGAGACATTTTCCCTGTGGCCCCTGCTCCCGGCTCCGGCTGGCAGGGCCCTGGGCCACCAGCAGATGTGTCTGCTCTGTCCCAGGGCCATCCGCAGTCCTAAGGGGACTCCATCAGGAGGGGACAGCGGCCCCGCCCAAGCCCAGGGGCACATCCTCAGACACTCAGCAGGCCAGTCAGCACCTGGCTGTTTCTGCGGCTAGGCATCATATCTTCTGCAGCTTCCCCGTGAGAATTCCTCTAGAAAAAAATGTTTTTATAAAGGTTGAATAAAAATGCATTCATTTATTTACTGAGCACCTACGATGAGCCAGGGCCCGTGCTGGATGCTGGATGCAGAGCAAAGTACGCTGTGGCCCTCATCCTCTCTGAGCGGAGCCCAGATCCCGTGGGGGCGGGGGGGGGGGCGCCGTGGTAGAGGCTGCACTAGAAGGGGTGAGGCTGGAGGCAGGAAGAGCAGGCCAGACACTAGGCTGCCTGCACCAAGCTCCAAGCCTGAGAGCTGGAAAGGTAGGAAGACTGGACTGACCACGGAGACCCAGGGGCCCCGGGGAGAAACCCGGCGCTGGACACGGAGGGCGGTAGGAGGTGGTGGCTCGAACCATCCCAGGGACTCTTACAACAGTGCTTGGCACACAGGGAGCACCCACGAAGAGCGGCCACGGCCATTTCGTTGTCTGAAGTGAAGGAGACCAGAGGGAAGGGAGGCGCCCGCAGCAGCAGACTGGGCAGATCCCTCCCGGAGCTCCTGGCCAGCGACAGGATGCGGCCCGACGTTGTAAATGGCCACAGCGGGCAGTGTGGACATGATGGTGCAGCCAAGATTGCCAGGCCAGGTGCTGGCCAGGGGCGGCGTGGCTCCTGCCCAGGGTCTGTCTCCCACACCCCGAGGGGCAGCACACAACAGCCTGTCTGTGTGGACGGAGGCAGAAGGGTTGTGGGCAGCGGGTTCCAGGTTAAAGGTCCCTGTTCTTTAAAAACTTTTTGCCTTGAAAACATGGCTTTTACTCCCTAGAGGGCTTGCCAAGCTGGTGTGCTGAGCTGAATCTCAGGAAGCAAATGCAAATGGGAACAAAGTATGCAAAGCCAGTGACCTGAAACCAGAAGTGGGGACTCCTGACTCAGCATAAGCAAGTGGGGACACTGAAGGTGTGTGTGCAGTGAGTTCCTAACGAGCCCGTGAGGGATGCAGACCGAACCCTGCGTGGGGTCAGGAAGTGAGGCTGCTGTCCCGTTGCTCAGACGGAAGAGCAGGGAGAGGGCAGGGGAGACAGCCCGTCATCTCTCAGTCCCCAGCTCCCGCTCCCCAAACGCGTCCTCCAAGGTCACGTGGATAAAGCTTTGAGTGAAGCTCTTGCTCTCTGCAAACTCTTGCTCTGGCCCCAAACCCAAGCCCAATAGATCTGGGCACCAAAGGACACTCGCATACTCGACAGAACAACCAAAAGGTAAGAAAATTGGAACAAGAGGGCGCCTGGGTGGCTCAGTTGGTTAAGCGACTGCCTTCGGCTCAGGTCATGATCCTGGAGTCCCGGGATCGAGTCCCACGTCGGGCTCCCTGCTCAGCGGGGGGTCTGCTTCTCCCTCTAACCCTCCCCCCTCTCGTGCTCTCTGTCTCTCATTCTCTCTCTCTCAAATAAATAAAAAATCTTGAAAAAAAAAAAAGAAAAGAAAACTGGAACAAGGGCGCCTGGGTGGCTCCATCGGTGAAGCGTCTACCCTCAGCTCAGGTCATGATCCTGGGGTCCTGGGATCGAGCCCCATGCTGGGCTCCCTGCTCCTTGGGGAGCTTTGCTCCCCCTGCTTGTGCTCTCTCTCTAACAGATAAATAAAATCTTAAAAAAAAAAATTGGAATGAAGAGGAAATGAGAGGGCCAGGAGCAGGTGAGGCCGGGAGCAGGAGAGGCCGGGGCAGGTGAGGCCGGGAGCTGGTGAGGCCAGGGGCAGGTGAGTCTGGGGCAGGAGAGGCCGGGGCAGGAGAGTCTGGGGCAGGAGAGGCCGGGGCAGGTGAGCGCAGAGCCAGGAGAGGAACCTAGGCTCACCAAGTCTGCTGCCGCAGCTGTACTCAAAGAGGCTTAGGGCAGAGGCCTGGGGCCAGAGCCCGGGACCGGGTGGTGGGGCCTGCAGTCTGGGAAGGGGATGGGGCGCCTGCTCCCCGTCTCAGCAGCACACACCCAAGCCTTGACACAAGACCTTTGCCCAAAGCTCCACTTCCTCCCTACCAAGCTGGTGTTGTAACCAGCAGCTGCAGCGTGCTTACCAGAAGCCTGGAGGCTGTCCCTGCTTTTGCCCACGCCCCAAATCCCTCCGTCCAGTGGCCGCGAATTTCCCTCAGCTCTGCCCAGTCTCCCTGCCTCCGCGGCACTGCCCGCGGCTGCTTGGGTGACCACAGTGGCCCCCTTCCTGCCTGCTCCGCAGCTCTTTCCCCACCGAGCCATCCCCGCGCTGCCTCCCTTACAGCCCGTCCAGGACTGAGCAAGACCCTCAGGATGAAAACGAACTCCGATGCCAGAGCCAGGACCTGCCCCCCGCCCCCGCACATACTGCCCCTCCGTCTCCAGCCCCACCTGCAGCTCCTTCCGTGGAGCACCCTGCCCTGCGGGGCCAGAGGGCTCTTCCCACCCCGACCCCTCCTCCACCAGCGTCCACTTCCCCAGAGGAGGCCGCTCTGGGCCCACTGCGGCCAGCTGCCTGCCAGGCTTTCTCCCCGCACCGCGCGGTGATCGATGCCCAGCTGCTCCCCACTCCGGGCCAGGCCCATAAGGCATGGACAGCGCCTGAGTATGACCAGCGCTAAATCCCCAATTTCTTTTTTTCCTGTTCTATTTTTTAAATTTTTTATTTTAATTCCAGTGTGGTTACCATACAGTGTGCTGCTAGTTTCAGGTGTACCATATTGTGATTCCAGCACAGGACCTGCCACTAGCCGGGGCTCCGAACACAGTTTTGGGAGAGGACGGAAGCGCTGGTACCCGATATAGATGGCACGTCAGTCAGATTTCTCGGGTATGAAGATATTTATTTTCAGGAACTGGTTCATACAATTGTCCATACCTGCAGGCCAGTGGCCTGGACACTGAGGCAGGGCCTCCGGGACAGCACTGAGGCCAACATGCTCTTTTCCTGGAAAACCCCAGCTTTCTGCTCTTAAGGCCTTCAGCTGATTAGATGAGGTCTGCCCACACGATTGAAGGTGACCTCCTTGACTTAAAATCAACGACTGTGGATGTTAATCACACTACAAAACACTTTCACAGCAATGTCTGAACCAAGGTTTGACCAAGCACGTGGGCACCCAGCCACGCTGAGCCATCAATTTAACCAGCCCAGATGCATCAACCCCAGGAGAGGCCAACAGTGAAGCCAGGCTGGATGGTACAGGCGACCCGGAAGGCCGAGAGAGGCTCGTTTTCCCACGCCAGAGGATGGGATGTCCTACAAACAGCAGAGGGTGGTGAAGAGACGTCCGGCCAGGCCTCCAGGGCCAGGGCGACTCAGCCAGGATCACAGCGTAGGGTGTCGGAGGAGGGTGGGGGCAGGCCCCCACTGTGAGGTCCAGGTAGAATGTTCAACTCAGGCTGCCTCCAAGCCCATCCTCGCCCCACCTGCCCACCAGGAGCACGCCCTCAGGCTTAGACCTGGGCTTCGCTGTCCCCTCCGCCTGAGCACAGATGGCTACAGAGCCAGTGGAGACCCCTGGGACACCGCCTCGCTTAACTCCCAAGGTCAGGCCCCCCAGGATTGCTGTGTAGATAGCTTTTTAAAAAGAGAGCGTGGTGAGGACTCATAGGTCTGAATTCTCGGAACCTGACAACCTGACGAGGGGCATGTCTTGGGTTCTTGAAGGACCACAGGCACGAAAATTCAAGGAGTCAGAGAACAGAGGTGTGGGCACAGAGGGCTGCCATGGGGGACTTGGAATAGGGGAGCCTGAGTCGCCAGAAATGGAAAGTCCAAGCTATAGAGAGCCAGGTGCTTGGACCAGGGAGCTCCTGGGCCGGCAGTCAGAGAAAGGCTTTGAGCACCCGGGTTGGAAGAAAGTGGGGCCAGCGTCCAGGTATGGAAGGTAGAATGTCCCCAGGAGAAGACTGACAGGCTAAATCCAGGTGTGCCCAACCTCCCAAGGAAAGGGCCCCCTGGCCAGGAAGGTGCGCGATGAGCTTTCATTCAACAGCTACTCACTGGTCACCTACCTGTTGTGCCCCTGGGCCCTTTGCGGGCTGCTGGGGAAGTGCCCAACCCCCAGCCTCACCGTGAAGTGAGGCAAACGGAGCCAGCAGCTACCAGCACAGAGCCGGGCAAGTGCCACAGTAGAGACATGGCCTCAGGGAAGCCTAGAGAGCAGGGCTGAGCTTGCTGGGGCGGCAGGAAGCTGGACAGAACAGGCACCTGCAGAGTGAATGTGGCCCAACAGAGGAAGCGTCGGTGATTCCAGGCCAGGGCAGGACCTGGGCACAGCCTGGAGGCAGGCAGAGCGGAGAGATCAAGGAGGGGGGCACAGCCTCTGACCTCACAATACCCAGAGCCCACTGGGCCCGCCTTGCGACTCGCAAACGCTGGTGCCCTCCTCCAACCCGGGCAAGGCCCGGGGCCCTGGGCAGTCTCCAGGTGCAGTGCCCTCCCTTGGGCGGCACCCGTCCCACTGCCCCGGGGCATGTCTCTACTCACCAATTACGAGGGGCTTCGGCATCAGATCGAGAGGCTGGTGAGGGAGAATGAGGAGCTGAAGAAGCTGGTACGGCTCCTTCGGGAGAATCACGAGCTCAAGTCGGCGATCAAGACACAAGCGGGTGGCCTGGGCATCAGCGGGTTCAGCTCGGGGCTTGGCGAGGCGGCGGCCAGCCCTCCTCAACGCCCGGGAAACTGTAAGACAGTGAGGAGGGAGGGTGGGTCTCAGGAAGCCCCGGAGAGAGGGCACAGACAGGAGCCACCTGCTGGGACAGGGGCCCCAGCAGGTGGGCGGTGGGGGGGGGGCACACGGGCCACAGGGGTGGAAGTCCCCCCCGCCCCGATGGCCGGAGCCCGGCCTCTGCTCCCCTCAGCCGGACTTCCAGGCAGCCCCAAAGACTGAGAACTTCCTAGCTCTGGAATCCAAATGTGCTGCGCCACTGGGCCCAATACGTCACTCCCTTCGGCCTCCCCGCCCTCAGCACCCCCATTCCTCTGCGCCTAGAGGTGGCCAGGAGGCGGACAACAGCCCAGGTCCAGGAGCCAGGGTCAGAGGCCAGGGTGCGAGCTGAGCTCTGGGAGGCATTAGTGTGTGACCGAGCCCTGGGGCCGCAGAACATCTACAGGTCAGGGTGACACAGAAGAGGCAGGGAAGCCACGAGTGAGACGTGGGGCCTGAGCCAGGACGGCTCCCAGAGGCCAGCAGGCCAGGGACGCGGCACAGCTGGGTGCGGCGATAGGAACAGGGAGGTGCGGGAGGGACGGAAAGCAGGGGCGGAAACCGGCTGGCACTGAAGATAACGGAGGGAGACTCTGGCGGTGGCCGTGTCCCAGGGCAAGGCAGTAGGAGTCAGTGGCTGACTGCATCAGCCAAGGTCACACTGGGTGGCGAGCAGGTGATAAAATCCTGTGGTTGTCACAGCACACCCTCCCCTCCCTACAGCGTCCTCCCTGTGCCAGAGAAGGCCGAGCGCCCGCCGTTCCTGTCACAGGCCCTGCAGCCCGCCCTCCGCAGGCCCCTCTGGCCCCAGGCAGGCCTGGAACTACCCTTGTCCCCCGAAAGGAGGACTCCGCTCTTTCGCTGTCCCTGCCGACTGGGCCCCTGCAGCTTGACAGCGGACCCCGACACTCAGTGGTAGTGGTTCTAGAAGGGTCATGGGTGGCTTCCTAAGTGCCACATCCTTCCAAAGCTCTGCATGGGATTCGGGACTGATAACGCCCCTCCTGCTGAGTTCCGAGAGCACCCGCGGCCAGGGCATCCACCCCCCGCTCGCGTCAGGCCCCACTGCTCCCAGGTTGGCTCAGGCCTGCCCTCCACCGCCAGCCCTCCTATCACCACTGGCTTCAGTCCCCTACCAGAAGTGGAGGTCCCTGCACAGGGTCTGGCAGGCCCAGCGACTCCCTGGCACTCAGCTCAGTCTAAACCACAATGTTTCTGACTAAGAACTGGCCTTTCCACCAGGATGCTAAACGCTGTCAGGTCTGTGCTCCTGCCCCTACAGTGCCACTTCCGGCTCGAGGCCTCCTTCCCCTGACTCTTGAAAGCTGCCTCCCTCGGATCCCTACCCACTGGTTTCCCTGCTATTCAACCTGGCTGTTCATCCAACCCACCCTCACACCCCCCCATACTGACCACAAGAACACAGGCCCCTCTCCTTTGAAAGGCTTTCCTATAAGGACGGAGACAACAGGCTGAGAAAAATAAAGACCGGGGGAGGAACAAAATTTAAGAAATCTCAAAGTTTAAGAAAAAAGTAAGTCTTCTCCTTTTAGGCTTGATTCTTAAAAGAATCCTTGGACCACTTCAGGTTTTCCACCTCCTGGAGGATCCAGCTTAGACGGTTAGGAAGGCTTTCTGAAGGTGAGCCCCATAGTGACGGGAAGACATTACAGGATGAAGAGCACCTCATGCAAAGGGTAGGACCAGGGGCCTGCAGGAACCTGAAACAGCGGTGTGGTTAAAGCCCAGGCTGCGTGTGTGTGAGTGTACTGTGTATGAGTGTCCGTGTGGTTGTACCTGTGAGTGTGAGTGTCCGTGTGGTGGTTGTACCTGTGAGTGTGGGGGTGTCAGGGCCGGTGAGAGGTGAACAGCGTGGTAACGAGGTCAGCAAAGGTCAGATCAGCAAGGACAACAGGGGACTTGCTCTTAAAGGCAGCAAGCAGTGCCGGGAGGTTCCTGGCAGAGTGACCAGCTTTATGCTTCAGAAAGATCACTCCTGCTGCAGTGGGAACGGGCTTCGAAGGGGACCAGGGCGAGACAGGGAGCCTGCGGAGGCTCTCACAGTCATCCGGGTGGGAGCCCATGGTGGGAATGCGGGGTGCGGAGAAATCAACTTGAGTTATTTAAGAAAATGAAGTGCCTGGATGTGAGGGATGGAAGAGGGAGTTCCGGCAGAGGTGGCCAGGTGACGGGTGCTGTGACCTCCTGAGACCGCAGAAGTCTCCGTCCCCTTACCAGCCCAGGAGGACCCCTGCAGTGGCCTCACAGGAACTTTCTCTGGCTACTTCCTTGTGCTGCCTTCTCCCCTGCCCACTCCTTGTGACTTGCCTCTCTCGTGGAATCAGGCTTCCGTTCTTGATTTGCTCTTGTGAACTCAGCCTCCAGTTCCTCTTTCTGGGATCCCTTGTGCTCTGTGTCCTCCTAAACCCTGCGGTTCCCAGCTCTGGCCGCGCCCCCCCCCCAGAAGGGCTGCAGGAGGAAACACAGCCTGGGCTTGTGGGTGCTCATAAGCGGCCCAGGACCACCCTGGCTGGGAACCCACATGACACCTGCGTGGAGCAACCACAAATCTGACGCTCCGGGAGAGGTCAGGGCCAGAGGGAGAAGGTTCAAGAGTTGATCCCTGAAGCCACAGGAGGGGTGAGGCCAGCCAGCAGGGGAGCACAGAGACAAAACCTCCATGTGTAAGGTCACGGAGGCACAGCTTCGAGGGGACGGGGCATCAGCAGGGTGCGAGCTGCGGAGGGGGGCAGGCAGGAGAAGCGCTAAAGACGTGGGGGGCCTCTGACGACCCGGTGGGAATGAGCCTGGTTAGACTTGAGCCCCACCAGACGCAAGAGGCCCACGCCGTGAGGGCAAGAGCGACGCGTGCCAGAGGGGACAGATAGGGGCTCGGTGCCCGCTTCCGAAGCGTGGCCGCGGGCGGGCGGCAGCTAGACCAGGAGCTGCAGTCAAGCTGCGCAAGCCAGCAGAGACCGGAGCTTGTTACCTTGAGGCGGGAAGAAGCCCAGAAAGACGCTGGAAGGTGCGGAAGAGAACAGGGACACTTCCCAGAGGGGAGGAGGGCAGGAGGCTGAGGAAGCTCCAGAACCGTGGCTTCCATCTTCCCGGTAAAAATGACATTCTCTGAGAGCTGAAGAGGAGAACGGGCTGAAACGGAGTGAGCCCGGTGGAAGGAACTGAGGGCGACCCCAGTACCTCTGTGGGTCCGGGTGGGGAGCTCGATGCTGCGGCTAGCGTCTTGTGGACCCTAAAGGCAGTGGCCACCAACCTGCCCCAGCAGCCCTGCCTGGGGCTGGGGGAGGGGCGGCGGGGACGCTCACTCGCTGGCTGTGGGTAATTGGAACAGCCCGCGATGACATTGATGACATCATGGCTGTGGCCGCAGGAACCTCACAGGGAAAAAACAGGAGCCAAGAGGTTCAGGCCTGGCCCCATGAACGTGGCAGGCGGCGCGAAGAGCCAGGTTGGGATTAGGACTTCCAGGCCTCAGGCTCCCGGGGGTGGGGGGCTCCGTTGCTCTTTCCGCCTGGCCCCTTCCCCCACTCCTCCCTCACCCAAGGCCGTTCTGGTCCCCAGCCCCCACTGCCTGCTGCCCTCTCTGTCCTCTCTTGGGGGCTGCAGGCTGCGGGAAGCTTCCTGAGACGGGGACAGCCCACTTCCTCTTTCCGGAAGGGCCTCTCACCACCCCTGCTCCCCACCTCCCTGCCCCTGCGCTTCCCCCAAACCAGGGGCTTCCTTCCTGCCTCAAAGTCTGTCCATCCTCTCAGGGCCTTCTCCGACGTCCCCAACCCTCGCCCATCCCTCCTCCGTAAGAACCCCAGCTGCCCCCCAAAACTCTGCTCACACCCCTCTCCCTCTCAGGTCCAGGGTCCCCAGGACGCAAACCCACCCCAGGAGCTGACGCTCAGCACCCTAGATCTATCCTCCCAGGACCCGTCCCCCTCGGGACCTGTGCCCCTCGGGCCCGTCCTCCTCCTCGGGACGGTACCCCACCCGCGCTCCAGGACCCACCACCCCTCAGGGCCGGTCCCCTCTCTCAGGACCAGTCATCAACCCCCCTCGCTCTTTCTCCCTTCCCGCCGCCTCAGCGCTCTTGGAACCCTCAGCTAGCGCCCCTGCGCTCACCGATCCCCCCTCTGTGCACCCAGCCACCCACTCCACCCTCCCGGGTCAAAACTCACAGCCCCGGGGCCCTAGCCCCGCCCCTACGCGGAGCCCCGCCTCCGCCTCGGTCTCCCGCGGGAACCTGACTCCGCGAGCCCGCTGTCTGCACGCCGGGGGCGGGGTCCGAGGCGGGGGGCCGCGACGGGGGGCGGGGCGGGGGCGGGGTCCGAGGCGGAGGGCCGCGGCGGTGGGCGGGGCGGGGCGGGGGCGGGGTCCGAGGCGGAGGGCCGCGGCGGTAGGCGGGGCGGGGCGGGGGCGGGGTCCGAGGCGGAGGGCCGCGGCGGTAGGCGGGGCGGGGCGGGGGCGGGGTCCGAGGCGGAGGGCCGTGGCGGTAGGCGGGGCGGGGCGGGGGCGGGGTCCGAGGCGGAGGGCCGCGGCGGTAGGCGGGGCGGGGCGGGGGCGGGGTCCGAGGCGGAGGGCCGCGGCGGTGGGCGGGGCGGGGGCGGGGGCGGGGTCCGAGGCGGAGGGCCGCGGCGGTGGGCGGGAGGCCTGTGGGGGGCCTGGCGCTCCACCACCACGCCCCCACCAGCCCGGGACCGAAGTGGGGCGGCTGCGCGAAGCAGGGGCTGCCGCTGGGAGGAGCAGGTTGGGGGTGGTCAGCAGTTCAGTAAAGCAGTTTAAAAACATTGTAAAGTGCGGGGGCCTGGGTGGCTCAGTTGGTTAAGAGACTGCCTTCCGCTCAGGTCATGATCCTGGAGTCCCCGAACCGAGTCCCGCATGGGGCTCCCTGCTCAGCGGGGAGCCTGCTTCTCCCTCTGACCCTCCCCCCATGTACTCTCTCTCATTCTCGCTCTCTCAAATAAATAATAAATAAATAAGTCTTAAAAAAAGACATTGTAAAGGGCATTTGTAAATCTAAGACATTTGCTTGTCTAACTTTAATTGTCCAGTGTAACACACCTTCCTGGACCCTAAATAATTGTTACATGTAAAATAAATATAAACGCAGTGAATCTAAAACTCTCTTTAAGGTTCTAATACTGTATCTAAACCTGGGAAGATTTCAAGATTTAGATTTACAAATCTAAATCAATTAAATATAAATTATAAAAAGATGCAGGGGGCTGGTGGCTGGCTCAGTGGTGGAGCACATGACTGATCTGGAGATTGTGGGCTTAAGCCCCATGTTGGATGTAGAGATTAAAAATAAAGTCTTTTTTTTAAAAATCCATCAGGCCCCTGGGTGGCTCAGGCAGTTAAGCCTCAGACTCTAGGTTTCTGCTCAGGTCATGATCTCTGGTGGTGGGATCTGTGTGGGGCTGTGCTCAGGGAGGAGTCCCCTTGAAATTCTTTCCCTCTGCTCCTCCCTGCATCGGTGCATGGTGCTCTCTCTCTCTCTCTCTCCAATAAATAAATAAATAAAATATTTTTTAAAAAATCAATCAATTAGGGGCACCTGGGTGGTTCAGTCATTAAGCATCTGCCTTTGCCTCGGGTCCTGGGATCAGCCCTGCATCGGGCTCCCTGCTCGGCTGGAAGCCTGCTTCTCCCTCTCCCTCTGCCTGCCACTCCCCCTGCTTGTGCGCGCTCTCTCTCTCTCTCTCTCTCTCTCTCTCTCTCTCTCTCGAGCGCGCGCGCTGTCTCCCTCTGTCAAATAAATAAATAAAATCTTTAAAAAATAAATCAATTAAATGCAAATTATAAAAAGATTAAACCATCACATGTATACTTGCATTAGAACACAAAGCTATGAGACTGAAATGTCTAGTTGAGTTGTTATTTAGATTTCAGTTAGTTAACATACGGTGTCATATTAATCTTAGGTGTAGAACATACTGATTCAACACTTCCATTCAACCCCCTGTGCTCATCACAACAGATGCACTCCTTAATTTCCCCTTAAGGGGGAAACTCCATTTCCCCCCTCCCACTCCACCCCACCCCGGTCACCATCAGGGTGTTCTCTATCCTTAACAGTCTGTTTCTTGGTTTGCCTTTCTCTTTCTCTTTTTCTTTTTTCCCCTTTGCTCATTTGTTTCTTAAATTCCACATATGAGTGAAATCAGATGGTATTTGAGACTGAAATTTCTTAAACAGAGGCTGGTTGCAGACCCCGGGTAGAACATTCCTGTTCACACCTCATGTCATGGTTTAAGTATTACTGGTGCTCCCCAAACTCATTTCCCCATCTCGCAGCCAGATATTTCTGCCAGGTGGCTTCTGAGATTCTCATTGGTGACCCTGATGGATTGCAAACCCTGTGAAGACTGTGTCTACGACTGCAGCCACCACAGTCTTGGCCCTGAGCAGTGGACACACACTCCTCCATGCTCTGTGAGTGCATTTAGTTGGCCCCTGAACCGTGAATGTTTTTCCTGGAAACCTAAATGCCTATGACCCCAGTGAATCCTTTTTAAAATAACTTTTTGAGATATAATTCACACACCATACAATTCACGGATTTAAAGTGTGTGATTCAATAGTTTTTCATATACTCACAGGTTTTTACAAAGATCACGACAGTTTTAGAACATGTTCATCACCCCAGAAAGAAACCCTTTAGCTATGAGGTTCCTACCACCTACCCCTCTACCACTCTCAGCAACCATTCATCTACTTTCTGTTTTTATGGATTTGCCTATTCTGAATATTTCTTTTAAATGGAATCATAAGTATGTGGCTTTTGTGTCTGGTTTCTTTTACCCAGCACAGTGTTTTCAAGGTTGATCCAGGCTGTAGAGTAAACCACTACTTCCAGTTGGTATTAGGGTTTTGTTGTTGTTTCATGGATGGATAATGTGTCATTAATGGATACACCACATTTTATTCATTCATCAGTTGATGGACTTTTGGGTTGTTTCCTCTTCTGGGCCATTATGAATAACACAGCGATAAACAACCATATACGAGTTTTTGGGTGGATTTATGTTTCCATTTCTTGTGGGTATATATCCAAGAGTAGAATTGCTGGGTCATATGGTAACTGTATGTGTAACTGTTTGAGGAACTGCCGGATTGTTTCCCAAGGTGGCTGCACTATTCTTCATCCCCACCAGCAATGTACGCGTGTTCCAGTTTCTCCACACCCTCACCCATACTTATGATCTGACTTTTTTATTATAGCCCATCCCAGTGAGGGTGAAGTGGTTCTGATTTGCGTTTCCCTGATGTGTAATAATGCTGAGCATCTTTTCTGTGCTAATTGTCCATTTGTATATCATCTTTGAGAATGTTCATGCCCTTTGCCCGTTTTAAAGTTGGGCAACTTATTTTTTTATTATTGAGTTGTAAGAGTTCTTTAGAGATTCTGGGTACAGGTCCCTTATCAAATGTATGGCTCGCAAATACTTTCTCCCATTCCATGGGTTGTCTTTTTACTTTCTTGATGGTGTCTTTTGAAACACAGAAGCTTTTAATTTTGATGAAATCCATCTCATCTATTGTTTCTTTTGCTGTTCACAGTTTTGGGGCCACATATAAGAATACATGGCCAAATCCAGGGTCCTGAAAATTTACCCCGTGGTTTCTTCTAAGAATTTTATAGTTTTAGTTCTTACATTTAGGCCTTTGATCCATTTAACTTTTGTATATGGTGCGAAGTAGGCATCCAACTTCATTCTTTCACACGTGGATTCCAGTAGGGCCCATCACCATTTTTTGAAAAGATTATTCTTTCCCCCAATGAATTGTCTTGGCCCCTTGTTGAAAATCAGACCATAGATACACGGGTTTATTTCTGGACTCCCTATTCTATTCCACTGATCTATATGTCCCTCACTATGCCCGTGCCACGTAATCCTGATTACTGTAGCTTTTAGTAACTTTTGAAACCTGAAACTGAGTCCTCCAACTTTCTCCTTTCTCCCTTGCTTCCTTCCCTCTCTGTCTCTTTTTTTGCTTAGGTAGTGTAAAAGGGAGAAGTGCAGGGTGGCTAAGTGGCACCTGTTACAACGGCTTCTCTCTTTTAAAATGTGGCTTTGGCCATTCTGGGTCCTTGCAATTCCTTGTGAAATTTAGGACCAGCTTGTCAGTCCTACAGAGAAGTCAGTTTGGATTCTGACCGATTGTATAGAATCTGCAGGTGAACTTGGGGAGTATTGCTCCCCGTGATGCTTTTCCATTTATTTAGGTCTTCTTTAATTTCTTTCAAGAGCGTTTGTCATTTTCTTGGGGCGCCTGGGTGGCTCAGTTGATTAAGCATCTGCCTTCAGCTCGGGTCATGATCTCAGGGTCCTGGGATCAAGCACTATGTCCAGCTCCCTGCTCAGCAGGGAGCCTGCTTCTTCCTCTGCCCCTCACCCGGCTCGTGCTCTCATTCACTCTCTCTCTCTGTCTCAAATAAATAAATAAAATCTTAAAAAGTAAAGTTTCAGGACATCTTGCCACACATTCTGTAGAGTGTTCCAGGGGCATAGATTTAAGCAACAAGCCCAGGAACTTCCGAAGGAATGTCAGAATGTTTCTGAGGGGTCTTACAGAAGGTAGATTTAGCAGTGTGCATTAAGGACCGCTAGAATGTCTGTTTTCAGGGAGAAGAATCAATAATAAAGATTTTTGTAGGTATCATGGTCAACATCACTCATCTTCAGGGAAATACAAATCAGAACCATGACGAGATATCACCTCATACCGGTCAGAATGCCTAAAATCAACAACACAGGAAACGACAGATGTTGGCGGGGATGCGGAGAAAGGGGAACCCTCCTACACTGTTGGTGGGAATGCAAGCTGGTGCAGCCACTCTGGAAAACAGCGTGGAATGAAAATAGAGCTACCCTATGACCGGGCAATTGCACTACTGGGTGTTTACCCCACAGAATACAAACACACTAATTCAAAGGGATACACGCCCCTCCTATGTTTATAACAACATTATCTACAATAGCAAAGATATGGAAGGAGCCCAAGTGTCCATCGACAGATGAACGGATAAAGAAGATGCAATACACACACACACAGAGTGGACTATTACTCAGGTATAAAAAAAGAATGAAATCTTGCCATTTACAATGACGTGGATGGAACTAGAGAGTATTATGCTAAGCGAAATAAGTCAGAGAAAGACAAATACCGTATGATTTCACTCACATGTGGAATTTAAGAAGCAAGCAAATGGAAAAAGAAAGGAAGGAAGGAAGAAAAGAAGAGAAGAAAAGAAAAGAAAAAAGAAAGAGAAAGGCAAACCAGGAAGCAGAATCTTTTTTTAATTTTTTTTAAAGATTTCATTTATTTCAGAGAGAGAGAGAATGAGAGATAGAAAGCACGAGAGGGAAGAGGGTCAGAGGGAGAAGCAGACTCCCCGCCGAGCGGGGAGCCCGATGTGGGACTCGATCCCGGGACTCCAGGATCATGACCTGAGCCGAAGGCAGTCGCCTAACCAACTGAGCCACCCAGGAAGCAGCATGTTAACTCTAGAGAACACACTGATGGTCGCCAGTGCAGGGGGAGGGGGAACAGGTGATAGGGATTAGGGTTAAGGCTGCGCTTGTCCTGATGAGCACCAGGTGATGTGTGCACGTGTTGACTCACTCTATTGTACCCCTGAAACTAATATTGCGGTGTATGTTAACTACACTGGAATTAAAATTAAAAACCTAATAAAAAAAAAAGTCTTATGCAGTAGAATTATTTGTCATTGGGAAAACTGGAATCAATTTGCATGCCCAAGGATTGGAAGAGGCTCAAGGAACCGCGGCACAGGCCTGAGCCCGAGCCTGGCAGCCACAGCAAGCGCTGCTCTCGGAGAAGGGTGGCCGGAGGCCATCCCGCAAGAACCCGGGGGGGGGGGGGGGGGGGGGGGGGGGGGGGGGACACGTAAGGACAAGGAGGGATAAGGCTGCCACCTGTTGGTACGTGGCCCTGGAGCTAAGAACAGATTTTACATCTTTAATGGTTGAAAGAAAATCAAATAATAGTGTTTCCAGACATGCCGAAAGTACACGAAATTCAAATATGAGTGTCTGTGAATAAAGTTTGGTTGCTGCGGATCCACGTTTGTTTCCGTGTCGCCTGCGGCCGCTTTGCCCACACAGCGGCTGGGCTGAGTTGTTACAACGGAGACGAGACACGGCCTGCAAAACTGGAAATGTGTACCACCAGCCCTTAATAGAAAAGGTTCGCTGACCCCTGGTTTATAAAACGTGTGGAGAAAGTCTTCAAGGCAACACGGAGCTTTGTATTATGACTAACAGTGCGGTGAGAGGACTAGAGGTTTCTAATCTTACATTCACTTTTCTGTAGCCCCGTTCTTTCTCTGCAGTGAGCACGTATGGCTCTTAGAACAACAACAAGGGTAGCAGTTTTCGATTAAAACCTTCCCCGCACCCTCCCCCCAGCTTCTGCGGCCCTAGGGGTCTTCTCCCCCACAACAGTGCTCATTCAAGGGCACCGTCCTCAGGAACCCAAGGGAAATGGGCTCTCAGGCCCCGACACAGGAATCCAGGAGTGTGAAGCCGCATGTCTGGGCCAACCCGCACTCTTGAACCCGCATTTACTGTTCCCAGAGATGCTGTGCCTATTTTAGCCCTGGCCTCCCTGAGGGCCCCCCACCTGGGGAGGCTATCCCCACAACAACAGTGGGCAGGAGGCCGGGACCCACTGCTCCCTACCAGGGAATGGATGGGTCAACTTGGCAACCTGGGGGGCCAGCCGCCAGAAGACGCTCCTCAGTGAGGGGTCAGCTGCTCAGAGCAGCGGGCACATCTGAGGGGTGGGCCGCTGTGGAAGGTCCCTATGACCCGGGGACAGGTGTTCAGAGAAGTGAGCCTGGAGGAGCAGACGGAGAGACAAAAGGGGGTCTGCGGAGGGGCCCCTCAGAACCCCCTAAGGTAGAAAGCCATTGTCTGGCCCACCTAAGAGATGAGGCTCAGAGCTGGTCAGCTCCTCAGAGGCAGACAAGCACCCTGGCCTAGGCCCTTTCCTCAATGGGCCTGCCTGGGGTCTCAGTGCTTTCTCTGTGTCCCCCCCAGGTGTCTTCCTGCCCCCGTCCCCTGCAGCAGCAAATGAGCCTATCCTGGATGAAGTGGGGATTATAACTCTGGCGCCCCTGGCCGACATGCTGAACAGCCCACAGCCCAGCCCCGCAGCAGGCCCCATCGTGAACCCCCTGATGGGCCCCCTCAACACACTGCTGCCTGGCCCAGGGTCCATGTCACAGAGCATCCCACTCACCAGCCTCCTGAGCAGTCCCCTGAGCAGCCACCTGACTGGCCCCATGGCAGTGCCTCCAGCAGGCACACTGACCAGCTCCCTGGGTCTGCCTTCAACTGGCCCCCTGAGCAGCCACCTGACTGGCCCCATGGCAGTGTCCCCGGGGGGCACACTGACCAGCTCCCTGGGCCTGCCCTCAACTGGCCCCCTGACTCCAAGCAGCCACCTGACTGGCTCCATGGCAGTGCCTCCAGCAGGCACACTGACCAGCTCCCTGGGTCTGCCTTCAACTGGCCCCCTGACTCCAAGCAGCCCCCTCATGGCCCCTATGACAGGCACAGTGGCCGTCTCTCTGAACAGCCCCCTGCTCACCTCCACGGCTGCTCCTCTAGGTGTTTCTCAGAACCTTCTGGCCAACCCCATGAGCAATCTGGTGCTGTTGGAGGCCCCAAGGGTGCGGCTGTCAGAGCCGCTCTGGGGATGCCCCTCCGGACCCCACCCCTCAGCTGGAGCAGGGCCTGCCGCCACCACCAAAGGTAACTGGCTCAGAGGGAGGGACAACAGCCTCCCGCCCCACCACCAGGCCAGGCCTTGGTCCTGCTCTGGCCCTACTTCTCTGCTTTCTGCCATGTCACTAGTCCCGATCTGCAGTGAGCATCCCCAGCCGACCCAGGACCTGGAGCCCTTCAGCAGGACGTTTGTGGACTCACCCATCCAGGCCTCCACCCCTGTCGGGGCCAGGGGCACGCCTGGCCCCATGACCACCTTTTCCTACGGCAGCTCAGACGCCCAGCCCCAGCCCAGCGCCCCTCAGGGACAGGCAGTCCCTGCACCTGTCCCCAGCACTCCACCTGTCTCTCCAGCTGCCACAGTCCTTGTCCCTGTTCCTACGCCCGCCCCCCAAGCTCCCACCAACGACATCCCCTCGAGCGCCACCCACATCGTCCAGTGCCCCCCCCAGTCTCCCGCCCGGGCGCACCACTCCCCCACCCAGCCCTCGCCCACCCCCCACTCCCCTCCACGAAACCCCCACTCCCCGCCCCGAACCTCATCCTCCCCGGCTACAGTCAACCACACCCGGGGTCCACGTGGCGCAGAGGCATCTCGGAAGAGCATCCTAGAGCTGGAACGGAAGCTGGCCCACCGAAAGACCAGCAAGTTCCCTGAGAGCCCCCGAGGTCAGTGACCCAAGGCCAACGCCACGGGGGCGTCTCCCCTGACGCCCTTGTGGACCTCGCCGGCACTAGCCTGGGCTGCTGACCATGGCCACTGACCACTGCTTCCACCCCTTGCTTTCCCCAGAGTCAAAGCAGCTAGCCTGCGAGAGGCTGGTGGGGGAGATCGCCTTCCAGCTGGACCGCAGGATCTTGTCCAGCATCTTCCCCGAGCGCGCGCGTCTCTACGGCTTCACTGTCTCCAACATTCCAGAGAAGATCATCCAGGTGTGTGGTGCCCATCTCCCACTCAGAGGGCCTGCCCCTTTCACCTGTCAGGGATGGGGAGCATGCTGGCCTCGGAGGAGCTGCTGAGGGACCCTGCCCTCCAGCCTGGCCAAGCACGTCAGAATCTGAGGACCCCCGAGGACGGAGGAAGCACGGTGTTCAGTCCAAGTGGCCAGGGGGTGTCCAGGGCATCTGGCATCAGGAGCCTGTGGCCTTAGCCACATGCCCTCCCCGGAGGACAGGGCAAGGGAGAGTCCTTAGCATGGTCAGGCCTACACTCTCCTCCTCTGCCACTGCGATGGTCTCCATATGGCCAGCCCTCACTCCCAGGGGCCCTCCCCAGACTAGCAGAGCTGATGCTTTCCCCACCCCGCTGGTACCCTCAAGGGTCACTGGGGTGGCAAAGGGGAGGCAGGTCCCAGAACCTCTGACCAGCTGGTGGCCTCATGGCCAGGGGCCTGAGGCCCTGGCTCATTCCAGTATATTCTTAGCATGCCATTCACTGAGCTTGCTTCCGATGAGGGACGCAGAGGACAATGCTTCCCAAAGATGCTTGGGAGCATCTACCTTGCCACCATGCATGTGAAGCTCTCCAAGGCAATGGCGGGGGGCGGGGGGAGCGGGCAGTCACAGGATTTGGGCTGTGCTTGGCTGGATACCCAGAAGCAGCCATCCAGAGTGATGGCATGTGTGCCCCTCTGCCACCAAGGTGCCAACTCCGGGTGGGACCCCACGCCTTGGGGCGGAGGAGGTGGGCCATCTGGGCTTTCTTTGGGAAAGAGCCCTCAGTGCTCCCGGCCACTTTCTCTCAGGCGTCTTTACCTATAGATTATAGACCTGGTGCATGATCCGCAGGAATAACTTCTATTAGAGTGGGCTCGTTTGTATCCAGGTTTGAGCTTGCCTTTTCCTTTGCTTAGGGTGTCCTTTGGTTGGGTTTTTAATTTTAATGTGGTCAGAGTTACCCACTTTTCCTTTATCGCTTGTCCTTCTCATGTCTCCCTGAAGGCTAGAATGGTAGAGGGCAAAGGGGGGCTGCCCAGCCCTGCCTCGGTCCTCGCTCCTGGGCCCACGTCTGCGGGCTCTTGGGACTGCCCCTCTGACCCTCCCCAGCCCACGGTGTCCTCCGCATGGGACGGCGACAGAGCCTGGGCACCTCTCTTCTTCCAGACTGTCTCTGCTCCTCTGGGTCCTTCACTCCTCACTGTGAATTTTAGGATCATCCGTCAAGCTCCAGGAAAAACCTAGTTCAAATGTGTAGTTTTGCATTGCCAGGGAAGTTTCCCATCTTCACAATGTTGGTTGTTCCTACGCACCTGCCGTTTCTGTTGCTCATGCTGCAGGCCCACCGTGGTCATGTTTGGTTTGACGATCCTTGACTCACAACCAGGGACCTCTGCCACCACTGCTGTGTCACCAGCACACATTGGCCATGGCTATTTAAAAACTGGCAAACCACACAGTAGAAGCACAATATTATGTCTCTAAAATGTTACGTCTAATATCCAATTGGCAGAGATTACATTTAATTATAAGCACAAGTCTAGCTGCCCACATAGAAATTAGATATTAAGGAGTAAAAGAGGTTTTCTACTGTTTGAGAATGCCCGTTCGAAGGTGATAAAGGCCCATCAACCACTGATGTTGGCCGGCCAAGTCTGCTGACTCCAGGCTCCTGTTCACTTCCCCTGAGGTCTGGTGTCTATGCTGCAGAATGTAACAGTCACAGCATTAAACGGCAACTCTTGGACAAGAGGCAGGAAGGTGAGAGCGGGATGTATGTAGGGCAATTTTTTCTGGCGTCTTGAGGAAGTCAAGGAGCTCGGCACCCCCTTGGCCAGTGCCTCGGCCGCCATCTTGGCAGCCTGGGGGGTTGGGGAGGGGCCTGTGGCTTTCACCAAATACTCATCTGCTCATTCTGCCCCATGGCCTCCATCACCATTTCCAGAGCCACTGGCCCCATTCACCTTCCATCAGCAATGACCAGTGCTGCCAGGGGCCATACACTTGCCGCCCAAGCTCCTGAGAAGCGGCCCCACTGCAGCCCACCTGCACAGAAGTTGCCTTCGGGGCCGGGCAAACACCGTCTGCCTTGCCCTCTGTAGAGCCCACTGCAGGTTGATGATGTCTGGTTCCACCTGAGGAGCATAAAGATGCATCCTGCTCCTAAGGCCAACCATCCTGCCTGCTTTGCTGGCCCATTTGCTGGTTCCTATCAGCATCCAACTCTACTTTGCCCAAATTTCTGTTTCCCTTCCTCAGAACATCTTGTTTTTCTGCATGTTGAACCCCAGCATTGGTTGTTGCTAGAATCCCTCAATTCTGTCCAAACCCACTAAACCTGCTCAAACCTGGTATCCAAACCTGGCTCGTTGGCTTCGTGAATGCTGTATAGGTTGATCACTGAAAAGCTCTGATAGAGCCCCATTGCTGAATGAGGACTTGTTGACTATTTTCACTGAATCTGGCCATCTTTTTTAAAAGTTCACAGTTACCTATGCCATCTTTTAAGCTCACCTAAAAGTTGTCCCAATGCCCCAACCTGTCACCTCTTTTACCCAGTTGCAAAGGCCTTCTGCTGGGGATCGGGGGTGCTCCCAGCCTTCCGTTCGCTCCCAGTCATGGCAGACCAGGAGTCCAGCTGCACCAGTGTGAGGGTGGTACCTGGTGGTGTGTCCAGCTGGGTCCTGGTGCCCCTGGTGCTCTCTGGGGCCTCATTCACTGGCCTGCCGACAATGGTTTTGGGTTTTGCCTATAACGGTTTGTTTGCAGCTACCGTGCCAAACCCTTTCATCTTGGCTTTACTATGTAGATGATCATATTGTATACTATTTAACAGAAGCAGACAAAAGGGCAACCTCACCCTGTTCCTGATTCGACTAGGAATACACACTTCAAATCTGCGTTAAGTATGATGTGTGTTCCATGCTTTTTGCCAGATCTTCAAGTCACAGCTTTTGGCTGCAGATAACAGAAACCACGCTAGCTGATGTAAACAGAAAGAGATTTCTTATAAATGTTTAGGCGAGGACAAAAAACCGGGTACAAAAGTTGGTACGGGGTCACAGCCACTGCACTCTGCCGAAAACCCGAGGGCACCTGGCCCCCAGGCATCGGCTTCCACCTGGGCAGAAGCCACAGGAGAGTCGAAAAGGCTTTCGACTTCGGGAAAGAGGCGCTAGGACAGAAGCCAGATGACCCGCTTCAGCATCTGCCACATCAGGTTAAGAAGTTCTTCCTCACCCTCATTTATGGAGAGTTGGCGGGGGGCGCTTCTGAACCGTGAAGAAATGCTGATTTTTTTTTTTTTTTGAAGATTTTTTATTTATTTATTTGACAGAGAGAGACACAGCGAGAGAGGGAACACAAGCAGGGGGAGTGGGGGAGGGAGAAGCAGGCTTCCCGCGGAGCAGGGAGCCCGATGCGGGGCTTGATCCCAGGACCCTGGGACCATGACCTGAGCCGAAGGCCGACGCTTAACAGCTGAGCCACCCAGGCGTCCCTGATTTTTTTTTTTTTTAGAATGTTTTTTTTCTTTCATTGAAAAGATCACATGAGTTTTCCCTCCCTGCTCTCTTAACATCTCGAGATACAGGTCATAAACCACATTCATCCCTGGTGGTTTTAATGCCCTGAGATGCTGTTTGCGGTTATTTATGTCTTCTGCAACTTCGCTACTTTTTTTAGAGAACACGCCCAGAAGCTGTGACAGAAAGGCAACCAGGTGTCTTTCCCATCGGGCCGTCGGACTCTGCGGCCCAACCCCTAGCCGCGTGGGGGTCGGGAGTTCGGGACTCAGCCCAGGGGCGGAGCTCACAGCCTCACTCTTACTCCATTGGCTGGACCGTAGTGACGTCAGGCCTCTGGGCAGGAGGGCGGGGGCGCGGTCTCCGCCCGGAGCTGCCCGCGCAGAGGAAGGCCGAGTGCGAGGCCTATCCTCCATCTGGTCTGAACGAGCCCTTTTGTGGAGTCTTAGGATTTTTTTGAGCCTTAGGATACTGTTTCCTCCTTTCTGCTTATGTCTTTCCTTCTGCTTGCTTTAGATTGGCTTTATTTCTCTTTCTTGGGCTGAGCACTTAAGCTATTTTACTTTACATGTTTTTTGTTGGTAAGTACGTTTGGGGCCAGGAAGTTCCCTCAGGTCGCGGAGATATGCAAAATATTTAACCAGCGGTGCGTCGGGAATCCCAGTCGGGGTGGATGCTGGCAGAGGGAGAGGGCGCTGCTGTTCGCGCGCGGGCGCGGAAATGCGGCAGCGCCCCCGGGCGTCCGCCGCCGACCCCGCCCGGCTCCCCGCGGCGCTCGGGCTGCGCTCCCGAGGTGGACGGGGAGCTGTCCAGGTCCACATATTTCACAAACTGCGTTGGAGTTCCTCTCTAACCCCCGAGTCCGTTAGGGTGAATCTCCAGTCTCCATCATCGGAGGGACATTCAGCTGTCTCTTTAGTTCAGATGTCTAACGCACTTGCCCTGTGCTCTAAGAACGAGGGCTGAACCACACCGATTGTTACATTTGCCGCCATTTCCCTATCACTGAACACGTGGCCAATGTCGTGGGTGTTCCAGGATGGAAAGACGGGGTGGTGCGCACCTGTGCTCCGTCTCTTGGAGGTGCGTGCATATTTGGTCACACCTGTTCTGTGCTCCACAGCTGATCCAACACAGGTTCCCCTGCTGATTCTCCCTCTACAGATGTTTCCCATGTACACATCTGCATCTACAGTCGCCTACCCCTGGACCAAATTGCTGCCACTTTACTGGTCCACAGCTACCCTCCCCCTCCATCAATTCACTCCTATTATGGGGCATTCAGTGCATGCCAAGTTCATACAAAATAGACAATCTCTGCCCTCGGGGAGCTCACCCATTCCCCGGAGGCCTTCAGTAAATATTTGTGCTAGAGGTTCAGGGGGTGATACATGCTATGAGGGGCAGGAGAGTTTGAGGGTGGGAGCTAGGCACTGAGTTGGCCTTGCTGTCTCCACACCCCCACCCCCCCCCACCCCCACACACCTATACTCTGGCCAACTCCAACATCCTGGGAAAGCCCCTCCCTCCTCTATTCCTTTGAAACACAATTCTGCTCAATGTGAGAGCCCATTGATGTGTCCTGTGGAAATGGTGGCCCCTCGTGGTGGTGCAGACCAGCACAGATGCTGTGCTTAGCACCCCCTAGAGACATTTCCTTTCAACTTCAAAATAGCTGTCAGGCTGTCTGGTTTCCTTCATATCATAGTAGGGAAACAGGCTCAGACCCAGTATGATGACAGAAGCAGCCATTGAAACCGGCTCCCTGTGTGGGCCCCTTGCTCTGCACTCTGCCTCCTGGCACCTTCCATGCCGTGTGTGCTGTTCTTTGTCCTGGAAGTGCCTTTGCTCCTGTTGCCCTCATCCTTCAGATGTCAGCCCTGCCATCCTCTCCCCTCCAGAATGCCCCCCCCAGGCCGCCTGGTTGCTCCCCATGGCAGCACTCACAGCACTCCTGCTCAGCCTGGTCATCACTGTAAACCCAGAGGGCTTTGCTCACACTTGAATCCCATCACCTGCTACAGTGCCCCACACGGGGGGGCGGGGGGGGCTGAGACTATCTGTGGGATGGATGCACAGAACCCTCACCCTCTCTTCCCAGCTTCTATCCACCCCCTTATATGGTCAGCATGATCTTTTATTTATTTTTTATTTTTTTATTTTTTTAAAAGATTTTATTTATTTATTTGAGAGAGAGAGAATGAGAGATAGAGAGCACGAGAGGGAAGAGGGTCAGAGGGAGAAGCCGACTCCTCGCTGAGCAGGGAGCCTGATGCGGGACTCGATCCCGGGACTCCAGGATCATGACCTGAGCCGAAGGCAGTCGCCCAACCGACTGAGCCACCCAGGCGCCCCAGCATGATCTTTTAGAACCACAATGCCAATGGACCAGAAATCTCTGACCCTTTAGGACAGGACCCTCTGCCATGCTCTCTGCTCAGCCCTGCCGGCTTCTCAGTGCCTGGAAGGTGTGGTAGGGACCCATGCCCATGGCTCCCTGGCTTCAGTGGGGTGCCTTCCTGCTCTTCCTCACTCAATCTCCTCGCCTGTCCCTCCTCTCTCAAGGGGTTACCTCTTTGGGGCAGGCCTGGCCTTGTCTCTTAGTGTAAATGCACCCGCACTCCCCTCCCCAGTCCAGCGCCCTGGCAGGGTGGGTGCAGTGTGCCCCCTGGAGGACTTCTGCTCCTGTCTGGAGCTCCATTCACCCAGTGTAGCACACAGCAGCTCAGCCACAGCCCCATGGTGAGCAGACGATGGGTCCTGACAGCCTCACAGGGGGCCGACGCTTAAAGCTATCCACCCGCTGCCCTCGTGCCATTCAGCAGCATGAAGGCTCACCTGCTTACCCACAAGTGCTGGCTGAGCTCCTGCAGTCTGGCTGACAGGGGGCACGGGAACAGGCAAATGGAGGGAGAGGGCTTAGGAGCCAAGAGGAGCCTAGAATCAAGGAGACAGGCTTGTTCTAGTGTTGACTGTGCACCCAAAGTGCTGAGCATAAGGCTCTGGGTGCATCTGCCAGAGGTCAGGGGTCACTTTAGCTGAGCCCAGCCATGAGTCCAGTGCTCTGTTCACATGACCAGAGAGGAGGACAGAGGATTTTCCTGGAGAAGGTGAGACTAAGCAGCTTGTTCTAGCAGCTTAGGAAGCAGCCTGGTGGGCATCCAGGGAATGGTTGGAAGCAGGGGAGCAGGGCCAAATCAGGCCCTGGCCCCAAGAGGTGGGGCAGTGGGAAGTGCAGGAGGGCTCAGGCAGGGAGAGACCCCCTCCAACCACTTCAGACCTGTCAATCCGTGGGTCTGGGCACAGCTGCACCTGTGACAGCTACATCATTTGAAGGACTCCGTGCAAATGAAAATATGGGCTCCTTGCTCAGCAGAGCATTAGCTGGGTGTGGGTCCTTCTGAACAGGGGGCCCTGAGTGAATGTACAGGTCACATGCCCAAGAGGAAATGGCAGGAGTGGACGCTGAGAAATGCAGTCACTGCCTGGTTGGGGGGCACAGGCATGAAGAAGTGGGTGGACACTCACCCGGTTGCTGCCAGTCCCCAGGTCCAGGTACCAGGAGGGGTCACCAGAGGGGCAACAGGACCCCCAGTGCCGAGACCAAGGGTGCTTGGCTCAGGGCCTGGGGTGGTCAGTTCAGGATGAGGGGAGGACAGGGCCTCTCTGAAGGAGGGGTGCAAGTGGTGGGTGCTGAGAATGCAGCGCGGGGTGGCAGAGAAGGGACCTGGAGAGGAGGTGGAGGTCTCAGGGCAGGGAGCCAGGAGGGCACCTGGGAAAGCCCCTGAGTGGTATGGGCCAGGCACCCCCATGGCCATCAGGGACCCCCTCCTCTTTCCTTCACCTCCAGACTCCCAGCCACGCTCTCTGTCAGCATTTCATATAGCCTCAGCTCAGTCCAAATTCCCTGCCGGGGGCTGGAGCAGGCGACAGGGATGGGGTCTGGGGAACTCCCCCCTCCAGCTCAACCCACTAATTTCCCCCTCCCCTAGACACCTTGGAGCCTCTCCCCCAGGAGGTCCAGGACACCTGCCCCCACCCACAGCCACAGCCCTCAGCCACATTTGCCCCTCTCCTGGCTGTGTGCCAGTGCAGGGCAGAGACACCCTGACAGCCGCTCTCCCCTCAGGCCTCCCTGAACCCCGGCGACCACAAGCTGGATGAGGAGCTGTGCCAGACACTCACACAGCGCTATGTGAGCATCATGAACCGGCTACAAAGCCTGGGCTACAATGGGCGGGTGCACCCGGCGCTGACTGAGCAGCTCGTGAACGCCTACGGCATCCTGCGTGAGAGGCCAGAGCTGGCTGCCTCGGAAGGCGGCTCCTGCACCATGGATTTCCTGCAGCGCGTGCTGGTGGAGACGGTGCACCCCAGCATGCTCTCGGACGCACTGCTGCTACTCTCCTGCCTCAGCCAGCTGGCACACGACGACGGCAAGCCCATGTTCATCTGGTGACACCGGCTTGTGGCCTGGGTCCGCCCCGCCCCCCACCGGGTGCAGGGCCATTAAAGCTTCCGACAGACGCTGGCCGCTGGGCCCGGACTCGGTAGTGCTGCCGCCTGGCCTCCGGGGTGGCTGGCCAGCTCCTCACTCCCCTGCACCCCTTCGATCCTGCCTGCTCTGGGGCTCCATGCCCACCCCAGGGCCCTTGGTGAGAGCCCCAAGACCGAAGCTTGGCAGCTGTTTGGCTAAGGGCGGGGGCGGGGGGGGGTCCTGTTCAAAGGTCCCAAGGCTCCCCTCACCTGGCAGTGGGAGCAGCATAAGCCCCGAGTCTTGGAGGGGGAAGAGCAGGAAGCGCTGTTCCAGCAGCATTAGTGCCCGGAGCTGAAGCCTGGGCGCAGAATGGAAGGCAGAAGTGGGAAGGAGACAGGATGTGGATGGGGGAATCCTTCCCTCTGTACTAGCTGGGAGGAGGGGAGTGGGAGAGGGGGCAGGGAGGGCTTTGGACCCTCCTTGAAGGCAAGAGGATGTTAGATGGAGGGAAGGAACCAGGAGAAAGTAGCCTCACCTAAACCTGAGCCCAGGGGCAGCCCAGGGAGATGGGGCCAATTCCTAAGGCACTGCTGGCCCAGCAAGAAGAGAGCTGCTCCACAGGGCTCTGAGGCTGAGCGGGAGGGGCAGAGCCTACCTGCTGCAGGGGCGGGGCGCAGGCAGGATGGGAAAGAGATGGGGTGGGGGTGGGGGCTGTAAGACGGGACCCAGGGACACCGGCAGGGGGAACCTGTAGAATGGATGAGGGTGGGCCTGTGGACAGCGCAGGAAACCAAGCAGTGTAGGCAGGATGCTTGTCCTTGGGAGGGTGTGTGTGCGAGACAAGAGAAGGGCGGGGGGGGGGGGGCAGCCCACAGAGTGGCCTCTGGCCCACAGGGGAACAGAAGAGGACCTGCCTGAGGAAGGGAAGGAGGCTGGAGCTGCAATGGGAGGCAGAGGGTGGGCTGAGGAGGTGGGAACGATGAGCCCAGCAGAGGAAGCTCCTGGAGCACCAGTGCGTGCCAGCCAGAGGACTCTGAGGGAACAGAGGAATCATATCAGCAACCGGCGAGGAATGCAGGAAGGAGAGGGTTGGGGGGTGTGCCCAGGAGCTCCCTGCCTCTCTGCCCTCCCCACTCCCAGGCCTGGGATCACCTGTTGCAGGCGCAGGTGGGCATCCTGGACGGGCGCCCCATCGTGGGCTTCCTGCACTGCACGCACTTGCATGCGCCGAGTGGTGATCAAGGGATCCTGCCAGACCCCTGGGAAAGGCAGGGAAGGACTCTCCTATAGCGCTATGTAGAGATCTATAGATAGAAATCTAGCTCTGTCTGCTGAGAAGGCCCAGCATCAAGACACACCAGGAACAGGGAACACAGCCAGCACCAGATCTCGGTTTCTCAAGGGGATCAGGGATTCCTGGAGAATTGGGAGGTGGGGGGGCAGAAACCCCTCCACTGCCCGCCAGCAGGGCTAATGGCAGCCCTGACTCAAACTACAGGGCAATTTAAGAGCCAACCAGGAGAGCCTTGGGGTCTGGCTCACAGCTCAGATTAGAAAGGTGGGGACCCAGGCAGCACCGGAAGGAGCGCGAGGCAGCACGGTCCTGGGAACCAACGGAGCAGGTGCGGGAGGGCTCCCGGGATTGGGAGCTGGTTTCCGTGTGGCTCACGTGCGGGGGAGGAGGAGGGAGCGGCGGCACAAAGCCCAACCAACGGTCCCTTACCCCCAGATTGGGAGCTCCTTGGGGTAGGGTCACAGAGCCCTCACCACGGGGGCAGGCCTCTGGGGAAGCTCTGCGGGGCGTTCAGTGGGTGGCTTGTTAGGCCGCTCAGAGTCCATCCCTCCTCTGGGGAATGTGTCTTTGAACTCAGTTGCTGGACACTGCAACCCAGGCAGACGGGTTGGGGTGGGGTAGATCCTGCAGTGGGGGCAACAGGAGGGCCCTCAAAATTCTGCGCGGGCTTGCGGGGAGGAGGGAGGGAGCTGGACGCAGCACGCACCGCACTCCCTTCACCAGCCGGCCTGCGCTAAAAAGTATCGCTCTCCACTTGGCGCAAGCTGCACCCCAGTCCAAGCTCCCGTGGGGCAGGTCTGGGGGTTCTCCCGGCGTCCTTCAGGGGAGGGCGGGGCCGGGCGAGGAGGATCTGAGGCGTGGCTGCGAAACCAGGGTCTCTTTCGCTTTCCCTTTTGTTCTTTCCAACGGCCACGGAAGATTCCGCGCGCGTGAGGGGAGCGCGACTTGTCGGGAGCGCTGGTTGCCGCCTGGGCCTGCGCCCCTACTGTCCCGGAGCACCTTCCCGGCTCCGCGCCCAGATTGCGCCACGTAACCTTGACCCCGCTACTCCCCTGCAGCTCCCGCGGACGCACCGACGAATCGATTCGCACGCTGGAAGCGATTGAGTCAAAGGGGCGTCCCGAGGCCAAGAAGCCCCGTGCGCCATGCAATCCACTCCCGACTGGCCCCCAACGCCGGGTGCCCTACGGCCGTCTCCTTTCCCGCACCCTGTACTGCACGTCCTCCACCGCCTGGCCCGAGCCCTGCTCTTTCCGGCTTACTGGGCGCTGGACCGGCTGCTGGGCTGCTGGGCGCCGGTGGTGCGCCCGAGCTGCCGGAGCGCGCTGACCTCAGCCGCGTGGGCCGCGGCGGCGCTGCTGCTGCTGCTCCTGGTCGGCCTGCCCCTGGCACTGCCCAGCCTGCTGCTCTGGCTGCTCCTGCAGGCTTGGCGCCGCCCTTTCTGCTACCGGCCCCCTCCGCAGTACTGGGAGCCCCCAGCGCCCTGGCGCCCCCCAGCTGAGCCCGCGCGCTGCTTTGGCTTCCTCAGCGCCAACCTGTGTCTGCTCCCCGACGGGCTAGCGCGCTTCAACAACCTGCAGCACAGCCAGCGGCGCGCCGAGGCTATAGGCGCCACGCTTCTCGCCGGCCTGCGGCCCTCACGCTATGGGATTACGGGCTCCAGTCCGCCAGGGGCGGGGACGCCCGGTGGGGTGCTGATAGCCGCGGTGCCGGCAGGTCTGGACTTCGTGTGCCTGCAGGAGGTGTTCGACCTGCGCGCGGCGCACCGCCTCGTCAGCCGCCTAGCGCCCAATCTGGGCCCGGTGCTGTACGACGTGGGCTCCTTTGGCCTGCAGCCCGGGCCGCACCTCAAGCTGCTTGGCAGCGGGCTGCTGCTGGCCTCACGTTATCCGCTGCTGCGCGCCGCCTTCCGATCCTTCCCCCACGCACGTCGCGAGGATGCGCTGGCCTCCAAGGGACTGCTTTCCGCACAGGTACAGGCCCACCGGCCGCGGCGCTCCCTGGCCGGGGAGAGGGCTGGGCGTGGGGTCCAACCGGCGAGGGTTGCTGGGGCGGTCCACGATGTTGCAGGCGCAGGTGGGCATCCTGGACGGGCGCCCCATCGTGGGCTTCCTGCACTGCACGCACTTGCATGCGCCGAGTGGTGAGCCTAGCGGACGGGATGGTCAGCACGTGGGCAGGTGCTTCTCATCCTGGCGGCGGCGGGTCCCAACCCTCGTCTGCATCTCCGCCCCCCCGCCCCCGCGGTTGTCCACTGCCCCAAGCATCGCGAGCCGGGTGGAGCGCCCTGGTGGGCTCACAGATCAGGGCGGGGCGGAAGGGTTGGTGGGGTGCGCATCTGGGCTCAGCCTTCCTCCCCCCACCCCCGCAGGGGACGGGCCCTTGCGCTGCAAACAGCTGACGCTTCTGCTGGACTGGATGGAGCAGTTTGAAGCCGAGAGCCGCCAGAGTGGCGAAGCCGTGGCCTTCAGCGTGCTTCTGGGTGACCTAAACTTCGACAACTGTTCTTTAGGTGAGGGGGAGGCTGCGGAGGGACGGGGCCGGGCGGCCTGGCCCCGCCCACCGAGAGCTGGCCTCTCCTCGCAGACCACGCAAAGGAGCAGGAGCACGAGCTCTTCAGCCACTTCTGGGACCCCTGCCGGCTGGGCACTCGCCGGGAGCAGCCCTGGGCCCTCGGTATGGCGCCCGGGCGGGGAGAGGTCCTAGGGAGGGCTCCGGGGCCTCGGCTTCCCCGATGACCGCCCTCCCCGCCCTCCCCCAGGCACGGTGCTGAACACCTCCACTCTGCACCACTCGGTGGCCTGCTCTCCAGAGATGCTGCGGAGGTGAGTGGCGACCTGGGGGTCAGGCACCGCCCAGGACGGAGGGGAGCCCTGGCCATGGTGACACCGCCTGTCCTCAGGGCCCTGGAGGAGGAGGGAGGGCGCCACCGCTACCTGGCAGGCCCTCCCGGCAGAGGCCCGCGGGCTAAGCCCTGGCGGGGCCGGCGACTAGACTACGTCATGTACCGGGGAGTGGCCGGAGGCCCGCTGAACCCAGTAAGTGCCAGAATTCGGGGCGCTGGGCCGGCCGGGACCGAGGCGACACCTCAACCTGACTCCCTCCCCCAGGAGGTGGAGCAGGTGACTTTCAGCACCGCCCTGGCGGGGCTCACAGACCACCTGGCCGTGGGACTTCGGCTCCGAGTGTCCGCGCCCTCCTGACGCACACACGCACGCAGGCCGGGTGGAAAGACGGACACGGACACAGAGCGTGAGCCTGGCCAGTTGCCACGGGGACGGGGCGACTTCAGAGCTGTTTATTGTGGGGACCCTCCCTCACACGGCCTCCTGGGCTCTGCGGTACTCATAGACGCTGCCGCGCTCAGGGAAGGCTGGGAGCTGCTGGGGCGACCCCGGCGGCTGCGGGGCGGGGTCATCAGGGTCCCCGTAGCCCCCGCCGCCCGGTGTGTGGAGGCAGAACACGTCCTGTGGAACAGAGGGGCAGGCTCAGCGCAGGCATGCCCTCCCCGCCAGCTGCCTCCCGCTGCAGTCCCCCCGACCCCTCATCCAGAGCAGTCGGCCTGGACCACGGAGGCCCAGGGCACGCCCTCTTCCCTTAAGAAACCAAATTAAATTCAATCTCTCGTTATCTTTGCAACTCTGCTCACCCTCTGTGGAATGCGGATCAATGGGGGGCGGGCGGGCATGGGAAAGGATGGGGCTCAGTCCTTACCCCCGGGTACACGGGCACCGACGTCTTCCCCCCCAGATTCACCGTCCGGCCGTCCTTGCGGACCAGCAGGTTTAGGCCACGGGCGCCGGGCTCGCCCCCTGCGGGAAGAGGCCAGGTGAGGTGAGCCCAGGAGCCCGGAAGGGAGAGACAGAGGAGAGAGGTTGGCGGGGAGACAGGAGGCCACAGGCCGGAGGGGGCAGGGGAGCGGGGCTGCTCACCGTGGAGGCCGTAGGGCTGGAAGGCGCGGCGCTCAGTCAGCACGGACAGCAGCGCCTCCTCGCGGAAGAGCAGCTCGCGGACGACGCCATCACCGCCCCGGAAGCGGCCGCGGCCCCCAGACCCCAGCCTCAGCTCGAAGCGGCGCACGATGACTGGGTACCTGCGCGGGCCAGGGACTCAGTGCGGCCCGCCCGGGCTCCGGGCCCCCCGCGCCGCCCCCGCTGCTCACCTGCGCTCCAGGATCTCTGGGTCGGTGATGCGCGTGTTGGTCATGTGGCTGTGCACGCCGCTGCGCCCGTGCCAGCCGGGGCCTGCGCCCGCGCCGCCGGCCACCGTCTCGTAGTAGCCCATGTGGGCATTACCCAGGGTCACATTGTTCATGCAGCCCTGGCAGGGGCAAGCAGCATTTGCGCTGGGCTGGAGGGGCATCCCCCAACAGGCCCGAGGATGCCCACCCACCCGCCGCACCTGCGAGGCAGCACAGGCCCCAAAGGCCCCTAGGATGACGTCCACCACGCGCTGTGACGTGAGCACGTTGCCGCCCACCACGGCCGCTTCAGGGGACGGGTCCAGAATGGAGCCTCTAGGAATCACCACGCGCACGGGCGCCAGGCAGCCCTGTGGGGGAGGGGCCAGCTCTCAGGTCAGTTGGGGAACACACGTGCCCCTCCCACCAGCACCCCCAGGATCAGTCGGTTGTTGGGCTGACCGCGCCCCCTGGAGCCCCCAGGATCATTCAGGCCGCGCGCTCCCGCGCACCTGGTTGAGCGGGATGTCGCGGCCCACCAGACAGCGGAGGCAGTAGATGAGGGCAGACAGCGTGATGGCCCGCGGCGCGTTCAGGTTGCCAAATACCTCAGGCCCCGTACCGCTGAAGTCAAATACTGCACTGCCCTGTCCGTGGGGGGGAGGGGAGAGGTCAGCAGCAGCCAGGCAGCCACGCCTCTGATGCCCTCAGCCCTGCCGCTGCCACCGGCCGGACCTGACTCAGGTTGATCTGCACACGGAGTCGGATGGGGGAGCCATCGTCCATGTGGTCCTCTGCTGACACCTCCAGGGGCAGGCCTCGGGCCTGCCGGGAGGTTCCAAAGGCCCGAAGCATGTCCCGCACGGCCAGCTCAGCGTTTGCCTAACAGACAGTATGTTCATCGGGCAGCCAGGCCGCCTTCCAGGTGGTGCGGGTGCTCCCCACCTACCCACCCAGCTGCCTGGGGGCAGGCACAGAGCTGCCCCCGCGCTCCTGCCCCCTCCGCCCACCTGAATATGGCCCATGTAGGCCTGCACCACATCCAGGCCATACTGCCCAATGAGTTCTCCCACCAGCTGGATGCCCTTCTGGTTGGCTGCCACCTGTGCACGGAGGTCTGAAAGGTTGTCGTGCAGGTTCCGAGTTCCACTACAGCCGGGAATCTTGCCTGGAGCCCGCAGGGCCTCAGTTACCGCTGGATGGAGGAGGTCACCACTGAGCCACCCCTGAACCCCTGGGGCTGCCTGGTCCCCTGCTCCACACCTACTTCACCCCTGCTTGGCGCTGTGTGGGCCACCCCATGTTGGCCCTTCACTGGCTCCCCAGCACCCCCAAAACCCCCAGCCTCCTCCCATGTGCTTCACCTTCTCCCACACTCCAGCCCCCCAGGGCACCCTACACCAGGACAGGCAGCTTTGCCTGTGACCTCACAGGAGCTAGGGGTTCCCCAGGGCAGGCAGGGGGTTCTTCCCTCAGCAACTCTGCTTCCGCCTTTAATTCCTCCTGCCCTACCTCCCCACCCCCCCGCCCCACTCCCTCCTGCCCTTTCGGGGCTTCCCTCCCCCTCACAGGAGAAAAACGACTTCCCTTGACCCTCCCCCAGTCACACTGCCCCAGGGGCCCTCTGTCAACCACCGTGAAAGAGCATCGGCTGGCCCTCCGTACCTCCCGACCAACCTCCAAACAAACCTGACCTAGGCCCCTATGCCCCCCAGGGAGCCCCAGAGGCCGAGGGAAAGCCTCTCTCCTCTTATCTCTGACCAAGAGATGACCTCTCCTCTCTGAGCGGTCACAGTACGCTCTCAGGCTCCCTGGCCACCATGTCCTCTGTCTCGCGCCTGCACGTGTCCCTCCCGTGATCCCTGCCCTCTGCCCCCTGCTCCCCCACCCTGACCAAGGGAGCAGCCAGGCCTGGGTCACTCTGTTTGTGTGACAGCAGCCTGAGGCTGTTACCCCACCCTCCACCCTGCCCACTGCCACCCTCACTCTGGGATGCCCCCTGGGCTCCAGGGCCCCTGTACTCTCACAGCAGCTCTGAATTCTCCACTGCCCGTGTCCTGGACCATGCTGCAAAGGCCAACCTTGATCTCCAAGCCAGTTGTCCCTACCCCCACTTCTGCTGCCCAGCTCAAGGGCCAGCATCATCCAGGGCAACCGCGGCTGCCCCTCACTCAGCCTGGGAGGCCCACTCAGCCTGGCCTCTGGGCTGCCCTCCAAGCCCCACATCCACTCTGCACACAGGCTGAGGGCTCTCACGGTGTGCAGGCAGTGTGTAGGCAGACCAGTGCAGGCCCACGAAAGCCCTTCATGGCCACCCCACTACCCAGTGACTCACCCAGGCCCAAGAAAGTTCTCTAAGGGCCTGCAGGGCCTGGCCCCTGTCCTCACTGCTTCTCTGCAGCCCTCAGACCCAGGGCAGACACAGCTCAGACTAAGCACCGTGAGCAGCGGCCTACCTTGCAACAGACTGCTCTCCCTCCTGTGCCCAGTGCCATGGGTGTCCTGGCCAGCTCCCCGCCCCCAAAATCACTGAGGCCTTCCTGGATCCAGGCAGAGTGTGCCTCCGTTCCTCTGGTCATGGCTGCGAGATGATCTGCAACCACTGTGGGGTCGCTGCCTGGCTCCCCCAGGCTCTAGGCAGGCCTGGGCCAGTAAGCTGTGTCCCAGTGTCCCCCTGCCCCGGCCTAGCTGTAAGGGGCAGCGATGTGTGCCAGCCCACCGAATCCTCCCCTCCCCCCGCCAACCATCGCCCCAACCCCACCCCCACTCACCCTCCTCCTGGAAGACTCCCCCCTGGACCAGTTTGAAAGACAGAAAGACAGCACCCTCCTGCTGCAGTGTGGTGGAGTGGGGGGGCATGGAGCCTGGTGTGATGCCCCCAATGTCTGCATGATGCCCACGGCTAGCCACGTAGAACACAGGCCGAGTCTGACCCGGCCAAAACACCTGGCGGTGGAGAGCAACCATCAACTGGATCAGCCGCCCTTGCCCCCCAGAGACACCCAGGCAGAGGTCCTCACCGGCGTGATGACTGTCAGGTCTGGCAGATGGCTGCCCCCAGCACTAGGGTGGTTGCTCAGCAGCACGTCGCCAGGGTGGAGGTCAGCCCCCAACTGCTGGATCTGAAGCCAGGAGACAGTCCCGAGTTGGAAGGGGCGGAGGTGGGGGGTGGGGTAGGGAAAGCAGAGAGGGGACCCGCCAAACCTGGAACTGCACGGTCTCCTGCATGGCGCCCAGGTGCACAGGGATGTGGGGGGCATTGGATACCAGCCCCCCATCTGGCCCGAAGAGGGCACAGGAGAAGTCCAGACGCTCCTTGATGTTGGTGGAGATGGCTGTGCGCTGCAGGATGCGGCCCATCTGCTCTGGGGGCACAGAGTGACCCAGGCGCCCGCTGGCCCCACCCCACCCACAGCACAGCCCTAGATTATGTAGAACAGGAAGAGGCAGGACCTTCAAGGCCCCAAGGATGGTGGTGGCTCACCTGCACACAGTGAGGCCACAGCCAGGCCATGCCTTGCTTGTGTGAGGGGCACCCCCTTCCTCTCCATCCCTGCCTGGAGCCCCCACTGAGAACCTGGAGCCCCACATCGACCCTCCAGCTTGCCCAGCACGATAAGAAGTTGGTGCTGAGGCACAGGATTCAGGGCCCCCAGCAAGCCCCCAGCCTGCCCCTGCACCAATGGGTTCACTGTGCTGAGCCTGTTTCCTGTCCATAGGTCCCATGGCTACCAGTGGGAGTTAGGTACTCGCACTGCCCAGGGCCCGCTGGTGCACGGCGGCCAGCCATCCCAGCACCAGGGCCACACTGCCCACCCTTCCCCTGGGTCACACTCCGCCTCTCTCCGCACACCCCCGCCGGCCACACAGCCTGCACCTCCGTCTGCCTAGTATGCACACTCCCACACGCACCCCACGGGGTACAGGGCCACTGAGGGACGGTGGCAGCCACTCACCAGCAATGCTCATGAAGCGGTGCGAGAAGATGGACAGGTGGATGGGGTCCAGCTGGGCACCCACCGTGCTTGGGGCCTCAGCCCCCACAGAGATGCGGATGTCCCCCGTCTCAGTCACCTCTGCCTGGCAGCCTGGTTCCACCAGGATGGTGCTGAGGGCAGGGGCACAAGAGGCTGGAGGCGCCAAGCCAGACCCCTCATCCCAAAGAGGGACCCCATATCCCCAGGCTGGGGGACACACCAACCATAATGGGACCCCAGAGGCCTTCATATTCCTGCAGCCTTGGGCCAGAGAACCCTCCGCCAGGACCCCGAGCTCAGCCGGGCCCTGGCAGCTGTGGCCCCAGCCCTCACTCCCAGGGCCCCACCCTAGCCAGGCCTCAGCCCACCTGTTGCTGTCAATGATGAGGCAGGGCCCCAGAAGCTTGTGCCCGTAGCCCAGCTCTCCCAACAGGTATACGGGGGTTTCCTGGTACCCCCCCTCAAAGTAGCACTGGGTCATCTGAGGAGGGTGTGGGATGAGTGAGGTTCCTAGGTCCAGCTCCCTCCCTGGGTCTCCCCATCCACACCTGTCCCCATGTCCCTGTGGGTGTGGATGGGCAGGCAGAGGCAGAGCCACCCACCTTGTCTACCCGGGGAGGCCCAGTCTGAGCTTTGGGGACATCCTCAAGGCGAAGGCCACTGCGGCCAGTGCCCCTCACGCGCACGTCGTCCACCACCACTGGCCGCTCAGGGATGACGAAGCCAAACTCCCTCATGTACCTGTACGTCCACCGGCCCCGAGAGAACTCTCAGGGCAAGGTGGCCAGGCTAGCAGGCCCCCGCCAGCGCTCCCAGGACACAGTGTTTGCGTACCTCTCCACAAAGGCGGCCCCGAAGTCACCGGCCCGGGGCGAGCGGGCAGTGGCTGGGTGCTGGTGGGCAGACACCATCAGGGCACAGTCAGTGCCCTGGTAGCGTAGATGCAGGAAGCTCTCGGTGCTGATCTGGGGCCTGTGGTGGTGAGGCAGGAGGGGACTCACACAGGGCCCCCCGAGAGGACCTCCGGCCTGCCTCCCCCGGCACACAGGAGTCCAGCCCTCCATGGGGCCCCAGCACCATCCGGGAAATCAGGCGGTAAATCCAACTAGGGGGTGGCTGGGATGCTGCAAGCCTGCCTGGCCAAGCCCACCCCAGCCCCTTGAGCCCCACCTGGGAAAGCCCTGGGCCCGCAGGGCGTCCACACACTGTTCCTCCAGGCGGCTCAGCCTCTGGTCCAGCTGCACAAAGGTCTCAGGCGTGTAAGGCAAGGAGCATGGCTCCTGTGCCTCGTGCACCACATCTGCCAGGGCCAGTCCCAGTGCCGACAACAGCCCGCTGTGCCTACGGGACAGGGGCCTCAGCAGTGTGGGGGTGCCTCCCGAAGCCAGCCCCCCAGCCTAGGACACATGCGCCACTCCCACGCATACCTGTGAATGTGCACAGTGTCCATGCCCAGGGCCCGGGCGATGGCACAAGCATGCTGCCCACCAGCTCCCCCGAAGCAAGCCAGAATGTGGGCTGAGGGGTCATGGCCTCGTGCCTGGGAAGCCAGAAGGGGGTCAGTGGCATACCCTACCCTATCTGGTCGCCCATCCCTCCCCCCGACGGGGTTGCCTGAGTGGGAGGCGTGGGAGTGGGGAGCAGGGCTGGAGAGCAGGGCAGACATACCTGCGTGAGTGCGCGGATGGGCCGGCACATGGCCTCGTTGGCCACACGCACGAACCCCATGGCTACCTCCTCCAGGCTCAGCAGGGAGGCCGGGCAAGGTCCATTGGTCAGGAAGCTGTTGACCTCAGTAGCCACAGCCTCCAGGGCCTTTCGGGAGGCCTCAGGGGACAGTGGCTGATCCTCTCCCGGCCCAAAAATGCAGGGGAAGGAGGCAGGCAGTAGGCGACCCAGAACCAGATTAGCATCCGTCACTGTCACGGGACCCCCTGGGAGGTGTGCAAGGTGTGGGGGTTGGGGGATGGAGATGGGGTCCGGGACCGGACAGCAGGGGTGGGGTGGGCCCAGGCAGCCCGGGAAGGGGCCCGGTGGGGCAGATACCTTCTCTTACCCTTGCGGTAGCAGGCAGGCCCAGGGTGGGCTCCTGCAGACTCCGGCCCCACCACAAAGAGGCCGGACCTGGGAGAGGGGCGACTGGACTTAGAGGCGCGTTGGGAGGCAGGGCTAGGGGACCCCAGCCCAGGTGCAGGCTGACCTGAAGAAGAGGCGGGAGCCCCCACCAGCTGCCACTGTGTTGATGTCCAGCTGGGGGGCCTGGAGGGTGACACCAGCCGTGCTGGCCTCAAAGACATGCTCAAACTCCCCAGCATAGCGGCTCACGTCGGTGGATGTGCCTGGTGGGGGGCAGGGGTATGAGGACTCCACTCACAGACCTGGATGCCCGGCACCGCCCGGCACCGCCCAGCCCTGCGGCTGAGACTCCTCCTGACCCCGCCCTTCAGCCTTCACACCTCCCATGTCAAAGCCAATGACAGGCTGGCCGCCTTCCACCTGGTAGGTGGTGGCTGAGTAGCCAACAACACCCCCAGCAGGTCCAGACAGCACAGCGCGGGAGCCACTGAAGGAATCCATGGGTGCCAGGCCACCATCAGAGCGCATGAACAGCACCTGCACGTCCTGAGGGCAAGCAGGTGGACAGTGAGGGGCTGGCCGCCACAGGGTGGGGGTGGCTGGGAGAAGGCAGGCGGGCGGGGGGGGGGGCTCACCTTGAGCTGACCCTGGAAGCCACGGCGGAAACCCTGCACGTAACGCTGTATGGTGGGCGTCAGGTAGGCGTCGGCACAGGCCGTGTGCCCCCGGGGCACGATGCGCACCATGGGCATGGCCTCCGAGGACAGTGATACGTGTGTGAAGCCCAGCTCCTGGGCCAGTGCGCCCACCTGCTGCTCGTGCTGGGCCCACCTGTTACAAGGACCCAGTGGTACACTGCCTCCTGCCCACAGCCTCCTGCCCGCCCCCCAGGGCCCCCGGCCAGCCCACACTCACGTGTAGGAGTGCATGAGCACCACGGCCAGGCTGCGAATGCCTCGGGACAGGAGCCCCTCCAGCTTCCCACGCAGACCCCCGAGGTCCACGGGCTGCTGCACCTCCAGCAGGTCCCCTGTGCAGCCTGCCAGGAAGCCTGTCACCACCCCATCAAAGGCCTAGGAGGGCCTGCTACTCCCACCCCCCGACACGGGAGGCATCCGCACCTTTGATAGGTGTCCCTGCGCCCGGCTCCCCACGATACAGCACCACACGCTCGTCCACCTCCAGCACCTCTTCATACAGTACCTCAGGCATGGGCACCGCCTGGGGGCAGGCAGAAGCTCAGAGGAAGCCCAGGCCTGAGGGTCCTTGCTGGGGTCCTGTGTGGGTGGGGCAGTGCGGGCGAGGGGATGTGTCCCAACAGGCCAGCCAACAGGCCCAGGAGACACAGTCAGACAGGGCGGCCCCAGCAAGGCCCACCCAGGGGGCGGCTCTCTGCCCTGGGGCACCTGAGTGTAGCCAACTGCCCCACCCCCACAAGGGCAGCTCCCTCTGGGAACCCAGCAGGGGAGGTGGGGGGAGGGGAGTGGGAGGGTCGGGAGGGTGGGCTCCTACCCCTCACACGGAGCAGTTTGTCTCGGGTCGCTCCACACCCACAATCCAGGACAGGGCACGGTGGCAGGCAGGAACAGGGCTACCTGTGAGTACTCTGAGGGCTTGGGGGACACAGCGCCTGCTAGAAGTGCTGGAACCTCCCTCCTCTCTGCCTTTCAGCTGGTGGCCTTGGGCCGGCACTGGCCCTTCCAAGGACTGCCCTCCCCGAGGGGCCATGAGCTGCTGGACCCAGCACCAGCTGGAGTGGGTGAGCTCACCAGATCAAAGAGGTCCTCTCGGGCCTGTGTGCCCACGTGCAGCAGGTCTCGGAAGCCACGTGTCACCAGCAGGGCCACCCGCTCCCCCCGCCGCTCCAGCAACGCATTGGTGGCCACTGTGGTGCCCATGCGGATGCTGGCAATGCGACTGGTGTCCAGCGGCCGGTCCCGGGGCAACAGCATGCCCCCCTCCTGGGAACCACATGGTTAGTGTCAGTCAGGCTTCTGGTTCCCACGTCCCGCCCCACACCGCCACTCTGCCCTGGCCACCTGCTCCAGGATGCGGCGGATGCCCTCAGTCGGTGCGTCTACATAGTTGGCAGGGTCCTCCGAGAGCAGCTTCAAGACCCTCACATGCCCCCCGGGGCACTGGGCAAAGACATCTGTGAAGGTGCCTCCGCGGTCGATGGCAAAATGGAAACGGCCCTCGGGGCTGCCCATGATAGGGCTGGCGTCCAGCAGCGACTCTTCAGGCGGTAGTCCTGGGAGAACTGGACAGAGACGGCAGATCAGGCCAGAGGCCTGGGGGTCATCCACAGCTTGGCAGCCTTGGGCAGAGCTGGGATGGGGAGAGAATGGGGGGCGGTTGCGGGTCCAGAAGGGGCCCTGGGCAGAGCGAGAGCTGCAGACCCAGCTCAGAGGGCAGCCTGAAGGGCGGCCAGAGCTGGGTAGGTGGGGGCGCCAGACCTAATGCCCCTCATTACCCGGTTCCCAGTGCCCGGGGCTGCGGCCGAAACCCCCGGCCCGGAACAGGCCTTTCGGAGCTGGACGCGCCACGGAAGCCTGCGGGCTGGTGGGTCTCCGCTCTCTGAGCACGAAGAAGCACGGGGGCCGGGGGCGGGTGAGGGAAGCCCCACTCCCAGCTGCTCGACCTTGGGGCCCAGGCCCTGTGGGACGCGGGGACGGGGCGGGGCCTGCGCAGGCGGCGGGGCGGGGCCCGCGGCCGGGGGGCGGGAAGCGGCGGGGCTGTGGGGGCAGCGCGGCCGAGGCGGGGTGGGGAGGAGAGGGGCCGAGAACGTCCCGGTGCAAGGCCCACCTGGCGGGTCGGCTCCGACGCTCGCTGTCTGTTCGCGCCGCGCTCCCTCCCAGCCCTGCCCGCGCCCGCCCCCGTCCCCAGCCCGGAAGCGGAGCCCGCCCCCCGCAAGACCGGTCCGGGCGCTCACGGCCCTCCGGGTTGCGTAACGCTCCGCTTGCCGGGAGCGGCCTCCTTCCTCCGCCGGGAGCCCCCCCTCCCCGGAGGACGGCGGGGCGCGGGGCCGAGCTGGGCTAGGGGCGGCGCTGTGCTGGGCACCTGGGTTCCGCCGGCCGTCAGGCCCTAAACCCGCCCACAGATCGCCGAGCCTAGGAGCCCTGGCACCCCCCTGGGTGCCCCGGGGCAGGGAGAGCAGAATGCTCCGCAAAGAAAGAATAGCCCGACGAGCTCTAACTGCGCCCTGGCGCGAGGCAGTTACGCCGCGGGAGGGCCCACCAGCGCGCGCCCTGCAGAACCCCCTTGCTTGCAGGTGCTGTGGGCAAGGGCCCCTCCACAAACCATCAATACCCCTGCCGCCCGTCCAAGGCCAACCCTGCCACAGCCTAGGCTGGGCTGTGGGACCCTCACCACAGCAGGGCTGATGTCCCCAAAAGCCGCGGCCAGTGCCCTGACGACGGGGCGGAAGGCTGTCCCACCCTGGCCTGTTTCCCCACGCGCAGAAAGGTGCCCAAGCTTGGAGTGGGCTCAAACTGTGCAGGGCCTTTTAGACCCCCTAGAGGGAAAGGTGGGGATGGGGGGGAGGGAGGCGTCCCAAGCAGAGGGAACAGTGGGTGAAGGGGGCTTCACCTCAAGTGCCAGGCCAGATAGCCAGATCAGCAGGGCCCCCCCCACAACACTTCCCCATCCCCTGTGAGCCGTGCTGGCCCTGGAGGCCTGCTTGGTCCTGGAAGGTGAGAGGGAGGGGGGCTGAGTCGGGAGCACAGGCTTTGGGCTGCACCCCAGGCTGCAACAGGGAGGGCTCCCTTCTGCCTGGTGGCCTTTGACAGCCTCAGCATCATCTTCCACGTGGTGGGGGAGGGAAAGGAGACATGGTTTTGAAAGAACTGTACCAAGAAAGATACATGAGATCCAGTGACTCAGGGTAGTGCCAGGGTCTGTGACCTCTGCCCACACCTCACACCTTCTGACGGTGGCCCACGGCCTCCTCCACCAGCCCAGGTTCCAGGCGGGGTCTTCCCACGTCCAGCCCTGCTTGGGCCAAGTGTGGAGGACTTGAGCTCCCCAGCACACAGGGATTGGCCCTGGGATCAGGCACACGGGACCCACGTCCCCAAGGATGGGCTGTGACCACATCCAGATGACTGTGTACCCAGTGTACCCAGGGGCAGGTCCAGCCATGGTAGCACCCCCAGACCTCTACCACATTGACCCCCTTATCACCTTCCCCATCCCTCACGTCCAGCTGGAGCCCTGCTGGCCTGGCTATCTGGCCTGGCTCTACAGCCACGATGCAGGGCCTCTCCCTCCACCTGCTCTGAGCAAACCGAGACGGTGGTCAGCAGCCCCACTTCAGTCAGAACCCCCACCTGCAGCCCCCACCACATCTCCTTCCATTCCCCCACAGCAGCTGCACCGCTAACGGCCCACGCACTCTCCCACAAGACTGGGTGATTGCCCCACCAGATTCCCCCCACGGCCTGTCCATCCTGGTGCTCAGCTGAGGAGCCACCCAGACATGACCCCGCCCGTGGCCGCCACCACCTGGGGTACTCTACTCGGCCCAGCCTTTTCATTGCCCACAGGTACCGCCCCAGCAGCACCCCCACACACACCCGTCTTCACCCCGTGGTTGATGACTGTCAGCACACAACCATACCTCTAAAGTCCCCGTCCCCACACCCTTCCAGCAGCACCCAGCTACTCTGCTCCTAGGGTGCGCCTCCCTGGAGGTGTCCACCTTCCGCCTCCACTCACCTCCTGGCTCTCTTGACCTCGCCTCCACGGAGATCGTATCTGGCAAGACCAAAGAAGGCCCCCCAGCCGCCCCGGTGCCCAGTCCTCTGACCACGCCGCGCCTCCACCCATCCCCCAGTTGTGTGTCTGGGAGGCACCTTCGGCGTTGGGTTCTTGACCTGCCTCCCTGACTTCCTCCTGCCAGCCTCCTTCACCACACCTTCTTGATACGTGCGTCCTGAGAAGTTCCCCTATGCTATGGCCTGAATTGTGTCCCCCCAGAATTCGTATGTTGAAGCCTACCCCACAGTGGGATGGTATTTGGAGGCGGGACCTTTGGGAGGTGGTTAAGCCATGAGGGCGGGGCCCCACGATGGGATTAATGCCCTTATAAGGAGAGACGGAAGAGACTGCATGTTCTCTCCAGAATGTGAGGCTACAGCCAGATGGCGGCCAGCTATAAGCCAGCACCTGAGCCTCACCAAGAGCCCCGCCAGCACCCTGGGCTCCGACTCCCCGGCTCCAGAGCTGTGGGGCGCGAATTGTTGAAGTCATCCAGCCTGCAGAGTTTCCATATAGCAGGCCAGACTGTGTGCATCACAGCCCCAGTCACCCTGTGTCCCCTGTCCATGGGACCAGAGGGTCTCTCAGCAGCAGGGAGGAACAGTGTGCCGGCATCGGCATGCCCCCCGGCCCCCCACCCCGCTGTATCTCCCGTGGATCTGCACCACGCTGCAGGCTTCCCTGCAGCATGGTGCCTGTCCCTGTGAGAACCAGGGTCCCCGCAGCCTGCCCACACCAGAGGCAGGGCCCTACTTGCCAAGCTCAGACCAAACTCTGGGAGCTGCCCTCACCCACTTTCTCACCCACCACACCCAGCCTGCCGAAGGCCTGCTGTTAATCGACCTTCAGTCCCCGCCCTAGCCCAGCCTGTCACTTCTCACCAGGAGAACTGTCCACCACCCCCACCCCATCCCATCAGTCAGGGAGCCCAGGGGGCACAGGCCAGGGGCACAGATCCTGCCATCAGGTTCCTTCTGACCTGTAGGGCCCTCCTGGTCCTCGTCTGCCCTCCCCTTCACCTGCTGGCTCAGCACAATGCCTCAACACACCCAACTTGCGGCCACCTCAGTGCCTTTGCACAGACTAACCCTCAGCTTGACCCCGGCCTTGTGGCTCCTTCACTTTGGTCCAGCTCTGCTCCAACATTGCTTTCTCCCTGCTGCACTTCCTTCAGATCACCCCCCAGCACTTTCAGCACCCAACAGGCCATTGCCCCCTGGAAGCAGCGCTTCCCTCCTCTTTTCATGCTCTTGGCACAAGTCGAACAAGTGAAGCTTCGTGGGCCTCTGAGAAGAGTGCCTGCAGGCCCTGGCACTCCTCACCTCTTTCGGCATCCTTGAACTTGATGGTTCTGCGCCGGCACGGCCGGGGGCTGGCGGCCACCTCAGCCAAGATCCCAGGACCACAGAAGCCCAGGCTGCTGCCCCGGTTCCGAAGCACCAGCTTCAGCTCCTGGTTCTCCTGGATGAGCTGCACAAGCCGTCGCAGCTCTTCATTCTCCTGCGCCAGCCGCTGGATCTCCTGCCGCAGGCCCTCGTAGCTGCTGAGGAGGGACATGCCCGGCATCAGGGGCAGCAGCTGCCAGCAGCTGGTGGGCTGGCCAGGGACAGCAGACCAGACCCCATCATTGTGAGGTCAGCGGCCACCCTGCCCCCCATGCCTCAGCCGCATTCTGTGGCCCAGCAGTTCCGACTGCCTTGAGCAGGGCATACCTGACCTCTGACCTCTGGCCCCTGATGGCCAAATGACTAGGGCCTGGAGTCCTTCTAGGAAGGCCCTCCTGGAGGGTGAAAGCTTCTTTTTTTTAATTTAATTTAATTTTAATTCAATTAATTAACATACAGTGTACTATTCATTTCAGAGGTAGAGATCAGTGATTCATCAGTCTTATATAATACCCAGTGCCGAATACATCACATGCCCTCCTCAATGTCCATTCCCCAGGTACCCCATCCCCCCACCCCCACCCCTCTAGCAAGCCTTAGTTTGTTTCCTGAGATTAAGAGTCTCTTATGGTTTGTCTCCCTCTCTGATTTCATCTTGTTTTATTTTTTCCTCTCTTCCCCTATGATCCTCTGTTTTGTTTCTTAAATAATACGTTATCAGTGAGATCATATGATAATTGTCTTTCTCTCTTTTTTTTAAGATTCTTATTTATTTATTTGACAGAGAGAGACACAGCGAGAGAGGGAACACAAGCAGGGGGAGTGGGAGAGGGAGAAGCAGACTCCCCGCTGAGCAGGGAGCCCGATGCGGGGCTGGATCCCAGGACCCTGGGACCATGACCTGAGCCGAAGGCAGACGCTTAACGACTGAGCCACCCAGGCGCCCTGATAATTGTCTTTCTCTGATTGGCTTATTTTGCGTAGCATAATACCCTCTAGTTCCATCTACGTTCTTGCAAATGGTAAGATTTCATTTTTTGATGGCTGCATAATAGTCCATTGTGTATATATACCACCTCTTCTTTATCCATTCATCTGTCGATGGACATCTTGGCTCTTTCCACAGTTTGGCTATTGTGGACATTGCTGCTATAAACATTGGGGTGCACGTACCCCTTCGGATCCCTACATTTGTATCTTTGGGGTAAATACCCAGTAGTGCAATTGCTGGATTGTAGGGTAGCTCTATTTTCAACTGTTTGAGGAACCTCCATACTGTTTTCCAGAGTGGCTGCACCAGCTTGCATTCCCACCAACAGTGTAGGAGGGTTCCCCTTTCTCCGCATCCCCGCCAACCTCTGTCGTTTCCTGACTTGTTAATTCTAGCCATTCTGACTGGTGTGAGGTGGTATCTCATCGTGGTTTTGATTTGTATTTCCCTGATGGTGAGTGATGTGGAGCATTTTTTCATGTGTCTGTTGACCATTTGGATGTCTTCTTTGGAGAAGTGTCTGTTCATTGGAAGCTACTTTATCCCAGCCTGGCACAGATGTGTTGGTAGGGAAAGGGAGTAAAAGGTACAGGCATCCCCATGGCCACCAGTGGCAGCATCTCCACCTGCCTGTGCCAGGTCATGGGGCCAGGTGACTGGGCATGGTCCCCGAGGTGGTCACAGTGTCTGAAGGGGCCAGGAGAGAGGGTGTTTGAGCTGCCCTGAAGGAGGGGGCTCTTCTGGCCTACCAGCCCCAGGAGCTGCACAGTGAAGATCAGGGTGGGTCAGAATTCCAGGGACATGGCGTGAGTCAGCAAGTGCATTAGGATGGGGCTGGAAGCAAAGAGAGGGACCAGGTGGTGCTGAGCCTGGGGCAGGGGTGGTCGGGGAGCAGTGCACTGGGAGGCCAGGCGCCCTGGGGGAGGCAGCACAGACGGACACAACCTCATGGAGAGGGCAGGGCGGGCAGCAGGGAGCCCCTGAGAAAGGGCTGAGGACAGCAGATTCCCAGTTGCAGGGGAGCCACCCCAAAGGGTAGCATGGGGTTTACAGTTTAGACCCCACCAAGGACTTCCTTCTCTCACCCGGTGGGCCTTCTAACGGGACAGTTCTGTGCTCTTGCTGTCCTTCCCTGTCCTTTTCTCAGTTACGATTAGTATTTATTTCACATCATCATTTCCTTTGTGCTGGTCTGCTCAGTGCAGTTTCCACCTGTTAACCATTAGGTTCTCCTGGGAACGGCAAGCTCTGGGGGGAGGGTCTTCACAGCGCTGGCCGTGGATGGGGCGCCTCTGACAGCAGCGTTCCAGGGGACGGGGTGGCAACTGCACTTAAGCTCAATGGAAATTATGACCATTTTAATAGTTCCTATAACTAGGAAATATCCTAATTCTAAGGATTATGGAGCAGGGCATTTCTGCAAGGACTAAAGATCTTAGCTCAAAGGAGTGACAGGCTCAGGGCCATCAACCTCCAACTCAGACACTCTCAGAGTGGGGACTGTGGTAAGCAGAATTCTAAGGCCCCCAAGGATTCCTGCGCTGGTGCCCATGCCCGGCATAATCCCAGAATAAAATGGGTTTTACACCCATGATAAGATTATTCATATGGCACAGCTGAGGTATAAAGGGAGATTATCTTGGATGAGACTTACTGAATTAGATGGGCCCTTAAAAGAATAGGTCTCTTCTGGGGCGCCTGGGTGGCTCAGTCGTTAAGCGTCTGCCTTCGGCTCAGGTCATGGTCCCAGGGTCCTGGGATCGAGCCCCGCATCGGGCTCCCTGCTCCGCGGGAAGCCTGCTTCTCCCTCTCCCACTCCCCCTGCTTGTGTTCCCTCTCTCGCTGTGTCTCTCTCTGTCAAATAAATAAACAAAATCTTGAAAAAAAAATTAAAAAAAAAAGAAAGAAACAGTGGAGGGCAGGAAACAATGAGATGACATATTCAGTCGTTCTTTTAATGACTCAAGCAAGAATCTTAAATTCTGGAAAGTGATCTTTGGGAAATTAAAGTAAAATAAAGGCAGTCCAAGACAAACAAAGACAGAGAATTTCCTGCTAGAAGACCTGCCTCACAAGAAATACTAACGAAAGTTCTTCACAAGATGGAGGCATGAAAGATCCTGAACTCATTTCCTTCCAAGGACGCAACAAATTTACAATTGCATATGGAAGAATTCCTTCTGAAAAAGCCCTGAAAACTGGATGAGCAGAGCCTCCACAACAAAGGACAAAAAGGCAGCATTGAAATGGGTAGGAGTGGGGCGCCTGGGTCGTTCAGTCGGTTAAGCGTCTGCCTTCGACTCAGGTCATGATCCCAGGGTCCTGGGATCCAGCCCTGCACCAGGCTCCCTGCTCAGTGAGGAGTCTGCTTCTCCCTCTCCCTCTCCCTCTGCCTCTCCCCCTGCTTGTGGGCAAAGGAAACCATCACCGAAAGGAAAAGGCAACCTACTGAACAGGAGAAGATATTTGCAAGTCATCCATCTGCTAAGGGGTCAATATTTAAAATATATAAAGAATTCGTACAACTCAACAATAAAAAGAAAAGCAACCTGATTAAAAAATGGGCAGAGAATCTGAATAGACATGTTTCCAAAGACATGCAGATGACCAACAGACACATGAAAAAACATTCAACATCACTACTTATTAGGGAAATGCAAACCATAGCCACAATGAGAGATCACCTCACGCCTGTTAGGATGGCTAATGTCAGAAACACAAGAAATAACAAGTGTTGGCAAACGTGGGAAAAAGGGAACCCTTGTGCACTGTTGGTGGGAATGCTAATTGGTGCAACCACTGTGGAAAACAGTATGGAGTTTATTCTTTTTTTTTTTTTTTTAAGATTTTATTTATTTATTTGACAGAGAGATAGAGAGCACAAGTAGGCAGAGTGGCAGGCAGAGGGAGAGGGAGAAGCAGGCTCTCTGCCGAGCAGGGAGCCGGACATGGGGCTCGATCCCAGGACCCTGGGATCATGACCTGAGCCGAAGGCAGCCGCTTAACCGACTGAGCCACCCAGACGCCCTGGAGTTTATTCTTTAAATAAGAATAGAAATACCCTACGATCCAGCTATTCCACTCCTGGGTATTTAACTGAAGAAACCAAAAACACCAATTCAAACAGGTATCTGCAGGCTTATGGTCATGGCAGCATTATTTACAATAGTCCGGATATAGAAACAACCCAAGCGTCCATCGGTGGATGAATGGATAGAGGGTGTGGTGTACACGCACGCACACTGTAGAATATTATTCAGCCAGAAAAAAAAAAAAAAAGAATGAAATCTTGATGTTTTCCAGCACACGGATGGATCTTGAGGGTATAATGCTGCATGAAATAAGTCAGATAAAGGCAAATACATGATTTCACTCATGTGGAATCTGAACAAACAAATCAACACGTAAACTCGTGGATGCAGAGAAGGGGCTGACGGCCACCAGAGGGAAGGGGTCGGGGTGGGTGCGGTGGGTGCGGGGTGTCAGTTGTAAGTTCCGGTGGTGATCACTTCGCAGTGTATACAGACGTCAGGTATAAGGTCGTAGACCTGAAGCTTACATGTGGTGTTAGATACCGCTTTTACCTCCATTTTAACAACGAGAAAGTTCTTCAAGCTGAGAAGGAAAGGCGTGGAGTCCAGTTACTCGGCGCAGCCATGCTGTGCCAGGCCCGGACCGGTAGAGCTGCGAGCTAACAAGCTGGTGTGGACTGAAGCCACCGGCTACGTGTCACTAGCGGACTAGCACCTGTGGTAAATGCAGAACTTGACCATAACGCAGCAGGGCTGCAAGGGAGCCGGCACACGCCCCAAGGCCCAGGTCGGGGGCCCGCGTGGACGCACTGGGAGCCGCCCAGACTGCCGCCAGCCCTCCTCCTGGCAGAAGCAGCCCCTCCCGCCTCGCCAGAGGACGCGTAGACACCGACCCTGGCTGCTGCGTGGAGACACACTTCCTACCCTCGCCGTAAGAAACGAGGCCCAGTTACCATCCCCTGGGCTGGGAGCTGGCCTTGTGCCTTACTTGACCAGAAGAATGTGGTAGAAGTAAGCCTTGACCTTGAGAACCCGACAGGGGCAGGACTTCCGGGAGGGCTATGTGACCCCCTCACTCTGGGTTTTGGCCAGAGGGCACACGGCGTTTATTCTAGGAGGTCTGCTGTCTGGGTGAGAGCAGCAGAACCCAGGGCACTGGGGCCAGAGCCTCCCCCCTCCCAGCCGGGGTTCCCAGGCCTGGAAGCTCCACCCTGAGAGCGTGTGGCCAACCGCTGGGCAGAGGGTCCACATTGGGCAGGACACGCACCACGCCCCCCACACCCGCTGGCAGAGCAGGGGCCTTCCTCTGGGAGAAGCAGCCTCCCCCGGACGCCGCCGCCAGGGAGAGGCTGCCTGGTCGCGTGGCAGCACAGGCTGACTTCCTCAGGGTGAGTGTGCCGATGTCGGAGACGGGGAGATCCTCGCGGTGAAGAATGAGTAAAGCTGAAGGCTTGAAACAGCACACGTTTATTCTCTTACAGTGCTGGAGGCCGGAAGCTCAGGCAGTCTTGTGGATTAAAATTGAGGTGTTTACAGGATGGGTCCTTCTGGAAGTTCCAGGGGAGCAATCACTGGGTGCAGCGTCCAGCACTTGGGGCTGCATCACTCCAGCCTCTGTCCCCACCGTCACTTTGCCTACGCTTCTCCTGTAACCGAGTCTCCCGCTGCTTCTGTCTTACAAAGATACTCATGATTACACTGAGGGCCCGGCTGGGTAATCCACAACAATCTTCCCACCTCAAGATCCTTAACTTAACCCTCCCTGCAAGGTTCCTTTTGCCATATAAGGTAACATTCCTGGCTTTCAGGGATGAGGATCTAGATCTCTGTGGAAGGTATTCTTCTGCCTGTGGCAAGGGCTGACATGAGGCATTCCCCGACCACACACTGATCCATTGGCAAAGGATGGTGCTTCACTGGCGGGGGGAGCTTAAGCCCAAGCTTTGCCCAGTTGGTGGAGGAACCCCAAGCTGCGCCTTCCAGATGGGACTTCTAGGAAGCCAGGCTTCAATATAAGACCCGGAGGTTGGAGCAAGGGGTCCAAGTAGTGACATCATAGATGCACACTGTGGAGGAATAGACTTCCCAGGAGAGTCCAACAAGCCACCAGACTAATAAACTAACAAAACAGCAGGATCAACAAGCCCGAGGAGAGACTGGCTAATCATGCTCTAGAGTCACTATAATAGATCATCTCGAATGTCCAGTTTTCAACAAAAAGTTATGAGACACGCAAAGAAACAGAAGAATGCGGCAGCTGCCTGGGAGAGGTAGGTAACAGGAACTGCCTTTGAAGCCCAGATGTTGGGCTTAGCAGACAAAGACACCAAAGCCTTGCTTAGGCGGGCGCCCACGAGCAGGGTGGCTGCAGGGCAGGGGCGGTCCTGCACAGGTGCCACTGCTATTGCTGGAAGCCCAGCCCAGGATCCCCTGGACCCTCCGCCTGGGGCCCCTCTGCTAGCCCCTCCACCCGAGGCTCGCCCATCACCTTACTTCCCACTGGCATGTGCTGCACACGAGGGCCCCACGTTAGAGCTGACGGCCTGTGGCAACGAGCTCATGATCCTGGGACTCACCTGTCTTCCCAAGTCCCCCATCAACCTAATGGAAAAGTGACCATCAGTGGAGGGTCCTGCACACTCCCAGCTGGTTAGTGGCCCCTCTGAGGGTGGGACACCATTGGGATGTGTCTGTCTTCAGGGGTCAGGTCTGTGGGGACAGGCTCACCCTGCACTCACACAGCCCCTTCCAGGGTGGGGCCTCACATTTAGTAAAATTTGCAAAAATGAAATAATCACCGTCGGTGAAAGCTCTCTTCCCACCACAGCCCGCTTTCAGTCACTCCGTCTGTGCTGCATGGAACTGGAGGGGCACTGCTCAGGAGGTCGAACTGGGGCGACATTTAGTCTGGGTTTAGCAGGGACAGCCACGTCCTGGAATGGTTAAGCTATTGCCGTCAGTCTGGTGTGCAAATGGCTTCCAGGGACACATGGGCCTCCCTCCGCACTGTGCAACAGGACACCTTGGGCCGATGGAACTGGCTAATGAGTGTCATCAGTTCAAAAAATATCTAAGGTCATTTAGTCACAAACAAGAAAACCACAAAGGCCCTGAAATCTTAGGGCTCATATGTAGATGAAATTTGATAGAGGGCTCCTCAAATTTAACAATTCTAAAAACTTACACCATATTTTTTTTAAAGATTTTATTTATTTATTTGACAGAGAGAGACACAGCGAGAGAGGGAACACAAGCAGGGGGAGTGGGAGAGGGAGAAGCAGGCTTCCCACGGAGCAGGGAGCCCGATGGTGGGGCTCGATCCCCGGACCCCGGGACCATGACCTGAGCAGAAGGCAGATGCTTAACGACCGAGCCACCCTGGTGCCCCAAAACTTACACCATATTACCCACAGGAGCCATTATCTGAAAACAACCTTTCTAAGCTATAGTAAAAAAAAAAAAAAAACAGAAACAAAAAAACCTTAATCAAACATGTTAGAAAAGAGACTGAATTATCTTCTCTCTGTAGATAGACGATGACATCACAAAAATGTCATCTTTTTATTTTAAGTAACGTCTACACCCAATGTGGGCTTGAACTCACAACTCGGAGATCAAGAGTTGCACGCTCCCCCGACTGAGCCTGCCAGGCGCCCCAAACGTTGTCATCCTAATAGACCATCAGAGCATGCATCCAAAAAGCATAAGGGAAATGTGTTACAGAAATATTTCAGGAAATAATTCATGACATTACGTTGGTTCTCTGTGTTTTGTGATGTTTGTGATACTGGCCAACTCTAAAAATTTATGTTACGTGTTAGGATTTCTTTTCTCACTCTATTCACTTGGTTTCAGTTATATGATTTTGTCTTCTATTTTTGAAAACAGCACTATTCAGGAAAGAGTTAACACACTGGGGCTCAGACCGCTCTCCTTTTTAAGATGCACTCAGGAGGTTAGCCTGCATCTGGGAGCTTCAATTTCAGCTGCCAATTCCCTAAGAGTGGCTCAATGAGCCTAATCTGTACAAACAAATATGGTTTATGCCTTCCTCCTAGGCACCTGGAGTTGGGGTATGTGCCAGACCCTGCCCAGCCCCCGCGAATGCCCTAAGTGCTGAGTTTCCACTTGTTGCTGGGGGGTGTAGTGTCCTGTGGAGAAGGTTCGGGAAACTGTGCTTGGTTCCCTAACTTTGCCACATGAGCCTTATTCCTTTGCTGATTTAGATTACTGTCCTTTCTCTGTAATAAATCTCAGCCACAAGTTCAACAATCTGTGCCAAATTCTACAAGCCCTCCAAGCAAATCACTGAATCCAGGAGTGGTCTTGGGGATCCCAAACATAGCTCCCAAATTTGTGTACATGTGAGGCCCCCAACCCTGGATCTACCCATGGTTACAGCACTGGGTCAGAGAGCCAAGGGGGCAGGAATGGCCTGCTAAGCTGGAGATGCTACCAGGTCGGAGGCTTAGTTCCCAGGGGTGGAGGGAACACTCCCCCTCAGTGGACACAATGAAGGTCCCACGGATCTGGAGGGAACAGCCACTGCCCGGCCCCTCTGGCCCTGTGCTGCTTAGGCTACTGAACGTCCTGGGCTACCAGCATCACTGCTATGCAACCGGGACACCTGTGGGGACACCCGTGGGGCCTCCACCCGCATCAGTGGACAGCCACTGCAGTCTCGACCCGATTACAACAGGGACAACACAAGCTCAGACTGCTGAGGGAAAACGGCCCCGTCACTCCACCCATAACCAGCTGGGTCCAGCCGAAGAACTGACAGCGGGGACATCGCAGGTGGTGAGTCACAGAGGAGGCCGGCCATCACGGCCTCAGACCAGGCGCAGGGGCAGGGCCGAGGCTGGCTCCCGGCCCGCGTGTTGCATTCATCTAGGAGACCAGTACCTTGATGGGGACACTGTGCTTGCAAGACTCGGGCTCTTGCCTGCTACAGTGTGTTCATTCTATCTGCTCTTCTTATGGCCTGATGTTGACCTTGCTTCTCTTGTGGGGCAAGGTCCATGTCCCCTCCCCTTGAGCCTGGGCACACCTTTGTGACCACCTTGACCCATATAGTCCAGTGGGAATTACACTATATGACTTCTGAGGCCAGGTCCATACGTGCCCACCTTGTTGTTCTTTGAGGTCACCTTGGAGCCCAGGCGCCATGCTTCCAGGAAGCACTGGCTGCACAGAGATACCACCGACCTGGATGAGGTCCTGACCAACAGCCAGCATCAATCACCAAAGATGTGAGAGAGGAAGCCCTCAAGACCACAGCTATCACCATTCGCAGTGACCACCCGCAGGAAAGGTCCTAAGTGCAAACCAACTAGATGAGCCCAGACAACCCTCAGGACTGCAAGACTCGATAATATAATTGCTTTTTGTTATTTGAAGTCACTAAGGTTATGCAAATGAGGAAAAGAAAGTCTTAAATGTCCTATTGATGTGGGAAACAAAGGCAGAAGAAAAGTTAAATTTCCTTACTACCTACAGCCCATTGACAAGTCCTTGAAACAGGCAGAGTGACCTTCCTCTAGGGATTCAACTGCCTCGATGTTGGCACTTTGCTAAGGGCAAGAGGCAATCCTAGGCTGACGACTCCTCCCTGATCCTGTGAGTCTACATTAACATACAAAAAGTCGTTTAGAAATCGCCTTTATCTCTAAACCCCCCAAACATATGACCCACTGATACACATCTGAAGGGTCTCATGACTAAGATTTTATTAGACAGTGATAAATGACCTTTTCCCAACAATAGCTACCCCCCTCGAGGTCCTGGAAATCTTGCTTCCAAAATTCCTTAGGGACTTAAGCTCTCCCTAACCCCCTCCCAACTTGAAAGTGTATAATGGGTCACTCCTCATGACCCCAGTACGGCTCTTTCTGCCCACAGGTTCTGTCCCTGTGCTTTAATATAATCACCTTTTTTTGTTAAAAGAAACATTTTATTTATTTGTTAGAGAGAGAGAGCACACAAGCAGGGGGAGTGGGAGAGGGAGAAGCCGACTCCCCGCCGAGCAGGGAGCCCCATGCGGGGCTCGATCCCAGGACTCTGGGACCATGACCTGAGCCGAAGGCAGACGCCCAACCAACAGAGCCACCCAGGCGTCCCTAAAAATCACCTTTTTGCACCCAAGACATCTCGAGAATTTTCTTGGCCGTTGGCTTCAAACCCTAACATCTTTCCTACATTGCTATCTAAAGAGAATGAGGGGCACCTGGGTGGCTCGGGTGGTTAAGTGCCCTTGGCTCAGGTCATGACCGCAGGGTCCTGGGAGTGAGTCCAGCCAAGGGATCCCGCGTCAGCCGGGAGTCAGCTTCCCCCTCTGCCTGCTGCTCCCTTCTGCTCCTGCTCTCTCTAGTGAGTAAATAAAATCTTTAAAAAATAAAAATAGAAAGAATACGAGCATGCGTGTGGACGATACAAATTATGCGTCAATTTTTTTCATGGACAAATGTAAACACTAAACGGTAAGAAAACAAAAAAACACAAGGTGTGCCTCAGCTTGGGAGAATGAATGCATTTATGGCTGCGGAAGAACTAGAAACCATCAGAGAGAGGACGCCGCTTCCTTCCAGCACGAGCGGCGCTCGCCCGCCGAACCCGCAAGGAGCCTCCGGGCAGGCGGAGCGGCGAGCCAGTCCGCGAGCCGGGGCCGGCGGGGCTCGGCGGGGGCGGGGCTCGGCGGGGGCGGGGCTCGGCGGGGGCGGGGCTCGGCGGGGGCGGGGCCAGCGGGGCGCAGGCGCGGCGGGAGTCCTGAGAGCTTTGGGAGCCGGCGTAGGCGCGCGCGGCAAAAGCCAGGGAGGTCCCGGGAGCATAAGGACCGCCCCCACGACAAACTCGAGGGGGCGCGACCGGGGATTCTTGCCCGAGCCGGTCCCCACCTCTGGCAGCCGCGGGCACAGCCTTCCTCCCCTGGGTCCGCACCCTCCCGGGGCCGGAAGCGAGGAAAGTGGCGTCGCGGGGGAGCGTAGCTTCCCAAGACCGGAAGTAGAGAAAACGGGACCGCCTGGCACCCTGGGGGAACCGTAGTTCTCCGAGGCCGGAAGTGGGGTGTCGGACCGGCGGAAACAGGCCCCTGGGAGGTCGGAAGTGGGGGTAGAGCCGCTGGGAGCTGTAGTTTTGAGGGAGGCGGAAGCGCGGCTAGCAGCCGGGCGACATGGCGGGCTTGGAGCTCCTGTCGGACCAGGGCTACCGGGTAGACGGACGGCGCGCCGGGGAGCTGCGCAAGATCCAGGCGCGGATGGGCGTGTTCGCGCAGGCCGACGGCTCGGCCTACATCGAGCAAGGCAACACCAAGGCGCTTGCGGTGGTGTACGGGCCGCACGAGGCGAGTGGGCATATGCGCGAGCCGGGCGGGGTGCGCGGGGCCTCCGGGCTGAGCTGAGAGTCGGGAGGCCCGGCTGGCGCGCCTCCGCTCACCCAGCCCATCTTCAGGGCCGCCGCGGCTCACTCGGAGTCCAAGCCAAAGTCCCTGCAGTGTGGTGCACCGCGGTCCCCACCTTTCGCACCGGCCGCCGTCCCCTCCGCCCTGCGCCCGCCCTTGCTAGTCCTAGAAGCTCCAGGCGCGCTCCCGCTCCCTCCTTCTCCCCCGACCACCGTACTCACGTGGCGAGCCCCCTCCCCTCCCCCCACACCCTTCCCTGCCTTTCCAAAACCGGTCACCTCAGACATCAGTTCAGCTAGCCCTTCGTTTAACTCCTCACGGGAACGTAAACTCCGCGAGGACAGGGACTGTAAATAAAACCTCCTGGTTTTAGTGCCGTGTCTCCATTGCTGGAGAAGGGAAGAGCGCCGGGGTGGAAACAAGCGTGGCGCGTTTGCAGAGCAGAAGGGCTGCTCGTGGGGAGATGGGGGAACTCAAAATGGGATCGAGGCGTCTCTAGGGATGCAAGAACTCGCCGCTTTGAAGACCGGGGAAACTATTTAGGATTTTATCTCACACGTGTTGGGGAAGCTTTGGGAGGCAGTAGAATATGTGCATGTGTAGAGGAGACGAAATCAGACTTGGTGTTTGTGAATGTACCTTCTCTGGCTACAAATGGAGAATGGGTTGGGAGGAGATGAGGCAGGGATGGAAACTCCTTTAAGAGAAATCCTATCCAGGCATGATGGTGGCTTAAGAGACTGGCCAGCCGGCCCTCCCACAGGCTGTTTTGGAGGTAAAGTAGCTGTGCTTCTGGACATGCTGGAAGTGGAAGGAGCGTGAGAGGGAAGCTGAGGTCTGGGGCCTGGGCGAGAGGAAGGTGTAGTGTGAGCTCGGGGAGCAGTGAGCCTGGCTCATGTGTCCTTCCTCCCCCAGATCCGGGGCTCCCGAGCACGAGCCCTGCCAGACAGGGCCCTGGTGAACTGTCAGTATAGTTCTGCGACCTTCAGCACAGGCGAACGCAAGCGGCGACCCCACGGGGACCGTAAGTCTTGCGAGATGGGCCTGCAGCTGCGTCAGACCTTCGAGGCCGCCATCCTTACGCAGCTGCACCCACGCTCCCAGATTGATATATATGTGCAGGTGAGCAAGCAGCAGCCATGAACCCAGGGAGGGAGGAGAGGGTTGGAGGGGGAGGTGGGGATGGCAGTCGGGTCAAGAGCCTAATGGACTGATGCCACTGGGGGGGTTCCTGCAGGTGCTGCAGGCAGACGGTGGGACCTATGCAGCTTGTGTGAATGCAGCCACGCTGGCAGTGCTGGATGCCGGAATACCCATGCGGGACTTTGTGTGTGCCTGCTCAGCTGGCTTTGTGGACAACACAGCTCTGGCGGACCTCAGCCACGTGGAAGAGGCAGCTGGTGGTCCCCAGCTGGCCCTGGCCTTGCTGCCGGCCTCAGGCCAGATTGCACTGCTTGAAATGGATGCCAGGCTACATGAGGACCACCTGGAGCAGGTGCTAGAGGCCGCTGCCCGGGCTGCCCGGGACGTGCACACACTGCTGGACCGTGTGGTTCGGCAGCATGTACGTGAGGCCTCTATTTTGCTAGGGGACTGAGCATCTGGCCTCCCCATGCCCAAATAAAACCCACACATAATCTGCTGTATTTTGATTTCCCCACAGCACTTCCACACCCTCAGAGCCTGGCCTGGTGCTTGCTCCTGGGGGTGACTAGGGACCGTCCGCATCCCCCACACGTGACATACATACCTCTTGCAGCCTCAAGGCTCACAGCCTGAAGAAGGTGAGGGGAGTGTGTCCCTGGATGAACAGAGCAGTTGTGCCAGGCAGGGTTCAAGGCAGCCGAGCAGTGAGGCGTGGCCTGGCATGATGAGCCAAGCCGCTGGACTGGAGTCTTACTTTCACACGGCATATCTGGGGCCCACCATGGAGATGTGGGGGCCATGCCCCACATCCTCTGGACTCTGGCTTGAACTGAATGGCCCCTTCCACCCTAGGAGCCCTCTGGGCCTACTTAACCTCAGACTCCAAAAGTACAACAGATAACATGTTCTCACCTGGGGGAGGGGCTTGGGAAGGGGTCTTCACCACCTACCCACGGACACGCACGGGCCGCCTGCCTGCACCCCGAACACTGGCCCTTGCAGCCCCCACCCAGGCACCTCCTGATCTGAATAGGAGTGCTCCCCACTTTCTACTCCACATACCTCACCTCTTTTGAAACCCTTTTGGCCAAGACGACCACCTGCACCTTAATCCCGGTGGTTCTCTGACCCTGAGAGCTTTGCTGCTGGGTGCACACTGTGATTTCCCTTCTGCACTCACTGCCATTTTTGACCAACATCCATAGAAATGAACCTGCCAATGCCTCGGTCTCAGTCCACGGGAACCCTCTTCCTTCCCCGCCCGCCCCTGGCGCTCAGACCTGTCACTGTCAGTAGCCGCGCGCTCAACGTCCGCGGGCGTCCGTGCTCCCCAGTTTCCCGCCCCTCTGCCTTGTTCGTCCCCTCCCCGATTCTCGCTCTCCCCAGCCAGCCGCGGCGGCAGCTGGTCGTCTTCACTGCTTTCCTCTGGCGCAGTACACCTGCCGGCCGATCGTCCTGGAGACGGGTCCTCGCGGAGGCCGCTCGGGGCGGGCCGAGACGCTCCCGCCGCAGTCCCGCCCCGTACCACCTCTGCTCCGGGCATGCGCGGCGGCGCGAAGGCCTTCGGGACCGGAAGTGCGAGCGGGCGCGGAGCCTCGGGTCCGGCGGGAGCGCGGCGTCGGTCCCGCGGCTGGAGCTGCAGGGCGAGCGCGGCCCCGGAGCCGCCCCTCCTCGCCATGGGCCTCCTGTCGGACCCGGTGCGCCGGCGCGCCCTCGCCCGCCTCGTGCTGCGTCTGAACGCGCCGCTCTGGTGAGCGCTGGGCCCAGGGAGGCGGGACCCGGAGGACCCGGGGCTCGAGCTGCCGACGCCCCCACCCTCCGCGGGCTGCTCGCGCCAGTAGCGTAGCGCCCGTGGGCCTCGCTCGGGGCATCGGGTCTGGGGCTCGGTCCTCCCGTCCGACGTCCCGAGTGCCGGGACTCCGGGGCCAGGTCCCTCAGACACGCCCCCGCCATCCCCGGTGCAGAGGTGGAGGCCACGGGCGGGAGTCCCCGGCGCGCTAATGCCCCGGGGCCCCCTCCACCCCCTCCCTGCAGCGTGCTCAGCTACGTGGCAGGCATCGCCTGGTTCCTTGCTCTGGCTTTCCCGCCGTTGACCCAACGCACTTACATGTCGGAGAACGCCATGGGCTCCACCATGGTGGAGGAGCAGTTTGCGGGCGGAGACCGTGCCCGGAGCTTTGCCCGAGACTTTGCTGCCCACCGCAGGAAGTCGGGGTGAGCGGAGAGCTGCGGGTACGGGGAGATAGTGGTGCTCAAAGCCAAGGAGCTCTGCCTAGCGCCTCTCGTTGTGTGTCTAGGGCTTTGCCAGTGGCGTGGCTGGAGCGGACGATGCGGTCAGTGGGGCTGGAGGTCTACACGCAGAGTTTCTCCCGGAAACTGCCCTTTCCTGATGAGACCCACGAGCGCTATGTATTGTGGGGGAGGGGGTGTGCGTGGGACCAAAAAGCACCTCGAGAGGGCGGCTTGGGGCCGGGAAGCCCGGTGGTGGCATGTCCTGGGGCCGGGGGAATCCCTGGTGGGCAGTCTAGGGCGACGAGGGAGAGGCTTCAGCCGTCCGGGGTGGGGTGGTGCTGACGCTTCCCCGATACTGCATACAGATGGTGTCAGGTACCAACGTGTATGGCATCCTGCGGGCCCCGCGCGCTGCCAGCACCGAGTCCCTGGTGCTCACCGTACCCTGCGGCCCTGACTCCACCAACAGCCAGGCTGTGGGGCTGCTGCTAGCACTTGCTGCCCACTTTCGGGGTGAGGTTCAGGGGCTGCTGCTGGCAAGGGAGGGTTTGGCCACTGTCCCAGGCCCTGCTGACCTAGCTTCTGGCCTCCAGGGCAGATTTACTGGGCCAAAGACATCATCTTCTTGGTGACAGAACAAGACCTTCTGGGCACTGAGGCTTGGTTGGAGGCCTACCACGATGTCAACATCACCGGTAGGTGCTCTTGCCCCGGCCGCTCCGTCAGGATCACTGTCCTCGTCGGCCCCCCATAGGCATTTCCTTCACCTGCTCCTACAGGCATGCAGTCATCCCCTCTGCAGGGCCGGGCTGGGGCCATCCAGGCAGCTGTGGCCTTGGAGCTGAGCAGTGACGTGGTCACGAGCCTTGATGTGGCTGTGGAGGGGCTCAACGGGCAGCTGCCCAACCTCGATCTGCTCAACCTCTTCCAGACTTTCTGTCAGAAAGGGGGTCTGCTGTGTACTCTCCAGGGCAAGGTAAGGGGGGCAGCCTGCCTGGGAAGTGTGGGCCCTGTGTGGGGCTTCTCTGACCGTGCCCCCAAATCCTCTAAGCTGCAGCCCCAGGACTGGACATCCATAGATGGGCCGCTGCAGGGTCTGCAGACCCTGCTGCTCATGGTTCTGCAGCAGGCCTCTGGCCGCCCCCATGGCCCTCACGGCCTCTTCCTGCGCTACCGTGTGGAGGCCCTGACCATCCGTGGCATTAACAGCTTCCGACAATATAAGTATGACTTGGTGGCAGTGGGCAAGTAAGTGGCTTCTGGGCCCCCCTTCCATGCTTGGGGTGGAGTTCGGGGAGGTTCTGGGGGGCCTGGCTGGCCATGACGCCGCCCCACCCTGGCAGAGCCCTGGAGGGCGTGTTCCGCAAGCTCAACCATCTCCTGGAGCGCCTGCACCAGTCCTTCTTCTTCTACTTGCTTCCCGCGCTTTCCCGCTTCGTCTCCATCGGCCTCTACATGCCTGCTGTCGGCTTTTTGCTCTTGGTGCTTGGTCTCAAGATATCCTCTGAACCCCACGTCCACTTGTGGCCAGCCTCAGGTCCTCTCCACTCTAGGCTGGGGAGGATCCTCCGTCCTTGAAGTAGGGGAGTGGGAGTGACCCCGGGTCCCCTACCGGGCGGAGTCCATCACACCCATCGTCAGGGTCCTTGACTAGACCACGCTCTGGAACTGTGGATGCAGTTGCATGAGGCCGGAGTGGGGCCCGAGGAGCCTGGGGGGGTCTCTGGACCTAGTCCTCCCCTTCTGCCAACACAGGTGATGGTCCCCCCACTCCTGCTTTTGGGGTGGGCCCCCAGGGTTCCGGGTGATCGTTACTGCTGCAATGCAGTCTTGATCGGTGGGGTGGTGGTGAGGATCCTGGGGGCTCCATGGGCCCCAGGGCCCATCTCCCCAGTGTCCGTGTGCCCTTGCAGACCGTGGGACTGGCCTCGCTTGTGGCGCCCTTGCTGATCTCACAGGCCATGGGCCTGGCCCTTTACATCCTGCCCGTGCTGAGCCAACACGTGGCTACCCAGCACTTCCCCGTGGCCGAGGCTGAGGCCGTGGTGCTGACCCTGCTGGCCATCTACGCAGCGGGCCTGGCCCTTCCACACAGCACCCAGCGGTGAGGAGCTAGGCTGGGTGGGGGAGGGCGGGGGCACCCTGGCCACAAACGCAGTGCGTCTGAGCCCCTCGCCTTGCAGGGTGGTGAGCACACAGGCCCCAGACAGAGGCTGGATGGCGCTGAAGCTGGTGGCCCTCATATACCTGGTGCTGCAGTTGGCCTGCATCGCCCTCACCAACTTCTCGCTGGGCTTCCTGTTGGCTGCCACCATGGTGCCTGCTGCTGCTCTCACCAAGCCCTGTGGGCCCCGGTACGTGTCGTGCCGCGCCCCAAGCCCAGGGCCTGTGCTCCTTACCGCTGTGCCCTCACATGGGACCCCCTCGCCCACTCGGTGTCTGTGCCCCCCCCAGAGCCTGACCTGACCCTGCCTCTCCACCCAGGCCACTGTATGCCGCCCTGCTGGTGCTGACGAGCCCAGCCGCCACACTGCTGGGTGGCTTGTTCGTGTGGCGGGAGCTGCAGGAGTCTCCAGTGTCGCTGGCCGAGGGCTGGCAGCTCTTCCTGGCTGCGCTGGCCCAGGGTGTGCTGGAGCACCACACCTATGGCGCCCTGCTCTTTCCGCTGCTGGCTCTGGGCCTCTACCCCTGCTGGCTGCTCTTCTGGAATGTGCTCTTCTGGAAGTGATGTGTGGCCCACGGCCCTGCAGCTGGGACTGGGGTGGGGACTCCGCCCCCGTGTTGTCTCCTTCTTGGGAAATAAACAGGAGTTTTGTTTCAGCTGCCCTTTGGGCTGTTGGCCAACTGTCTGCTGTCCGTGTGGGGCCCCCAGGCCCGTGGGCGAGAAGCTCTGCCTGAAGGCCTGGCCTTCCCACACACTTCCTTTCTGGAGGGCACTGTTCTGGTCCGCTTACTGCTGGCAGTAGTGAGGGCCCAGCCACATGAGCCTCGGAGGAGAGCCTCGGGTGGACACTGGGCTTGGGACCTGAAAACGGTACATGCAGACCCTGCCCTGGCCCCCGCCCCAGGAGCATCACGGTAGGAGGCAGGGTGCTGGGTAAGAGGAAGCATAGTGGGAGCAGGGCTTGGGGCCTGACAGGATCTGAGGTCCCAGAGACCACACTGCTCTGCCTGCAGCGCTGGAGTTGGAGGGGCAAAGGGGCTGGAGCTGGAGCCCTGCAGAGAGGGCCTGGGGCGTGGGGAGTGGCACTCCCGAGGCCAGAACCTCGGTGTGGGTCTGGGAGGGGCACCTGGCCAGCTTCCTTGGAGCTGAGACAGCCCAGGCCAGCCACCCCTAAGAGGCAGGGCCAAGGTGGAACAGCCCACCCAGCACCACCTTGGGGCAGCAGGCCACGGGTCCCCTGAAAGGAGTCGGGAGGTTAGCATCCATACTGGAGGGAAGAAAAAAGCAAAATAGCTTTTCAGCAATGCCAGGCCCACATCAGCTCCCCGGAAGGGTCTGATGGGGCAGCAGAGTGGCACCACGTGTGTGGAGAGTGGACTCGGGACCAGTGTCCCTTCAGTGCCACACCCAGAATGCTGGGGCCTGGGAGGTCCTGTGGAGGAAGCTTTAGCCCACAGAGCCCTGCTGGTTCTCTGCTGATAGGCACCTCTGTGTCCAGCATTGTGGGGGATGGCGGTCAGCAAGGGTGGTGGAGACCCACTGTGACTAGCAGCCTGTCACTGGCCTGCTTGTTCCCAAGATCCAGCTGGGACCTCTTTATCGTTGAACAAACTGTTCTGCTCCTGAGGCTGGAGAGAGATAGGAGCCTCAGCAACCCCAGCACCCCAGGGTGCCACCCTCCCAGGCTGGCTGCTGTTGAGTCTGACCTCTCATAGGTCAGGCCCCACTTCTCCGCGGCCTTGCTGTCCTCCAAGACGCACAGACATCTCCGCTCTTAGTCCCTGCTGTCTGTGTGGGAGCTGGCATCCAGTACAAGACCCCTTCTAGGCCTTTTAGCCAGGCTTTGGCCTCAGTCAGTCATCTTTAAGTGCAGTTAGTCCCTTAAAACACACATCTTGAAAATATATTAAATCGTGGAACATACAGGTAGGGGGGCAAAAGCAAAAAGATTACCTCAATTGTGTTCTAAACTCACCTGTGCAGAAGTCTTCCTGTCTATACAAAAGATTTGAAACCATGGGAACGACAAAGTTGATTTGTCAGGGAAGCGGGATTTCTGTTGTGATTTTCAGTAATGTCACTTGTACGATACTTTTAAGATTTTATTTTTATTTATTTGAGAGACAGAGATAGCAACAGAAGCACGAGCAGGGAGGAGAGGGAGAAACAGGCTCCCCGCTGAGCAGGGAGCCCAGGACCCCGAGATCATGACCTGAGCCGAAGGCAGGCGCCTAACTGACTGAGCCACCCAGGTGCCCCTACAATACATTGTTTTAAAACAAGGAAAGCTCAGGGCACCTGGTGGCTCAGTCAGTTAAGTGTCTGGCTCTTGGTCTCAGCTCAGGTCTTGATCTCAGGGTTGTGAGTTCAAGCCCTGCGTTGGGCTCCATACTGGGCATGGAGCCTACTTAAAAGAGAAAGAAAAAACAAGGAAATGTCAGGCTGTAAAGATGTCGGTCGGGTGTACAAGGACAGAGTATAAGGTCCTAAATGCTTTATGTTGATGGTGTGGCAACGTCTGCGACGTGTCCCCGTATCTGTCCTCAGTCATAGAGCCCAATCTTGATCCCTGTGCCTGGAGGTGTGGCCTTGTGACTATGGCCTGGCCAATAGGGTAAGAACAGAAGCTTCAGGGTGAATACCTAGCAAAGACCTCACCCAGAGAGACGGGCCCTCTGAGCCCACGGGAATGTGGAAGTGATGGTCGGAACGTGAAGTGTGTCTAAGACACGAGGTACAGCCTGTGTTGAGAATGGAGGGAGAGGAGCAGGGACTCCCCGACCATCCAAAGGCATCACACAGCCCTGGTTTGCTCAACTGGGCTTCATTTACTGGAAAGGGAAACAAACTTGTACCTTATATAAGCAGTTATTTTCTGACACTCAGATCTAGTTCCAGCCAATACAAGAGACTATTGCTGAACCCAGCTCAAAAGAGGACTCAGTTGCCAGCCAGATGAACTTGGAAGTATGTGGCTGTTGCGTTGATAATCAGTACTTAGTAGCGCGTACTCGTTTGTTGCTTGCTTCCCACGACCCAGAACGGAAGCACCTTGGGGGGCAGGGACACTGTCTTAATTTCCTGCCACTTTTTCAGCTCAGAGTCAGATACATGGTAGAATATTCATCTGTATTTGTTAAATGAAAGAAAAAAGCAGCAGAGGGAGACCCTCTGGAGGTCCAGGAGGAAGCTCTGGGGGGCAGACCTGACGGCCTCCAGAGGGCCCTGGAGAGTTGCCTATGGCTTGTGGTGTGGGGTGAGCCCAGGAAGGTACGGGTAGCAGCCCGCAGCCAGGCAGGCCACCCTCCACCCACCTCAGAACACCCAGCAGCCTCCCCACAACCAGGCCCACCGCAGAACCCTACTTGGCCTTGGGATGCCTCTGGCAACTCACCTGGGTGTCCCAGATCTCCTGCGCTCTTCTCAAACCATTTGCCTAGTCACCCCACTCCACCTGAGGTTTCAATGTCGGCAGCTTGGGGGCTGCCATGGACACCATTATCCAAAAACTGCACCCACAAGCCCCAACTGCCTTCATGCCCACGCTCAGGTCCTGTCTCCCGCCCAGGCCCCTTCTGAGGCCCCAGTGTGTCACCTCTGCCCTCCTGGATGTGTGATGGTCATCTCTAAGTTACAGTATCCCAACCTGAACACCTCCCACCCGCATGCACCTTCCCTCTTGGCACACTCACGCAACCCTGGCCTAGGCATCAATCTTGTCTCTCTTCAGGGGATGCCCATCACTCCCAGGATAGACCCAAACTCCTTACCTTGGTCTTCAAGGCCTGTGCATGTTCCTCAGAACACTTTCATTGCCCCCAAAAGCAGCCTGTGCCTACGCCTCCTGCCCTTCCAGCCCGACACCAGTAATCTTTCTAACTCCAAATTCAGACTTTAACATGGATAGCCTCAGACATACGTGGTTGTCTGTGTCTGGCCTCTCACTCAGCAGGATGCTTCCAAAGTTCATCCGCATTGCTGTATGTGTCACAACTTCCTTACGTGGCCAAATACGTTCCACTGTCTGGACATGCCACATTGTGTTTACCCATTTGTCAGTTGATGGGCATTTGGGTTGTTTCCTCTTTCTCGGTTATTACGGAGGATGCACCTATCAACATTCATGAACAAGTTTTTGTGTGAATGTTTGTTTTCTCTTGGGTATATACCTAGAAGTTGAATATAAAGCTCTAAATTTCCATCTTAGCACTGCTCTTGATGCATCCTATATGTTTTGTTACGCTCCACTTTTGTTTTCATTCACCTCAAATTACGTTCTAATTTTCCCTGTGATTTCTTTGACTATTTAGGAATATGTTATTTAACTTTTCATGTATGTATGAATTTCCCAAATTTGTTAGATTTTTAATTTCATTCTGTTGTCAAAAAACATACTTTGTATGATATTACTACTTTAAAATGTACTGAGACTTGTTTTATTTTCTAACATAACGGTCTATCCTGAAAATGTTCCATGTGCACTTGAGAAGAATATGTGCTCTTCTGCTGGGTGGAGTGTCTCTGATGTCTGTCAAGTCTAGCTGGCTTATAGCATTGTTCAAGTTTTCTCTTTCTTTGCTGAGCTTTTCTCTAGTTCTATCCATTACTGGAAGTATTGAAGTCTCCAGCTATTGTTGAATTGTCTATTTCTCCCTTCCATTCTGTCAACTTTTACTTCATGTATTTTGGGGCAGTTAGGCAAACATATATTCATAATTGTTATGTCTTCTTGATGGATTGGTCTTTTTTTCTTATAAAATGTCCTTCTTTAACTCTAGTATCAAATTTTTTTAAAGATTTTATTTATTTATTTGAGAGAGGGAATGAGATAGAGCATGAGAAGGGGGAGGGCCAGAGGGAGAAGCAGACTCCCCGCCGAGCAGGGAGCCCGACGCGGGACTCGATCCCGGGACTCCAGGATCATGACCTGAGCCGAAGGCAGTCGCTGAACCGACTGAGCCACCCAGGTGCCCATCTAATAAATATTTTAAAATAAATCACTGAACTCTACATATGGAACTAATAATATACTATATGTTAATCGAATTTAAATTAAAAACATAAAAAGTAAAAATATTTTTTTAAAAACCAGTAAGTTAATTTCAATAGTATTAAAAGATGTTGCTCTTATATAACTCTACCCCCTTCTTTATGCTGTTGTCACAAATTCCATCTTTATGCATCCTGTGCCTATCCACATAGATTTACAGTTATCACTTTTATGCAGGTTTTTTTAATCAGATAGGAAAAAATTATAAAAATGCATTTATATTTGTTTTTATATTTACCTTATTTACCTATGTACATTTACTGGTCCTTTTTTTTTTTAACGTGTTATTTCTTCATGTGGATTTGAGTTACTGCCTCATGTCCTTTTATTTCAGCCTGAAGACCCCATTTAGTAGTTTTTTGTAGGGCAGGGTTCTTGTAACAAGCTGTCCTAGTTTATTTATCTGGGGTTGTCTCAATTTATCCTTTGTTTTTGAGGGACAGTCTGGCCATATATAGAATTCTTGGTAAGTTTGCTCTCTCAGCACTTGGAAAAGGTCACCCCACTGCCTTTTGACCTCCATGGTTTCTTATATGAAATAAGTGTTTTTACTTCGATCGCTTATCTGTGATGAGTCACTTCTCTCTTGCTGCTTTCAAGAGTCTTCTTTGGCTTTCAACAGTTTATGATGTGTCTAAGTGGGGATCGTTTTTAGTTTATCCTACTTGGCAGTCATTGAGCTTCCTGGATGTGAAGATTCATGCTTTTCATCAAATTTAGGATGTTTTCAGGCATTATTTTTTCAAATATTCTTTCTGTGCCCTTTCTCTTTTCTGCTCCTGAAAATTATGCATAGGCTGGTATGCTTAATGGTGTTCCACAGGTCTTCGTTTTTTTTCCCTGTTTGTCAGACTGGACAATCTCCATTGACCTAACTTCAAGTTTACTAACTCTTCAAATATGCAGTAGAGCACGTGTCCTGAACACGCTGTGAAGGCGCACACACGAGCTGTGTCTTTCCCCAGTGTCCGCTTTATTCAATCAGAAAGCAAGGTTAATAGAAAGCAGGTTTAGGATTCCAGACTCAGTGATATTTCACCATGTGATTAACTTGGCTTCTTAATACGGCACACAACAAAGATTACAAGGGGGTAGGGAGTTCGTGAACCAAACACGAAGTCGGTCTGTGGGCGGCGGCTGAGATGAGGTCTCAGGTCCGGGTCAGCTCGCGGCACTTACTGCTCCTTATGCTCAAGCAGGGAAGCATGTCAGTCCTGTTGGGAGATCAACCGGGCAGAGCCTTGGGCAGCAACTGCCTTTCTGAAGTGGTCAGACTGAGGGGGTCTGTCTGTCTAGAGGCGTCAGGTCCGAAGAGACTGATAGTTTGCTGCAAAAATCCTCCCTTTTAAAGGGATCTAACGGGTCTCGGGCCCTGCAGACGTCCTCTGCTTCTGCTGGTTATCAGTGCTGGGGTGTGAGCTGATGCTGGACGTGGCAGGATCTCGTGGCCGTGGTACCTTTACCGGCTTGTGTCACTGCTTGACACAGGCTCCTGCTTGAGTGAGTGACCCCATCTTGCTCTCTACAGTGTCTTATAATTTTTTGTTGTTGTTGAAAACTAGACATTTTAGGGACACCTGGGTGGCTCAGTTGGTTAAGTGTCTGCCTTCAGCTCAGATCATGATCCCAGGGTCCTGGGATTATGTCCCAAGTCAGGCTCCCTGCTCAGCGTGGAGTCTGCTTCTCCCTCTCCCTCTGCTGCTCCCCCTGCTTGTGCTGACAAATAAAATCTTTAAAAACAAACAAAAAACTAGACTTTAAAATTTTTTAAAAAATATTTTGTCAGCGCACAAGCAGGGGGAGTGGCAGGCAGAGGGAGAAGCAGGCTCCCCGCTGAGCAAGGAGCCCAATGCAGGACTCGATCCCAGGACCCTGAGATCATGACCTGAGCTGAAGGCAGACGCTTGACCGACTCAGCCACCCAGGAGCCCAAACTAGACATTTTTTTTTTTTTTTTTTTTATTCATGAGAGACAAAGAGAGAGAGAGAGAGAGAGAGAGAGGCAGAGGGAGAAGCAGGCTCCCAAGGAGCGGGGAGCCCGATGCGGGACTCGATCCCAGGATGCTGGGATCATGACCTGAGCCGAAGGCAGACGCTTAACCATCTGAGCCACCCAGGCGCCCCAAACTAGACATTTTAATACAATGTGGTGATGCTGGAAATCAGGTTCCAAGTATTGTTGTTGCTTGTAGTAGTTGTTTTTGTGTAGTGATTTTTCTGAATTCTAGTCTGTAGTATTTGTCCTGTGTAGCCACTGAAGTCTCTCTTTGGTCAGCTCAATAGTCAGCTAATGATCGGACAGAGACTTCTTTAAATGCCTGCGATCAGTAAGCTTCCCAGTCTTTTCCAAACGGCTCTGTGCGCCTGTTGAGGCATATGCCTTCCAGCGCTCAGCCAGGCGGTCAGCAACTCTGGGGATTCCCTTCACTGTGCACAGGGCCTCAAGGTCAGCCAGAGGCAACCACTTAAGGCTTTTTCAGGTCTTTCATGAGCGTGTGCATACCCTATTTATGTCTGTGACCTTTTATATCCCACAAATAAGTACGGCTTTTCAACATCCCTGTGGAGGTTGTATTCGCCAACTGTTCCTTTTAAGCTTTCTGGTTACTCTATTAGCGGTTGCAGCTGTTACCCACCGCTTGCGGCAGCTTTGAAATCACAAGCCTGCCCGTAACTGCCCTCAGCAAACAGCCTCCGGGCATAGGCTACTCACCGGTCCGAGGCAAGCGGAGCGAGGTTTGCAGGAGGGTCTTCCGGGGAGGGCTCGCAGACAAGTTAAATAAGGCAATTATTTGCACGGAAGGGGTTCTGCTCCCTTCAGTACCAGGAATGTGGGCTGGCCAGCAGCTTTAACCAGGAAAAATTAAAACACCTCCAAACTCACTGTTTTACCGAGATTGGGCTGCTTTTCTTAAACACTGCTGGGATGCTGCAATCCTTTGGTTAATTTCCAGAGCTCTGAAAAAGTTGAAGACAATTTCTGCTCGCGTTTCCCTTGGATTTATCGGGGGGAAGGGCTGCAAATTTCCCGAGGTCCTTACTCCTCCGACTGACAGCGGCTTGGCGGGACCCCTGGCTGCCGTAGTCCCGACTCCCGCGCCTCGCAGCTTCTGGGTAATGACGTGCGCCCCGAAGCCCTCGTCGGACGCGTGAGGGCGAGCAGAGTGACCGGCCGTGCGCCGGGGCCGCAGCGCGGAGGCCCCCAGCCTTCCGGGCCTGCTCACTCGTGCCCGGAGCCGGGGCCGTGCCCGGGGCGGAGGGGGCCGCGGCCGCCAGCCGCCCCTTCCCTGCGACGGCCGCCGCGCCAGCGCCGGAAACGCTGCTGCACGACGGCGCGCACGGCCTCCACCACGCCTTCCGGGCGCGGCTGCAAGCGCGCACCGCCGTGCAGGCCGGGGCACCCGCGCCCGGACCGGGAAGCCGCCGCCGCCGGCCCCGCCGTACCTCCGGCCTCCGCGACCACGGGCGCCGCGCGGCGCGGCGGACGGACCGACAGACGCCGCGCCGCCCCGCCCCCCCGCGCTCTCGCGACGTCTGGGCGCCGGGCCGCCGCAGGGGCCGCCGGGAGCAGCGGCCGCGCTGCAGAGGGAGGGCCAAGATGGCGGCGGCCGCGGCTTCGCTTCGCGGGGCGGTGCTGGGCCCGCGGGGCGCGCGTTTGCCGGGCGCGCGGGCCCGGGGTCTGCTGTGCGGCGCGCGGCCCGGCCAGCTCCCGCTGCGGACGCCCCAGGTGAGCTCTGGCCGCGACCCTGTCCGCCGTGTGGCCCCGCAGCCCCTGAAGGTCACGGCGGGGAGGCTCTGGGCGCGGGCCGGGCAGCGAGGGAGCGGCCTGGGCCACCCGGCGCGCCTGCCCCGGCCGGACCGCCGCCGCCTGCCGACCTGAGGCGCCCGGGAGTCGGACCAGGCTCGCAGCCCTCCGAGCGGCGGAGGCGCTCTGCGCGGAGCGTGGGGGGCGGCGGGGCGGGCTCGCGGCGGGCTCGGGGCTGGGGGCTTTCCCCGGAGGGCGCGCCCGGGCCCGCTCCCGCTCCGGCCTTCCAGCCTGGGCCTGCGTCCTGAGGTGACCTCAGCCTGACCTCGGACAGCTGCCTGTGACCTTGGCCTGCCCCAGCACCCTTGCTTGCATCGAGCTCATCCCCAGCCCCGGGTTCAAACGCCAGCCTTACGCCCGCTCCTCAGGGCCGAGTCGCGGGCGAGGAGTCGGGGGAGGGCGGGGGCGGGGCGGGCGGTGGTGCTCCGCAGGAGTGGGCCGCTGCAGGGTGGATGCGTGGGAGAGGTGGGCGCGGGGACGCAGACCCCCAGGCAGGGCCGGGCGGCGTTCTGGCAGGCGCTGAGCGGGGCTCTTGCAGGCAGTGTCCTTGTCGTCGAAGGCCGGTCTGTCCCGGGGCCGGAAAGGGATGCTGTCAGCGTTGGGCATGCTGGCGGCAGGGGGTGCAGGGCTGGCTGTGGCTCTGCACTCGGCCGTGAGTGCCAGTGACCTGGAGCTGCACCCCCCAAGCTACCCGTGGTCCCACCGTGGCCTCCTCTCTTCCCTGGACCACACCAGGTGGGCTGCTGGCTGACTGGGGCTTTCTGGGTGGACTGGGGGGGTGGCATCCTTGGCGCTCCTAATCCTTACGCTCTCTTTAGTATCCGGAGGGGTTTCCAGGTGTATAAGCAGGTGTGCTCCTCCTGCCACAGCATGGACTACGTGGCCTACCGCCACCTGGTGGGTGTCTGCTACACGGAAGAAGAAGCTAAGGCGCTCGCAGAGGAGGTGCGTGGCCTGGGGATGAGGAGGACCTGGGGGTTGGGGCTCCCACGGTGGTGGACAGCAGGGTTGTGATGGGGCTCTCCGTGGCAGGTGGAGATTCAGGACGGCCCCAACGAGGATGGGGAGATGTTCATGCGGCCAGGGAAGCTGTCTGACTACTTCCCGAAACCATACCCCAACCCTGAGGCCGCTCGAGCAGCCAACAATGGAGCATTGCCCCCCGACCTCAGCTACATCACTAGAGCTAGGTACACGGGCTTGCCTACGGCGGGGTGGGGGGGTGGGGGGAGGGGGATGGTCCATCCTGTGCCAGGGCTCAGGAGGCAGGATCTGGTCCCAGGCACGGTGGTGAGGACTACGTCTTCTCCCTGCTAACCGGCTACTGCGAGCCGCCCACCGGGGTGTCACTGCGAGAGGGCCTCTACTTCAACCCCTACTTTCCTGGCCAGGCCATTGGCATGGCTCCTCCCATCTATGATGAGGTCTTGGAGTTTGATGATGGTGAGAAGCCCCCCACCTGGTGATCAGCACCCTGGGTCCTCTTCCCACTGCCAGGGATGCTGCTCCCGTCTTGGGCCCTGCACTCTCCTTGGCTCACGCACTGTGTGTGTGTCTGAGCCAGCTTATGGGCAGCCTCCACAGTCCTGTCTAGCCCAGACCGCTACGTGCTGGGGGGGAAGGGGGTCCCGTTCCTTGTGAAGCCTTGGTGAGGGGCCCATCCTGGCTATGTGGAGGGGGGTGCTCCAGGGCTACCCCAGGTTGGGTAGGGACTTCCAAGGGCAGCCCTTACCACTTTTCCTTGACTCAGGCACCCCAGCTACTATGTCCCAGGTGGCTAAGGACGTGTGCACCTTCCTGCGCTGGGCATCCGAGCCAGAGCATGACCATCGGAAACGCATGGGGCTCAAGGTGAAAGGGCTGGGCCCAGGGGCTGGGGACCGGGCAGGGGTCCTTTCTGCTTCCTTCTTCTGAGCCTGCCTCATCCCCAGATGTTGATGATGATGGGCTTGCTAATTCCCCTGATCTACGCCATGAAGCGGCATAAGTGGTCAGTCCTGAAGAGCCGGAAACTGGCATATCGGCCACCCAAGTGACCCTGCCCAGTGTCTGCTGTCTTGTGTGAATGGGGAGCCTCAAGCCAAGGAGCCACCCTGGACCTGTTCAGGCCTCAGCTGGCCCTCTTGGCCAAGCCCCACTTTCTTTGGTTAAAGAGGGGAGGGGCCAGAAGATCAGGTTCTAGCTCCAGATCCTTCAGCCTCCATCATGGAAATAAATTAAGTTTCTAAACACACGTTTGAGCTGTTGTGATGGGAGCACGAGTTTGCAGGGGACTCAGGGACTAAGACCCTTGCTTTCAAGCTCCTAGGGATGTTGCATGGCGGGCCAGCACTGCCATTACAGACTGGGGACTGGGTGACCACAGGCGGTACTGGGTGTGGGGCAGGGAATCGCTGTTAGGGAAGGTTGCAGCACTCGTTGAGGTGGGGAGTACCCGATCACAGAGCTGAAAAGGGCCTGGGGGAATAACCAGCCATTTGTAGGTGTGTGAACCACTTGGCTTTCATCCTTGGGGGAATAAGGAGCACGTGGCAGCATTTCAACAGGGGAGAGGCCTGGCCTCAGGGAGGAGCTGCTGGGGAAGGGAGACAGCCTCCAGCCGTGCTGAGAAAGCAGAGTAGGCAGAAGCCACCCCAAATGTGCTTGCTCTTGGTCTCTTGGCTGGGCAGCTGGGGTGGCCCCAGCAGCACACAGCCCTGCCTTATTGCTCCTGGTTTCTGAGTTTTTCTTGTCCCCAGAAGGGGAATGTAAGGAGCATCCTGGCTGGAACAGCCCACAGTGGTAGCCAGAGTCTGGGAAGGGTGGGAGCCAGGTGGGAGAAAGCAGAGCACGTGCTTGAAGGTTTCTGGGTGGACAAGAGGCAAGGTCAGCAGCGGGCCTGGGATGGGGGTTCTTCATACTCTTGGGGTCTGGTTCGAGAGCTCAGCCCCATGCTTCTAGGATCCCTGGGGTTTGGAGTCCCAAGGACTCCTGAATAGCCACCCGGACCTGGCTGGGTTGCCCCACCAGCTGATGAGGACCAGGCCCCACCTCTGCCAAGTTTCACCCCAGTAGGGCTGTGCCCCACCCTCCATCTTCCCAGCAGCTCAGTCTGCAGAAAGGCGCAGATATGGGGCACGCAGCTGGCTCAGAAGTGTCTTTAATGACTCCCAGACTGGGGCCCCTCCACAGCCGTGGCGTGATCCTAGTGAGCAGTCAGCAAAGGTCCCCTGAGAGTTTCAGGAGGGGGTCCAGGGACCTCGGGCCTGGAGGGATTGGGCCATCCTCTCTCTTTGTGACCTGGGCGGGAGGGAAAGATAGGTCATTCTGCTTGTTCGGCCACTCTGCCCCCTTCCCCTTCCCCACCTCTCGTACCTTTGGCGGCTGCTGGGTGGAGGCTGCAGGAAGGGGGTCCCAAGTACAGGGCTTCTGGGTGCTGCACATCTCACAGCCAGGCCGGCTGGGGGCATTGATGAACGTGCAGGAAGGGCAGGACCAGCCGGGCTGGGGGGGTAGGGAGAGACAGTTGCTTCTCTTTCCTTCCAGGGCCCAGAGAGTCCCAGGCCCACCCTGCCCAGCCCCTTACCCACCTGAAGGGGGCTGGGGAGACTGGAGCTGGCTGGCTGAGGAGCTCTGGGCAGCCCCAGTGACTGAGGAAACAGGCGACTTAGCTCCCCATCTGTCTTCTGGGGGCCCTGAGGACTGCGTCCTGCAGTAGACGAGGTGGAGCTGAGGGGTGTGGCAGGCTGCACCTCGCCTTCCTCATCCCATCCACATCAAGGACTCACCTGGGGCTTCTCGAGGGGCCGAGAGCAGGTAGAGGAAAGCAGGATCCCCATCCCGCCGGACCCCATAGGAAGCAAGGCTGCACTCGGGCACACACAGGCACCGCCCGATGACCCAGCGCTGCACAGCTGGTGGGAAGCCAAACTCCGAGAACACCTGGGGCCAGAGCATCAAGGCCAGGCAGTGTCACTGAAGGCCCCCTGCCCCCAGCAGGGCTCCCCAGACCCCATGCTTACTTGCTCCTGGAGGGTCGCAATGGTGCAGTGGGGGTGGACTTGCAGTGAGACGTGGGCAGAGGACGCAGCATCTTCAACTGTGACCTGTAGCCTGGGCCAGAACATAGGTCAGGGGGAAGGTGGGGGTCCTGGAAGGGTTGGGATGTCAGAGTGAAGACGGCCTCACCTGATGGGGCCAGGAGGGAAGCAGGTCTCCTGGAGCTGGACACTGAGGGCCACATGATGCTGAGCCAGGATGGCTGCTGCTTGGGCTGCCCCTTTCTCATCCCCATCCTCGATGGCCCGGGCCAGGTGCCCCACCAGCTTTTCTGCAGGGGGAAGGAAAAAGCCATCAGAGCTGAACACAGACTGCTGCTTCCACCCCCCTCTGCCACCTGCCATTACCTCTCTCCATAGAGTCTCCGGGGCTCCAGCAAAGATCCACCTTGGGTTGTGGGGCCTGGAGTGTGGGCACTTCAGGGGGACTGGGCGGGGGAAACGGGGCACATTTCTGGGCCCAGGGCTTGGGGCAGGCTGCCTAGGAGGGAAGATGTGGGGTGGGCTGGGGTCTCCTGAGATCCAGCCCTCAAGCCGAGTACTCAGCCAGGCCTCTGCTCTCTGACCTCAGGTTTCTAGGACAGTTGCCACCCCCTTGCTCACCTCAGCCCATGCCACGGCCCTTGCCCATACATTAAGCCAAACTGTCCCTCTCAACCTTGGTCCTTGCCAACCCCTGAAAGGTCCCTGCCAACTCCTTGGAGCTGAAGCTGCACTTGGCTTTTCCTTGGGTTCTGGCATGCTTCTGGACTCTTCTGTCTAGCCCTACCTAGGCCCTTCCACCAAAGAGGCCCCGTCAGCCTGCCAAGGATGCTCCCTTGGCCTCGCAGCAGAACCAAAGCAGATCCTCAGGAGGAGCCCGCCCTTTCCTACTCACCAGGAGCCCTGCAGTTATGATAGTCTCTTCTTGGTGCCCTCAGGGACATCCATCCTCTCTACTGGCCCTACCATCGACACAGGACACCTTGGTGGCTCCCATTCCAAACAAACCCTCTTGGGCCACTGCCTGCTCCGGGCGCCCTTGCAGAGCTGACTGTGCCGCTGTCTCCCCTTCTGACCTCCCACCTGAGGCCCAGCCCACCCGTTGCTGATGCGGCTCCTATGACATGACGGCCTCAGGCCCTCAGTACTCTGAACCGTCTGCCCACCGAGATCAGCAGGGCTCCTGAGCACCCAGGACCAGGCCTGGCCACATGGGAGTGAAGATCATGCTAGGATCTTCAAATTTCACTCGTGTCACCTTAACGAAGCCTTCCCTGCCACCCTATTTAAAATCGCAAACCACTCCCTTCCAGCACTCCCATCTCCTCCACCATCTGAGAGAATTTTACTTATTTTTTTTCCAACTTAAATGTGTATGTATGTATATTTCTGGAGAGGGAGGAGCAGAGGAAGAGGAAGAAAGAATCTCAAGCTGACTCCACACTCAACGCAGAACTGAGGTGGGGTTCGCTCTCACGACCCTGAGATCATGACCTGAGCCGAAATCAAGAGTCGGTCGCTTAACCAAAAACTGAGCCACCCAGGCGCCCCCCCCAACTTAGTATTTTTTTTAAAAAATATTTATTCATTTGAGACACAGAGATAGAGAGAGAGAGCTCAAGCAGGGGGAGAGGCAGAGGGAGAGGGAGAAGCAGGGAGCCACCCAGGCGCCCCAAGTATTTTTTAATTGAGGGACCCCTGGCTGGCTCAGTTGGTGGGGCATGTGACTTGACCCTGGGGTTGTGAGTTCAAGCCCATGTTGGGTGTAGGGATTACTTAAATAAATAAGGGGCGCCTGGGTGGCTCAGTTGGTGAAGCGACTGCCTTTGGCTCAGGTCATGATCCTGGAGTCCCGGGATCGAGTCCCGCATCGGGCCCCCTGCTCAGCGGGGAGTCTGCTTCTCCCTCTGACCCTCCCCCCTCTCATGTGCTCTTTCCTTCTCTGTCTCTCTCATTCTCTTTCAAATAAATAAATCTTTAAAAAAAATAGGGGCGCCTGGGTGGCTCAGCCGTTAAGCGTCTGCCTTCGGCTCAGGTTGTGGTCCCGGGGTCCTGGGATCGAGCCCCCCATCGGGCTCTCTGCTCCACAGGAAGCCTGCTTCCCCCTCTGCCACTCCCCCTGCTTGTGTTTCCTCTCTTGTTGTCTCTCTGTCTCCCTCTCTCTGTCAAATAAATAAAATCTTTGAAAAAATAATAAAAAATAAACCGCATCTAATAAATATTTTTGGACTGATACACAAAGTTCCATTAATTCTAAGTGTACAACACAGTGATTCCCCAAGTCTATACACAATGCTGTGCTCCCGGCCTTACCTATTTTATATGTCTGCCTCCCCTCTAGAAATGTAAGCTCCACGAGGGCAGGGATTTGAAGTTTGATTCATGCTAAATCTCCAAGTCCTAAAGTGCTTAGTACAGAGCAGGTGCCGAATACACAGCTGGTGAACAGATGAATGAACAGCTTTCCTCCTCCTGTAAGTGCTGTGTTGTCTGGGCCTCTCTCAGGTCACATTGTATGGTTTTCTTCTTAGCCCTTTGGCAGCTCTTCTGATTCTGGGCCTTCTCCTTTGCTTGCAGCATTGTCTGCCTGCCAGATTCTCTCTTGCTTCTCTCACCTGGTGACCTGGGCTGACCTCTTCAGAGCCCTACCCCCAGCCTAGACCCACCTAGCTAGCCCCTTCCCCTCCAAGCCCTTCCACACAGGCCCTGTCTGGGAGCTCTACAGTACTTCTCCCTCCAGCTTTCTGTCTCAACCACCAACTCTTCCATTTATTTTTTCACTTATTTGAGAAAGAGAGCGAGAGCACGTGCGAGAGAAGCAGAGGGAGAGGGAGAAGCAAGCTCCCTGCTGAGCAGGGAGCCCCATGCCGGGGGCTCGATCTCAGGACCCTGGGATCAGGACCTGAGCTGAAGGCAGCCGCTTAACCCACTGAGCCACCCAGGTGCTCTAACTCTTCCATCTAAATAGCCGTGAAATCCAGCCAGTTCCATCTCCTAAGCATCTCTGGAAACAGCCTTCCCTCCAGCCCTATCGGCACCACCCCCACACAGATGCAGGTCTCAGCCAGTCTTGAGTAGCTCGAATCTGAGCCTGTCACTCTCCCACTGAGCACATCCCCATTGCTCCTGATGCCCTCTGTCTTACCCAGATCCTGAGGGCCTGCCTGCTCTGCCCCTCCACATTTGCCTCCAGGCTCCAACTTTTCGGCTTGGATTCCTCTTCTCCACTTTCTCCCTCCTGGGAGCCCCCCCAGAACCCCCCAGTGGGGAAAGTGGGCCCCACTTTCCCCACCGCTTCCCCCATCCAGGCCTGGGGCTGCGGGGCTACTACTGTTCTCTGCCAGCACTCGCGGTCGCGGCCCAGCCAAAATGAATCTTCGCGCCAGAGCACTAACCATTCTGTCCCTCCATGGTGGCACCTCGGACTAGCGCGGCCCACCGCTGAGCTTCCTGGGGGTTGAGGAAGTGCAGGCTGAGGGTCCCAGGCCCGCCAGGCGGAGGCTGCAGCTCATGCTGGCTGGCGCCTCGGACCGTGTAGGAAACGGACTCCAAGGGCCATTCCAAACCGACCTGAGGAAGGGGAGAGTCCAGGCTCAGCGTCCCCCGCCAGCACACGCTGCGTGATGACCAGAGGAACACGAGGTCACATTTATAGACCACTTACCCTGTCCTGCGCCCTTCCCCCCAAGTTACCTTACGAAACCCTCACCGGACGCCTCTAAAGGCGGCTCGGAGAGCATTTGTCCCCATTCTACAGACGAGGAAACGGAAGCAAGGGCAAATAAACTGCTCAAGGGCACACAGCCGGCCCGCGGAGGACACTGACCCGGTCCCGCGCCCCCGCCGCCCCCACTCACCGCCCCGGGCCCCGCGCCCAGCAGCTCCAGCCGGAAACGCCCGGGCCGCTCGGGGTCCGCGCTCAGCTGCAGCTTCCGCAGCTGTGCCTCGGCGTCCGGCCCCGCGCCCAGGGGCCTCACCGCGGCGTGCACAGCCAGGAGCACCCCGGCCGAGCCCGGGTCCGAGGGCGGCGCCATCTCCGGTCCGGCCCCGGCCTGGACCCCCAAGCCCGCTTCCGTGGGCTCGGGCCTCTGGGCGCCTCGGCCGGCCGGAAACTGGGGCCGCGAGCCTGGGGTTCCGGCCGTGGCCAGAGCGCCGGAGCCGGGTCTAACCTTCCTGCTTTGCCCAGGATGAGCACGGCCTGGGGGCTTTGCGGGCGGGGGCTGCAGCCCAGCGCTCCGTGTCACCCGGCCGCGCGGGGCCGGAGCTGGACGCCGCTCCCAGGCTCCTTCCGGCCCGCCCCCCGCCGCCCGCTGGGCTGCCCGGCCCGCCCACCTCGCGTGGGTCAGCCAGCCACTCCCGGGAACGCGGGCTGACACCAGGGGCGGGACGAATGAGGGGCCTCAACCAATGAGCGCCAGGGAAGGAGGAGGGCTCGCACGCGCTGGAAGAGTGACGGACAGGCACCGCAGCCAGTAGAAGTGGAAGAAACGAGTGAATGGCGGGAGACGCTTCCTATGGCTATCCGAGCTCTCGATCCCGGCGGCTGAAGCGGGCCATTCAGGGGCGGGGGGCCGGGCCTTGCGAACGCTTGTTGTTGTCCGGCTCGGGGAGGCAGAGGTCGCTCGCTCGCTCCTTTGCTCGTTCGGGCCTTGGGTGGCGGTCGGCGGGCAGGTCGGTCGCGGTAGTCGGTCGCCGTGCAGGGGCGAGGCTATGTCGCGGTGGCAGCCCGGCAGGGCCTGCAGGGCCGGGAGTAACGGGACGTCGCCGCGGAGCCTCTTCCCCCGGATACAGTGCGGCCCGAAAGGAGGCCGCGGCGCCTCCCTCCGGTCCTGAGGAGCTCGCGCTGCCCGGAGCCCTCACCGCCTTCTTACCCGCGCCGACGTCAACCGGCCCGACCCGGCCCGGCCTGGCCACACCGAGCGCCGCGCAAGCAGGTAGGTGTCCGCCCTGTCCCGGGCGCCGAGTCGGGGCCTCCAGAACTCCAGCCCCCAGCGGCCTCCGCACTGGCGCGCGTGCGCGTCCCGGGACGCACGGCCTCCTGGGATTTGTAGTTCTCCGCGGCTAGCTTGGGGTTTTCCTTAGCCCCGGCGGAGAGGCGGGTGCGGCCAGGCTGACGCTGGAGCGCCCTAGCGGCGGGCCGACGGGCCTTTCGGGGGTCGTGGTACCTGCCTCTGTTCCTTGGTGTCCGAAGAATTAGGCGTAGTTGTGGAGAAGAACGGAGAAGCCTATGGGTTTGCTCTCTACCTCCCTAGAGACCCTGTAGAACAGGGAAGAGTGCTGCGTCCAGGTGACCGCAGGGCCCCAGCCCCAGGTGTGCTGGGTCCTAACCCGGTGCAGGTTCTTACTGTAGCTGAGGAGCTTAGCCCGAGGGGGTACTGCAGGAGTCCCGTGCGTTCGAGGGCTTACAGTGACCCCTCCCCCCCCACCATGGTGGGTGAGGCTCTTCTCTCCAGATGGACGGTGTCCAGGGAGATAAACCAGCGAGCCCTAGCATGAGCAGGATCCCTGGTACGCCCCCAGGTATCGGGGCGGGGAGAAGGGGGTTGGCTGAGCTGCAGCCTGGGCTTGCCACTCTCAGGTAAGAGGATCTAATTTCTCTCTCCTGCCAGTGCTGAGGGTTTAGGAGTAAGCTGCAGGAGGGACCCAGCTTGTTTCTAATGGCACCACTTAACTGGGTAGGGAGGCCAAAGGCTGAGCTTTGGGGGCCAGATACTCAGGGACTGGCCTCCCATCCTCAGGCAGCACTAGCCCCTCCGAGCACAGGACCCCTTCCTCAAGGACATGAAGCTGTTGGAGAACTCGAGCTTCGAGGCCATCAACTCACAGCTGACAGTGGAGACTGGAGATGCCCACATCATCGGCAGGTGAGGCCTGGGCTCCATGGGCCTCAGAGGTTACGATGTCCTGGCCCAGAGTTGAAGGTCCCCCTTGCACCTTGTAGGATTGAGAGCTACTCGTGTAAGATGGCAGGAGATGACAAGCATATGTTCAAGCAGTTCTGCCAGGAGGGCCAGCCCCACGTGCTAGAGGCACTGTCTCCACCCCAGACCTCAGGCCTCAGCCCCAGCAGGTGAGCCGGGGCAGAGTCGGCCCACTGCGGGCTGTGGGGTGCAGGGCAGTGCTGGGCTGATGCTTTTCTCCGTGCAGACTGAGCAAGAGCCAAGGTGGTGAGGATGAGGGTCCGCTGAGCGACAAGTGCAGCCGCAAGACCCTCTTCTATCTGATTGCCACGCTCAATGAGTCCTTCCGGCCTGACTATGACTTCAGCACAGCCCGAAGCCATGAGTTCAGCAGGGAACCCAGCCTCAGCTGGGTGAGGGTCAGGCTGGGGGGAGGGGCCCACAGCCCCACAGCTGTGCTTACTGTCCTTCCTGACCTGCAGTGGCCCCTGGGCTCAGCCCGGTTCATGCCCTCTGTCCTGCATCCTGAGTCAGTCCCAACTGTGACCGTCCTAGGTGGTGAACGCAGTCAACTGCAGTCTGTTCTCGGCAGTACGGGAAGACTTCAAGGCCCTGAAGCCACAGCTCTGGAATGCAGTAGATGAGGAGATCTGCCTGGCCGAATGTGACATCTACAGGTGGGCTGGCACCCCTGCAGGTGGGCCCTGGGCGTGCATGGCACGTGGGCCTTCGTACCACCTCTTGCCCCGCACTCCCCAGTTACAACCCAGACTTGGACTCAGATCCCTTTGGGGAGGATGGCAGCCTCTGGTCCTTCAACTACTTCTTCTACAACAAGCGGCTCAAGCGGATTGTCTTCTTCAGCTGCCGCTCTATCAGGTTGGCCCCTGTCCGCCTCCTTTCCTTTAGCTCCTGTTTGGCCCACACACCATTTCCCCCAGCTGTGCCCCCCCCGCCTTTGTCCTCCCTGGACATTGTCCCTGGGGCCAGCACCTGGCCAGGGATAGGCAGTCCTAAGACCAGTCCCCACACCTCCCCCAGCGGATCCACCTATACCCCGTCGGAGGCAGGCAACGAGCTAGACATGGAGCTGGGGGGGGAGGAGGAGGAGGAGGAGGAGGAGGAGGAGCGGCGCGGAGGTGGAGGCAGCGAGGGCGGACCTGAGGAGACGAGCGCCATGGAGGACAGGTGTGTGACGGTCACTGGAGCCAGGGCTGGGTGGGGCAGTGGGCGCCCCTCTGCCTGATCTCCTGGGCGTTGGCTCCTCCAAGCTCACTGTGTGCCCCCTTCTACCCAGGGTCCCGGTGATCTGTATGTGAGGGTGAGGAGCAGAGGCCCCAGCTTCATTCCGCTTCAACCAGTGCCTGGAACTGCCCACTCGAGGGGCCCCAGGGCCTCCCCAGCTGGTGGTCAGCCCCTGGCCCTGCCACGGCTCCAGCGCCGCCCAAGGCCACGCCCGCCTAGCCCTTTGGCTCCGGCCTACAGATGTCTACTCACCCCCACAGGCCCCGGCTGCCCGTGTTGTGGTTGGCCTGGACAGCACAGGGCCTGGTGGGAAGCCACTGCCTGTCCCAGTGAACTGACAAAGACAGGGACAGCTGGACTACAGAGTTTATTTTTGTATTTTGTGCCGGATCAGGAGCGGGCCTGCACACTCCAGCCCAAAGGGTCTGAGATCCAGTCAGCAGGCCCCTGCGGTCACCACCCTGGGCTTGGCCAGCCCCTGGCACCCACCTGTACCCCCCTCTGCCCCCCCCCACCCCGCCACCTCGCCCATTGGGCAGCGTGCACTGAGTGTCACTTTGCTGCAGCTGTTTGTTTCCAATAAAAATTTCTGTGACTTAGTGGGGACCTAGGCTCTGTGCTGTGTTGGGGGTGGGGTCTGCGTCGAAGGCGGGGCCTACGGCGTCTGGTAGCCTAGCAACGGTCTTAGGGTCCGTTGAGCCGCCTCGACCTGCAGCCGCTAGAATGGAGACTGAAGACTCAGACGCGAGCAACCCCTATTCAGTAGAAGGCAACAAGTGCCTGGACCCGGACGTGTGTGACGCTGACAGCTGCGACATCCCAGACCCAGGGCTGCTCAAGGAAAAGAACGGTGAGGTGGCCTGGCCTCGCCCCCAGATGCCCACGTGGCTGCAGGCACGTCTTGCTCAGGCAGGAGCTCTGCTGCCACGCCACACTCCCTGGGCAGTCCCTTAACCCGGCAGGGCCCTCCAGAGAGGGCCTGCCTACAGCCTCCAGAGTTAGGGGTCCAAGACCACACGGTGAGAGTGCTTCTACTGCTGATCTGCAGAGGTGCTTTCGGAGCCAGTCCCACGGCTTTTTACCAGCAGCTCCCGGTGGCAGAACATGACCCCACGTGCCCGTGCCCACCAGCTGTGGCTGTTCCTACGTGCGGGCCTCCATGACTTTGTAGAAAAGGTGGGGCTTGCCTGTGGGCCCTGCACTGAGGCCTCTTCTGGCCCATCTCTTCCCCTAGGTGTCCCTAGTATGCCCCCAGCCCAGATCCCCTTGGCTCCCCTGGGCAGGTGCACTACCTCTCCAGCCCCCCCCCGCCCCCACCCCCCAGCTGACTGCAGGCCTGTTCATCCTGGCCCACAGGAAAAGAGAGGTGAGCGGTGTGTGGCACGCTTGACCCATGGGCTGGAGCCGCTGCGCCACCTGAAAGTGGCAGCTGGGCTGTGCTCAGTGGCCCAGGACCCAGTGGGCAGACGCTTTGTGGTGCTCGATGGTGCAGGCCACCTGCACGTGCACAGAGAGGATGGATGGGCATACGAGAAGCTACAGGCCCCAGCCGTGCTCACGGGGCTGGTGGCAGTGCCGGGCCCGCTGGATGCTGTGAGCCGCTTTGTGGGTTGGGGCCCCAAGGGGCTGGCCATCCTAAGGCCTGACCTCAGCCTGCTGTGGCTGAGCAAGCCAGGGGTGGGCAGGGTGCCAGGCCACGAGCCCCTCTGCTGTCTGCCAGTACCCAGCCTGGGGCTGTTGCTAGTGGCAGGGGCAGGTGGCAGCCTTGTGCTCTGGAAGTTCTGTTCAGGGGGTCGCCGCCTGGTGCCATGTGGGTCACCTCTGCAGCTGCCACCAAGCCCTACAGGTACACTCACCCGTTTGGTTCTGGGGCCCCTGCAGTCCCACCAAGTCCCACGCTGCTTCGCGGCCTATGGCTCCGCTGTACTCACCTTTGATCTGCACACCTGGGCCCTCGTAGACGTGCGCCGGGACCTGCACAAAACGTGAGGGGGCGCCTAGGGACCGGGAGAAAGGGAGGGTGGCAGGGAGAGGCAAATCCAGGAGGGCAAGCGGGTCATGGCAGGGGCACAGGGGCTCACACACTGGGAGGCACAGAGTCTGCCAAGGCCGCCTCCTCCCCTTCAGCGCTATCTTGGACTTGGCCTACTGCCTAGAGGTAGAGGCCATGGTAACAGCCTCGCGCGACAGCACGGTGAAGGTGTGGGAGGCTGACTGGCGGATCCGGATGGTGTTCATGGGCCACACAGGTGCGCCATGCCACTGAGGCCCATTCCCTCTCCACCCTGTGCACGGCCCACGGGAAAGAGCTCTGGGCTCTGGCCAAGCTTCTCTGCACTGGCTGCACCCCGGGCTGACGGCTCCCCTTTCCCAGCCCCCGGGGGAGCCCGAGTGACCCATGTCCCTCCCACAGGCCCGGTGACAGCTCTGGCTGTGCTCCCGAACACGTCCCTGGTACTGTCGGCCTCGCAGGACGGGACGCTGCGCACCTGGGACCTGCAGGCGGCAGCACAGGTGGGCGAGGTGGCGCTGAACTGCTGGGGCCCAGACGTGGCGTCTGGGCGCGTGAACCGCCTGCTGGCGCCCGCGGGCCCCAGCTGGCCGGTGCTCTCCCTGAGGGCCAGCAGCGTGGAGCTGTGGCGCCTTCGCGAGCTGTACTCGCCGCTGGCGCAGCTGTCTGCCCCAGTGCTTCACGTGCAGGTGGTGCCTGCGCTGTCCGCACCCCCGCACCCGCTCCTGCCGGCGCGCCTCGTGTGCGCCTGCGCCGACGGCTCGGTCTACCTGGTGTCGGTCGCCACTGGGCGCACCGTGAGCGCGCTGCTGCTCGAGCCCGGTGACTGCGCAGCCTCAGTGCTTTATTGCCTGCCGCGCGAAGCGCTGTGGCTGCTGACACGCACCGGACAGCTGGTGTGTGCCAGCGCGGCGCGCTGCCCCATGCGCGTGCTGCACCGCGTGTGCCCGCCCCCCGCGCCTGCGCCCAGGCCCTGCTGCCTGCACCTCTACAGCCACCTCACAGACCCCGGCAGCGCGTTTGCCGGCTGGGAGACCGTGTGCCAGCATGGGGGGGAGCCGTGCCGGAGCGACGCAGCCCGGGCCTGGAAGGACAAGAACCGGTGGGTACCGGGGGCGCCTGGGTGGCTCAGTCGTTAAGCGTCTGCCTTCGGCTCAGGTCATGATCCCAGGGTCCTGGGATCGAGCCCCGCAACGGGCTCCCCGCTCCGCGGGAAGCCTGCTGCTCCCTCTCCCACTCCCCCCTGCTTGTGTTCCCTCTCTCGCTGTGTCTCTCTCTGTCAAATAAATAAACAAATCTTAAAAAAAAAAAAAAAAGAACCGGTGGGTACCGGAGCCGGACGGTGGGGGCGGGGCGACGGTGCCCGAGCCCACAGGCTGATGTCCTGCACAGGTACCTGCCCGTGGTGGGGCACACGGATGGCACCCTGTCAGTCCTGGAGTGGCGCTGGTCGAAGACCGTCTTCCAAACCGAGGCACACAGCCCGGGCCCCGTCACCGCCATAGCGTCTACCTGGAACAGCATCGTGTCCTCCGGTCCATATCTCCCCTCCCCCCGTAGATGGCCTGGGAATGCCTTCCCTGCCCCACAAAGGCCCAGCCCTGGCTCCCGCCCCTGCAGGCGGAGACTTGACAGTGAAGATGTGGCGCGTCTACCCCTATGCGGAGGAGAGCCTGAGCCTGCTGCGCACCTTCTCCTGCGGCCACCCTGCCGTGGGGCTCTGTGCACTTGGGAAGCGGATCACGGTGGGCTTTGAGGATCCGGACAGCGCCACCTATGGCTTGGTGCAGTTTGGCCTGGGCGACAGCCCCCGCTATGATCACCGGTCCCAGGATGACCCCACGGACCACATCACTGGTGAGGGGGCAGGGCAGAAGTAGAGCCCGAGGCGCCACATGGCCCTGGTCCCTCACCTGAGCCTTGTCCCTCAGGCCTGTGCTGCTGTCCCACGCTCAAGCTGTATGCCTGCTCCAGCCTGGACTGCACCGTCCGCATCTGGACGGCGGAAAACCGCCTGCTGCGGTGGGCTGGGGCTGGGGCTGGGGCTGGGAAGGAGGGAGTGAGGGGTTGGGAGCGTGTGGGTGGCACGCGGGCTCTCCTACCTCTACCCCGGCCAGAGCCTACAGCCTGGACAGGGGAACAGGGCCTTGCCCCTGCTAGGGCTTCAGCTTCCTACTTTGTGGAGCAAGGCTGGACTTTGGCCTTCCACACCCCTCCAGGCTCCTGCAGCTGAATGGTGCCCCACAGGGCCTGACCTTCAGCAGCAACAGTGGGGACCTGGTGTTGGCTCTGGGCTCCCGACTCTGCCTGGTATCTCATAGGCTCTACCTGCCCACATCCTACCTGGTTAAGGTACACAGTGAGCACAGGATGGTGTTGGGGGGGTGTTCCTGTGGGTGGACAAGCCTCCTGAGGCCAGGGCTGTAGGTTCCTTTCTCCCGTTCAGAAGCTGTGCCAGAAGGTCCCTGATGTGGTGGATGACCCTCTACTACCACTGACCAGCCAGGAGTCGCGGACCTCAGCCCAGCTGCAGAGGCTCGGCAATCTCCATGGGGTGGCCAGTCTTAGGTCTGCTGGCAGGCCCAGCTGAGCTGTCCTGGAGGCCCCTGCCCAGCTCCCCTGAGTCAGGGCCTGGCTGGGTGACCCCAGCACAAGGCCCCAGAGCTCCCAGGCCACATAGGCCACCCCAGTCCCCGATCCCAGCTCTGGCACCCCTCCTCCTGCCAGAGGCCTGGCCACCCCCACCCCCAGGTCCTTGCCCCCAGCATCTGCCCAGTCCCGCCAGTGATGACACCGGTGTCCCACCGGTGCCCATCCTTGTCTGCAGCACAGACTGGTCTTTCGCCCATCGCCAGACGGCAACACCGCAGCAGCCAGTGTTGGAGGAGGTGGGGTGGGTCCTGACCCCTCAACACCCCAAAGCCCCAACCCTGCACCTGGCCCAGGCCCAGGCCCACGCCCGTTCAGTCCTCGGGATAGGCCTGGGGCCCCTGTGGTTGTCTGGGAAGCACGTGGCAAGACTGAAGGAGGAATGAGCTGACCCCTGACCCCTCCCCCAGGACTTGGAAGCCCTAGTTGCCCGGGATCAAGACCTTCAGCAGCTGAGTCTGGGGCTGGTGGTCCCGACAGCCCAGCCCCCACCCTCCCAGCACGAGCGGCAGGAGGCGTTTGACCACTACTTGCACCTGATCTATGGCCCTGGCTTGCTGGTGGGTGTGAGGCCTCCCCCAGCCTCAGCCTTGACTCCAGCCCCTCCCTCCGCCCAGGGCCTCCCACACTGCCCATCTCCACTGCATCCCTCCCAGGACGTGCCTTCTGGAAGAGAGTTCCAGCGGTGGAGTACCGTGACCCTCGCCGTGGAGAGAGAGACCTGGGACGTGTGCACCTCACACAGAGCTGCCAACTGCCTTTGGAAGGCCAGAGTCTGCCCTGAAGTCCCGACGGTGCCCGCAGCCCTCCCCCAACGGGACCCGGGAGCTGTGGGCCCGCGCTTTGTCCACCCCCCCCGAGCCCCCTTGCCTATCCCACCCGTACACCGGGGGGTGCACAGCAAGGCATCCCAGGTAAGGCCTCCCACCCCTCCCGCCTCTGCCCCGACCCCATGACCCTGCGGCCACCCGGTGACAGACGTCTCCCTCACCCCAGCTGCTGGCCCGCTCCTCCCTGAGCAGTAACCTGGGCCTCAGTCTGGACCTGCAGCTGCATTTGGAGCGGCTCCGAGGGGAGAAGCCTATGGTCCCAGGCCCACCGGCCCTCCACCTGCAACACGGGGTGAGGGGCAGGCGGTGCTGCCTACCCAAGAGCAGGGCTGCAGGGGCACTGAGGGTCCGTGCTTGGCTCTGAGCCCTTCTCCTGTCCTCAGGACCCCCTCTTGATGAAGAGGCGGCCCAAGGAGCCTCTTTCCAACCTCCGAGGCTTCTTTCCTACCACCATTCAGCCCTACAAGGTGAGAGCCCCTCGCTCTTCCCAGAGGCACACCCCCCCAGGGAGGGTGTTTGTCACCAGGGGCAACCTTCTTATGTCCCCCATCTTCCCTTTGCGCAAATCTTGTGCTGAAATCTGACCTGAGAGCCATGCCCGCCCACAGCCTTCCACCCACCTCCTGGCCAGCCCTGTTCTCTGGGGACCAGCTGCCAGAGAGCCAGAGATTCCTGGGGGAGACACCAGGCCAAGCCAGAGCCTCTGCCCCCTGATTGTGCTTACATGCCTCCTCCCCAGTTCAAGTGCTGGGTGGGTCCTGTGTGGACTTGGGAAGATCAGAGTCCTCTCCCTTTAGCGGAGTGAAGTTAACGGGAGCTGGCCCCTTGCAATCTACCACCTTCCCAACCTCTCTCACCCCAGACACCCAGATAAGCCTCTCTCCAAGCATATTCTGGCACTGTCAGCAGCCCAGACGTCCTCAGTCATCACAGCTGATGTCTCACTGACTGCCCTTCCGCCTGATTTCTAAAGCTTTTTTTTTTTTTTTTTTTGCCTGTCTGTGTGTTTTGGGTGTCAACTGAGAAAAGAGGCAGAACTGAAATAAAACAAAAGCATTTACTTGGGGTCTTAGAATTGCAATTTGGGGAGCACAGATTTGGTAGCAACCCAGATCGAATCTTGCTGAGGAGTAAAAGCCAGGTGACTGTCTTGGCAAGTTGCAGGAGCACTAGGAAACTTACACCAGTTATGGGAAAATGTAATAAAATTGTACACTGGTTTTCTGAGCACTTTAGTTTGGTTACAGGAAAAATAGTTTTTGCAGAGTGTCCACTTTTTTTTTTTTTTAGGATTTTACTTTTAAGCAATTTCTACACCCAATGTGGGGCTCGAACCCACAACCCTGAGATCAGGAGTTGTGTGTTCCACGAACTGAGCCTGCCAGGGGCTCTGCAGAGTGTCCACTTTTTTTTTTTTTTTTTTTTTTTTGGTCAAGAACGCAGGGGCAGCAGTCCTATGTTCAGTCTTGGCCCAGTTCCATATAATTCCTCTTTCAAAAACGGGATGAAGTTTTAGTTCCCAGTCTCTGATGTTAGGAGGTTTAACCCACGTTGGCTCCGACAGGGGGTGTGAGCCCCGGCCGGAGCAGGCGGGCCGGGGCGGGGCTGGCGCTGGGGCTGCTCTGCCAGGTGGTCTCTGGGGTGGGGTGGCGTTCAGGTCTCAGCCCCCGTGCTGTGTGCCACCCCAGGACTTGCAGCGGCCGGTCAGCTTCCCCGGCAGCGTGCCCAACTCGGTGGTGCTGCAGCAGATGTGGCTTCACCGGGAGGTCAGCAGCCTCGGAGCCCTCGCCCAGCACACCAGCCGCAGAAGCAAGGCAAGGGGGCCCTGGGGGGCCTCGTCCTCGGGCTCTGCAGGAGGGGGTCTGCGGTCCCCGCAGCGCAGTGTGCCAGCGACCGCCTGTGCTCTCCCCTGTGCAGCCAGGAAGGCGCCAGGATGACCTGTGGCTGCCGCGGCGCATCGGGGTGGCGCACGGCCAGGTGGCAGCAGAAGCTGACCGGGTGGTTGGGGGAAGAGGAGGAGGAGGAGGAGGAGGGGCAGCGGTATGTGGACTGGTCCTCAGATACCCTGAGCCCACCTACGCAGCTCTCCGAGTCCGAGGAGACGGAGGCTCAGGTAGGCGCCTGCTGGGGGCTGGGCTGCCGAGCGCGGCGCGGGGTGGAGAGGAGGGGCCTGCAGCTGCTGCCGCTCCCGCAGGACTCCGAGTATTTGACCCCGAAGCGCGCGCACTCTCGCACCGCCGCCAGGCCTGAGACCTGCTTTCTCCACCCCGGGCACCCCCACGGGCACTCGCTCTGGGAAGAGCGCTACGGGCCTCTGCCCAGGTTTCCTGCATTTTTTTCGTCGGCCAGAACTGGTTCAAAAAGCTGTTCCCCATCTTCACCTTGGAGGTTCGGGGGGTCTCGGGCACCTGGGAAGCCCAGGCTGGCGGGAGGGGGGGGGGGAGGGCAGGGCCTCAGCACTCGGTACCCGCAGGCCTACCCCGAGGTGAGCACGGTGGAGGGCCTGGCCTCACTGTTCGTGGACCTGCTGTACGAGGCCTCTTGGGCAGACGGCGTGCACATCTTGAAAGCGCTGCTGAGGCTGCTGCCCGACACGAGCAGAGACCTTCGTAACCAGCTGCAGGGCGTCCTCGTGCGCCTGCTCAACCTGGACCAGCCCCCCAGCCTCGAGGTGCACCGCTAGCCCCGCCCCCAGCCCCGCCCCACCGGCCTGCCCGGGGCCTTGCGCTCCCCACTCGACGCGCGTGGCTCTTGTGCCCTCAGGACCAGACGCAGAAGCAGTTCGTGATGCTGGCTCTGCAGCTGCTCCTGGCCGGCTCCCTGCAGTCCCGCGAGGTGGTGCTGGAACTCATGTCGTACTTCCTCTACTCGCCTGCCTCCCGCCGGTGGGTCTTTGCCCCCTACTCGTCCTCCCCGCTAGTGGGGGCGGCGGGGGAGGCCTCTGGATCAGCTGCTCACACCTGTCCCAGGCCGAGCTCAGGAAACTGCTGGATGGGCTGGGGCCTTCAGGATCCGCAGGGCTTCCTGTTCAAGGAGATGATGACCTGGGTCCAGGGCCCGGACGCAGGCTCCAAGGCTGCCCTGCGCAAATGCTGCTGCCAGAAGCTGGAGGAAATGATCCAGAGGTTGCAGGTCCTGGGGGGCAGGGGTGGGGTAGGCTGCTTGCAGTGGAGCCTCCTGTCTTGCCCACACCCCGCCCCCCCCCCCAGGCTTTCCCCAGGTCTTTGAGGGGAGGGGCGGGGGATCCAGGTGAGGCTGGCCGGGGCTCTTTGCCTTGCTCTGTATCTGTGCCTCATGGGTCCTCTTCTGTCTCCCAACCCCCCATTTCTGGGGATCATCCTGCTCCTCCCCAGGAAGGAGTCTGCAGCCAGATCTCAGGCTTGGGGGCCGGGGCAGCCTCTGCCTTGGGCTTGGGGGCACTGTCCACTGGCTGCTTCCTCCACAGACGGAGCACTTGCAGCCTTCCGTGGCCAAGTTGTCCGAGATGCTGCCCAAGGTCTCCCAGACCTCGGTGTTTCCATCTCCTCCCAAGGAGACCCTGTCGCGGATTTCAGTGCTCGCTGGGTCACCTCATGTCTCAAGGGCACCCTCAGTCCGTTCCTGGGTACCCTCCCTTGTGGTCTCACCCGGGAGCTGAACTTGGCTGTCCTTGAGTCCGGAGCCAAGCCGATGCCTTCACCAACGCATCTCCGGCGGAGCAAACACGCGCTGTCTGAGGCGCCGCCGCACTTCTGCCCCTCCGAGGTCCACGCGCCCTCCTCAGCACCCGCCGCGCTGCTGGAAGAGTCGCTGCCACTGGCGCAGACGGACTGGTCCCGGTCACAGATGCTGGACCTGGGGCCAATCGATGCGCTCAACTTCTTTTGCGAACAGCAGCGAGCACGGCTCGAGCAAGGTTTCCCGCAGGAGGAGCTCGAGACACTGCGCCCGAGCCCGCGCCCACCCGAGTCCAACACCGTACTGCCCCAGCCCCGGGATCGCTGGTGAGGGGGCCCCCAGGCTGGGACGGGCCCTGTGGGGGGCAGTTGAGGGCCTGGCTGGGCCAAACCTACTCCTTACCCCTCCAGGCACTATCCCATCCTCCGGCTTCAGGAGGCCAAGGTCCAGAGGTCTCCGATGAGACTGAGGGGTGAGTGGGGACAGGGGTAGAATTGGGCCCCGACTTCTACCTCCACCGTAGCCGGGGTCCCAGTGGGCCTCGACCCCACCCTGAGACCTCACTGACCTGCTGGCCCGCAGGCTGGATGCGGTCCCGGCTCTGGGTGGGCCATACCCTCAGTGGCTCCATCCGGATGCTGAAGCTGCCGCTGCCGAGGGTAGAAGTTCAGCCTTTCCCCCCGGACTGGCCCAGGCCTGCCCGTCCGCTGCCCCCACGGCTCCTGCAACCCACCTTGCAGCGCTACTTTCTGCCAGATTATACAGAGACCCTGACAGCTACAGCTGACCAGACTGGTGGCCCCAGTCTCTTCTTCCCTCCAGCATGGAGTCAAGATGTGGCTCTCCAGCCAGCTGTTCTCCCCTGGAAATAAAGTCCAGAGGCCATGGCCAGAAAAAAAGGGTGCCACCTTCATCTTTGGGGACTGCAAGTGTGAGCAGGGCCGTCTCAATGGTGTGATGAATCTGCCAGTGGCCAGTTGCAAGGCAGGAGCTGGGGGCATGGTGGAATCTGGCGTGGTCAGCCCTTGGTGGAGCAGCATTCCTGGTGGGGGTGGGTCTGTCTGCCAGGAGCCGGACCCATCGCATGGGCATGTCCCTGCTCAGGCACTCAGCCTGTGTTTATCAATAAATTACCGGGGTCAAGACGGGTGTGAGGACTCCTGGGCCAGTGAATGGCCAAGCATGGAGGGCCTGGGAGGGTCCACACACACACACACGTGTGTGTGTGTGTGTGTGTGTGTGTGTGTGTGTGTGTTGAGTGGGGTGGAGGGCCTGCAGACTTCAAACAGAGTCTACCCTTGGGCTGGAAGGGAGAAGAATTGATGGAGTCCCATGTGCTTTATTCAAGTAGCAATAAAGGGGCAACACCCTTTGGACCCTTCTATCTAAAAATTGCCACGGGGCGCCTGGGTGGCTCAGTTGGTTGAGCGACTGCCTTCGGCTCAGGTCATGATCCCAGAGTCCCGGGATCGAGTCCCGCATCGGGCTCCCTGCTCAGCGGGGAGTCTGCTTCTCCCTCTGACCCTCTTCCCTCTCGTGCTATCTCTCATTCTCTCTCTCTCTCTAATAAATAAATTTAAAAAATTAAAAAATAAATAAAAAATAAAAATTGCCACGAGACCGAACTTGTATGTGAAGTGCAGGGTCTCAGAGGCCTTGGCTTCCTTCTGAGCTGTCAGGACCTCCCAGGGCACTGGTCCCACAGCTTGTGGGGCACACGGCCCATGTGTGCACTTGCTATTAGGTCTGCCTTTGTTTTGTTTTTTAAAGGCTTATCTATTTCTTTAGAGCGAGCACAGGTGGGAGGGGCAGAGGAGGGGGAGAAAGAATCTGTAGCAGACTCTGCCCCAGCCCAGAGTCCAACGCGGGGCTCGATCCCATGCTCTGCCCAGCCCAGAGTCCAACGCGGGGCTCGATCCCATGACCCTGTGGTCACAACCTGAGCGGAAACCAAGAGTCGGATGCTTGACTGACCGAGCCTCCCAGGTGCCCTGGGTCTGCCTTTGTCAAGGGTTTGTTCTAGCTTTTACAGCCTCCCTTTGGGTCATTGAACAGCAGTTTCTTCCCTCTGAATGTGTTCAGCCTCCAACTTTAGACGTTTTTTTCTCAGTGGTGTTCTGGATAGAATTTGTCTCTCATACCTTCTCCACAACCCCCAAACTGTGCCAGGGTTCTTGTCAAGGGGCTGTGGAGAGGGTGGCCCTTTCCTAGGCCAAGTAGGGCAAGAATTGCCAGGTCTGGAGAACCAAAGACATGACATTTGTATAAAAGGATCCGTGCCTGCTAAAACAAGGACTGTGGGGCCCATAGTAGTCTGCTTCTGTGGGTGTTTCCTTTAAATTATAAAAGCAATAAATTCTTTTAAAATTACCAACATCAGAGGGGCACCTAGCTGGCTAAGTCGGTGGAGTGTGCGAATCTTGATCTCAAGGTCGTGAGTTCAAGCCCCATGTTGGGCAGAGAGTTTACTTAAATCAAAGTAAATTAAAAATAGATAAAAATATATTTAAAAAATATCAACATGAGAAAGTGGGGCAAATTTAAACAAGTTTAAAAAAATTAATTATAAAGGGGAAACGGTATATATTAATACATATTAATATATAATTATCTTAAAATTAAGAAATCTATTCATCTATACCATTCAGAGAATAAAAAGGCCAGAGTGGGAGGAGATATCTGTAATACGTGTAACTATAAACGACTCATCTCCAAAATACATAAAGAGGGCGCCTGGGTGGCTCAGTCGTTAAGCGTCTGCCTTCAGCTCGGGTCATGATCCCAGGGTCCTGGGATCGAGGCCCGCATCGGGCTCCCTGCTCGGCGGGAAGCCTCCTTCTCCCCTCTCTCACTCCCCCCTGCTTGTGTTCCCTTTCTCGCTGTGTCTCTCTCTGTCAAATAAATAAAAGTAAGTCTTTAAAAAAAAAACCAAAATACATAAAGAACTTCAACGAATCAATAACAGTAAAAAAAATCACACAACCCAACAGAAAAAAATGTACAAAAAACTGGAATGAAATTTTCACTGTAGAAGAAATCAAAATCACAAATACGTGTATTCCCTTCACTTCCTAACCGAGTTAGGCCTTAATGAGTTACCCAGTTCTCTGAGCCTTGGTTTCCCATGTATGAAATGGGGATGATGATGCGCAGAGGCTGTGCAGGACTGCTGTCAGAATTAATGAACTTTATATCTAACACACTTAGGAATAATGCCTAGCACAGATTATGTAGATAGAAAACAAAGTCAGACCCCCCCTTTTTTTTAAAGATTTTATTTGTCAGAGAGAGAAGAGAGAGCACAAGCAAGGGGAGGGGCAGAGGCAGAGGGAGAAGCAGGCTCCCCTCCGAGCTGAAAGCATTCGCTGAACCAACTGAGCCACCCAGGTGTCCCTAGATCCCTTTCTCACATCATTTACAAAAGTAACGTTCAGATGATTTGAAGATTGCAATGTAGAAACTGAAACTATAAATATATCAAAAGGTAATTTAGAAAAATATTCACTCAGAATACTCAGAAGGAAAAGATAGACATATTTGCAGATTTAAAAAAAAAATTATGGCAAGGGGTGCCTAGGTGGCCTCGTCGGTTAAGCGTCTCTGCTTTCCACTTGGGTCATGGTCCCAGGGTCCTGGGATCGAGTCCCGCATTGGGCTTCCTGCTCAGCAGGGAGCCTGCTTCTCCCTCTCCCTTTGCCCCTCTCCCCTGCTCATGCTTTCCCTCTCTCTCTCAAATAAAATCTTAAAAATTTATGGCAAAAGAGACCATAAAATTAGGAACAAACCTCAAAGTGAATTGTATATTTAAATGTAAAACTAGGAAAAATTGAGAAGGAAATATAAAAGATCTTCTGGATGAGCAACTGATGAAGTATTCTCAGACATGATGCCCAAAACACCATATATGAAAGAAATCAGAAAGTTGGACTTTATCAAATTTTAAACCTTCTGCTCTGTGAAAGGCCCTGTTAGCAGGATGGGAAGACAAGCCATGACCAGGAGAAAATGCCTGCAAATGGCCTGTCCACAAAGAACATCTAGCTAGAATGAAAAAGAAAAAACAGCTTTCAAAATTAACGGTAGAAACCAAACAATCCCACTAGAAAATGGGCAAAAGAAGCAGACATTTCACCAAAGAGGAGATGCTCCATATCACTAGCCATTAGAGAAACGCAAATTAGTACCTAAAATAAAAAGAGTTGACATCACCAAATGCTGGTGAATATTTGGAGCAACTGGGTCTCCATACTTGCTTGTGGGAATGCAAAATGGTCCACACACTCTGGAAAACCATTCAGCAGTTTCTCAAAAACTGAACATACCAGGATCTACAATCCAGCAGTCATACCTACAACTCAGCATTTATCCCAGAGGAATGAAGATTTGTGCCCATACAAAAACGTGGACACCAGTGCTTTACAGCAGATTTATTTGTAATAGCCTCACCCTGGAAATGACACAAAGGTCCTTCAACAGGCAAATGGCTACTGCACTGGCACATGCACACCCAGGGGTACTCCGAGGCCATAAAAATGAGATGTTTGACACGCGTGATGACCTCCAGGGGTCATGTGTGTGTGATTCCATTTCCGTCACACTTGTGAAGTGACAGAATTACAGAGAGGAAGAACACGTTTGTGGTTCCCCGGGGGAGGGCTGGGAGCACGCGCGGCACAAGGAGGTCTTCGTGGCAGTGACACTGCCCCCTATTTGACGGCCACATTGGTTCCATGAGTCTCCACAGGTGATAAAGTGGCATAAAACTACACACACTCCTCGGGTTTGACGTCGTTACAGCTGCACAAGGTGTATTGTTGAGGTTCTAGAAGAGAGAAGTCTATTTAGAAAGGAGATTAGAGGTCATTGGAGGGAGGAGAGAGGGAGAAATGCATGCTTAAAAGTTACAGTTTCTGTTGGGTGGTGAAAACAATTTGGGAAATACATGGTGATGGTTGCACAGCATTGTGAGTGTAACGAACGCTACTAATTGTACACTTAAAAATGGTTTTAGGCGCCTTGGCTGTGGCTCAGTTGGTGAAGCATACGACTCTTGATCTCGGGGTCATGAGTTCAAGTCCCATCTTGGGCGTAGAGCCTACTTAAAAAATGGTTTAAATGGCCAATTTTGTGATATGCATTTTACTATCGTTTACAAAATCATGTAATATACAAAAAAACATTGAATTTATTTATTTATTTATTTTAAAGATTTTATTTATTTATTTGAGAGAGATGAGAGATAGAGAGCACGAGAGGGAAGAGGGTCAGAGGGAGAAGCAGACTCCCTGCTGAGCAGAGAGCCCAATGCGGGACTCGATCCCAGGACTCCAGGATCATGACCTGAGCCGAAGGCCGTCGCTTAACCAACTGAGCCACCCAGGCGCCCTGAATTATTTTTTTTAAAAGATTTTTTATTTTATTTGACAGAGAGAAACAGCGAGAGAGGGAACACCAGCAGGGGGAGTGGGAGAGGGAGCAGCAGGCTTCCCGCTGAGCAGGGAGCCCGATGCGGGGCCCGATCCCAGGACCCTGGGATCATGACCTGAGCCGAAGGCAGACGCCCAATGACTGAGCCACCCCAGGCGCCCCTCAATAAAGCTATTTAAAATAATAGCACAGGAGGGGCGCCTGGGCGGCTGAGTCGGCTGAGTGTCCGGCTCTTAGTTTCTGCTGGGGTCACGACCTCTCAGCGGTTTGACTGAGCCCCGCCACATCAGGCTCCACGCTCAGCACAGAGTCTGTCTCAGATTCTCTCTCCCTCTCTTTCTCCGCTCCTCCCTGCCCCTTTCTCCCGATTTGCACTCTTCTCCCTCTTCTCAAATAAGTAAAATCTTAAAAAATAAACTAGATAATACACAGGACCATCCCTGAAGGTCCTTCCAACGGCCAAATTTTGGATCACGATAATGAGAGTAAAGTGTTCTATTTCTTTGAATAAAATAAGACTCCATGAGGGCCACCTGGCGGGACTGGAAGTGCGAGTGACTCGATCTCGGGGTCATGAGTTCGAGCTCCACACGGGGTGTGGAGATTACTTCAATAAATTTACTTTAAAAACACTAATAAATAAGACTCCATGAGTCTTCATTGACATAAACAAATAAATGAACAAAAATAGGTAAAGAGAAAGCTTTCTGCCCTACAATAAACAATTAAAAACTACATGCAAAAACTAGTGAGTGAAAGGTGGACAAGGAATGGACTATTTACATAGTCTCAAAGTATTTCCCCATAAAACATTTACTAAATACAAAGAGAAAAAGAGTAACCTAACAGTGAAGGACCCTGGGCAATTCACCTTAAGTGATCAAAATAAGCATCTCCACTGTAGGAGCAAAAACTGATGGGACTCAACGAAAAGAGCTCGGCCTCACCTCCGTAGTGTTCCTTTCTTTTTTTTTTTAAGATTTATTTATTTCTTTGAGAGAGGGCACGAGCAGAGGGAGGGGCAGACCTCCCGCTGAGCAGGGAGCCTGATGTGGGGCTGCATCCCCGGACCCTGGGATCATGACCTGAGCCGAAGGCAGATATGTAATCGACCAAACCACCTAGGCGCTTCCCCTGCCAAAAAATATATAACCTGAGTGTAATCATGAGGCAACCAGACAAAAACTGAGCAACATGCTACAAAAGAGCCGGTTGGTATTCTGCAAGTGTCAAGGGCATGAAAGTTAGAGACTGAAGAGTAGCTACCAGTTGAAGGAGACTGAAAGTACTCGGGAGAGCACCCTCTGCTCAAAGGTCATTATTGGGATAAGTGGGGTAACTTAGGAATTTGACTGAGGTGTCTGAGTCAAAGGTATGTGGAAGTTCTTTGTACAATTCGTGTAACTTGAACTTTGAAATTACTTCCAGTGACTTTGTATCTTTTAATTTATCTTGGAAATATTTAAGGCTCCATACCTGGTGATTACCGCAAACGCTTCCTTGAATCAGTCAAAGCAAGTGCTTGCTGGTTCGCCTCTGGACACCAGTGGGCTCTGAAGGTGCACACTTTTGTCTCAGTCAGACGTACCCACCAGATGCACCAGAGGGCATCAATTAACCTACATTACCCATAATATTCCGACTCCATTTCTTGAGAAATTTTCAGCTCTTATGGGCAGGATCTGTGTATCAGAGCATGTGGTTTCCTTGGAGAGGTGGGCATTTCCTTGGACTTGTCTACCCTCTTCCTCAATTTCAGGCAAGTGGCTTTCACACCAAGGTTAGGTTGGGACTGAGGCTATGAGGTGCCCGTAGGTCTCACCTGGGGGCAAATCCCGGCTCTAGGACCTGATTACCTGCTGACTTCAGGGGCATGCTATTCCCTCTCAGTGGCTCTCCTGGGCATCACTGTCCCTACAGGCTTTGTTCTAGCCCTTAGAGTGAAATAAAAATATCAATCTACTAAAGGGCTATTAACCCCATGCAGAAGTACATAACATAATCCGTGAGGCAAGGAATAGATGAGGGCACAATCTTGTATTAGAAAATGTCTCAAATCAATGATCTCAGCCTTTACCTTAAAGAATCTAGAAAAAGAACAGCACATTAAACCCGGAATAAGCAGAAGAAAGGAAATAGTAAGGTCAATGCGGACATTCACTAAATCAAAAAAGAAAACAGAGAAAATATATGAATCCCACATGATTCTTTAGCAAGGTCAGTAAAATGGTCAAAACTCTGGCAAGACTGACAAGTCAAAAACGGACAGCATCAGGGATGAGAAGTGACACTACTACAGATGGTACAGATGTTAAAAGGATAAGGGAAGATTATGAACAACTTGATGCCAATGAATTTGACACTTTAAATTTTCATCTAAACCAATTTCATCTGAACCAATTCCTTGAAAAACACAAACTACCAGAAGTCACTCAAGAAGAAAGTGGCAACCTGAATAGCTATGTGTCTATTAAAGGATTGGTGGTCGCAAAATCTTTCTAGAAGGAAATTTCAGGCGCAGTTGGCTTCACTGGGTATTGCTACCAACCACTTACGGAAGAAATACTAGTTTCACAAACTCTTCCAGAAAATCGAAGAGGGAATATTCCCCCAATCCTTCAGAGGCCAGTACTACTCTGATAAGGAAACTAGGGCTTTATATGAAAACTACAGACCAGGATGTAAAAATTCTAAACAAAATTTTAGCAAACTCAATACAATATATAAAAATGTTAAGTATTATCGTGACCAAACGGAGATCGTGCCGGAAACTCAGGCTGGTCTAACGTTAGAAAGTCAATTAAAGTAGTTGATCATGGGACTCTCCCAGCGACAGATCTCTGCCCCAGCCACGACGGGATGGGGCCGGCGCCGTCAGTCAGCCACCAGTGGCGGGCCGGGCCCGGGGACCGGGGTCACACCCGCGACACCCGGCTTCGCTCCGCGCGCCTCCTCCCCGCCGCGGCAGGCGGCTGGCGGCGGGGCACCCAGACCACAATGCCCCGGGCCTCGACGTGGCCCCGCCTCCGCCCGCCGACCCCGCCCCGCGCGCAGAGTCGGCAGCCTCTGATTGGGGGCTGCGGCTTCCGCTCCCCCGATGGGCAGGTTCTCGAGCCCGGTGGCGGCGTGGGTGATCCGGAGGCCCCGGCGGGCATGGGGGAGGCCCGGACTGGCACGCGCGCGCCGGCTGGTGGGCTAGCTCCCGCAGGGCTGCCGATGCCGGAAGCCGGCGTGGAGGCGGAGGTGGCGAAGCTGCTGCCTTTCCTGGCGCCCGGGGCGCGGGCGGACCTGCAGGCGGAGGCGGTGCGGCACGTGCTGGCGCTGACCGGCTCTGGGCCCGGTGGGGCGCTGCTGGCCGGCCAGGCGGCGCTGCTGCGGGCGCTCGTCGAGCTGGCTGCGGCCCCGGCCCCGGCCCCGGCCCGCGACGCCGCTCGTGCGCTCGTCAACTTGGCTGCCGAGCCCGGCCTGCACGAGCGGCTGCTGGAGGCCGAGCCCGCGCTGCCTGCCCGCCTGCTGGACCGCGCGATGGACCCAGCGTGGCCTTGGGCCGAGGAGGCGGCCGCCGCGCTGGCCAATCTCAGCCGCGAGCCGGCGCCGTGTGCCGCGCTGATGGCAGCGCTGGAGGCCGAGGAGCCGGGGGAGTCGGGCCTGGAGCGGCTGGTGCGCGCGCTGTGCACGCCCGACTACAACGCCCGGGCGCCCCTGCATTACCTGGGGCCAGTGCTCTCCAACCTCAGCCAGCGTCCCGCGGTGCGGGCCTTCCTGCTGGACCGCGAGAGGTGAAGCCCGGGGCGCCCGCGGGGAGGGGGTGCAAGTGAACAGGGATGGCACTGAGTGGTCCCTCCCTCCAGGTGCGTGGTCCAGCGGCTGCTGCCCCTTACCCAATTCTCAGACTCCTCGGTGCGCAGGGGCGGGGTGGTGGGGACTCTCCGAAACTGCTGCTTCGAGCATCGTGAGTGGTGATGGGGGTGAGGGTGTTGCGGTGGGGGGGGCGGTGCTGGGGCAAAGAGACCACTTCGGGGCCCCCCCTCTAGACTGGCTCCCATTTCTGTTTTCCCCTCAGGACACCACGAGTGGTTGCTTGGGCCCAGGTGGACATTTCTTTTCTTGCTGCTGCCCTGGTGGGCCTGAGGACTTCTCTGAGGAGGATGGAGCGTGAGTGGTTGGTGGACCTCAGGGTTGGCGGGGGAGGGGGCGAAGGCCACTGGGAGGCGGGCAGATGCGCAGATCGGGACCCCTTCTGAAACCTTCCAGCAGGGAGATGCTGAGCACAGAGGGGGCTTACCAAGGAGGGTCTGGCCTAGCTACCCCGTGCTGGCACGCAGTAACCCCACATGCACCTCTAGGGCTGCCTGTTGACCTACAGTATCTGCCGCCAGACAAGCAACGAGAGCCTGATGCTGACATCCGCAAGATGCTCCTCGAGGCCATCATGCTGGTGAGTAGGGGTCCTGCTATGCTAACGCCACTTTGCAACATGCCCACACTGATACCTGTGTAACCTTTGCCCTCTTCCAGCTAACAGCCACAGCATCTGGTCGGCAGCAGGTGAGAAACCAGGGAGCCTACCTGATCCTGCGTGAGCTACACAGCTGGGAGCCAGAGCCCGACGTGCAGGTGACTTGTGAGAAGCTCATTCAGGTGGGTGCAGGGCTTGCGGGGAAGGGGAGTGGATGTCTGTGGTGTGCCAGCCAGGGGCTCACCTGCCTCCCCTGCTGGCAGGTGCTCATTGGGGATGAGCCAGAGCCGGGCATGGAAAACCTGCTGGAGGTGCAGGTGCCTGAGGATGTGGAGAGGCAGCTGCAGCAGCTGGACCACCAGGAGCTGGAGCAGCACACCCGGGCGCAGCCAGAGGAGCTGGCCCCAGAACCACAAGCAGAGGGGGCTACACCCACCTGAGGCCCTTGCAACCCGCCACCGGCTCCAGGCCCACCTTTGCCAGCCCGTCACTCCAGGCCTTCCTGCAGCCACCTGCAGGCCTCTGAGTCTCCCTGCTCAGAGGTTGTTCCCTGCTGAAAAGCACAGCTACGCTTAGGCTCAGGGTGAGGTGTCTAGGGCGAATGCTCAGTACACGTGCGAGGGTCGGGGTACTTCCTCATGCCCTGTTGCTTCTGGCAACTCGGGTTGCTCAGACCAGCACTGGTCAGCCAAAGCTAGTCACACCCTCTGATCCTCAGGGACGTACCTCTAGGAAGATGGCTGATGGGGCTGGACAGATAAACCGTACAAGCCTGAGCAGCCCCCGAGGGCACTACAGAGGTCTGGGCATCGGTGGGCATCCAGGTGCAAGCAGTGCCCTTTGCTGCCAGTCCCACCCGAGTCTTCAGTCCTGGGGTCCTCGGCTTTGCCCTGCCTGAGATCCAGCCTCAGAGGACTGACCTCTTGTGACTCTCACCAGCCTCAGCCTGTCCTGGGATCTCCTAGGGCTGCGCCTCCCTGGTTTGTCCTTGAAGCGCTTGCTGGGTACTGTCTCTCTTCGTCCCCTCCCCCATCCTGCTCAGTCCCTTGCTAGTTTCTCCAGCCCGGGACTGATGTGATGCGCTCGCTGTCCCCACTAACTTGGCTCTATCCTTGGTCAGTTTCCTTGAGTTTCAGAGCCCCTTGGCTCACACACGGAGCGTCTTCCTCATGTGCCTCTGCAGCCTTGCTCTTTGCCAGACCTTTTCCCTTACCACCCTCTGCCCCCGTGAAGCCCCCTTTGGGCCCAAGAAACTTGTTTTCCCCCAGCCCCTTGTGTGGGCCCTCTGTTCTGCAGCTGCCACGCCAAGCCTGGTAGGCTGTCCGCGTGGCCCTCCCCGCGCTGTGCTCCCTTGGTGCCATCTTTGGCACAGGACTCCCTTGCCCTCTGGCACTGGAGTGCAGCCTGACGCCCTGGCTTCCCAGCACCCTCACGCCACATGTCCTCAGTCCTGTCACTGCCTCCAAAGCCAGAGGTCCACTCCAGTTCCACCAAGGCTGGGTGCCTCACGGAAACGAGGTATTTCCTGTCTCTGTGGTACCCCCTGTGTTTCCCTCCTCCCGAGTAAAGCTCTGGCATGGAGGCGCGTGGACTCGCGTTCTCCCTGGATGGGGAGTGCTAGTGGCTTCCCCGTGGCTGGCTGCCCTGGCCTGCACTGAGACGGCAGCATCCCCTCCATAAAATAAATGCTTTATCTGGCCTCGCCTGGGCCTACTCCTCAGTTGACCGGGAAGTGCCCAGGCGTGGTCCTGGTGGCAAACGTGGAGCTCGGTGACAGTGGCTACCTGGAGGCGCCCACCCCCAGGCTGGCTGCCGCCACGTTCCGGAGCCCCAGCTGGGCAGATCCTGCACCTCTTCTTGGGATTGCCTCTGGGGGCTCAGGCACCGGGCCAGAAGCACTCTTGCGGTGAGGTCCCCCCTGCTGAGGGCGCCGCAGCTTCAGGAGCGGCCTTGGAGGCTCTGAGTCTCTGCCAGGCTCCGTGTGGTCAAGGGTTGCGGGCAGCTGGGACTTAGCTGGCTTCTCTGCAACTGACAGCCGTGGGGATCAGGAGGGGCACTGAGGGGGCAACCACCTGCCCTCCCCACTGGGGGCCCCACTTGACCTGGTGCCGAGCTGAGCATGGTGCAGAACAGCGCCTGCGCGGCGGGCAGCATCCAGCAGTGGGTGGCCACCTGCTGCAGGTCCAGGCGTGCACACGGGCGTGGCTGTAGCAGGCCCCGGATCAGGTCCTGGCACTCTGTGGGCAAGGGCTCACAGCTGTGGCTTCCCACTGCCTACCCTCTTGTGCGTGCCCATCACTGTCAGTGGTGCTGGCAGTTTGGAGGAGGAATCCCATTCAGTCGCCCAAACGCCTGGAGGGAGTCCATGCTTCACCGGTCATGAGGCTGAGGCACAGAGAGGGAAGGTGGCTCGCCCTGTGCCAGCGCGGAGCTCAGAGCTCACCGGGACCACTGCCTTTCCAGACAGGGAGTCAGTCTGGACCTCCCCCAGGCCCGCTGCCCTCTCACCTCTTTGCTACAGTCCGTTTACCGGCCTGGATTGGGAGTGGGGTGCCAGGTCAGCCTCCCGTGCCACTGCCACTCCCCTCACCGCAGGATGACCCTTCTCTGGGCCCAGGTCTCTCTCTTTTTAAGATCTTACTTACTTGAGAGAGAGGGAGAGGGAGAAGCAGACTCCCTGCTGAGCCAGGAGCCTGACTCAAGGCTCCATCCCAGGACCCTGGGGTCATGACCTGAGCCAAAGGCAGACGCTCAACCGACTGAGCCACCCAGGTGCCCCTGGGCCCAGGTCTCTTGCTGCCCCACTTTCCAGGCTCATGCTGGGACTTGGGAGGGACACAGGGTGTTCTCTCTCACCTGGGGACGTGCCTGGCCTGAAGGTGGGGCCAAGGCGCATCAGGTGCAGCCTGCGGTGGGGCTGGTGGTCCTTGAAGGGCAGCTTCCCAGTCACCATGGCATAAAGGATGATGCCCCTGGGGGCACAGGCTCCTCAGGGCATGCCCCCTCTCTTGCCCTCCCATGGATCCTGTTGCTGGGGAGACTGTGGGTACCCCTCACAAGCTCCACAGGTCGGCCTGCTCCCCATTGTACTTCTTGCTCATGAGGATCTCGGGAGCTGTGTAGGCCACAGAGCCGCAGAAGGTGCTCAGCAGCGAATTCTTGAGGCCCAACCGGTTGGCGAAGCCAAAGTCTGCCAGGGGCACAGAGGGGCACGGGCAAGCAGTAGACCGTGGAAGGAGCAGGAGGGGAAGGGACAGTGGGCTCAGGAGGGATGGCTGCGGGCAGATGCGGAGTGTGTAGGTGTCTGCAAGCACAGGTGTAGGCAAGCATGGGGCTGGGCCTCCTGGGAGGGTTAAAGGTCAAGCCAGGTAGGCGTCAAACCCTGAAGCAGGCAGGGAGCCTGGTGGCTCAGCCGAGCGGCCCACTCTTGGTTTTGGCTCAGGTCAGGATCTCAGGGTCCTGGGATGGAGCCCCACCTCTGCGTCTGGCTCCGCGCTCAGCAGGGAGCCTGCTTCAGGATTCTCCCTCTCCCTCTGCCCCTCCTCTCTCTCTCTCAAATGAATAAATGGGTCTTTAAAGCAATCAAAGAAGAAAGTCTGAAGCAGGCAAGGGTAGAGGCTGGGTCCTGGCTGGGACAACAGTTGAAAATGGCTGGGCCTCGTGAAGAAGTTGAAGGCTGGGGTCAGGAGTCAGGGAGTCCAGGGCAGGGGGTGGGGCTGGGCCACAGGCTCACCAGTCAGCTTTAGGAGGCCTTGGTCATCCAGCAGGATGTTCTCACACTTGAGATCCCTGCATGGGAAAGGGAAGTGGTGCTGGTCCCAGGCTCAGGTGGGCCTCTTGCTGCAGGTGGGGGCAGGCGGGCAGCCCCCTCACCGGTGCACGATGCCTGAGCTGTGGCAGTGGGCCACAGCACTGACCAGCTGCCAGAACAGCCTACGGGCCGCCTCCTCTCCCAGCCCCGGGCGGCAGCGGTGGTCCGACACTGCGTTGATGTGTTCCAGTAGGTTACCGCAGGCTGCCAACTCCAGCACCAAGTAGGAGCGCTGGCTATTCTGGTAGGTCTCATAGAGCTGCACCTGCCGGAGCCCCCCCCCCCCCCCCCCGCTATCACCCAAGGAGGGGCTGTCCAGTGCATTGGATCAAGGTCTCAGGATGGGGCTGGGCCTAAGCATAAGGGTCCCTGGTGGGAAAGGGGGTGGTCCTGCGCAGCAGGGGATGGGCAGGATGGGCATGGGCTGTTGCAGGGCCTCTGCCTACCACATTCAGGTGCTTGTAGGTAGCATTGAGTGACGATATCTCACGAGGCAGAAACTTTTGGGAGAACTCCACCGGGGCCTCGGCAGTGGAGATGATCTTGATAGCCACCTGTAAGGGTGGAGGGTGGCCCTTGTGTGCAGACCACAGCCCCTGAAGGGGGGACATGGAGGGCCCCATGTCCTTTGTGCACATTGCTGAACTTGACTGGAGTAAGGCTGGGAAGCAGCATCCTTGGGGGTCTATACTGACCCTCCCCTTCCTTCCTTGGCCCTGATATGCTCAAGGGGTTCTGGAGCTAGGGGGTGGCCAGCTTCCAGGTCCTTGGGAGGATACCAGACCAGGAGGGAGCCAGAACAGCAGGGAGGTACCTCAGTGGGGTTAGGACAGGGACCACTGGGGCTGGGCTGAAGGGCAGCCCACGGAGCCTGCCGTCTGCCACCCATGGGGAAGAGATGGGCCTGCCTTACCACGGCATGGTGCTTGCCCCGCAGGTCGGAGGCCAGCTTGGGGTTGTGCTGCATGCGCTCATGTGTGGCATAGGCCAGGTAGACTTTGGAAAAGGCCCCAGAACCAATCTTCCTGGAAGAGAGCAGGTAACCGTTGTCCCTGCATTCGCGCACCTGTTCCATGAAGTTTTGCTGGTCCAGCTTCCGCCTGGCACTGCCCTTCGTGGAGGGCAGGGTGCCACGGGAGGGGGCAGGGTGGTCCAGCTCACTGCAGGGCCTCAGGTAGGAGGAGCAGGGGATAGGGCTGAGGCCTGACGTGTCAGAAGGGTTAGGACAACAGGGCTAGAGGCGGCTGGTGGGCCCTGTGCCCCTTGAGGCTGCACCCAAATTTCTGAAGTCTTTCTGGGACCGGGGCAGAGGCAAGGGAGTGACCAGGGCTGAGAGCTCGGGGTGGGAAGCTAACAAAACCATGGACTGGTGTGGGTCAAGGCAGGCTCTGGGAAAGCAAGGGCAGATTCCAGAATGGAGGGTTCTAGAGCTGCCCCTGCATTGTGCCCTCAAAGGGGGGGTGTTCTGTCCCCAGGGCCTACCTTCTCTGAGAACATCTTGCTGGAACCAGCCCCGTCCTGCGTGGGGCCCAGTCTCAGTGGGGTGAGAATCCCCAAGGCAGGGTGAGGCCTTATGTGACTGCCCACAAAAGACCTTTGAAGAAGTTTGTGGGGAGGGTGAGCGAGGGAAGGTAAGCAGGGTTTCTAAGGATATAAAGAAGGGGAAAGGCAACTCAACATGTGCTAGAACTGTTTCAGCTGAGCCCTTCCTCCTTTTCGAGGGTTGTAGCAAGGTGGCAGCCAGGTGTGCTGCAATAGAGGCTGAGCCAGAAGAAGGGCATGGGGGCGGGAGCTCCCTGACTCCTCTGCTGTGGCATAGAAGCTTCTGTCCAGGCCAAGGGGACGCTGCAGGAGGCCCTTGCACCCAAAGCTTTCCTCAGGACTGGATGACACATCCCCAAGGCAAGCAAGGGCCTCCAGTCTGGGCTGTAGGCAAAAGGGAAGCCAGCATGGCCCCTCACTTCTCCTGGCCTCCAGAGCCCTTCTGGGAGCACTGTTGCCACAGGGGGTAGCAGCTAACGTTAATGAGATCTGCTGTGTGGCAGGCACTGTTCTAAGGAGTCACAGGAACTGCTGATGGCCACCTCCCTTAGTCCCTGCCTCCTGTCTTCCGACCATGCCTGACGCACCCATCCCATAGTAGGCGTTCACACCCTTGTGTTTAATGTTCCCTTGCTCGCTCACTGCCCTTGTTTGTCAAATTGCCTGGGATATAGAAATATGGTCAGACTTTGTTCATTGCTGATGTGCAGGTTAGAGAAGAGAAACCTCCGGATCTCAGGTGTTAGGGGTTGTTATTCAGGTGTTAGGGGGCTGGAGCAGCAAAGGGGGAAATCGTGTGGCTCTGGCCAGGGGTTGTCTGTGCCTCCCAGCTGCTGCTGTGGAGCCTGGGAACCATGTCGGCCGTCACCTTCCAGCTCCCACCAGTGCCAGCACACAACTGGAAGCCAGTGAGAATCGTGAGGAGACAGGCAGGACCCAGAACGGTCAACAGCTCTGTCCACCCTCCCTTTGCAAAGTCTTCTGTGCCCTCCTCCTTCACTGCTTTCTTGGTCATCCAACCATTCTATGAGATGCATTGAGCACCCATCATGTGCTGCGCTTGGTGCTGAGCACTTCGGAGCAAGTCACAGACATGGGCCTTTCTCTCCTAGAGCTTACAGTTACAGACAGGAGATTGGCATCAGTAATGTAATAAAGCAAAATGAAAGCTGTGATGTTTGCTGGGGCAGTTTGTGCCCCTTGGGAGTAAAGTCTGGCTGAGGCTGGGGAGGGGGCAGAGCCAGTGGGCCATGCTGGGCACTGGCCATGTCCGGAGGCAGGGCTTGGGCAGGAAAGTGAATCCTCCAGATGGGAGCTTCGAAAAGGCCTGCCTCCTGCCCTAGCAACTTCTACATGCTGCATGAGAGGGTTTGGGGGGTGTTGGGGCTCTTGCCCGAGAGGCCAGGCCCCATCTGCAGAGCATCTCATGGTCAGCCTTCTGTCCGTCTTTTGGGCTCCAGCCCTGCAACAGAAACGGGCTGAACCCCCTTCTCTCTTGGGAAAAGGAATGTCCCTCCCTGCACTGTTCAGCTGCCACCCCGGGGCCCCACGTTGCACCCTCACACCGTCACCACAGCAGACCCAACCTGCTGCAATGAAGACACTTGCTAGGCCTGGATGTATGGCTGCTGACCACTTCCTTCTCAGACCGCCCTTCTCACTTCCTGAGCTGCTACGCCACTTTTTTTTTTTTTTTTTTGGCCTGTAAACATGCCAGACGATTTCAGCCTCCGAGGCCGTGCGGGTGCCAGTGCCAGAACGCAGCTCCTCCCCCAGCGTCTCCCCTCTGAGTCCGATCCTACCTCCTTCCGTCCCCCGGCGGCGCTTCACAGCGCTTCGCGTGTCTTATCGTTTGCTTATTATCTGCCCCTCTCTCCAGAGCCCAGGCTCCCGAACGCAGACACCCGCTCATCTTGATCCCCATCGCTGGCCAACTGAACGTGTCTGTTCTCGGAGGAGCCGACGGCCCCAGGGTCTCTGGGTGTTTGTTGGGCGCGTTCTTGTGTGAGAGATAATAAGGCATGATAGTTACCGGTGTGTCCAGGTTTGGCCCACCTGGCGTGTGTACCTGGACAGGTGTGTGTTTGCGAGGGGACTGGCTTTGTGCACAATGGCGCGCCGGGCCCGCGTCCCGGATGCGTTCCTCGGCGCGTGGAGCGGTGTCTCGGTGCCTGGACCTACGAGGTGTAAGCGTCCGAGGCGGACAGAACAGAGGCGAGGGGAACAGGTCCCGCGCGGAGGAAGCGGGAAGTGCACGCCCCGCGCCTGCGCAGTGACCGGCCGCGTTTATTGCGGCCGGCCGGGAGGCCGCGCTCGCGCCCAACTGTCGGGAGCGGCTGGGGGCGGGGCCGAGCGCGAGGCGGAGTTTGCGCACTCCCGCTTGCTGGGGCTCGGTGGGCGGGGTGGAGAGAGGGAGGGAGAGGGACGCGTCTCCGGCCAATGAATGCAGAGATCGTGTGGGGGCGGGGGCCTAGCTGCCGCGCGCCGTGCCGCGGTTGGTGGAGGGGGCGGGGGCGGGCTCGGCGTGTGGCCCCGCCCACTCCGGGCCGGTGCTGGGTGGGAGGGCGGTGCCCGAGCCGCGGCGGCAGCTGCTCAGGTAAACCGGGGACCGGGCTGACCGGCGGCGCTCGCTCGGAGAGGTGCCCCTCGGGGGAGCCTGGGCCGGAGAGTCTGGGGGGCCGCCCCGTCGTCCGGGGCTGCGTGGCAGGCCGAGTCGGGAGGGCCTTCCCAAGGTCAGCGGGCGAGGCGCGAGGAGGGTCCCGGGCGTCGTGGAGCCGAGCCCGCCCCCCTGCCGGGGCTCAGGTGCGCCCGGCGCGGCCGAGGAGCCGAGCGTGCCGCGTCACAGCCCGGAAGGGCCCGGAGCTGGCCGCTCCCCTTCTTCCCCACGCCGGGGGGGGGGGTGGGGGGGTGCCGGGCTGTCCTCTAGGGAAGCCGGAGCCTGAGCTCCGAGAGGGTCCTTCCCGTTGTCTTTCTGACACTGAAGGAGGCGGTCCGGAGCAGGGAGTAGTTTTGTGCAAAAGTCACGCGGATTATGGGTCATAGAGGGCAGGTCGTGAAGCTGGCAGGGCCGGAGGCAATCAAGGTGAGAGCTAGGTGGTGCTGGGCCGGGCCGGCCCCCAGTCGCTGGGCCCCGAGGCCCGACTGTTGGGTTTCCGGGTTCCCTGCGGCGCCAGCACAGCGGCAGTGCAGCGTTAGGGCCCGGAGAGAGGGCTCTGTGGTAGCGGGCCGGTCCGAGCTACACACTCGCAGACCTCGTGGTGGTGGGCGCGGGGCGGGCCCGCGCGAGTGCGGCGAAGTGAGTCAGAGGGGTGCGGCGCGGGCAGCGGGCCTGGTGGGGGAAGCCAGACGACTGGCCTTGCGTGGGGCTGTCAGCTGGAGTGGCTGTCTGGTGGGGCAACAGGTGGGGTTGGGGTGGAGGCTGCCTCTGAGGGGACAGTCTTGGAGGCAGGGACTACTTTGGACAGGGGTGGTGGGAGGGGTGGAGCAGAAGAGGGTCAGTCAGTCCGCCATCGGGTGTGGGGAGGGAGACGGAGGAACAGGGCGGCGGGAGATGCTGATTCCTGACCCAGATGGCCCAGTGCATGATGGACACAGGAAAAGAGGCAGATGAGTTGGGGGCCAGGAGAGAAGGTCAGGGGGGAAGACGGTGAGTTGAGTATTAGAGCTGTTGGGTTTGAGTGGTTCAGAGGGAGATACTCAGCAGGCTCTGGGCCCCAGGAGACCCCCGTGGGACTCGTCAGTGGTAGGACACTTCAGTAGTGGCTTGATTGTGATGCGGCTACATCTCACGCCTATAGTCCTGGCACCCAAGGGGTCTAGGGATGCTGCTGCAGGATCTTTATTTCCAGGCCCCAGGCTGTTGTGGTTCAAGTGAGCAGGTGTCTCTGGTCTCTCTGTGGTGTCAGAGTGGAATGACCTGAGTTGAGCTCCCTTGGTTACCTTGAAACCAATATTCAGGTTGCTGTGGCTTGTTCAGACCTGCATCTCACTGTTTCTCCCTCCCCAGGGCTGTTTGCTGCCTGCTGAGGGACATCAGTGGATCAGAGGTGGAGCCTGTGGGGCTGGTGCTTGCTCGCATTCACCGCTAGTCCCATGTGCTTGGAAGCCTGTGTCTGCACTTAGTTTTCAGACCCAGGGTCCACTGAGGCCCAGCTGAACAGTCAGGTTGTGGCTAGTATGTGATCAGCTGCTCCAGATCTCCCTCTTCAATGAGCTGAATTATTTGATCTCCTTGAGGTTGGTCCAGGAAAGCTCCTGTGGCTCTTGTGGGCTCCTGGCCAGTGCTCAGGGTATACTGGCTGCTGGAGTTATGAGGAATGTGCTTACTTTGCTGAGCTGAAGGGCCACCTGGCTTTGGGGGTTTACATGCGAACCCAGTGACACAGCTCAGCGTGGCTTATGTTGAGAAACAGTGCTCCCAAGGTACTGTGAGCAATGTGCTGTTGGACTGCCTTTTCTGGGTCACCAGCCCAGGTTCTTGTTGGTGACTCTGGAAATTGATTGTTCTCTGGCTCCTGTGCTAGAAGGGAAAGTCCAGGGGCCTGCTGCAGGGCTGGGTCATTCCCATGTCCCCACATGGGGGCCTGACCCTCAGACAGGCTCATGGCTGCCTCTGGCCAGTGGTGTCCATGGCCTCCTCGCCTCCCATGCCTCCTTCTGACCCGCTTTGGGCTTGGTGCAGTTGGCCCAGCACCTCTGTTATCCTCTGCCATGTCATGTAGCAGCCGTAATACACATGGGCGTCCTTCAAGCCAAGGGCTTGGACCCTGGGGGCTTAGACGGGGCCTGGTCGACTTAGCATATGTGGTGGAATGACTGCTTAGTTGAGGTGAATGAGGAGGAAGCCGCTTCTTCACTCAGCTATGATGTGTGGGACGCCGGCAGGGAGACCTGCTTGGCCCTGTCTCCACGACCTGTGCTACTCTGCGTCACAGCACGGGCGTAGAGTGGAGCCCGTGGGAGCTGGTCCTGGGTGAGTCCTGCCCTACTGTTAAGTAGCTGCTCACTAGTGATGGGTTTCTCTCAGACCTGCTTGGCTCTGTGTATTAAAAGAGACGGTGCCTCTAAGGTAGTGGCCGGGCAGGCAGTGCTCAGCACACGCTTCCTGCAAGATGCAGGGTGCCTTCCAGGCCCAGACCCTTCTTGTTTGCACCCCCTTCCCCTGTGGAGCATTCGTCCCGGTTTGCCATCAGCGACCTCCTCACGTTTGTCTGTGTCCGTAGAGAGCAGGGTCTGCGGCTATCTGTGTCCAGCGTCCGCACACGGACCATCCGGCCTGGGGCGGGGACCTTCCGCAGTGGTCTTGCTCAGCTGTGCACTCTTTGCTTTCCCACTGGACGGTCAGGCTCTGCTCTTTCCACTGTAGTTTCTATGGACGGTCAGGCTCTGCTCTTTCCACTGTAGTTTCTAGGACGGTCAGGCTCTGCTCTTTCCACTGTAGTTTCTACGGACGGTCAGGCTCTGCTCTTTCCACTGTAGTTTCTACGGACGGTCAGGCTCTGCTCTTTCCACTGTAGTTTCTACGCACTCACCTGCCCACCGCTTTCTTCTGGTGGTTGCTTTTTAGCGTCTGACCAGAGCCCTGTGGTATTTGTGTTTTTTCTAACATCTCTGTGCGTCGTGTGAGGGTTTCAAAACGTGGGTGATCCATCACGGGTGCGACCGTTTGGGCTTGCGGCCGGTGCTCTGCGGGCTCTGCAGACTGTCCTTACCACGTGATGCCCACCGCACCGGGGACGTCTGCTGCTGGCGGACCGCGGAGCGCGCTAGGCGCCGGGCCGCCCGCCAAGCCTTTCCTTGTGGCACAGGCGGAACCTCTTGGTGTGTCTCTTATGAATGACTCCTCCTACTTTGTCTCTCACTGACCTTGTGCTCTGCTGGTCGGATGAGGTGTGTGAGCACGTAGGGTCGTGTGCATTGGTGTAAGTATGGTTACGGTTTTCAAGTTTACATATGTTTTTGACTCAGAAACTTAACAGTTTTTAATAGTCAAACTGAACAGTGTTTGTTAACATGTCTGGGTTTTGCGTCTGCTTACGACATCCTTTCCTACTTCAAGACTGTAAAAGATTTAGCTGTGCTTTCTACTCGGACTTTTGCGTTCATCTTTCCATTTAACTCTTATGTGCATCTGGAGTTCATGTTGGGGTGAGGAGACGTGTGGGGAGGCTGGTGCTTTCCCTGAGTGTTTAACTCGCTGTTTCAACATTATTTATTGACTAATCCGTATGATTTAAAACTCTGTCTTTCTTGTGTAATATCTTTTCTTCCTTCTTGGTGTTCATTTCTGGACTTTGTATATACTTCCATTGATTTAATACACTTTAACATAATATAGGACAGTTCTTCCTCTTAATACACTTTTAAAAATTTAACTGGCTATTCTTTTTTTTTTTTAATTGGCTATTCTTGGACATTAATCCTCCAATTGAATTTTGGACCATTTCATCAAATACCCTCCAATATCCTGATTCATATACTTGTAGATTCAGGAAAATTGAGCTTTACAACATTGAGTCATATGGGAGGATTTTGATTTTGTTCCTTCCTCCTTTTATTCCTTTATTCCTTTTTTAAAAATATTTTATTTTATTTTATTATTTTTTAAAGATTTTATTTATTTATTTGACAGAGAGAGACACAGCGAGAGAGGGAACACAAGCAGGGGGAGTGGGAGAGGGAGAAGCAGGCTTCCCGTGGAGCAGGGAGCCCGATGCGGGGCTCGAGCCCAGGACCCTGGGACCATGACCTGAGCTGAAGGCAGACGCCCAATGACTGAGCCACCCAGGCACCCAGAAAATACTCATTTATTTTAGAGAGCACGAGCAAGCGAGTCGGGGGGAGGGACATACCATGAGAATCTTACAGCAGACTCCCCGCTGAGCTTGGAGCTTGATCCCACGACTCATGAGACCATGACCTGAGCTGAAACCAAAGTCGGACACTCAACTGACTGAGCCACCCAGGTGCCCCTGAACAGTTTTTTAAAAATGCTGTGCACACTAAGGATAAAAATCAAAACTTTTTCCCTTGCAGTGCACTGGAGAAGGCAGGCGGACTGGAGCATGCAACTGTTAATATTTTGTACTGATCCCATATTCATCATATGAACAAAGGGTTGTGGGAATATTGGATCCCTTGCTGGAAGGTTGGGAGTGTCCTGGGCGAGGTAACGGGAATTGGCCGTTGAGGAGGGAGCAGGAGTCCCCGTGGTAGAGAGGCCAGCGCGGGGCATGCTTGCGGAGGACAGGCAGAAGCGGAGGTGCCGAGAGTCCAGCCCGTGGCCTGAGGTTTTCAGGTGTGGCCGGGACACCTGGAATGTAAAGGGGTGAGAGAGAAGCAGTGAGGGGTTCAGGTCTAGGTCGGGACAGCCCACATCGGAGGTGTTAGGTTCTGTGGGCAGCAGGAGGAGGGGTAAGCAGCAGTGTGGCATCATGCTAGGATCAGTGTTGGCAAAATCAGCACTCTGAGCATGGGGGAGGCGTGGAAGTGGCCAAGTGAACCAGCCATCAGGGATAGGACCCCGGCGGGGGAGTAGGGCATCTACTGCCTTGTGTGATGGGCAGAAGTAGGGAAAGGAGCAATGGCGGGGGGGGTGCTGATGTATTTTATAGTGTGTTTGTTACTGAGTGGTGTGCCTTGGTGCCATTAATTTCATTGCCTTAACAGTGTATTCAAAGAGCATAAGTTTTTTGGGGGGCCAGGGTGGCTCAGTCCGTTAAGCCTCTGACTCTTGGTTTCGGCTCAGGATCTTGGGATCAGGCCGCAGGTCGGCTTCCCCTTTCTCTCTCCCTCTGCCCCTCACCTGGCTCGTGCTCTCTTTCTTCCTCTCTGTCTCTAAAATAAATAAACCGTTTTAATTTTTTTTTCAGAGAGGAATTTTTTTGATGAATTTCAGTTTATCAAGTCCTCCCCGCCGCCCCTGCCCCATAGCTTTTGCTTTTGGTATCATAGAGATTTTCTTCTGCCTTTTTTTTTTTCCTCCCAGAAAGTTCATAGTTTTAACTTTTACATTTAGGTCTGTAAATCATTTTGATTTTTTGTATGTGGTGTGAAGTATAGGCTGAAGTTTGTTTTATTGCATGTAGATGTTTAGCACTATTTGTTGAAAAGACTATCCCTTCTCCACTGAAGAGACTTTGTATCTTTGTTGAAAATCAATTGGCCATGTAAGTCTTGAAGTCAGGTAGTATAAATCCTCCAATTTTGTTTTGTTTTGTTTCAGAATCGTTTTGGCTGTTCTAAGTCCTTACATTTCCACAGGAGTTGTAGAATTAGTCGTTTCTTTTTTTTTTTTTTTTAAGATTTTTATTTATTTATGTGAGACAGCAAGAAAGAGAGCACATGAGAGGGGGGTAGGGTCAGAGGGAGAAGCTGACTCCCCGCTGAGCAGGGAGCCCGATGCGGGGCTCCATCCCGGGACTCCAGGACCATGACCTGAGCTGAAGGCAGTCGCCTAACCAACTGGGCCACCCAGGTTCCCAGAATTAGTCCAGTTTCTACAAAAAGCCTACTGGGATTTTGACTGGAATCCATTTAATCTATAGATCAGTTTGGGAAGAGTTGATATCTTTGCACAATGTATCTCTCCATTTATTTAAATTTTCTTTAATATCTCTCAGCAATGTGGGGCGCCTGGGTGGCACAGTTAATTAAGCCCCCGACTCTTGGTTTCCCCTCAGGTTGTGATCTCAGGGTCCCGAGGTGGAGCCCAATGCCTGGCTCCATGCTCAGTGCAGAGTTTGCTTGTCCCTCTCCCTCCCCCTCTGCCCCTCACCCCACTCACGTGTGCGTGCTCTCTCTCTCTCTCCAATAATACATCTTAAAAAATATATATCAGCAATGTTTGGTAGGCTTAGTGTATTGTCTAACACATCTTTTGACAAATTTATTTTTAAATATTTCATATTTTGGGGGTGGGGAAAATATTTCATATTTTTTTACTCAGCAAATGGCATGACTTTCCATTTTTTTTTTTTTTTTTTTTTTTTAAGATTTTATTTATTTATTTGAGAGAGAGAGAATGAGAGATAGAGAGCACGAGAGGGAAGAGGGTCAGAGGGAGAAGCAGACTCCCTGCCGAGCAGGGAGCCCGATGTGGGACTCGATCCTGGGACTCCAGGATCATGACCTGAGCCGAAGGCAGTCGCTTAACCAACTGAGCCACCCAGGCGCCCATGACTTTCCATTTTTGATTGTTTATTGTTAGCAAATAGAAATACAGTTGTTTGTTTAAAGATTTTACTTATTTGTCAGAGAAAGCACAAGCAGGGGGAGCGGCAGGCAGAGGGAGAAGCAGGCTTCCTGCAGAGCAGGGAGCCTGATGTGGGGCTCAATCCCAGGATCCTGGGATCATGACCTGAGCCAAAGGCAGGCGCTTCACCGACTGAGCCACCCAGTTGTCCCAATACAGTTGATTTTTTTAATACTGACTTTACATCCTGTGTTCTTACTAGCGACTTATTGATTCTAGTCCCAGTTGTAGATTCTGTAGGATTTTCTACATTAACAATCATATTACCTGTGAATAAAAGCCGTCTTATTTCCTTCTTTTCAATTTGAATGCCTTTTATTATTTTTTCTTGCCTTATTGCACTGGCTAGACCCTCTACTACGATAGTGAATAGATGTGGTGAGAGCAGACATCCTTATCTTGTTCCCTAATTTAAAGGGATAGCATTTAGTCTTTCACCATTTAGGAATGATGTTCCTATAGGTTTCCCTTAGATGCTGTTTATCAGGTTGGGGAAGTTCCTTTTATTTCTATTTGCTGATAATTTTTGTGACAAGTTGATGTTGGATTATGACAAATGCTTTTTCTGCATTTATTGAAACAATTGTATGTTGTTTTTTCCTTTTTTCGTCTGTTAATGTGAATTACATTTGGCTGGTGCTTAAAAATACTAAACCAACCTTGTATAAACCCCATTTGATCATGATGTATTACTCTTTTTACATGTTGTATATGATTTGATAAAATATTGTTAAGAATTTTTTCATTTGTGGGGCACCTGGGTGGCTCAGTCTGTTAAGCGTCTGCCTTTGGCTCGAGTCATGATCTCAGGGTCCTGGGATCGAGCCCCACAGCAGGTTCCTTGCTCGGCAGGAAGCCTGCTTCTCCCTCTCCCACTCCTCCTGCTTGTGTTCCTGCTCTCACTCTCTCTCTCTCTGTCAAACAAATAAATAAATAAATCTTTAAAAAAAAGGAATTTTTTTTCATTTGTGTCTACAAGGGAAATTGGCCTGTGGTGTTCATTATTTGTAATATCTTTGTCTATTCTTGTTATTAGAGTGATGCTGGCCTCATAAAATCAGTTGGGAAGTATTCCCTTATTTTCAGCTTTCTTGGAAGAATTCATGTAGAGTTGGTATTATTTCTTCCTTAAATGTTTGACAGAATTCTCCAGGGGAACCGTCTAGGCCTAGAGCTTTCTCTGTGGGAAGGTTTTTAACTACAAGTTCAATTTCTTAATTAGTTATTATGTTGTTTAGGTTATCTATTTCCTCTTGCGTGAGCTTTAGTAGTTTATGTGTTTTAAGGAACTTGTCTATTTTTAAGTTCTTTATTGAGATATAATTGACTCAACCCTGACATCAAGAGTCTCACATGCCTCTGACTGAGCCAGCCAGGTGCCCCTGACTTGTCTATTTCTTTTAAGATGTTTAGTTTACTTAAAAAAAAAAAAAGTTCGATTTACTGGCATAACGTTATTCATAATGTATTTTTATTTTCTAATTTATTTCTAATTTCTCATATCTCTAGAATCTAGTGATATCACCTCTCATTTTTTTTAATTGAGAGAGAAAGAGAATGATAGAGAGCATGAGAGGGAGGAGGGTCAGAGGGAGAAGCAGACTCCCCGCTGAGCAGGGAGCCCGATGCAGGACTCGATCCCTGGACTCCAGGATCATGACCTGAGCCGAAGGCAGTCGCTTAACGACTGAGCCACCCAGGCACCCCACCTCTCATTCTTGATACTGGTAATTTGTGTCTTTTTTCACCCCCCCCCCCCCGATCTGTCAGGATAGAGGTTAGCAAATTTATTGATCTTCTCAACTAGCCTTTGGTATTACTGATTTTTTTTTTCTGTCTTGTTTTCTATTTCTTTGATTTATGTGCTAATATTTAATTATTTTCCTGTCTTTTGCTTCATTTGAGTGTCTAGTTTCTTTTCTTTTCAAGATTTTATTTATTAGAGAGAGAGAGAGAGTGGGGAGGAGCAGAGGGAGAGGGAGAAGCAGATTCTGTGCTGAGCACAGAGCCCGATGCGGGGCTTGATCCCATGACCCTGAGATCATGACCTGAGCCAAAATCCAGAGTCATGCTTAACCAGCTCAGCTATCCATGCACACCTGAGTGTCTAGTTTCTTAAGGTGGAAGATCACATCATTCTTCCTTTCTTTTTTTTTTTTTTTTAAAGATTTTATTTATTTATTTGAGAGAGAGAATGAGAGATAGAGAGCACGAGAGGGAAGAGGGTCAGAGGGAGAAGCAGACTCCCCTCTGAGCAGGGAGCCCGATGCGGGACTCGATCCCGGGACTCCAGGATCATGACCTGAGCCGAAGGCAGTCGCTTAACCAACTGAGCCACCCAGGCGCCCTCATTCTTCCTTTCTAATACAGACATTTAGTGCTATAAATTTCCCACAAATTTTGGTGTATTTTTCATTTTCATTCACTTCAAATGCTTTCTAATTTTACTTTTGATTTCTTTTTTGCCTCATGTATTATTTTGAAGCACATTAAGTAGTTTTTAAAATACTTGGGGATTTCTCAGATAGCTTTCTCTTACTGACTTTTAATTCCATTGTAGTCAGAGAACATACTTTGTATGACTTGAACTCTTTTAAATTTACTGAGATTTGTTTTACTGCCCAGAATATAGTCAGTCTTGAAAAATATTCCATTTGGAAAGAATGCTTTTGGAAAGAATATATATTCTACTGTTAATGAAAAAATGGTTCTGTAAATACTACTTAGGTCAAGTTGGTTGACAGTATTGTTCAGGTCTTTTGTACTCTTACTGATTATCTGTACAATTGTTTCGCCAATTATAGAGAAATCTCTGCCGTAATTTGTATTTGTCTGTTTTCTTGCATTTTCATTAGTTTTGGCTTTGTGTATTTCGAAGTTCTGTTATTAGGCACATAAATGTTTAGGATTGTTATGTCTCTGGAATCTGCTTTGTCTAATATTGACAGTCACTCCAGCTTTCTTTCTTTCTTTTTTTTAGTCACTCCAGCTTTCTTATAACTACTGTCAGCCTTGTCTCTTACCATCCTTTTTCTTTAACCTCTTTATGTTAACATATACAGTCTTTCTTGTGGTTTAAGTATATGAGACACAGTTATAATTGTCTAAATGTCCTTGTTCACTAATTTTTCTGCATCATTTCTGGATCAGTTTATATTTATTGATTCATCCTCCTTGTGGTTGTATTTTTTTTGCTTCTTTGCATGCCTGGTAATTTTTTATTAGATGCCAGAAATTGTTAGTTTACCTTGTTGGTGCTGGATATTTTTGTGTTCCTATTATCATTCTTTTTAAAAAAATATTTTATTTATTGGAGTGTGAAAGAGAGAAAGCACAAGGGAGAGGAAGAAGCAGAGCAGGGAGTCTGATGTGGGGCTCGATCCCAGGACCCTGGGATCATGACCTGAGCCGAAGGCAGACGCCCAACCGACTGAGCCACCCAGGCGCCCCCTTATTATTATTCTTGAACTTTGTGCTGGGATGTAGCTAAGTGACTTAGGAACAATTTGATCTTCTCAGGTCTTACTTTTAGCTTTGTTAGGTGAGACCAGAACAGCATTTAGTTTACGGCTAATTTTACTTTTTTATTTAAAAAAATTTTTTTTAAAGATTTTATTTATTTGAGAGAGAGAGAATGAGAGAGAGCACGAGCGGGAAGAGGGTCAGAGGGAGAAGCAGACTCCCCGCCGAGCAGGGAGCCTGATGCGGGACTCGATCCCGGGACTCCAGGATCATGACCTGAGCCGAAGGCAGTCGCTTAACCAACTGAGCCACCCAGGTGCCCCTAATTTTACTTTTTTATTGAGGCAAAACCATTTTGAATGTTCTTCCCAATACTCTGTGCGTTGTGATGTTTTCCCCTCTGGCTGCTGGGAGCAGCCCCATTCCTGGCCTGTTGTGAGTTCTGAGGATTGTTTCTGCTAATCCTTTTGGGTAGTTCTTTCCCTGGCCTTTGGTAATTTCTTCTTAAACATGGTACTTGTATTAATTTTCCTCTGCTGCTGTAATAAATTACCATACACTTGTGGCTTAAACAACATATATTTGTTATCCTAAAGTTCTTGAGGTCAGATGTCTGACGTAGATCTCACCAGGCTAAAGCCCAGGGGTCAGTAGGGTTGTGCTCTTTTCTGGGCTCTCTGGGGAGAATCTGTTTCCTGCTCTTTCTGGTTGTTGGCAGAATTTGGTTCATTGTGGCTGCAGGAACAAAGTCCCTGTTTGGTCACTGGCTGTAAACTAAGGGACGTACCTGACTTCTAGAGTACACCCACACTCTGTGGTCCAGAGCCGCCTCCTTCTGTCTTCAAAGCCAGCCGTGGAGGCTTGAGCCCTTCCCACACTTTGGATTCCTCCTCTTTCCTCTTCCGTCTCATCCCCTTGACCCCACTGGGAAGAGTTCTCTACATCTAAGGACTTACGTACTTGGGCTGGTCTCACGCACATAATCCCCCCAGCACAGGGCTTGTACCCTTAATTCTATCTGCTAAGTCCCTTTTGTCACGGAAGGTAACAGATCCGCAGGTTCTGGGGGTGAGGACATAGACTTCTTTGGGGACATTATTCTGCCAGCCAGCACTGACCAGGAAGTCAGCTGAGTGACCAAGGACCCTCTGCAGGTCTCTGGAGTTCTCTCCGGTATTAGAGTCTGCAAACGGCCAGGACCTGGGTCTCCCAAGATACCACTCCCAATCTGTCTCAACTTAGGCGTATCGCCGAGTCCTGACCCCTGGATGCACCCTCCAGGCTGTGAGCCGGAGTGACCACAGGCTCCTGCCCTTCATTTCCTGATGTGTCCATCACTGAGATGACAGAGCTACCATTCCTTTTTAGTTGTTCTGCTCAGGAGAGCAAGTTGGTCCATGACTCCCATCTGGGCTAGGAGCTGATCTTGTTTACTTATTTTTTGTTCCTGTTTGAGTTGGGTGCACATGGCCTTTTGCACTCGTATGAAGAGCGTCCCAAACTTGCTGATTTTGAGTTGGTTTAGCCCTTGCTTCTTCCTGGGTAGTGGAGATAGGCAGCTGTGGCTTTTCACAGAGCAAAGCCTCTGCCCCAGGGACAGCTCTGCCTTGTAGGTACAGACCAGGTCTAGGCATTCAGGGTTTAGGGTCTATCTGACGACGTGCCGCCGCCTTTGAGAAGTATCTTTGGGCTCTTTCTGGAACCTGCTGACAGCTGCGACATTTTCAGCCCTTCATTCTTTTGGGGTTTGCGGTTTTTTGCCTTGCTCTGCCACAAATGGAATGTGTGTTTCTATTTCTTGTTTTCCTTGTTACTTTTAGATGCTTTCCAGGAAGAAAGGAGAAACACCGTGGTGATGCCAGCATCTTTAAGCCAGAGTCTTCTCCATCTGCTTTCTATCTGCCTGGGATTCCTGGACATTTCTGGTTTGCTAATTTTATCTTGTTTTCTAGTGCTCTTGTGGATTTATTCTTTTAAAACTTGCATCTTTGGGACACCTGGCTGGTGCAGACAGTAGAGCATGCAACTCTTCTTTTTTTTTTTAAGATTTTTATTTATTTATTTGACAGAGAAGGAGCGCAAGCAGGGGGAGCAGCAGAGGGAGAGGGAGAAGCAGGCTTCCTGCTGAGCAGGGAGCCCGATGCGGGGCTCGATCCCAGGACCCTGGGACCATGACCTGAGCCGAAGGCAGACGCTTCACCGACTGAGCCACCCAGGCGCCCTGCATGCAACTCTTGATCTTGGGGTTGTGAGCTTGAGCCCCATGCTGGGTGTAGAGAGATTAGTTAAAAAGAAAACTTAAAAAGAATAAGATAAAATAAAAACTTGCATCTTTTCTGTCATTTCATTGAGGTTTTGGTGGGATGAATGCATGCTTGCGACCAGTCTGCCTTCCTGAACTAGATTTCTCGCTCACTTGTAATTCTGCCACCACGCACCCCGTGATGTCACACTTCGCTCTTTCCTTCCTGTGTGTCCGTAGCCAGCTGAGTGTCACTTGCTTGGTTAGGGGCAGGTCATGGCAACTCGTCTTTATCGTCTCTGTCGTTTTATGTCTGAGAGGTCATCAGGGGAGGACCCAGGGTGGAAGCGATCGGTGAAGGGGTGGTGCGGTCGTCAGGAAACAGAAGACACCCATGTTAGGAGGCTGTCAGCCACCATGTTGATGGCCTATGGCCCCTCTGACCTTAAGGACCTTGGAGAGTATGACATAGGTCTGAATTCGTGACCATGTGATAAAGGGGTAGAGGCACTTGCATATTGATGGACTTTCTTCTTGGGTCCATCTGTTGCAAGGGCTGCTTCAAAGCATGCAGTGTTTGAAAGCTGCATCTCTTTTTTTTTTTTAAAGATTTATTTATTTTAGAGAGAGCGAGCAGGGGAGGGGCAGAGGGAGAGAGAGAGAGAATTTCAAGAAGATTCCCCACTGAGCATGGAGCCGGATGCAGGGCTTGATATCACGACCCTCAGACCATGACCCAAGCCGAAACCAAGACCAGCTGAGCTCCCCAGGTGCCCCGAAAGCTGCACCTCTCAAATGCTATGGGCTGTTTGGATGGTTGGTTTCTGGTGGCAAGGAACCTAGATCCCCATGCTGCCCAACCAGTCTTTCTGAGCCATGAGGAGGCTCATTCTGTGCTGTGCTAGAACTCTCAAGCACAGGGAATCTGGAGCCTGCAGTGATCAAGGCCCTCATTCTTGGCCCTTGGGGCAGGTTTCCATGCCCTCACAGTTGGTGATGTCAGCCTTATGTATGCCCTCTCTTCTTTACAGAGTAAAGGAAGATGCTGTAGGTGGTGACCACACTTGCCCAGGTCACCGTGTGGGCTGACATCACCCCGGTGGGGCTGCCAGGTGGGGCAGAGGAGAACTGGTGGCTGTTGAGGGAAGCTGCCTTCTGTCCTCCGTGAGTGGCTCTGCCGTGGTGTGGCAGATAGCTCCCTCCAGGAAAAGGCACTGAAATCATGTTTTTGTTTTTTTTTTTTTAAGATTTTATTGATTTATTTGACAGAGAGAGACATAGCGAGAGAGGGAACACAAGCAGGGGGAGTGGGGGAGGGAGAAGCAGGCTTCCCGCAGAGCAGGGAGCCTGATGTGTGAGGCCCAATCCCAGGACCCTGGGATCACGACCCGAGCCGAAGGCAGACACTCATCGACTGAGCCACCCAGGCGCCCCATTCCTGGGAGTTTTTTGATGAGTTTTATTTAAAAAATTTTTAGAGTGCATGTGAGTTGAGGGGGGAAGTGCAAGGGGGCAGAGGGAGAGAGAGTCTGAAGCAGACTCCCTGCTGAGCAGGGAGCCCCATGTGGGGCTTGATCCCAGGACCCCCAAGATCATGACCTGAGCCCAAATCAAGAGTTGGAGACTTAGCGGACTGAGCCCCCCAGGCACCCCTGAAATCTTGTTTTATACAAACACGGTGACTGTCTGTAAATGGAAGAGGGGTATGACTTAACTGCTGTGTTTTTGCTTATTCCAGGTTTGAGAAGAAGCTGTCCATGTTCACACTGGGTGAGGTGAAGCCAGGATGACAGAGTCCTACGTGAAGAGTGAGTGTGTGGGGCCCCGAGGGCAGGACACGGTGGGGGGGATTACCGCCTAGCTTCTGCGTTTGGGTCCCAGAGGAGCACCTGGCATTGAGTGAATGAGGCTCGAAGGAAGGACTGTTGCAGGGCATGCGTTCTCTGTGTTCAGTAAAAACAAAGTGGTTGTCTCTGTAGCGACTGAATCATAGGGGGACAGTTTGGCTGCAGGCTCAGTGTGGCATGGGGAATGGTGTTTGCTGGCTACAGGGGACTTTGTGCTCTGTGGAGAGGAGACCCTGTGCCTTTGCCCCTTTCTACACAAGACGTGAGTCCAGCAGCCACTCTGGCTGTCCACTCTGTCCCTGAAGCTGGGGCCAGCAGTTTGCTGCCCCACGGAGCTCTCTCTCCAGGATTGAGGACCTATAAGTGCTTATTTGCGGGTTCCATGCCCTGGGCTCCGGGCACACTGAGGATGGCAGGGTCCTGTCCAGGGGGCACTGAGCAGGAGAGGTCTGGCTCTGAGTGTAGGGCCCTGACCAGCAGGAATGGGATGATGAGTTGTCTTTGGGGGCAGTTAGTGGGACTGGGGCGGTCCCCAGGACGGGACAGGTGACCACCTGGGGGCAGCTTCCCACATAGCCCTGAGCCTATAACACCTGCCTTTTATAGCAGCCACGGTCCAGTGGGGGCAGGAGATGTGCAGCAAACAGCCTGGGGCATAAGGTCAGGGTGGAGTTAGCCAGAGTGCCCTCAGAGCAGACGGCCCGTGGATCCCAAACAGAGACCCTGGCGAGCAAGGCGGAGGGAGGCGGCATGGGTGCCAGAGTACCTCGGGTGTGTACGGCTGAGGCAGGCAAGGTGGCCCGGCAGTGGGGGGTCAGGGGCGGTCGCTGGGGCGACGGGAACGTGCAAGGGTGTGAGGGGGCAGGCGTCCTCCAGCTCTGAGGCTGAGGCAGGCGATGGCTGGTGGGGTTGGCTGGGCCTGAGCACACACACTGGGCATTACAGAGCTGTCCGCCATCCTGCTGGACGCCGTCACCGACAAGGACCCTCTGGTACAGGAGCAGGTGTGTGGCGCCCTGTGCGCCCTTGGCGAGGCACAGCCAGAGGAAGCACTCGGCGCCTGCGAGGAGTACCTGTGGCAGCATGAGAAGGTATTCCCTGCCTGGGGCCACAGGCTGGGTGGGGAGGTGAGCTGCCCTTCTCTGGGGCGGGGTCTGTAGGTGAGCATGGGTCTGGGGCTGTGGAGCCAGGTTGCTGTGGGCAGAAGGCCACACCTGCAGTCCAGGTTCCCTTGAGATGGGGCATTTCCAGGACAGAAGAGCCGCCGTGTCTTGTGGCCGGCGGCTCGGTCCGTGTGGGGGCACTGGGTGGGGGTGGCAAGGTGTCCAGCTGTCACACACGGAGGCTGTGTTGCTATCCCCGTTCACTCACTGGCCAGGGACCGGACAGCTCTCCCTGCCAGGGTCTGTCTGTCCCCCAGGGAGAGAAGGCCCCTCGTCATCAGCTACGGTGAGAGGAGCAGGTGGGCCAGCGCTCAGAGGTAGGGGTGGAAGGGGTGGCTGCCCGAGGAGGCGGGGCCTTTCCCTCACTGCCCTCCTGCTGACTGCCACCGCAGCAGACTCTTGGGGCTCCTGCGCTGCTTGTGCCTGATGGGGGGGCCTGCCGGGCTGTCGGAGAACTGTCCTCTGAAATCATCTCCGTGTGCCATCTCTCGTTTTTCTGTGTGTGGTGTGGGCCCTTCCGGGAAGGGAAAGAGACTTTTGCAGCCTCGAGAGACCATTTTTCTCTTTGTTTGATTTGACACCTTGATATGGAAAAAGGGATCTCTGTATAGTGGGAGTTAACTCGCTCTCGTGTATCAGCTGCCATCTCCTGGGGAAACAGGTCAGTCCCACCGAGTGGCCACTGAGCCAGTTGTTCCTGGGCTTCTGTGTTTGCGTAGGAGCCACTAGGACTGCCGCGGGCACTGGGGTTAGAGATGCACCGTTTATGGCGCGGGAATGCATGCTTGGGCCCCGTGTTTGTCCACCGTGGCTCTTCCGTGGCTTCATGGAGCTTCATGCTGCTTCTCTGTGTGGCTGAGGGGCTCCATCCGCGATGTGCTGAATCGGTGTCTGATGTGACCGCAGATTGGGGCCGCCCTGACCGCTTGAGGAACTGGAACCGGCCAAGGGGTGCTTACTGAAGGCAGCTACAGGAGTCTTTGTTAGTTTTAGCGATTCGTTGCAAAATTTAAGCGTGCTTCTTGCTTGTCATTTTCTAACTCATTCATAATTTCCCCCTCTTCTAGGCTTTTTGGTTTCTTTAACCAATTTAAATATCTTCCTTCACATTTGCATATTTGTGGTAAAAGTATGTTAAGCAGGAAGCTCTGTCCTGCAGACCGTGTGCCCTTCTCCAGGCACCTCCCTGTGCCCTAAGGCTGCTCACATCCAGGTTCTGCCACGTGCTTGCTCTTCATCACAGCCATACTTTATGGGGCCGTGCCTTGGGCGGTGTGCACGCTTCCGAGCCCGTCGACTCTCCCCGGAGGGAGCATGGGCAGGGCGCACACAGGGGCGCTCAGGCCGGTGGGTGGGAGGTGACTGAGGGAACTGAGGCAAAAATAGCCATCCAGGCCTGTGAGGCTTACGCCAGCAAGAGCCAGCCTGGACTTGTCCCAGCTCCGGAGGCCGGGAGTCCAAGGTCACCGTGCTGGCAACTTCCGTGTGTGGCAGGGCCCCACTTCTTGGTGTCTAGACCGCCTTCTCACTGTGTCCTCACACGGCAGAGGGGAGGCGGGGGCTTTCTGGGGTCTCTTAGAAGGCTCTGGCCCCACCCATGGGGCTCCACCCTCATGACCTACTCACCTCCCGAAGACCCTGCCTCCCACTTTGATTGCTTGGGGTTAGGTTTCCACGTAGGAATTTCGGGGGCTACAGTCTCTCGCAGTAGTGAAGTCAGTGTGTGTGGTGACCGCCAGCACCCAGCCCTGACCCGAGTGTGCAAAAGCTGCTCACCTGAGTAGACTCGAACTGTCACCCCAGCAGAATAACTCAGCTCCGGAGGAAACTCTCCCTTGCAGCTGCTGTGGTTACCACATGCCCTGGGACTGCCCGTGGCCAAGGCCCGGCCTGCACATGGCCTGGGTGTCCAGGTTAGTCTCTTAAGCAGACTTGGTCAGTTGTGGGGAGCAGGGCAGAATGATGGGTTCACTGGCAGCCCGCCACACATCAGCCTGTTGAGCCGGAAATCTCACACACACCAACTCTGGGCCCGGATTGGCAGTCAGCGAGCCCAGTGCCCTGTCCCTTGTCTGTCCCAGTTCAGTTCCTGCTGCGCTCAAATGACAGAGGGTTGTGCTTTTATCACTGTGCACGCAGAGCCTGCTGAGGCCCAGTGGAAAACCTCTGTCAGGGGAAGCCCCCTGCATCTCGCTCTGATGCGACTGGTGTTCTGCCCGTGGAACTTTTAATAGAAAATGGGGGGAGAAAACACCCACGTTTTCTTTAAAAATAAGCAGCTGTTGTAGTCCCTTTCAAAATCCCAATGATGTTTTTTCACAGAAATAGGAAAAGCCATCCTAAAATTCATACGGAATCTCAACAGAATAGCCCAAACAGTGTTAAAAAAGAACAAAGCTGGGGACTCACACTTCTTGACTCCAGAACCTACTGCAGGGCCACTGGAGTCAAACAGGTGGAGACGGACATAGAGACAGACACGTAGATGAAGGGAATATAGGATCGAGAGCCCAGGGATAAACCCTCGTCCGTGTGCTCAAATGAATTTTGACAAAATTTATTACCGAGAGAACAAAACCGAAAACTAGAGCTTTCCCCCAGAAAAATGAAGTCAGATTATGTGATCTGTTCGTATATCTAGAGATGTTTATGATGTGTTGGCTTTTTTCAGGAGCAAAGATCATGTCCATTTGTGGGCCTGGCTGCCTGTGGCCCCCCCAGGAGGGAGCCGGTGCTCCGGCCTGAGTGGCGGCCCCATCAACTGTACACCCCTGCTTTTCTCAGTTCCTCCAGCCCGAGTCATCTCTCTTTCTTGCCACTTTGTCTCTGGTCACGCAAGCTCAGTCCTGCCGCAGCGCAGGCCTGGGCACCACCTGCGGCACAGAATGCCCCCCCTTCACCTGGATGCTCCATTCCTGGAGGGGGGCAGTCCTCAGGAAAGGCCAGTCTTGGTCTTCCCCTGCCCCCTGCCAGTTTCCTGCCCTCTCCTCCAGACTCTTTGAGCGCCTGGGGGCTCCTGGCCGAGGGAGCCTTCCGCATGGCTGGGCTGGGCTCCTCTCCGCAGCTCTGGCATTGCAGTGGGGTGTCTGGGCTTCCTGGCCCGGTCCTCCCAGCCCCCACCTGCAGCTTTGCCATCACCACACATCCTCAGTTCGGGCGAGGATGAGTGCCCAGGGTCGCAGCTGCGAGGTGCAGACGATGTCTGGGCCAGTGGCAGGACTTGTGCAGGGCTCACCCGGAGCAGGGGAGAAAGCCTCGGATGGCGGCTGAGCAGGGTGCAGGGACCGGGCAGCGCCGTCATCTTCCATTGTAGTCTCAGGACCCTTGGGCATATTTGTCAGCTTGAGGAGGGGTGTGACAGACGGGGCACCCTGGGGGTGGGGAGGGTGAGGGGAGGGCCCTCAGGTGGGAGGGCCAGCCAAGCGATCTCCTCTGACAGGCACTCACTGGGAGCCTGAAAGATGCCTGGTGGCAGAGACCTCTGTTGTGATGGGACCTCTCGGGGCAGTGCAGCTTCCGGCCGGGAGAGCCTGGCCACAGAGGGAGGGCTACCGTCTGCTGCTCGTGGGTCTTGCACAGAACACTCTTGGCACTGCTGACAGTCATGTGCCCACAGCCACTTCTCGCGGCCCCTTCTCTGCGGGGCACTAAGGCTCTGGGCGCACGAAGAGTGGTCAGGTGTGTTCCTTTTCTCCTTGTTGGGGCAGCCACGGGTGATTTTGTTTGGAGGAGCCCCTCTAGAGAAAGCAGGAGGCGTCAGCAGGGTGCCTGGGTGCTGGGCTCACCTTCTAGGACCTTCCTCAATGGTTTCTCTGCTCAGTTGGCACATCCTTACCGGACGATGATCCTGAGGGCCATGGAGACGGTTGTGAGCGGGCACATCAGTGAGTTGCACAAGGACAAGGCCGGGGCCATCATCCTCCTGGCCTCCAGCGAGATGACCAGGGCGAAGGTATGGGCACACCTCCATGGCTTGGGGAGGGAAGCCTCTTCACTAGAACTTTCTACCCAAGCACATTAAGAATGTGGTCACCCATAACGTTTGGGGTGGAAATTGAAGCAGAGAGCAACCTTCCTAAACCCCAGGGCAGATGTGAGGGTGTCGGTGCCCGCACCGCAGTGTTTGGAGGGTGGTGCTGGGCGCTGCACGGGACCTGGCCCCCAGTGCGGCACTCTTCTTGCCCTGCAGGTGGAGGTGGCAGGTGCTCGGCACCTGCTCCTGGGCAGAGGAGGGCCTGGGGAGAGCCTCAAAACGGGGCCGAAGGCCTCCCTGTTGCCTCTTGGGCAGCTTGAGGGTGGGGGCCTGGCTCCTTTGTTTGCTGAATGCCTCAGTGCAGGTTTTGGGGCCGGGGACAGGACTTGGTTTGTGACTGGCAGCAGGCCGCCAGCAACGTCCTGGTGGCTGTTGGGAAGCGGTTCATTGGCAAGGTGATGGAGGAGCTGCTGAGCAAGTTCCAGCCTGGGGCCCTGCCACACTACTTCGTGGTGCAGACCCTCGCCAACCTCGCGGCTTCCAATGGTAGGTACTGCTTGGCCCGCCTCCACCTGCATTCCAGAGCCAGTCGGGAGGGCCTCTCCAGCACCGGGCCCAGGCGCCGTCTGCCTCTCCCTGGGACACCGAGCGGGGCGGGGGGGGGGGGGGGGGGGGGGCGGTGCGTGGAGACCAGGCCAGGTGAGGCGGGTGCTGGCGGGGCCTCCCTCACACGCCTCCCCCTCTTGCAGTGTTTGGCATGGTGCCCTTCCTGACGTCCATCCTGAGCACCATGCTGCCCATGCTGGGCATGGCCAAGCACGATGCAATGAGGGTGGCGTTCTGCTGCGGTAAGACAGGGTCCCTGAGGGCGGGCGAGGTCTCCACGGAGGGGCCTGGGAGCTGCCTGCCCGCCCCTTGGCCTTGGTGGGGGGTCCTGAGTCCTTTAGGCTAAGGAGGCGGGCAGAGCACTCGCAGGTGACTGCAGAGGTGTGGGCGGAGGCTCGACCTCTCCCTCTGGCTGCTTCTGGCTGCTTCTGGCTATTGGTAGGGACCCCCTCTGCCTTACAGTGCAGTGCCCCGAGGCTTGGACACTTGTGGCGGTGCAGGAGGAGACCTCCCCAGAGCCGCAGAGACTTCCCATTTTTCTCCCTGCCCGGTGCTGGGTGTCTCGGAAAGGGGCATTCACGCTCCCCCCTCCTCCTGTGTCTGGGCAAGAGATGGCACCATGGCGGGCCCTTGGTGGAAAGGGAGGTGTTCCTGTTGGAAGGGGAGCAGAGGCTCCTGAAACACAGAGGGGGTGCAGTGGGGGGCTGGGCCTCCCTCAGAAGCCACTGCCCTTACCCTTTGGCTGCCAGCTCTGGCACTGAGGGGAGGGAGGGGGCACCAGGTCAGCCGAGACCCTCGGAGCAGGATTGTGGTTAGGAGGGTCCCAGACATGGGAGGGGCAGGTGACAGGATAGGGTCGGGGCCACCCGGAGCTCAGCTGAGGGCTTGCTGGATCTTTGCCTGCTGGCCTTGTCCTGCTGTTGCTCCTTGGTGCCCCGGGGGCGGGCGGGAGCCCGGGGAAGCTACCAGCCCGCGCACACCTGGGGGCTGTCGAGGCAGGGATACCTGCTCTCAGTGGCTTTGGGTCCTGGGGCCCCTGGCAGGGGCTCCAGCTTCTGCCACCCTCCGTCCGGCCCTCGTCCCATTTTCCTTGTCCCTGCACGGCCTCCTTCCTGTCCCCTCACAGGCTCCTCCTGCTGTGGGCGATGGCAGACTCCCTGAGTTGTATATGGAAACCCTCAACGTAGTTTTGGCTAAAAAGAGAATTTGTGACAAGGATCCCAGGGCCGCTGACCCGGGGTTTCCCACTGAGCGGGAATGCAGAGCAGGACACAGAAGGGACAGGCCGTGCGGGCTGTGGGGGCGGGAGCGCCGGTATATACTTGGAGGTGCTGAAAACAAGGCAGGGGGCTCGGGGGGCCGGCTGGGACTGGTGCGTCCAAGGCTGGAGGGGAGTGAGAAGAGCCCCAGGGCACAGGCACTGTCCGCCCCACGCAGCTCCTTGGAAGGACACGTCGCAGCCTGCAGCTGCTGAGGCCTGAAGCAGGAGGCCGGCCCGCAGTGCTGAAGAACTGATTCCTTCCCCTTGGGAGTTTTTAGTACATCTGTGTCTTCTCTCACGTGTGAAGCAGGGGGATTTCACCAGCAGATGCTCGGCTGCAGGACGTCCCCGTAGCCGGGTGTCGGCTCCTCACCACAGATGAGCATGCCCGCCTGCGACTGGAGGAAAGAGCAGCCCTTCCTGCTGGCATGGCGCGCCGTGAGCGGGCCGAGGCCTCCTGTCCTTGCAGGCGGGCCTGTGTCCACTGAGGCCAGTGGCCCTGGGCCAAGCACAGGACTTTGTGCATGCTGGAAGGTCCTCACTGGTTGAGTTCCTAGGACGCTTCAGCCAGGTGGGGAAGAGCTGGGATGCCCAGAGGTGGAGTTGGCATCCCCCAGACAGCCAGGTGCTCAGTGGGCCTGGCCATCCCGGCAGCACCGACAGCAGCCCCGAGTACCACCCCAGAGGAAAGTCTCTGAGAGGAACAGAACCCCGAGACTTGGGGGAAGTGGACAGTCCAGGGAGAAGAAAGCGGGCAAGAAAGAAAAGGCGTCATGAATCCCTCAGGGAGGGGAGAGGGAAAGCAGAGCATGTTGCCACGAGGCAGCTACTTTCAGAGAGCACAGCTGAGCTTTTTGGGGTTACAAACACGATGACAGATGGTGACCAGAAATGGAAAAGAAGGTTGAGGAAATTCCCCAGAAAACAGAGCAAAAATACAAACATATGGAAAATAGAGAAAGAAGGAAGGATTGGCATGAAGTTGCATTCAAATAGCAGACACCCTTGAAAGAATGAATGGAGCAAGTGGTGGAAGAGTGAAGTCCCCAGCTTGCCCTGGAGCGGGGGGTTCCAGGCAGAGGGGTCCTCCGAGCACCCACCCCAAGACGCTTTTGTGGGACAGCCTTCTCCCCAGCTCAGGGGAGGGCGCCATGAACTGATGGACTTGCTATGTGAATGGGCAGGTCGTGGCCAAGGGAGGCCCAGGATGCTGGCAGGAGGTGCGGAGATGGCATTAGTGACCCCTGCCTGGGGAGCCAAGCTGGCGTGACGTGAGCTGGCTGCCCTGGCCTTGGGGGAGGTGGCATGGGATGCTGCAGACTCGTTATGAGCAACCCCAGCGCTTGCTTCTGGAGGAAAGTAAATTGAGCTTGGGTTAGGGTATAGGAGAACAGCTCTTCGACCTCCCATGCATATGTATAACTGAGTAACGGTCAAAACCTAGCAACAAATTGGGAAGATCAGTTTCAGCTTCCAGCAGTATAGTGGTCTGTTACCCTGAAAAACCTCACTACAAAATGCCAGGAAACGCCGGTCAGCTTGACCACCATCCTGATTACGGAGCTCAGAGAGGCAAGAGCTTCGGGTGGGTAGGGAGGAGAGCAGGGGTCTGGCCCCGCTGCGGCGGCGGGTGGGGGCGAGTCCACCTGGGCTGGACCCTCCAGGGGCCCATGATGCTCCAGGACATGGTTTTCTCCTGAAGTTTCTTTATTTTTAAAAGATTTTATTTGAGAGAGAGGAAGAGTGAGCACAGGCAGGGGGAGGGGCAGAGGGAGAAGCAGAGCCCCCGCTGAGCAGGGAGCCCGGGCTTGGGGCTCAGTCCCAGGACCCCGAGATCATGACCTGAGCCGAAAGCAGACACTTCACCGACTGAGCCACCCAGGCGCCCGTCTTCGAAGATTTCTTTAAATTCTCTCTCTCTCTCTCTCTCGGGAACTCATAACTCTGATTGCCCTCATGTACACCTAGGGGTCAGGCTTATTCTTTCTGTTGGACTGGGGAGCCCACGCTGAGAAGTTAGCCACGTAAGTGGGCCACGTGAGAGCTGGACTGGACAGGGGCAAGTGAGCCTGCCGGGTGAGGTGGCAGATCCCTGGGGGTCGCCTCCAAGGGGGTCTCAGAGGCTGGTGCGTCCCCTCCCCACGAGGCCTTGAGAGTCGCTGGCTCTCCTGGCCATTCCCCGGCTCCGCTACCGAGCCCTTAGGGGGGCTGCACGGCAGGGCCCTAGCTCGGCCTCTCCCTTGACCAGGGTCAGCCCTTGCTGACCACTCGTAGGTCTTTATCTCTGTCTGGACTTCTGCACCTCGCAGTCACCTTCAGAGATGCAGCACGCTGGCCGCGACCCTGGCAAAGTGTGCGGCATTTGTGTCCGTCTGTGAGGGGTGAGGTGGGCACAGCACCTCCCCTTTTTGCCTTACAGCTGGCTGGCGGGGGCCGGGCGCTGTGAACTGAGGGTGTTTCGGGGTGGTTGGTACCTGTGCTAGTTTCCCGGGGCTGCCGTAACATAGTACCCCAAACAAGGGCACTTCCCATGAGAGAATCGTGGGGCGCCAGGCTGGCTGTGTTGGTGGAGCGTGCGACTCTTGGTCTTGGGGTTGTGAGTTCGAGCCCTATGTTGGGTGTAGGGATTACTTAAAAATAATGTCTTAAAAAAAAAAAAAAAAAAAGATGAAAGTATTCTCTCACGCTTCCAGAGGCCAGAAGTTCGAGATAGCTGTCACCAGGGTTGGTTTCTTCTTGGTGCTCGGAGGGTGGCTCTGCTCCGTCTCTCCCCCGCTCTGTGCCCTGCTGCACACTCGTCTCTCCGTGTCTCTGTGTGTGTCCTCTTCTAGGGACTCAGTCATGTAGGATTTAGGTCCCACCATACCCCGCCACGATCGCATCTTTTTTTTTTTTTTTAAAGATTTTTATTTATTGAGAGAGAGAGAATGGTAGAGAGACAGCACGAGAGGGGGGAGGGTCAGAGGGAGAAGCAGACTCCCCGCTGAGCAGGGAGCCCGACGCGGGACTCGATCCCGGGACTCCAGGATCATGATCTGAGCCGAAGGCAGTCGCTTAACCAACTGAGCCACCCAGGCACCCGCCACGATCATATCTTAAGTAGTTATATCTGCAAAGATCCTCTTTCCAAAAAAGGTCGCCTTGTGAGGTTCTGGGAAGGACGTGGGTGTGGGGGACGCCGTTCACCCCAGTATAGTCGTGGAGTCACACGCTTGGCCCCAGTGCTCGGGAGGGTGTCTTGCAGGTGGTGGGGGTGCCGGGAGGGGCAGCGAAGCGCACATGGTGTGATCAGCGGTAACCAGCGATGTCACCCCTCACCCCTGGGATAGTTCTGCAGCACTTCAGCGAGAGCACTCTGGAGTACCTGGCCAACCTGGACCAAGCCCCAGACCCCACGGTCAGGAAGGACACCTTTGCCACGGACATCTTCAGTGCCTACGACATCCTCTTTAACCACTGGCTGCAGAGTCGCGAAGCCAAGGTACCGTTCTTCAGTGTGTTGGGAACCTGTGGCCTCCCCTTGCTGGCTGCTCTCTCCCGCCCCCACGGGGTCCTGGTCTGCTCCCATGGCCTGAGCCTCTCCCACGGTGCTGCAGGCTTTGGGGGAGGGGATGCCATGGAGGGGTAGAGCCAACTGCCCACACAGGCTTCCCAGTCCTGTACATGCCCCACCCCCTGGCTCAGGGGGTGCGGGTTTCGTCAGGGAGTGACGGTGCCCTGTGCAAGGTCCCTAGAGAATATGGCTTGTTTTCTGCCTTCCTCCCCACTCTGCCTGGAGGCTCCTGCATTGCTGGGGGGGTGGGGTGGGGGTGGGGGTTTCTTTTACGGCCTCCCTGGCCTGGCTGCTGTCCAGACCCTGGCCGTGGTCACTCTGACCTCTCTGCCTTTGGACCCCTTTCAGAACCCCTAGTCATGTGATAATGTGGGTTTCCTCACTTCTGGCCTTGGGTTCTTGGTGAATGGGCCTTTTACCTTTCCACTTGGGTCAGTGGTTTGGACCTGAGCACCATGGTGCTCTTGCTCTCAGCTCCGGCTTGCTGTGGTGGAGGCCCTGGGGCCCATGAGCCACCTGCTGCCTAGCGAGAAGCTGGAGGAGCAGCTCCCCAAGCTCCTGCCTGGAGTCCTGGCCCTCTACAAGAAGCACGCCGAGACCTTCCACGTGTCCAAGGTGCGCACCTGCCCACTGTGGCCTGTGCAGAGCTCTGTCCACTGACTGGCCCCCACCTGGCTCAGATGGGAGGGTGTAGGCACCTGGGAAGGGCTGCTCAGAGAGTGCTGTTAGATTCAGTGGTGGGTGGGGCCTGGTCATATTTCTCCTCGATGCCCTGCCCTGCCCAGGGGTCCTTTACCTTGTCTGTGCCCCCTGTCCTGAGACTTGCCCTCCTCTCTTAATTCTTGACTTGGAGGTAGGGCTCCCTTATTGAGCCCTGAGGTGGGGTCTTTGCGGCCAGGAGGCGGGGCTAGGGGCTTGAAGTAGGACCGATGGCCCCTTTCCTCTGTGTCTTTTTTTTTTAAAGATTTTATTTATTTACTTGAGAGAGAGTGAAAGAGAGAGAGAGAGCATGAGAGGGGGGAGGGTCCGAGGGAGAAGCAGACTCCCCGCCGAGCAGGGAGCCCGATGCGGGACTTGATCCCCGGGACCCCAGGATCATGACCTGAGGCGAAGGCAGTCGCCCAACCAACTGAGCCACCCAGGCGCCCTCTCCTCTGTGTCTTGAGCAGAGCCTGGGCCAGATCCTTGAGGCTGCGGTGAGCGTGGGCAGCCGCACACTGGAAGCCCAGCTGGACTCACTCCTGGCCGCTCTGCATGCTCAGGTAGGATGCGCAGGGGATGGGAATGGGGGAGTGCCTTGTGGCAGGGCAGGCTGGGGCTCCACGGGTAGGGTGCAGGGGGGCATACTGGGGGTGGGGCGCTGGGGACACGCTGGGGACAGGGCCGGTATGACGGGGCAGGTCCTGGTGCCACCCATCTCCAGGTCTTGGGTGCAGATGCCTGCTGAGGTTTGCAGGGAGCAAGAATGGGGCGGGCTGTCCAGCCTAGCAGTTCTGAAGTTAGGGTGTTCCTTGCATGGTGGGTGTGGCCCCTGGGATGAAGCTCCTCCCCTTGGCAGGAGTGGGCAGCCTTCAGGACAGAGAGGCCTTAGATGGCCTCGGGGCATCTGCACTGGCTGTGGGCCCCAGGAAGGCTACAAGGGGAGGGGTCCTGAAAAATACTGGAGATGGGCTTCAGGGGGCCCATGAGCTGTGCAGCCCCCCCTCTCTAGGTCAGAGGAGATGTGTGGAGGTCACAGGAACACAGAGGCAGGTGGGTGGAGTGGTAGGGAGCGAGTCCTGTTCATGGACTGTCTGAGAGAAGAGGGGCATAAAACGAGAGACGGGGGAGGGATGTGGGTCTCCTTCCTGCTCCCACAGCAGCTGGAATGCAGGCCTGGCCTCACATGGTCCTCCTAGCCAGGGGATGGGGAGCGCTGCCCTAGAGAGATTGAACAAAGCTATTGAACTTGAAAAATGGTGAAATGGATAGATTCCTAAAAAAATAAAAATGTCAAACTTGGCAGGAGAAGAAAGAGAACTCAACTAAACCAACAAACAAGTGGAGATAGATAGTCTTCCAAGACCTTCTTCCTTCCTTCCTTCCAACACACACAGGGCCCACATGGCTCTAAGGTTGAGTTCTACCCAACTTCTAATTTCCGTCCCATACACGTGGGTTTGGAGACCAGGCAAAGATTCAGAACTGCCTGATGGAGTAAAGTCAGTGTCGTCCAGGGGAGACTAAGTCTGTAGTTTGAGGTGCACATTCAAGCTAACGGATCCCGCGCTCTACTCCCAAAACAGGAGGGACCGAGAAGCTGTCAGGATGCTCCCTCTCAGAAAGAGATTAGGGAAGAGTGTCTGGAACCTCAGTTGAGGAAGAAAAAGCTTCTGATGACTTTCAACAACTATTTATCATTAAAAGTCTTAGCAATAGGGGAGGAACTTCTGAACTCATTAGAGTTCATGCACCACACCCCCAGCATACCTCCTCTTGAGTGGGACTCACGTGCATTCCCTTAGGGTCAGAGCAGGAAAGCCCACTCAGTGGGGCCCGGAGACGTGAGGCTTTGTGGACCGTCGCCTGGCCTCCCCGCCCTGTCCCTGCCCCTGCTTTGCTTCTCCCTGTGGCACTCACCACCTTTTCACGTACTCGACACCTGACTGCCTGTTGCTCGCCTCTCCGCAGCTGCATTGTAGACCGCGTGAGGTTGGGGTGTTGTCTGTTTTCACTGCCGTGTCTCGGCGCCTGGTGCAGTACCTGCCACTCGTAAGCCCTCAGTATTTGCCTTAGGGAGAGGAGTGAGTCCCTCCTCTAGAGATCCACTCACGTACAAACAGAGTCAGCACACAGACACTAGAACACGTAGCGAACTCAGCACGGTTACCAGTTGCGAGAGCAACTTACCAGACGACAGCAGTTTCCTCCACCGGTACCGATGGAGCGGCCAAGTGGGCAGCACCCAAAACATGCCGTTTACAGTAGCAGCAGAAACGTATCATGAAATGCCCCAGAACTAAGCTCACCAAGAGTGTCTGAGATCCCTACGGAGAACAGCTCCGAAACCGTAACAGTGAGAAACGAGACTGCAGCTCAGTAGCGTGTACTCAGCGGGAGGGCGGGAGGAGTGGAGATGCGGGTCATGGAGCCAAGAAGTGGGCGCGATGAGGTTTTCTCTTACCCCACAACTGCCCGTCCGTGTCTCCTGTTGTTCTGCTGGGTTTTCGTTTCCCATACTGACCAGCTTTCCGTCCTGTGTGTCATTCCTGCTCCTGCTTTGTCCTTTGCCGTGCGGCTCTGTTCGTGATATTCTCTGCCACCAAAATTATCTAATGTTTCCATCATTGTGTATCCATCCTTTATGTTTTGGCATAGGTTTCGTTATATTTAGAAAAGCCTTTTGAATTCTGCAAACTGTTTTTCAGAGCCTCCTATTACCTAATACACTTTTATTGTTTAATCCACCTGGAGCTTATTTTAGGGAAACCGTGAGTGAGAGTCCAACTTTTTCTGCTCTCCAGACGACCGCCCATTTCCATTAGTTACCTCCTGCCGTGTAGCCAGTGATTCTGGAACAGGGCACCTTTATGAGGCAGCCGTGGGTTGCTCTGCGGCCACTGTGCAGGATCCGTCCTGGCTCAGCCGAGTGGTTCTGGCTCGGGGTCTCACGTGGCGACAGTCTGAGGGCTCGGCTGAGGCTGGGGTCTGCTTCCGCCAGAGTGCCCTCATGGGGCTGCTGGCTGGAGGCCTTGGTTCCTTGCCACGGGGCTGCTTGCACATCCTCACAGCTTGGCAGTTGGCCTCCCCCAGAGGGAGAGCCCACTGCGCTGCATTTCGTGACCAGATGAGGTCTTTACAGTGGGAAGAGCAAGGAACTCCCTGGGAACCTGGGGCCAGTGCCTGCCCCTCGCCTGCTTCCCACAGCTCGCCACGTGTGCCAGCAGGGTCCAGCCTGGGGCAGAGCCTGTGGATCTGGGGACTCCCTCTGTACTGTTGGTCACCTCTTCTGCTGTACTTAGGAATTAACATTGAGCGTTTTGCACAGAGGCCCTGCTGGTGTCCTTTGCCTTGACCCTGACCCTGGGCGTTGCGGGGACGGGACTGGGATGCCACCTCAGAGCTCAGCCCCGGGTGACTGGGGGGCTTCCGTGTCGCCCGCTGAGGTGCCGTGGACCCTAGAGCCACATCTGCCAACAGCTTCAGCTTTTACTTTAACCAATGTAACTTTTTTTTTTTTTTACAATTTTGAATGAATAAGCACTAGGTGTTCGGTTTCCTAGTGCTTTCTATATCCTGGAGATTAGTGGTCTCCAGCCTGTGCCCAAAGCACGCGTGACCCTGTCCTGGCTGTGGTGGGAAGGGGCCAGGACTCGGTTCCCTGGAGACACGGAGACCAGCCGTGTGTCTGCTGGCCCTGCCCCCGACCGCGAGGGCGGAGGCTCAGGCCCCCGAACCAGCCCCACCCCAAGGAAGTGCTAGAGGCAGAAACCGCGAAGCCTGGGCAGTCTCTCCGGGCCGTGGATGTGGGAGCGTGTGTCCTCCCCTCCAGGCTGGTGGGGCCCTTGGGAGGCAGCAGCATTCCCTGTGACTCATGTCCGTCCTCTGTCCCTGGAGCAGATCTGCGTGCCCGTGGAGTCATCCAGCCCCCTGGTGGTGAGCAACCAAAAGGAGGTGCTACGCTGCTTCACCGTGCTGGGTAAGCAGGCTGTGGCCTCTCCCGCAGGGCCCTCTGTGGACATGCTGTCTGCTCACCGTGGGGCCCGTGGGTCGCTTGTGTGCGGGTTGGCAGCTCTGGTCAGGGGTTGGAGCTGAGGAGGTTTCTTTGTCTGCCTGTCCCTGGGCCTGTGTGTAGCTCCAGAGCCTCACCGCAGAGGCCTGGCCAGGCTGCAGCCCCTGGTGTCCACCCTCCCCAGCCCCTGGGGTTTGCACACACCAGCGTCAAGCAGGGAGCAGATGATTACAAATACGTTTTTTGTTTTTTTGTTTTGTTTTTGTTTTTTTAAATATTTATTTATTTGAGAGAGAGAGAGACACAGCGAGAGAGGGAACACAAGCAGGGGGAGCGGGAGAGGGAGAAGCAGGCTTCCCGTGGAGCAGGGAGCCCGATGTGGGGCTCGATCCCAGGACCACGGGATCATGACCTGAGCCGAAGGCAGACGCCCAACGACTGAGCCCCCCAGGCGCCCCCACAAATACGTTTTGGATGTTGCTTGCCCTGCAGCTTGCTGTGCCCCTGACCGCTTACTGGCCTTCCTGCTGCCCAAACTCGATACCAGCAACGAGAGGACCCGTGTGGGCACCCTGCAGGTGGTGCGGCATGTCATCAACTCGGCCGGTGAGTGTCCAGCGGCGGCGGGGCAAGGCCTGAAAAAGGCAGACACTGTCCATCTTGCAGGTGAAAGGAACATCTTGCTCTGATTCTTTTTTTTTTTTTAAGATTTTATTTATTTGAGAGAGAGAGAGCGTGAGTGAGCACAAGTCGGGAGGAGGGACAAGCAGATTCCCCGCTGAGCAGGGAGCCTGACGCAGGGCTCGATCCCGCGACCCTGAGATCACGACCTGAGCCAAAACTAAGAGTTGGACGCTCAACCGACTGAGACCCCAGGCACCCCTTGCTTGAAATCTTTTCTTCTTCTTTTTTTTTTAGATTTTATTTATTTATTCACGAGAGACAGAGAGAGGCGGAGGCAGAGGGAGAAGCAGGCTCCCCACTGAGCAGGGAGCCCAATGTAGGACTCAATCCCAGGACCCTGAGATCATGATCTGAGCCGAAGGCAGACGCTTAACAACTGACCCACCCAGGCGTCCCCCTTGCTTGAATTCTTAAAAAAAATTTTTCCCTACTTTCTATCTTGTAAAATTCCAAACTTTTTGAAAAATACCTTTCTGCCCGCCATAGACATTCTTAGACATTCGCCTTTGATGGGTGGTTGCAGATGCTGGGCTGCTGCGCCCCTTCCGGGCCAGGCGCTCCCTGCTCGCCCCCTGGCCTGATGGCTCACATGTCCTAAGTCGTCTGTCACGGCTGCTCTGGGGGATCCAGTCAGAGAGACCTGTGTCTTAGGTGTGGGCTCCTGGGAAGGGTGCAGACCCGCTGTTCGGCAGAACACCCTTTGGTCTGCATGTGTCTCATGACTCCCTCAGTCAGATGGAAGGCTCTGGGCTTCTGCTTCTAGGACTCATTTAATCAGCAACAAGCTTGGACACGTGGCACACCCGAGTTTGCATTTTTTGATGAGTCTTGGTCAGTAAATAATGGCCATGGGCCATGGTCGGCCTGCAACCTGCAGCCTGCTTTTGGGCAGCCCAAGTTCTGAGTGGGTTTTCCATGTTACCAGGTTGTAAAAGCAAAGACGAGTGAGTGTACCAGGCCACACGTGGCACTTGAGGCCTAAGATAGTTTTTCATCGGCCCTTTATGGAACAAGTATGCTGACCCCTGTCCAGGGAGGCCCTGTGGGTTGGGGCTGAGTCACAAACAGTGCCTGTGGACACGAGGCATCTTACGGAATTGGGGGACGATGCCCCATGGGAAGGGGCCGGCAGCGCGCTGGCTCCCTGGGGAAGGGCTCCTCACACCCGGAGGATGGTGGTGGTCACACAGCGGTGAAGTGTGCGCCCGCCCCGCCCTGGCAGCCCCTCCTCGGAGCCCATTTCCCTGATGAGGAGGCTGAGGTGACTCAGCTAGCGGCCCTGGGAGCCGTGTGCCTGTATCAGAGACGCCCATGTGCAAGCAGAGGCTCTCCTCCTGAACTGCCCCATGGCTCGTCTGCTTTCAGGCTTGTCTTGTGCTCGCATAGGTCTTGTTTGTAGGTTCATTCTCCGTGCATTTACACACATGTACATGTGTATATGTAAGGAAGTAGACTTTCTATTTTTTAATTTCTTATGTCTTATATTCAGTTTATTTAAACAAAAAAAACCCAGTTCACCCATTTTTCCCACCCTCCACCCTCCATCTCTGGCAATCACCAGTCTGTTCTCTGTATCTATGAGCTCAGTTTTATAGATACAGATAGGTGATAGATTTTTTTTTTAGATTCCGTATGTAGGAGAGATCACACCGTATTTGTCCTGCCATCTGAGTCTTGATCAGTCTTTTTTTTTTACTTGAATGTTCTATCAATTTTATTTTTTTTATTTAAATTCAATTAACACTTAGCATATTATTGGTTTCAGGAGTAGAGTTCAGTGATCTATCAGTTGCATATAACACCCAGTGCTCATTACATCACGTGCCCTCCTTCATGCCCATCACCCAGTGACCCATTCCCCCCCGCCCCCCTCCACTCTAGCAGCTCTCAGTTTGGTTCCTGAGATTAAGAGTCTCTTACGGTTTGTCTCCCCCTCTGATTTCATCTTATTTTATTTTCCCTCCCTTCCCCTATGATCCTGTTTTGTTTCTTAATTTTGACATGAGTGAAATCATATGATAATTGTCTTTCTCTGACTGACTTATTTCGCTTAGCATAATACCCTCCAGTTCCGTCCATGTCAGTGTAAATGGTAAGTATTCATCCTTTCTGATGGCTGAGTAATCTTCCCTTGTAAATATGGACCACATCTTCTTTATCCATTCACCTGTTGAAGGGCATCTCGGCTCTCTCCACAGTTTGGCTATTGCGGACATTGCTGCTATGAACATTGGGGTGCATGTGCCCCATCGGATCCCTACATTTGTATCTTTGGGTAAATACCCAGTAGTGCAATTGCTGGGTCATAGGGTAGCTCTATTTTCAACTGTTTGAGGAACCTCCATACTGTCTTCAGAGCGGCTGCACCAGCTTGCATTCCCACCAACAGTGTAGGAGGGTTCCCCTTTCTCCGCATCCCCGCCAACATCTGTCGTTCCCTGACTTGTTAATTCTAGCCATTCTGACGGGTGTGAGGTGGTATCTCATGGAGGTTTTGATTTGGATTTCCCTGATGCCGAGCGATGTTGAACACTTTTTCATGTGTCTGTTGGCCATTTGGATGTCTTCTTTGGAAAAATGTCTGTTCATGTCTTCTGCCCATTTCTTGATTGGATTATTTGTTCTTTGGGTGTTGAGTTTGATAAGTTCTTTATAGATTTTGGATACTAGCCCTTTATCTGATATGTCATTTGCAAATATCTTCTTCCATTCTGTCGGTTGTCTTTTGGTTTTGTGGACTGTTTCTTTTGTTGTGCAAAAGCTTTTTATCTTGACGAAGTCCCAATAGTTCATTTTTGCCCTTGCTTCCCTTGCCTCTGGCGATGTTTCTAGGAAGAAGTTGCTGCAGCTGAGGTCGAAGAGGTTGCTGCCTGTGTTCTCCTCAAGGATTTTGATGGATTCCTGTCTCACGTTTAGGTCTTTCCACCATTTGGAGTCTATTTTTGTGTGTGGTATAAGGAAATGGTCCAGTTTCATTCTTCTGCATGTGGCTGTCCAGTTTTCCCAACACCATTTGTTGAAGAGACTGTCTTTTTTCCATTGGACATTCTTTCCTGCTTTGTCAAAGATGAGTTGACCATAGAGTTGAAGGTCCATTTCTGGGCTCTTTATTCTGTTCCACTGATCTACGTGTCTGTTTTTGTGCCAGGACCATACTGTCTTGATGATGACAGCTTTGCAATAGAGCTGGAAGTCGGAATTGTGATGCTACCAGCTTCGGTTTTCTTTTTCAACATTCTTCTGGCTATTCGGGGTCTTATCTGGTTCCATACAAATTTTAGGATTATTTGTTCCAGCTCTATGAAAAATGTGGATGGTATTTTGATAGGAATTGCATTGAATGTGTAGATTGCTCTAGGTAGCATAGACATTTTCACAATATTTGTTCTTCCAATCCATGAGCATGGAACGTTTTTCCATTTCCTTGTGTCTTCCTCAGTTTCTTTCATAAGCATTCAATAGTTTTCAGAGTACAGATCCTTTACCTCTTTGGTTAGATTTATTCCTATGTATTTTATGGTTTTCGGTGCAATTGTAAATGGGATCGACTCCTTAATTTCTCTCTCTTCTGTCTTGTTGGTGGTGTATAGAAATGCAACTGATTTCTGTGCATTGATTTTATATCTTGCCACTTTACTGAATTCCTGTATGAGTTCTAGCAGTTTTGGGGTGGAATCTTTTGTGTTTTCACATAGAGTATCATGTCACCTGCCAAGAGTGAGAGTTTGACTTCTTCTTTGCCGACTCGGATGCCTTTGATTTCTTTTTGTTGTCTGATTGCTGTGACTAGATCTTCTAGTACTATGTTGAATAGCAGTGGTGATAGTGGACATCCCTGCCGTGTTCCTGACCTTAGGGGGAGAGCTCTCAGTTTTTCCCCATTGAGAATGATATTTGCTGTGGGTTTTTCATAGATGGCTTTTATGATATTGAGCTATGTACCCTCTATCGTGACACTGTGAAGAGTTTTAATCAAGAAAGGATGGTGTAGTTTGTCAAGGAAGTAAGAGTTTTTCTTACCAAATGACATAATTAAAAAACATGCTTTTTCCCTGTCTAGTACACCTTAGAGAATTAATGGTGTCGTCATGCATTATTATTATTATTTTTAAAGATTTTATTTATTTGTCAGAGAGAGAGAGAGAGAGCACAAGCAGGGAGAGCGGCAGAGGCAGAGGGAGAAGCAGGCTCCATTGAGCAGGGAGCCCAATGCGGGACTGGATCCCAGGACCCCGGGGTCATGGCCTGAGTCGCATTATTATTATTATAAAGTGTAACACCTGTACAAAAAGCACACGTGTTTACTTTTCAGCATAATGACTCCCTGCATATGCCCGTGAGGATTCGGCTCTGACCTGGAGCCCCCACCGGATTTCTGGCTTGTGGTGTAGATAGGACCTGAGCGTGTGAATTACTTTGTAACTGGCTTCTTTCCCTCAATATTCTGTGTGTGAAATTTATTCGTGTAGTGCAGCTCAATCACTTCCTTTCTGTGAAACATCCCAGTGAATTAAGCCATAGTCCATCTCTCCAGTGGTGATAAGTGGCCGTGTCCTGTGTTTTCTGTTATGATGCACCATGCTATCAGGAACACTTTTCCCGTGTATGTTCAGTTGAGCATATGCCTAGGGGTAGAGTTTCGGGTCATAATGTGTGTGTATGTTCAACTTTAGTTGGTAAAACCATTCTGTTCTACAAAGTTTGTACCCCACGCCTTATTATCACAACAGCATGTGAGCAACATTGCTTTGTGCCCTTGCCAACACCTGCAGTCTTTAACTTCAGCCATTTTGGTAGATGTGTGTCTTATTTCATTCTGTTTTTTTTTTTAATTAAGATTTATTTATTTTAGAGCGCACACACAAGCAGGGGGAGGGGCAGCGGGAGCGGGAGAGAGAATCTCAAGCCGACTGCACTGTGCACGGAGCTGACACGGGGCTCGATCCCACGACACTGACATCACGACCTGAGCTGAAACCAAGAGTCAGATACTTAACCGACTGAGCCACCCACGTGCCCCTCATTCTAGTTTTTATTTATTTTGTTTAAAAGATTTTATTTATTTATTCGACAGAGAGAGACACAGTGAGAGAGGGAACACAAGCAGGGGGAGTGGGAGAGGGAGCAGCAGGCTTCCCGCGGAGCAGGGAGCCCGATGCGGGGCTCGATCCCAGGACCCTGGGATCATGACCTGAGCCGAAGGCAGACGCTTAACGACTGAGCCACCCAGGTGCCCTTCTCCTGAGGTCTTGGCTGCATCGATGATCAGTGCCTGGGGCAGATTTGGTGCTGCTTTGATTGGTGATTTCTTTTTCTTTGAGTCATCGGAATACCTTGATGAAGAGATACTTCCCTCATGTACTGTGTGCTCATCCAGAGCTTATGGCTCCTGTAAAGAAGGCAGGACTGATCATTGATTCTTTGCTCTTTTTGTCAGTTTTCAAGAAAATAGACTGGTTCCCTATTACCCTCTAAATGTAACTTTCTTTTTTTTTTCCTTTTTTTTAAATCTTAAAGGCTCATATGGATGAGTAAGTTCTGTTGTATTTGCTTTTAAAAGACATTTGGGGAGGGGGTGGGGAAATAAAAGGCATTATTTTATGTCACATCTCAAAAGAAAAAGAATCCTAAGTGCTCATGGATTTTAACATATTTAATGGGTTGCAGTCATTGCCATTATCGAAGCTCAAATTGTATCATCTTCAGGCTGTGGGAGCCTCTTCAAGGTCTGAGTCCTTTGGCATGACCACTGTGGTCTTCGGCAGCTGGTGCTCTGGGCTCTTAGATATAGTTCTTGCCCCCGACCTGGAATTAGCTGTTTCTCCAAAAAGCCCTGTTTCCTTAGTGAGAAACTGTCCTTAAAGACCGCCGTGTGGTGCAAGGGGTCCTCGTTACATGGTGGTGGTCGCCAGGCCTCTCAGGAGAGCGAGCTAGGAAATGCTGCACTCGATGGAGGGGCGAGTGCGGGCGGTTCACGCTGACATTACCGACACACAGGCCTTGACTTTTACTCTTTTCTCTGGTTTCGTTTTCTTTAAAGTCCAGTAATTTTACTAGAATGTCCTGGTGTTGGTCATTGTGGGTCAACACCGTGGGGAGAGCAGGGAGCTTCATCTCCATGTGCCCCCCACCTGCTGCTGCCCCCACAGCCCCGCTCCCACTGCAGCGGGCTCTGGGCTCAGCCACTGCAGGCGCCCTGGCTCAGGAGGCTCCTTCCCCTGCACTCCGCCTGGCTGTCCCTTCTCTGCCTTAGGCTTTTAGCTCAGATGTGCCTCATTCAGAAGAGCCCCTGGACCCTGACCCCCACTCCACACTGGGTCCCCCATTGATGGTCTGCTTCTCTGGCTCTTGTCTGCACCTTTCATGACATTCGTGCAGTGTGCGATGGTCTGATCATCTGCTTGTTGTAGGCCATGTCTGCCCTGCTCCGTGCTGCACGCTCAGCACGTCGTAGGGGCCCGACTCATGGCTGGCCCCCACAGAAACCCCAGGAGCCAGTCGAAGCTACAGGTGGTGACACCAGGAGTCAAGTGCTGCCTGCCGTGTGACGGGAAGACGGGGGCGCTCTTGCATACTCGCTTGTTGTCCTGAGCCTCAGGGACGCGGGCTGGGTTGACGGCTGTCCTCGGCCTGTGCCCCTACACCCCGGGCCCTAGTGGCCCCTCTTCCCTTTTCCTGGTGGACCCTGGTCACCACCTGTGCCAGTTTTTCTATTGTGTTGTTTGCATTCTTTGCTCTTTGTAACCGTTTCTTGGGAAATAGAAACACGAACGAAAGCTCACAGAGCACCCTGTGGTCGGCGGCATCTGTCAGTGCTGCTGCTTCACCCAGTAGGTTGTCTTCAGTGTCCTTTGGCTCACTTTTGTGCTGTGACCAGCCCACAGCCTGGACCGCACCCATCACTCTACCTTGCCATCCCGCATGGGCTGTCCTGGGCGTGGGTGCACTTGTGTGGACCCTCAGCTTTCCCAGCGATGCCCAGCTGTCTCCGCAGCGTGCCCAGGGCTCCAGCGCCTCTGAGTGTTCCCGCTGCTCTGCAGCCTTGCTTTCACGCGGCTTTGCCCCATCTTTGTCTTTGTCTTTGCCAATTGGGCAGCTGTCCCCGCACCTCCCTGGCTAGCAGGTGGCGGAGTCCGGCGGCCTTGCCTTCCTGTCGGCAGTAGGGGCTTGGTCAGGTCTCTTGTCCGGTTTTCTATCGATCTTTGTTTTTCTTATCAACTTGCTGGGATTCCCTTGTGCATTGAGACACAAGTCCTCTGGTTGTGTGTTATATTTCTCTTGTCCACCTTGGTGGCCACTTTCCTGGCCTCCTCATGCGCTCCTGAGTCTCGGCAGAATCCTTTGCCACCTTCCTGTGGCTCCTGCTCTGCTTTCCTACTGGGTGTTCATGAAGGGCCTTTGCAGCATCTTATCAGAGGGGCAGTTTGTCTCACAGTTGGTTCTAGAATCGTGTTTTCTCGGCTTGTGCATCTCCTGTTGTGGCCAGGAGCCCACACTGGCTTTCTCAGGGCCACCACAGGGCAGAGCGTGGGCGTGAACGATGGGCTCTGGGCTGTCAGGATGACCCTGTCCCATGTGGAATAAAAGTGCCATCCCTGGGGCACCTGGTGGGCTCAGTCAGTGGAGCATGCTCCTCTTGATCTCAGGGTTGTGGGTCGAGCCCCATGTTGGCTGTAGAGGGGGCTTAAAAATAAAATCTTTAAAAATATAAATAAAGTGCCCCCTGTGTGCCTCAGAGGGTCCCTCAAAGAGTGCTATGGACACCCTTGTCCCTGTCCTCATTCCTGTTGGTCTCAGGCCACTCCCTGACAGCTGCTCTTGGTCCCCACTTACCTATCAGGAGACAAAGGCTGACCCTGCTGGTTCTCGGGTGGGAGGGCTCCGTAGACCAGCAGCATCAGCACAGCTGGGAATGTGTGGAAAGTGTCCCTGTAGACCTGCTAACAGGCCTCCTGGGACTGGGGTGCTGTTGGAGGCCCCCCAAACCTGGCTCTGGCCGACTCAGGACACTCCCTTACCTGCTGCCTTAAATTACCTATCATCCAGCTTCTTTTTGGGCAAAATAATGTTATTTGGGAAAAAGGTCATTTGTCCCCTAGAGAAAAGTAGGTGGGCCTCCTTTAAGTGCCGTCCCCTCCCCCTGCTGTGGCCCAGGCTGTGGCCAGACCCTGGCGGTGGGGCGTCGGGCCTCGTGGGGGTGGACGGGCCAGCCAGCCTTGGCCATAGTGGGGAGACTGAACCATCTGTTCATTTCTTGCAGCTTCTCAGATGGAAGTTAAGAAGCCCTTTATTCTCTCCTCCATGAGGCTTCCTCTTCTGGACACTAACACCAAGGTAGACGGTGGGGTCAGCCCGAGCTCTGCTGGGAGCAGCCGCAGGAGGCATGGCCGGGCTGGGGCTGGGAGTCCTCACTGACTCAGCCAGACCTAGACATCAGAGGGAGGATGCAGGTGTGGGTGCTGCTGAGCCATCAGCCAGGACTCCCCACGTCTTACTCCTTATACAGTTAACCACGTATGAAGTGAGGCGGGGGTCCCCGAGACCCCATGGGGTCTGCTGATTCGCTCGAAGGGCTCCCAGAACTTACGAGAGCTGTCGTGCTCACAGTTACGGTTTATCGCAGGGAAAGGACCCAGACCGCCATCAGCCAGGGGAAGGGGCGCCCAGAGCAGGGCCCAGGAGGGTCCATACTGCCTCTCCCCATGGAGTCGCGGGCCCCGAAGTGACAGCACATATGAGTGTTGCCAGCCGGGGAAGCCCCCAGCCTCGGTGTCCAAGGTCTTTATCCGGTTCCCGTCACTCAGACCTGGTCGGCTGCCTGCGTGGCTGACCTCAGTCTCCAGCCCCTCCGGAGGCCGAGCTGATACCGTGTGGCCCAGAGCCCCAGGGGAACAAGGACACTGGACTCAGGACGTCCCCGGGCTCAGCGGTGACCTCCCAGCAGCCGAGAACAGGGTTGACCCTTACTGACCCTTACTGGGGCCCCATAGGCAGGCAGACCTGCTTACCCACAGGTCGCAGCAGTGCCCCTGCCCGTCCCTGGGGGCTGTTCCAGACTTTGCACTCATCCCGGGCAGCCTGCTCTGTGGGACCTTCTGCGAGAGTTTCGAAAACTACTGAAATCGATCCCAAACCACTGAGGCCATGTCTGTTGCAAGGCCCCATGCACAGCCCCCAGAATCTCCTCCTTTTCGGTGCTGTTGCTCAGGAACACCCCTTTAAGGGCTCCCACCATGTGCCACGGACAATGCCAGTGGCCAGGTGCACTCAGCCTGATCATCCATTATGCGACCTCATTGCTCACCCCCCAGATCCCCTTCCCACAGTCATTGGGGTCATGTGTGTGATGGGGGATGGCACGGAGCTGTGAGTGGCCAAGGAGGCTGGGACAGTGATATTTGACCCAAGGTCCAAAGGAGAGAGGCCTTATGAGGAAGGATCCCAGGGTGGGGGGGCATTGGGCTTAGGTCTGTGCCTGTGGACTCGTGGGCTCGAGGAGAAGCAGGAGGGCCTGGGGGAGGCACTAGCTCTGGGGGTGGGGGTTTTCAGCCACAGTGACCTGTCTGTACCTTTGAGCCACCAGGCGGGGCCAATGAGTGGGGCTGGACAGCAGCCTCAGCTCCCAGGAGTGTTGGGGCAACCGCAGCTGATTCAGGGCCCTTGCGCTGAAGGGGGAGGTGGAGCTGGGATGATGGCACGTGAGAGGTGCCAACCCTGAGGAGCAGTGGTCCTGCAGCTCAGGGTGGGACAAGCACAGGGCAAAGGGGACAGCACGTTGGGAGCCAGAGGAGCAACAAGTCTCGTGCCCAGGGAAGGAGGGAGGTATGGGGGACAGGAGGAGAAGGGGCCTTCCACTGAGGCCCTGAGCACATCCACGGGCTGGCGAGGTGGCCACACATGCAGCCGAGGGGATGTGAAGAAGTGGGGGTGGGTGCAGGTACAGGTGCAGGTACAGGTGTAGATGGGGTGCGATGTAGGTGCAGGCACAGGTGCAGGCACAGGTACAGGTAGATGGGGAATGGGTGTAGGTACGCACAGGTGCAGGTACAGGTGTAGATGGGGTGCGGGTGTAGGTACACACAGCTGCAGGCACAGGTTCAGGTACAGGTGTAGATGGGGAATGGGTGTAAGTACACGCAGGTGCAGGCACAGGTGTTGGGGAGCGGGTGTAGGTACACAGGTGCAGGCACAGGTGCAGATACAGGTGTAGATGGGGTGCGGGTGTAGGTACACACAGGTGCAGGCACAGGTGCAGGTACAGGTGTACATGGGGAGCAGGTGTAGGTACACACAGGTGCAGGCACAGGTGCAGGTCCAGGTGTAGATGGGGTGCGGGTGTAGGTACACACAGGTGCAGGCACAGGTGCAGGTACAGGTGTCGATGGGGAAGGGGTGTAGGTACACACAGGTGCAGGCACAGGTCCAGGTACAGGTATAGATGGGGAACGGGTGTAGGTACACACAGGTGCAGATGGGGTGCAGGTGTAGGTACACACAGCTGCAGGTACAGGTGCGTGTGGTACAGATGTGGGTGCAGGGCAGGAAAGGGCAAGATTCCTGTCTCCCAACTGGACTCTCATGGCACCAGCCGGGACTCTCCCTCTGAGGCCCCTTTCTGACCTTGGTCCTGGGCAGGTGAAGCGGGCCGTGGTGCAGGTGATCAGCGCCATGGCCCACCATGGCTACCTGGAACAGCCTGGCGGAGAGGCGATGGTGGAGTACATTGTGCAGCAGTGTGCACTCCCTCCCGAGACGGAGGTAAGGGGGTGCCCCCCACCTGTCCACTCTGGGACTCAGGAGCCATTGGCCTTCTGTGAGGCAGCGTGGTCATCATAACCTGCACAACCCCAGCTGGGGGGCAGGGTGGGTGGGTGGGTGTGTGGGTCTCAGTCTGTGCGCTGAGCACCTCTCTTGTTTCTGCAGTGGGGCCTCTGCACCTTTAGTGCTTGCTTCACTCCCTTAGCTCCCAGGACTCAGAAGAGAGAGGCAGAACAGATACTTGGCTCTCTTTGGGGCTTTTCTACTGAAAAAGTTACTAAGCAAATCCAAGTTTCTTCTTGAGGGAGAGCAAGGTAGATGGCATAAACACAGGCATGACTGGGTGGTCTCAATGTCATGGCCTTAAGCCTGCCCTGGGCCTGGTCTCTCAGGCCCACAGAGCCACCCTGCCTGCCCAGGTCAGCTCAGAGCTACATGTCCCCACCTGGACCTCTGTGTTTAGGTTGAAACACTGGAGTTTAGCCAGAGTGAGTGAATGCTGCTACCTTGCCTCTGAAATGGCTCTTGTGGCCCTCAGCCCTCGGTAAGGGGCCCAGCTTGGCACTGTTCCCGCAGGCCTTGGGAGGCTGGGTCCCCTGCTGCTTTGGCGCATTTTGGCCTCTGCATTTTCACAGCCACTTTGGGGCTGTTGGGCATACACTGGAGAGAATCAAGATCTCTGTTTTAGTCTATTAATTCCCATTATTGGGGGGGGGGGTTGAAGATTTCTTTTAGGATTATTAAAATTTTTCTAGGTGAATAGTTTTTCATGGTCATTGCAGACTTATAATTTTACTGTATTGTCTATTGTGAATCTGGCCAGGTTTATTCCTGCTTTTAAGAGTTTGTTGAGAGGGGTGCCTGGCTGGCTCAGTCAGTGGAGCATGCAACTCTTAATGTCAGGGTTGTGAGTTCAAGCCCCACATTGGGTGCAGACATGACTTAAATAAAATCATTTAAAGAAATGTTTGTTGAGATATTCTTCGATGGTCAGGCTTTCAAAGTTATTTGTGTTTGTTTGGGATGAAGTTCTATGTTCTTAGAGCATGCTTTAAAACTTGTTACTCAAGGCCTAAACATCCCTATTTTCTCTACTTGACCTTTGATCTCTAAGGGAGAAGCCATGGGTCTCCCACTGTCATTTCATTCTGGCCATTTCTCTTTGTTGTTCAGTATTTGCTTTTTGGTGTTTCAAATCATGAATGGGAGGCTCAGACAGAACGTGTAGCAAACGGGTCATTTTCTTGCAAGGAACCTCCCTAGGGAACTGGGCTGTGGACGCTGTCTCTCCCGAGAAACTGTCAGCTGACTCAGGCTGCAGAAGCTGTAGCCTCTTCTTGGAAGAAAATGGGGGTTTTCCCAGGTGATTGTCATTTCCACCAGGCCGTCCCAGGTCTACAGACGTCACAGGGCCGCAGTCAAGGATAAAGTGGTTTCTTACAGTCTGTGGCTGATAGGGAAGGCTCACAGTCTCTGTTGTTCTGGAGACTGGAACTAAGCCAGCTGATCCTGTTTCCTTGGGCACTTTTAGTGCAGAGTGTGTTACCTGCCCATGGCGGGCAACATGGCATCCCCTTTGGAGGCTGGGCAGGGTCTGCCCTGTTCACATACAGGCTATGTTCTCACGGCCCTGCGCCCACAACCCAGCAGCCTTTGAGAGCAGAGCGGTGCAGCCCATGCATGGTCTGCCCCTGCTCCCCCCCTCCCCCAGCCTCGGAAGCTGGGTCCCGACAGCGAGGACCTCGCAGCGGACAGTGTGCGGGCTATCAGCATCAGCACCCTCTACCTGATCAGCACCACCGTGGACAGGATGAGCGACGTGAGTGTGTGCGCCCGCCCCGTAGCCAGCCCCCAGGGCACCTGACTGACCACTGCCCTCCTGACCTTATGGCCCAGGGACTGTTGAACCCAGTGGTGGGCAAGCCGCAGGGGCAGGGGTGCTCTCCGGGCCACCTCCCCAAACCTTCCCGAGCCCCTGTGGTGCCTGGGGGGAGCTCCTGGCTGTGTTTGCCCCTGCAGCCTGCACGCCCGAGGTGCTGCAGACAGACCACGGCTCTGCCTCCAGGTCCTCTGGCCCTACCTGCTCGAGTTCCTCACACCTGTGCGCTTCACTGGGGCGCTGACCCCGCTCTGCAAGAGCCTGGTGCACCTGGCCCAGAAGAGGCAGGAGGTGGGGGCCGATGCCTTCCTCATCCAGTACGACAGCAACGGTGCGCCCTGCCCCCCCACCATGTCGTCCTTCACCCTGGAGCTTGCCCTTGAACCCGGCCTCTTCCCGCCAGCAGCCCCGCCCCCCGACTCCACCCCACCCCACCCCAGGGGGCAGTCAGGGGCTGGGGCTCTGTGGGCAGGCAGCCCCCTGAGCATTTCTACCGCCTCCTTTCCAGTGACCCTCCCTTCGCCCTACGCCATCACCACGAGACTTCTGGTGAGCATCACACTTCGCGTGCTGGCTGTGCCCCCCCACCCCCTGCCGAACCAGCACAGCACACTGAGGGAGTCGGGGCAAGGGGGCTCGCCCTCGGTCCCTGTGTCCCTACCTCATGCTGTCTCGCACGGGGGCCCGTCAGGTGCTCCCCGTGGGGTTTTGGGGGAGCTGTGTCTCAGAGCCCTCCTCACCTCCCCGCCATCGGGCAGCCTCTTGGGGCTCACGTGGGGCATGGTGGCCCCTGGAGTGCCTGGAGCTCCCACCTGTACTTCTGTCAGACTGTGTCTTCCAACCCCTACCTGGGGGACGGCCGTGGGGCTGCCTCGCTGCGCCTCTTGAACGTCCTGCATCACAGCATTCACCCTTCACTGGGGCAGCGCTGGGCGACCACCATTCCCCTGCTGCTGGAGCATCTGGATGGTGAGCCACAGGGACGTGGGCAGCCCTCCTCCCCCTTTGACCCCATGTTTGCCAGTTTGCGTCCAGGTTGGCTTCTGGGGACCAGAGTTTTTTAAGTTGGAAGAAATGGCCTCCCCTGAGTTTCAAGGACATGGGGCTGGAAAGGTGTCCCTGCTGGGTGTCACCCAGGAGCATCTGGGCTGTGGGAGCCGCCTGTCCCAAACACAGGGCGTGGCCTATCTGGAAGGCGCTGGGCAGGGACCTAGGCCTGGGTCTCTGAATTCCACTCCTACTTGCCGGGGCGAGCCAGGCTGACCATGTGACTGGTCATTTCAGAATGTACTGAAGAAACCCTGTCCCAGAAGGAGTGGGAGGAAAAGCTGCTGGCGGTGAGAACGGGGAGACCCAGGGTGTGGCCTGTGTTGGGTGTGCAGGGCTGTCATGGGTCGGGACAGCTCAGGGCAGGACAAGCTGCTAGTGGGTGGCTGCACCTCAAGGGTCGTGATGCCCGCCTTGACCTTGCAGTGTGGCTGGGGGCGGGGCAGGGCAGCAGGTGGGTGTCTCTGGGGTGAGGACTGTCTCCCGCCCTCACACACTGCACACCCTGCTGAGACAGGGCCACCGTGTTACAGGGGCTCTGAGCTTCTCCAGCCCAGGAGCCTTCTGTCCTGCCTCCTGCCTGGCCCTTTGCACGTTTGACTGCCCAGGGTGTGCCCTGCCGAGGCTCGAAGGTCGTCTGCAGACCGTGCAGAGCCACGGCACACGACCACCCTGAGGTCACTGCACGTGACGTCATCGGGCCCCAGTTCCCTCCCCAGCCAGCCCAGTGAAGGGCTGCACTCCCGGCCCCTCACTGCCCTAGCTCCTGCCCACAGTTCCTTCGGGACACTCTGGCTGTTGTGTCTGACAACACGTGGATCTGCCAGCTGAGCCTGGAGATGTGCAAACAGCTGTCCTGCTACGGCGGGGAGCCCCGAGAGAAGGTGTGCAGAGCGGGGTTGCCCCGGGAGGAGGGGTCCTGGGCGTGGTCCTTAGGCTCCCCGGTTCCTGTGCCTTGACTCTGGGGTGCTCTCTGCCTGAACCTGTCTCTGGTGGCCTATGGGCCTGACAGAGCCTCCACCTGGTGGCTGACGGCTGGGAGAGGCACGAGCCCATTTGCCCCACCTCTCGCTCCTCAAGACACTGCCCAGAACTCACCTGGTCTTTGCGGTGGCCACTGGCGTGGGCTCCTGGCAGCCCCTGCCACGTCCGGTTGGCACTTCCGCACTCGGGCGTCAGGCACAGCCGTGCTCCTCGGCTCTGTTGCAGAACTTCCTGTATAAATGCATTGGAACCACGCTGGGTGCCACCTCAAGCAAGGACGTAGTGAGGAAGCAGCTGCAGGAGCTGCTGGAGACAGCCAGACACCAGGAGGAGGCTGAGCGCGAGGTGGCTGCCGCCCTCCCCAGGAGGCCTCTCCGTCCCCTCAGCCACTCAGCGCATGCATGTGTGCTCGTGTGTGCAAGGCCGCGCCTCTGCGGGGCGTGCGTGTGTGTGCCGGGTGCTCCTTTCCGTCCCTGCCCTTGCCCAGGCGTGAGCGTACCCCTGTGCCTCCCTAGGGCCTTGCCCGTTGCTTTGGGATCTGTGCCATCTCTCACCTGGATGATGTCCTGGCCCAGCTGGAGAACTTCATGAGGTCGGATGTGTTCAGAAAATCCACCGGCATTTTCAACATTTTCAAGGTACAGGGGTCGGGGTGACAGCTTGGGGGGCATCTGGGGTGGGACTGGCCTGTGCTTGTATCTTGGCCGTGGTGCCGTGATTGAGGTCGTGGGGCTGGGCGTTCTGGAGTTCCCTGGGCTCGGGGTCCCCTGCAGGTCCGCACTTCCTCGTGGGTGGGGCTGGTGTGGGAGGCCCCCCCCGCCCCAGCTGCTGACAAGGAGCAGGCAACCCTCTGCTAGCCATGGGCTCTGATGGGCCTGTCCTCCTGCCTGTGTGTCCTCGGCCCCCGGGGCCAGTGGCGGCCACATTCCCGGGGAAGCGCGATTCAGGAGGCACAGACCGCTGCCGTCTCTGTGGCAGCCCTTGTGGCCAGGTTTTCTGTCTCCTGGTGCCTGTCGTAATTTCAGAATCTGTGAGGCGCCAGGGATGGAGGGGCTGCGGTGCCACCACCAGAGATGGGGACTCTGCGTCCGGCCCTTTTGTTGCCTCTCACCCCACTCTCCCTTCTGCGTGGTCCCCGACTCAGTCCTTTCCCTTCTGCCACGTGGTCCCCGGCGGGCCTGTCCTGTGTGCTCTGTCCCCGCCAGAGGGACTCTCTGGGGTCAGGTGGCGCCGTCCACCCCTTCCGTGATGCCTCAGACGTTGCTGACCAGCTCTGCCCTTCTTCCAGAGGGACTTGGGGACTCTGTTGGGGGGCATGGAATGTACTCTGAGGCCCTGCCAACTCCTCTGGCCTCTCAGGACCGAAGTGAGAACGAGGTGGAAAAGCTGAAGAGCACCCTGATCCTGTGTTACGGCCACGTGGCGGCACAGGCCCCCCGGGAGCTGGTGCTGCCCAAGGTGGAGTCTGACATCCTCCGGAACATATTCCAGTACTTCAGCACCAAGGTGGGCGCCCGGCACACTGCACGTGTGGGGGTGGGGGTGGGGGTGGGGGGAGGGGGCTACCGCCAGGGTCGCATGCGTTAATTCCTTTCACTTTTGTTGTTCAGGTTCTGGGAATAAAGGTAGAGACCAAGGTACAGTGTGTAGGAGTTAAGTGGGGACTATGCCTTTTTTCTCTCTTTTCTGGGCTGGGCTGGCCGTGAGCTTCAGGGACAGAAGCCAGGGGGACAGGCCCGGGGGCTCCCTGCTCCCAGTCCATGGGGATGGCTTTCTGGAGCCTCACACCAGGGCCCGTCCCCATTCACCTTGGAGCAGCAGCCCTCCTCTTGCGGCCAGAATGGGGGCCCAGGAGCTAGTGCTCTGGCCTGGGCCCCGGATGGCGGGCGGACAGAAGGATGGACTTCTGAGTGGCTGGGTGGCAGGCCCTCAGGCTGGGGCTCTGCTCCCTGATGCTCACGGGGCTCACCTCTCGGTGAGTTCTAAAGCCAGTGACGACTGTCAGGCCCTCTGGCCTCACTAACATGCCGCCTCTTAGGGATCTCTGGCACTAATGTGGTTGCACCTCCAGAGGAGCAGCCAGGCTTTTCCCTTGAAGAGCAGACCCTCTCGGGTCTCCCGGGGTTGGCTGGGGGGGGAGGCAGGATATTCTGATAGTTGTCTCTTTTTCTGGCCCTTTGTGTCCCAGGACAGCACCCTGCACCCCCTTTCCTGAGCACCCCCAGAGGCCGAGTTGGTGGGACAGGCAGGGGTCAGCCCCACTCTGCTAGGGCTCTTCTCAGGGCGCACTGCCTTCTCCTCCCCCCTTGACAGACCGCTCCAGGCACTGCAGGGTGCAGGGGACGCAGAGCACGCTGTCTGCCCTGGCCAGGCAGAGAGCTGGGGGCCGCAGGGGCACCATCCCAGGCCCCCTGAGAGTCCCTCAGGGAGGAGCGTGTGCGGCCGCAAACTGAGGGGAGGCCATATGGTCCAGCCTCTGTCACTGCAGGCGGCCACCCGTTCTGGGTTCAGCCCCGTGGGTGGAGAGGCAGTGGCCACTACGTCAGGGCGGAGCCATGCTGTGGGGGTGGGTGTTGGCGGCCTCCTGCAGCCCAGTGCCCTTGCAGGACCCGGCCCTGAAGCTGTGTCTTGTCCAGAGTGTGTGCATGGCCAGCCAGGCCATCTGCGGCAGCGCACAGGCCAGCTCCTTCCACTTCTCCCGGAAAGCGGAGCTGGTGGCTCAGATGATGGTGAGCGCTGGCCAGGGCCTGCCGGGTCCAAGGGTGGCTTCGACGGTGCTGCCACAGACAGGGGAGGTAGGCCTAGGGAGGGCTGGGGTTACATGCAGTGAGGAACCCCAGCACCCACTCAGCACAGCACCCAAAGCCAGCGCCAGGCAGATGGCTGACCAGGGGAAAGCAGGTGCTCTGGCCCAGGGCTGAGTCACAGGACTGCCGCCCCCCCCCCCCCCAAGGAGTTCATCAAGGCAGAGCCGCAAGACTCCCTGAGAACACCCATTCGGAAGAAGGCCATGCTCGCCTGCACTTACCTGGTGTATCCTTTTCTCTGGGTGTGAGGGGGAGCCTCTGGGCCGGGGGGGGGCTGTCTGCTCATATGTTCTCTGGACGAGGGGTGTGGCGTGTGTGGGGCTGGAAAGGCCTGGGGCCCTTAACTCTGGGTTCAGCTCCCTGGAGCCAGTGCTGGATGAGCAGGTGCAGGCGGACATGGTCCACAGCTGTCTGCACAGTGTCCTGCCTGTGCCGCCTGAGCCCGAGGGGGGGGATGACCACCAGGAGGTACTGCCCTGCATCCGTGGGGGGCAGCGGGCGGGCCGCAGGGGATGGGGGGGGCAGCGGGCGGGCCGCAGGGGATGGGGGGCAGCGGGCGGGCCGCAGGGGTTGGGGGGGCAGCGGGCGGGCCGCAGGGGATGGGGGGCAGGCTCACTGGTGTGGCTGGCGACCCATCTCTTCTAGTCCCTGTACCTGGACACCATGCACACCCTTGAGGACTTGCTGAAGAGCCTCCTTCGGCGAAACATGACCCCCCAGGGCCTGCAGATCATGGTGGAGGTGTGCAATGAGTGTGCACTGCCCTGGGGGTGCGGGCACGAGGTGGGGGGGGCACCCCACCTGGCAGCCGGCCCCTGCCTGCTTCTCTTGGCTCTCCCTGCCACGGGGGCACTGGAGAGTTTGGTGCTCTCTGCAAATGTGTGGTGGCGGGGGTCTGTGAGTTGGGGGGCAGCACCCCCTCCTTCCTGGGCAGGTGTGCAGATGGGCTGAGCCTAGATGGGAGCCTATACTCACCTCCCCTCCAGTGCATGGCACTGGGATGGAGAGAGCCTGCAGGCACCCCAGGTGGGAGTTCCTGACCGTCCAGGGCTGTCCAGATGGCAGAGTGGGCAGGCAGTAGCCAAGCTGCCCCCCTCGCTGCCCTTCCTAGTATTTGCAGGGATGGGACTGACCTGCTTCTAAGCCTGTTCCTCTCTGGGCCTGGCTCACTCTGGGTCCACCTAGGGCGGCCACGTCTGTGGACAGGGACAGAGCAGGAGCTCTGTTCTAGGTCGGAGCGGGTGACCTGCTCCGACCCGACCCACTGGCCCTCGCAGCCGGGGAGGCTGGCCGGCGGGGATGCTGACCTGCCTGTGTTGCACAAGCTCCTGCTTCCCAGGCTAACGCCTGAGCTGGTACCTATGTGAGGCCCCCTCTTCCCCAGCACCTGAGCCCGTGGATCAAGTCCCCACGAGGCCATGAGAGGGTGCGGGCACTTGGCCTGAGTGCCTGCCTGCTGCAATACTTCCTGGAGCACCTGAACGTCAGCGTGAGTGCCCCGTGGTGGCCCTGCAGCCGCTCCCCTGCCCCAGCCCTGTTCCTGGGTCCCTTGGCTTGGGGACTGCTGGGTGTGGCACCCATGTCCCAGAGCACCCTACCAGCTTCCTGGCCCTCCTCTGGTGGTGGCCCTGGGCTCATCCCATGTTCTACAAGTCCCACGGTCCTCTTTTGGGGCCGTGGACAGAAGACTCCTCGGGGCTGACTGCTCAGTCTGACGGTCATCCTTGTCCTCGGGAGCCTGTGCACTCCCTGGGATGATGGGTGGTGTGTCCCCTACACGAGGGGAAGGGTGATGGGGACGGGGGTAAGAGAATGAGGGTGCTCAAGGCAAAAGCACCACTTTGGGCAAAGGCAGGGGACCCAGAACACACGGAATACTGTGGAAAAGCCAAATGTTGCAGAGTGGCTGGAGCGGGTGGGCAGGGGCTTGTCCTAAGAAGTGCACATTATTATGCATTTTAATATTTGCTGGGGTGAAGGAGCTCTTGCTACACTTTCTCACTTTCATGGTGGTTCTTACAAGGTCATCAGTCTAGGTGATTTTAGGATAAATTTGACAGAGTCCTAAAATATTCCTGTTGTGATTTTGGATTTTGGTAGGAATTGCATGGAATTGATGGATTAATTTGTTGGGCAATAGCATCTTTTATTTATTTTTTTAAAGATTTTAAATTTATTTATTTGAAAGGGAGAGGGCAGAGCAAGTGAGAACACAGCAGGGGGAGCGGGAGAGGGAGAAGCAGGCTTCCCGTGGAGCAGGGAGCCCGATGCGGGGCTCAATCCCCCAGGACCCTGGGATCATGACCTGAGCCGAAGGCAGACGCTTAATGACTGAGCCACCCAGGCGCCCCCAGGAGCATCTTTTAATAATGGGTCTTCCCATCCAGGCCCCTCAGATGCACGGCCCGTGTCTGCACACGGCCACACAGGCTGAGAGGTTTTTTTGCTTTTGTCAGCGTAACTGTTTGCAGTCGTATTTACTAATTGCTTGTTGTCAGGATGTACGACAAGTATGGACTTGTGGATACTTAGCAGTGGGGTCATTTATAGGATTCTTTTATTTCTGATGAGTTTTAGTTAATGCCCTTGTGCTTTCAGATACACAGCTGTGTGGTTTACAGATGCCGATAGTCCTCTCTCCCCAGTGCCTGTGTCTCTGAGCCTCTCATGTCCTGGTGCTTCCAGAACGAGGCGCACACAGCGGTTCCCGGTCTTTAGAGAGAGTTCACTGCTAGTTACTTCTGACCGTGTCCTGGTAACGTCTGTTTTACTGAGGATGTTTCTTGTGGTCATTTCTCTTGTGTGTGTTTGTTAACACACCCAAACTTTCATTCTTTACCTGGCCAGATCTGCTGTGTGTGTCTTGCTGGTTTTTGCCTTCCGTGGGTGCCTAGGTGGGCTTTTCCCACTCAAATTCTTCCATGGCCTGCTTTTCACACAATCCCAGTCCAACTAGAGTTCACCCTTGTCACCATGAGGTGATAGGTGTGTGACCCCGCCGGGAGGAACTGCAGCTGGCCCCCCGGAGTGCTCTGCCCATCATGCCAGCCTCCCTCTACCGGATGCTCACTTAGACTGGCAGCTGGGATGAGGGGCTCTCAGGCAGAGTCCTGTGCTTTCTTAAAGAAGCCTGTGCATGGGCAGGGCCTGCAGGGGGGCGGGCAGGAGGCCGAGGGGTGTGTAAGTGGTGTCACAAGGCCCAGGGCAGGCAAGGCCATTTGCTTAGAGCAGAGTGGGCGAGGCTCTGTATCTGAGGGGGGAAGACCGGGACCCAGCTAGGATGAGAGGGAATCTCTTGCAGCCCCTCACAGGGGACCTGCTTTCTAGGGAAGGGAACTCCCCACACCTCTCAGCCAGGGTCAGCAGAGCCCTGCCCCCCTCTGCTATCTTGTGGGGACTCCCTCTTCATCTCCTGATCATCCCTCTGTCTGCACACACCGACTTACCTGACCCTCCTCCTCCGGGGGTGGGGCTGGGGAGGAGCTCACCGAGGGGCTGTACTGGCCACATTTCTGCCCATATCCGGGTCCGGGTGGTACCTGCCCACCCCTGGCATCCGCAGGGTCCTGGTCCCCCTCTCCGGCTACCCCCCTGAGTATCTCTGCAGGACCCTCCCCATCTGCCTCTCCAGGCCCTGGTGCCCTTCCACAACCTTGGCCTCCTCATAGGCCTCTTCTCTCCTCGGTGTGCGGACTTGTGGCCTGCCAGCCGCCAGGAGGCTGTGAGCTGCGTGTACGCCCTGCTGTACCTGCACCTGGGCTACGAGGGTGAGCCCTGGCTGGGCAGAGGTGCTGGAGGGATGAGGGGCAGAGTCTGGGCCTTGGGGGCCGGGGAAGTGCCTGCCCAGCTCCACTCTCCCTCCTGCCTCTGAAGGCTTCTCCCGTGACTACCGGGATGATGTGGTTGAGCGGCTCCTCAGCCTCAAAGAAGGCCTCGTGCACCCCGACCCTGCCACCCTCTTCCACACCTGCCACAGCATAGCCCAGGTACCTATGGGAGCAGCCACAAAGGACAGGAGGGGCTGGCACTGGGGGGGGGGCAGAGGGGGCTCTCAGAGCAGGCAGTGGGCAGCATGGGGCTAGTGGGCACGGCGCCGAGACTGGGCACAGAGGCAGGTGTCATTCAGACAGTGAGCTGTCTGGCACCACCTCTGGCCAGCACTGCTTCCCTCTCCCTGGGGTCTACCCTCTGAGGCCCAGCAGCAGGGGCATGGTCAGGAGCTCAGCGGCGACTCCAAGGAGCTGAGAAAGCCGCCCCAGCCTCCCCCATGAGTCCCCATGCCAGGGCAGGTCTCGTCTTCCGTTTGGTGTCTGGAAATGGCCCTCGGGGTCCGGAGGCTGGCTCCCGTATAGGAGGAGGAAGGGAGGGTCTTACTCAGACAGTGAGAGGCGAAGACCCGGCCCTGGGCCAGTCCAGGTGGAGTGGCAAGGGTGTGTGTGGCTGGGGTGAGACGTGGAGGACGTCCAGCCACCTTTCTGCGCATGGCAGTGTGTGTGGTTTGGTGACCTCCTCCAGCCTGGATGCTGCTTCTCCACTTGAACGTGGGGCTCTGCTGTGCCGGGAGAGCGAGGAGGGCACTGTTGGGTGGGCTGTGCCACTCTCTGCCCTTGACCCTAGTCTGGAGAGCTCCGGAGCCGCTGCAGCCTCCCCCCGCCCCCGCCCCCGCCGGTCAGGAGGGGCCTCCCGCAGGGCGCTTGGAGCACCTTCCAGGGGCCGTGTCCGCAGCCTGGCCAGGCTTCAGTGTGGACGAGGCTCCTGTGTGAGCCACCACCCCACCCTGGCGCTCTGGACAGGGCAAGGAAGGCTGGAGGGCGCATGTCGGCGGGCGGAAGTGCCGTCAAGCCCTCCGGGCAGCCCCAGACCCCGGGGGTGTTGTGTCTGGAAGGGTGCTGGTCCCCACCCTCTCAGTTCTGACACAACCATCCTCCTAGATCATTGCCAAGCGCCTCCCGCCAGAGCAACTCATCAGCCTCTTGCTGACTATGTTTGAGGGTCTGGGAGACCCCGACAAGAACTGTTCTCGGGCCGCTACGGTCATGATCAACTGCCTGCTGAAGGAGCGAGGCAACATGCTCCTGGAGAAGGTGAGGGGGCGTGGCGGGGGCGTGGCGGGGGTGGGGCCACGGTGTGGGCGGGGCCCGAGCGGCCCTGTGGGCGGGGTGTGACCACGGTGTGGGCGGGGCCCGAGCGGCCCTGTGGGCGGGGTGTGACCACGGTGTGGGCGGGGCCCGAGCGGCCCTGTGGGCGGGGTGTGACCAGCTGTGGGCTGCGCCTGGGGGTGGGGGCGGGGCGGGGCCGCTGGGGCTCCTGCGTGTCTGCTCCTGGTCCCCTTGCCCGGCGGGCCTGATAAGGACAGGTTTTCTCTGATTGAAAGCAAGTTAGAATTTGGTACAAGTAACTGCTGAGAAATTGAGGGGGAGGGGGAAGGAAAGGGAAGGAAAATGCAGGGGTAAGCTTTAGGGAGCCCTTTGGCGAGTGGGCACTGGCTGGGCGCTCTGCCCCAGTACCCGGAGAGTCCTGCAGCCGGCTGGCCCAGAGAGGCCGTGCCAAGGACGCTCAGGTGCCGCCCGCTCCCTTACACCCGCCCGTTCACCGTGTCAGCTCTGCGTCCTTTTGGCGGGAGCTCAGGTGGCTGTCTACGTAGTTCCCAAATGTGCCTTGGCAGCAGCTCTGTGTCCACCGTGTGGACCGACAGACAGGTCCTTGTAGGTCTGAGGCAGGCTCCCAGGGCCCGGGAGCTGCCGGACTGCCTGCCCTGTCGTATGCCTGGAAAACATACGAGCAGAGAACTTGTATGCGGCCCTGGAAGTCCCCTCAGAGGTGCACGAGCAGAGCATCCCGCCAGTTCCTGAGCCTCTGGTCCCCATGCCGACACCCCACAGGGTGTCACCGTCTCCCAGCAGCACAGAGCACGGCCTTCTAGGGATGAAATCACACCACCTGTGCCCTTGTGTGCAGCGCCTCCCAGTGTTAACATGTGAGGTCATGCGTGTTGTTGCCTCATTCAGTCACACCTCACTCCTTCCTGCGTGTGCACTGTGGTTCATTCGTCCGCCGGCCTCAGTTCCCAGTCTGGGCTGTCTTGGCACGAACTGTCAGAGTCCAGGTCCTTTGGACATAAGGGTGCATGTCTGTTGGAGACATACCGGTGGAAGGACCTGGGCCTGCAGGAGAGGCCCGTGTGTAGATGTCCGAGGTGGCCTTCCGGGCAGGGGACAGCTCACCTCCCGCCAGCAGCAAGTAGGGCTCCGGTGTGCCCCATCGTCATCAACACTGATTCCCGCCCTTTCTGCTGGGTGTGTAAGGGCTTCACGTAAGAGTTCAGTTTGCACTTCTCTGGTGGCTGGTGAAGTTGAACACATTTGTACATGTTTACTGGCTACTCAGGTGTCCTGCTTCATGAAGACACCAGTGTTCTGGGGTGCCTGGGTGGCTCAGTCGTTGGGCGTCTGCCTTCGGCTCAGGTCATGATCCCTGGGTTCTGGGATCGAGCCCCGCATCGGGCTCCCCGCTCAGCAGGAAGCCTGCTTCTCCCTCTCCCACTCCCCCTGCTTGTGTTCCCTCTCTCGCTGTGTCTCTGTCAGATAAATGAATAGGATCTTTAAAAAAAAGACACCAGTGTTCTGCCCGTGTTTCTTCTGGGTCGTCTGTGCTTTTCTTATTGATTGTGGAAGTATGTTATGTGTTCTGAATACAAGTTTTCTGTTGGAGGTAGACACACACGCAGGAGTGTGCGTATATCACAAACACCTTCTCAGGAATGAACAGGAATTTGTTGATGGAGAAGATGAAAGAGCACTGGGCAGGGCCATGTGACAAGGGAGCTGTGTGGTGACACCTCGTCCGGCACCCGGCACAGGGCTGCAGGGCTGCAGTGGGCATGGAGGTGTTGGCAGAATCTGGACTTGGGAGGAGAGGTGCAGCAGGAGTGGGGGAAGAGGGTTTGCTGGGTGAAGGTTTGGATTTTATTTTGCATTCAGCGGGTCTCCCCAGGATTTGAGTGGTAGGAAGGCGCCCTAGGCTCTGTGTGAGTGAAGCAGGTGGACCAGACTGGAAGCAGCGGCCGCCGGTGTTCCTGGTGCGTGCACACAGAGGCTGCATTCTGTTTCCCCGTTCATCTGTCCGGGGACACTCAAGTTGCTTCCACCTCTTGGCTGTTGCAAGTAATGCAGTGAACGTGCGTGTACAGGTGTCTCTGTGATCTTGCTTTATGTTCTTTGGGTGAATACCCAGTAGTGGGGTTACTGGATCATACAGTAGCTCTATTAATTTTCTGAGGAACTGCCATGCTGTCTTGCTCAGTGGCCGTGCTAGTTTGCATTCCCACCAATAGTGCACATGGGCCCCAGTTTCTCCACAACTCCACCAACTCTTGTTATCTGTCCTTGGGGTTTTTTTGACACTAGCCATCCTGCTGAGTGTGAGGTGGTACTTCATAATGGTTTTGACAGGGCGCCAGCTGCAGGCTCCTAACCTCAGTGGTGGTGGAAGTCGGAGAAGGGCCTTCTGTGGGTCACAGGGAATGTGCAGGGGAAGCCAAGGGAACAGAACAGACTAAACAACATGGGGCTCGTGCCGAGGCCAACGTGGCGGTAGGGTCACCCCGTGGCCCGGTGGCTCCTCTCCAAGGCCTTTGCCAAGAGAAGTGGAAACAGACGTCCACACGAAGACTCTAGACGCTCCCAGCAGCAGCATTATCCATAATGGCCAAATAAGGGACACAACCCAAACGTCTGTCAATGAACAGATAAATAAAATGTGTCATACCCATACACCGAACAACGCTTCGGCAACCAAGAGGAGTGAAGCCCTGAAACACAGTACATGCGGATGAGCCTTGAGAACGTAGTGCCAGATGAAAGAAACGAGTCACCAAAGGCCACACGGTGTGTGAGTCCATTGCTCTGGCGTCCAGAACAGGCGAGTCCACAGGGACGGACAGACGGTGGGCTGGTGGCCGCCAGGGGCAGGGAGGGGTGGCTAACGCATATGACGTTTCTTTGGGGGGGTGATGAAAATGTTTTCGGATGGATGGCGGTGATGGCTGCACAGCCCCGTGAACACCGTAAAGACCACTGAGTTGCACACACAGCGGGTGGGCTCCGTGTGAAGAAACCACGGAACAGGAGAGCACGAGAAGGCGCAGGGCTGGTAAAGGTGAGACAGGAACACCCTGGAAGGTACAGGGCATGCAGGCCGAGCCCCACATGGTGGGCCATCGGAACGCAGACCCCCCCATCTTGGGACAGGACAGGCCCGGCTCACCGGTGCCGACCCCGGGCCAAGAGCCTCCGCGGCCCCGCACCGGGACCTGCCACCATATACTCCAGGGCTCTAGCTGCTGAACAAAATATGTAAAACCAAGGAGAACATCAGAGAAGGTAGATAAACCCACTGAAGCAATTCAAAGGAAATAACCTCTGACAAGCAGAGAACCAACGTCCAAAGTGAGCAAAAGGAAGAGAAGCAGCTTGCTCCCATGTGCTGGAGAACCCGCCCTGAAGCCGGCAGACTCGCTAACATGACGGTGGGAAGCATGCAAAAGTCAGGTGGACTGACAGCCACAGTTGCAGCCGAGAGCATGTGCAAGGCGTGTGTCCGGGCCAAGAGCCCGGGAGAATGGAGCGTGTTCAGCAGCGAACTCGGATGGGAGGTGCCGTGCATGTGACTGCACCCAGCTCGAGTGGGAAACGCCGCTCCTGGCTCAGCATGTCCTCGCTGCCAGAGCTCCCCTCAGCCGGCGTGTGGAGGACGCAGTTTCCTGTGGCAACTGGCGGCTCCCGCGGACCTGGGGCGGGGGCCGGGTGGGGGCCCTGGCTGGTGGGGCGTAGGAGGCGGAAAGGGCCAGGTCAGTGGGAGGACGACCCTGGCGTGAGTGTGCCGTTTCACAGGTGGCTAATCCGCTTTCTGTACCAAGTCCTTTGAGAAATGGCAGTGACACCCCGCACGCCCCGTGGCCTAGAGAGGGACCTGTGCCCCCCCCCGACCCAGGTACACGGCCTCCCACGCCCCTCTCCCCAGCCTTGTCCCCAACATGCTGTTGCAAGATGCTCCACCGCACAAGCAGGCGTGGGCCTGGCCTGGAACGTTCCACCGTCAGAGCCGTGGCCAGGCCCTTCCTGCTACTCCTGCCGCCCGGGTGTCCAGGGGGTGGCGGTGCACACGGTCCGCCGGCTTCCCCCGTCCAGGGGACCGTGTGCCTGCAGCCGTCTGCTCTGCTGTCCTCTCAGACTGGCTCCGGCAGCCGCGGATCACGGTGCTGCGGGCCAGCACCCCCTCCCCGTGGGCCCAGGGACCCACAGTGACGAGGCCATGCCCACAATAGGACTACGGTGGGCCTGAGGCACAGGCTGCCTGCAGCCACACTCCGCCCACCCCTTCTTGTACCCGATGGCCCCTCTGGCTTCTGGGATGACAGCAGCCTGCCCACCCTGTCCAGCCGTGGCCCGAGAGCCAGTGTCCGCTTCCTGGTCCTCCCTGTCCTGGCACAGCGCTCACCTCCTCGCCAGGCGAGGGCGGCTGTGTGTGCCGTCCCAGGGGCCTGAGGCTGGGTTCCCCTTCCCCGGGGGTGTGAGGGCCCTGTAGGGGCTGGTGGCGCCCGTGCACACCCCACCGGCCTTCCCCCATGCTCTGCACGCCCCACAGACCACCGCCCCGCGCGCACGTAGTGCCGCCTCCGCCCCTGGCGGGCCTCTCGGGTGCTTGTTGCTTCCCACACGGAATCTTGGTCCTCGTTCCAGGACCATAGCATCTAAGCCCAGGGGCACCGGCCTCTCGCCTTCTCCCTTTGGTCTGGTGGCCAGCATTGATCTGTGGGGTTTCCCTCCCCATGACCCCAGCGAGTGGGGCTCACAGCCAGCCGCCCTCCCCGGGCCCCCATGCTCTGATGGCGCTGGAAGGGCTCTGGGTGTGGGTGTGTGCCCAGGGCCTGACCTCCGTGGCCCATTGCCCACAGGTGCCCGAGATCGTGAGCATGCTCCGCTCAAAGCTGCAGGAGACGCAGGAGGAGTACGTCCTGCAGGCCGCCCAGCACAGTGTGTACCTCCTGGCGTCCCAGCACTGCGCCGCCGTGGTGTCCAGCCTCCTGGGCAGCCCCCTGCCCTTTGACAGGTACATGGCACCTGCCAGCCTGCTGTGGGGGCGGGATGGGCCCGGCCCAGACACAGGACTTGAGGGTCCCGCCTGTTGCTAGCCCCCTGCTGCGTTCTGTGCCCCAGCTTGCCCTCTGTGGGGCACGTGCCATCGTGTGTGAGCAGATCCCCTCCTCTGCTGGGGAAGTGTCCCCTCTGCTTGCACTCCCAGATCCTGAGTTTCTGCCAGCAACCCTCAAGGGAGAGGGTCTCTCTCTGCCCAAGGCCTGTGCCCTGGTCCCACCGTCGCTGTTGGGCGACGTCTCTGACCTCCCATGCTGGGCTCCTCCCCTGCCCCATGTGGCGGTCCGCACAGCCCCCCGCCCCGGCCGGCAGGTGCTGTCCATCTGCACCGTGCACACTCTTCTCCCCGACTCGCGTCCGCTGTGTGTTTGCTGAGGCGCTTGGAGGTATGCTGCTGGCTCAGGACGCCTCTCTTCCTCGCGGGCGCCTCCAGCATTAGGGTATCTCCTCTAACGTCCTGTCCGCATCAACCTTTCTTTGTCCACCTGGCCTTCCAGTGTAAATGGCTGCATTTCACCGCTGTTGTGGCAGGAGTCCAGCCCCCGCCTGGGACTTCTCTGTCTCCCCTTTTCTTTCTTGGTCTTTCTTGTCTCTGAGCTTATCAGGGCCTTTTTTATGAATTTATTTCCCCCTGAATCAGTTCGGAAGTCGTACCCACTGTTTCTGTTCTTCTAGCAGCTGCCCTGAGAGTGACCCCGTGTGCGCAGAGCCCAGCTCCCAAGCACCTCCCTCCGGGCAGCCTGGGCTTTGGCACGTGGGGCTCCCCCCGCCCCTCCTCGCGGACACAGAAGGGTCCGGCTGGGGCCCATGGCCCGTCAGGAGCACTGCGCCCGCGTGTACCCACCACTTGGCTCTCCGCTCATCCCTTTCTTCTCCTTTCACGGAGGCCCCGGGTGGGGGCAGGGAAGGTGTCCATCCCCCAGGAGTGCCCGTGTGCCCCTTCCTTGAAACTCCCTGGTGTCCCACCATCTGACTGCGGTCACCAGACACGCGCTTCGCTCCATCTTGAACTCCGATAATAGAATAGTGTAGAGTCACCCGGCATTTCCTTCTGGCTTCCTTGACGAAGCACTCTGTCTCGGGGGTGCACGTGCTGTGGGGTCTCTGCAAGCACCTCCCACCCCCTGTTTATGCCCAGGAGCGAAACTGTCCCCTCCCAGGGGTCTGCACAGTGCAGCCGCGGGCCAGATCTGGGCAGCCACCTGTTTTTGTCCAAACTGTGAGCTCGCGATGGGCTTTAAACTTACAAGTGGTTAGGAAAGAAAACAGTAATACTTCATGAGTTGTGAAAATCATATAAAATTAAAATCTGTTTGTAAACAAAGTTATTGGAACACGGCACGGCCACTTGCTTCCGCATTGGTATCTGTGGTCGCTTTTGCTTAACGAGGGCAGAGCGACGGGTCCGTGGAGGCCACGTGTCCGGGGTCGCAAGTGTGTGGCTTCTCAGCCTGGGGGCAGTGGACGGTGGATGGGGCTCCGCAGCGGCCAGGCCCCGTGCCTCCCCCGTGTCCCCATCAGCGCCACCTCCTGCTGGGCCCCCACTCTGTGCTGCTTATGGCGGTGCTGTGGCATGTGTCACTTCCCTTCAGCTGCAGCCAGTGCCCCGGAGTCTCCTCGGGGAGGGTCTGCAGCCTCCAGCATTCACCTGGGTGCTCTCCTTGCATGTTCCCTAGAGTCAGGATTCTAGTTTGGTGGGTCCTTCCGTGTGCGGAAGGCCACACGTCGCTGTCTCCGGGCTCCTGCAAGTTCTGGAGGGCGGGCGGGGCCTGGGGCCAGCTTGCCGTTGGGCCGCTTGAGTCCACGGGCGTCTGTGATCAGACCTGCACACTTCCCAGCCTTTTCCCCTTCGAGCCTGTCCACCTTCTGCTTCACCTTTCCCTCCCTCATGGCTCCTGCGCTGAGCTCGAGAGGACTCCTTCCTGTCACACCTCTTCATCATGTGTGTGGGCGCGCTGAGGTGGCCCCAGATCCCCGGTCTCCTTTCTGAAGGGTTGCAGCTGCTTTCACAGTTGCTTATCGATTCTTAGAATTTCCAGTTCCCACTAGATGTTTGAAGCGTGTCGTTTCTCCACGAGCACATGAAGCAGGGTCGCGGGCACCTGGGCGGCTCAGGTCATGTTCCCAGCTCATCAGAGTCTGCTTCTCCCTCTCCCACTCCCCCCTGCTTGTGTTCCCTCTCTCGCTGTGTCTCTCTCTGTCAAATAAATAAAATCTTTAAAAAAAAAAAACAAAAAACGGGTTGCGCTCACAGGGCCTGGTTCACGCGGTTCGCTCTGGCCATGTGCTGCTCATTGCTCTGGAGGAGGCGCATGTGGACACTCCCGAGGCCTGGAGGATGCGGTCTCCTCCAGAAAACCCTCCCGTGTGCTTCTGGCGGCTCCCAGGGGGCCCAGGGCTTGTGTGCAGGCCGCGACGGTTCTCCCTGCCCTCTGTTGCTGGCCACTCAGCTCCCAGACTCCCAGGGGCAGGGGCGGGTTCTTTGGGATGCGAGGTCAGGGTGCTCTTTCCCAGCTGGCTGGGGTGGAGGCTCGTGGGCGTGCCCAGGGACATGGCGTCGTGCCGGCGATGCCTAGAGGTGACTGGCCTTCCACCCTGCTCCAGCCACACCTGTACCCTGTGGCGGGCACTGGCCGTGGAGCCTGGCCTCACCACGCAGGTCCTGGGGCTGCTCCTGGAGAAGATGAGCAGGGACGTGCCATTCAAGGAGACGCGGGCCTTCCTGCTTAGCAGCTCTCCGGGCCGTGTGGCCACACTGCTGCCCCTTGCGGTGAGTGGGGCCCCACGCAGCCTTCTCCCTGCTTGTTGCGGAGGCCGTGTGAGGGGCCGTGTTGCTGCTGGGTGGGAGGACCCTCAGGTGGCCTGGGCGCCACCCCTCAGGCACCTGGCAGCTAACGGGGGTGCCAGAGCCAGCCCCACTTGGAGCCCGGACTCGTAAAGGCCCCACAGGTGTTGGTCCCCAAGGGAAACGACTCTGTTTCATCCTGTGGAAAAAAGTAAGCCTGGCTTGGCAACATTTTCAGCAGTAAAGCAGCTGGGAGAATTTCCTTCTCCTCCTGCCGTGGAACCGAGCGCAGATGGTGGGAGGCCTGTCCCCAAGGGGGTCACACTGCCCTTGTGTCTGCCTCCTGGCCTCCTGCCCCTGACAGCCAGGCTGGGCTGCAGCCCTGGTCCCGTCTGTGCCCAGCCCTCCCCAGGGCCGAGATCCCCACGCACACGGGGTGCACGCCGGCAGGGGCTGTGGGCTGGCCCAGTTTTGGGGTGCAGGGCCCAGCCTTCACCACGGCCGGCTCCCGGGGGAAGGGTGAGCCTGAAGCGGCCCCTGTCCCCAGGCCACGTGTGCGCTGTATGAGGTCATGAGCGTGCTGGCATCCGGGCCCGCGGTGCTTGAGCTCTACCCACAGCTGTTCACGGCTCTCCTGCTGCGCATCAGCTGCACGGTGGGCGTCGTGCTGCCGCGGACTCTGCAGGCCAAGGAGAAAAGGAGCATGGGCTCTGCTCTGGCCCCCAGGAGCCTCGAGCCCTGCAGGTAACCAGGTCCTCCCCTGCTGCCCCCAGCACCGTTGCTTGTGCGCACGTGCGGTGAGGGACAGAACAGGAAGGGTGGGCCAGGCGCTGGGGGCTTGGCTCAGGAGCTGCTTTGTGCCTGGGGCGCTGGCACTTCCTCCCTTGATGATGTCCCAGGTCATGCGGGGGGCGCAGCTCCCCTTCTCACTTCCTCCAGCAGGTCTGGGATGGGGGCTGGGGGCGAGGCAGCTGCCTCTCCGTGGGGTGGTGCTGGCTTCCGGGAGGCCTGCAGGGACTCTTGGGACACTCAGGTAGGTCCAGAGTCCTGCCTCCTTTTGAAGATGGAGCTATGGGGAGTGTTTGGGGGTGCAGGTGGGGCGTGGGGTGAGCCCCCACCTACAACCCCGCGTCCTCCACCCCATCAGGGCTGCACCTTCAGACAGAAGCTTCCTGCGAAGCGGGCAGACCCCCAGCCGTGTGGGGAGGGCTCGGCACCAGCCCCACAGCACCGGCCCGTGCAGCCACCCTCCCTCGCAGCTCCTGCTGGGGTTTGGGATCCTCATGGTCTCTGCCAAGTGGGCCCTGGGTCCTGGGGCGGCGCCTGAGGGGAGCTGGTAGGCAGAGCTTTGGCAGCTGAGGCATCGGCCTGCCTGTCCTGGTCTCTGCACATCCCTGGGCCTGCCGTGGAGGCGCCTCAGGGCTCCAGACAACTGCCCGGGGCCACAGGGCAACAGAGGAAGCCCGAGTGGTGATGAGCTCAGACTGCCTCCCCACCCGTTGCAGGCCCGCGGGGTCAGAAGTGGCCCTCAGAGGGGGACGGGCGGCATCCGCCCGCCCCCTCCCCACCACGGGAGCCACCACTCACACCGTCTGGCAGAGGCCGCTCGCCAGAGCCGCCTGGTCCTGCACAGACCACGCGGAAAACGTGAAAGGACTGGCAGATGCCACCAGACCGGCCCTGGGCCTGGCACGCTGACTCCCCTCCATGGCCTGGGAGCTGTAGGGCTACAGGCCCCCAAACCCCACCAGGGTCCCCGGCTGCCACCCCTGAGCTGAGACGTGTGCAGGGCCAGGGATGGGTGTGGAAGTCGGACCACAGGAAAGGCCACATCTGTAAGAATCCTGGGCAGCAGGGTGGACAGGCCAGGGAGGCCTTATCTAAACTGCTGACATGCTTCTCAGCCAAACCCGCATCTCAGCACGTCAGACTTGTCGTAGCACCAGAAATGGCCCTGAACGAGCCACCTCGGTCACAGGTAGAGCACCTGCCGCCAGTGGAGGCCTGGCAGCAACCTGCGTGCACACACTTAACCCTGAGGCCGAGGCCCGGCTGGGTTGCGTGCGCTGCCCCAGGGGCAGGGCCTTGTGTGTGAGATGGCCACATGGGGGGAGGTCAGCACCAGGGCAGAGGTGCTGTGGCCCCAGGGCCCCCCGTGTGCGGTTCCACAGCCCCAGTGAGCACGCTTTGGGCCCCAGGCTTTGCTGAGGTTCTGCCGGGTGCCAGGCCGATGCTTGCTCTCCCCCGAGAGCCAGGCCTGCAGGGTCCTGCCCCCCCTGACAGCCCCGAATGCTTCTGCCTGAGCTGGGGGAGAGGCAGATGCTAAATCCCAGCCGGGCCCTGGCGGCTCCGGCCCCTCCTGCAAGGGAGACAGGAGAGGCAGGTGCCTGAGGGCCAGGTGAGGGCGGCAGGCACGGCCGCACCTGCTGTGCCACCTGTGCCACAGTCTGTAGACGGCCCTGGACGTGCCCCACCAGCTGCCCCAGCTCCTGGCCCCTGGGCAGGGGGGAGTGTCTTCCTCACCTGCCCAGAGCCCCATCTGCCATCCCTTCCCTGGGCTTTGGGGTCTCCCGGGGAGGGTATGGCTGCGCCCATGTGAGCGGGGGCTTCCAAGATGCAGAACAGACTGCATGGGGGCCCCCGCTCTTGGGTGCCTGGACCCTGGGACCCTGCTCCACCAGCCGCCCACACTGGGTCCCCCTGCCGCTTGTCCAAAGGCCCCGCACAGGGCAGACCCTGACCTGCCTTTGGTTTTGCTTTTTTTGACAACTTCCTATGTTCCTTTTTTTCATTTCTTATTTTAATTAAATGGAGGTCTTTGAGGCAAGTGAAAACCCTGTAGGTTGTTACCCTAACAGTGCTGTGGGGCCTTGGGGACACTGCAGCGAGCCCCCACCGGCCCCTCGTGGGGGGAGGGGTGGCCAGAGGGTCCAAAGCCGCCCCGTGGTGCCCAGCTTGAGAGGAGAGAGCCCGAGAGCCCCCTGGAGGGTGCTGCTGGCAGGGCACAGGCCAGGCAGCCTCCCGAGATTAGCCTGTGCCTGCGGCCCCCCGCACCCGTGCCCGTGTGTCCCTGCAGCTCTGCCGTGGATGCTCTGCAGGCCATGCTGCTTCGGGGCGGCAACGAGGATGTGGTGCAGCGCATGGAGCTGGAGGGAGGCTGGCGGCTGCTCAGGACCTCGGCGGGGCACGAGGAGGGGGTCGCCCGGCTGGCCAGGTGCAGTTAGGGCAATGTTTGGGGCCCTGGGGCCCTCAGGGGCATGTGGGAGCCGGCAGGCCCAGCGTGAGGAGCGGGCCCCCGGCCGGGACCTCCCCGGGGCATGTGCAAGCGGGGAGGCTACCAGAGGCGGCCGTGGGGCCCGGCTGTGTTGCCGATTTGGGGGCAGGGGGCGGGGGCCTTTATGGAGGCCTGGTGAGGTGGCCTAGGAGGGCTTGGCAGCCGGATGGGAGGCAGGGGCAGCCCTCACGTCCACGTGGGAGTTGGCTTGGGGGCGCCGCAGGGCAGCCCGAGGCCCCAGCACTCACACTGTGCGGCTGGCCTCCTTCCCTAGCGCCATGGCCAAGTTTGCCGGCCCCCGGCTGCCCCTGGTGATGAAGGAGCTCGTGTGCACACAGAGCAGCGTGTATGAGATCCAGCGGGTCACCTCCACAGGATTCCTGGCCGAGGTAGGGGCCAGCTGCAGACCGCTGCGGGGCCTGGGGGGCGGGGGACGCCCAGTGAGGGGAGGCCTCGGCTGTGCCGTCTGTGCTGGGCCCTCCGCGGGGACGGGCCCTCCGCCTGGGCCCCAAGCCTCCCTTGGTAGCCCCCCTGTGGCTGACAGTGCCAGAAACCTGCCCAAAATGTGGCCAGGGTCAGGAGTTGGAGAGAACAGGGCCTCTGCCACGTCCACTCCTCCCAGCAGCCCTGGACTGGGCCAGGGTGGGGATGAGCCCCTGGGGTCAGTGGCAGGGGGCGGTCACAGCACCTCTGCCTCCAGCTGCTCAACAGCAGCGCCGCGGATGACCTCATGCTCCTGGAGCCGCTGCTGGACAACCTGGCGGCCCGGCAGAAGGACCCGTGCACCAGCGTGCGGCGGCTGGTGCTCCGAGGACTGGCCAACATTGCTTCTGGCTCCCCAGACAAGGTGAGCGGGCTGGCCCCCAGGGGCACGGCCAGGGGCGCTGTGTGGGCAGTGGGCACGGGGGTGGCCCAGTGGGTAGCACCATGGGGGCGAGGGCTCTGTGACCTGGGGACACAGCTGAGTGCGCCCCCCCCCCCAGGTGCGGGCCCACGGCCCCCAGCTCCTGACGGCTGTGATTGGCGGGCTGGACGACAGGGACGACCCTCACAGCCTGGTGGCCCTGGAGGCCATGCTGGGCCTTGCAAGGCTGTTGGACCTGGCGGAGCCCCAGGACCTGCGCCCCGTGCTGCTGCATGTCGCCATCCGGATCCGGCCCTTCTTCGACAGTGTAGGGTGGCCAGGGCATGGGGGCACCGAGGGGCCTGACCGCACCCCCCCCCCCAAGCCTTAAGCCCCGGCTCTACCCTGCTCCCTGGGCCGCACAGGCTCGGCATCACCCCTGCACCCCCCCACCCCCTGCAGACCCTCTGGAGTGTGGGGCTGGGGTCCTTGCCTGGAGCTGACCCCAGCCCCCTCCTGGCACCGCCCGAGTCTCGTGAGGGTTCTTTCCTTCTCACAGTCTCTCCATCCCTCCCCAGGTGCCTGTGCCAGGCAGGGCAGGTGCCTCTGACACAGGGGCAAGGAGGGTGGTGTAGGGAAGGGGCCTGAGGCCAGCACTGGCTGACGCCGGCCCCTCCACTCCCCACCCCATCAGGAGAAGATGGAGCTCCGTTCTGCCTCCATCCGCCTCTTTGGGCACCTCAACAAGGCCTGCCACGGAGGCTGTGAGGACGTGTTCCTGGAGCAGGTGGTTGGCGGGCTGGTGCCCCTGCTGCTGCACCTGCGGGACCCCCAGGCCCCCGTGACCAGCGTGAGTCTCCAGAAGGGGACGGGGTGGCCAGGCCTGGCTCAAGCACGAGGGGGCTCACCCGGATGTCCCACAGGCCTGCAGGTTCGCCCTGTGCATGAGCGGCCCCAACCTCAAGTGTGAGCAGCTGGTGGCCGCCCTGCAGAAGCACCTCCAGGAGGGGCGGGGCCTGCACTTCGGGGAGTTCCTCAACAGCACCTGCAAGCTCCTGGTGAGGCCTGCAGCCCGGGGGGGTGGGGGGGGCCGGGGGGGGGCCGGCCCGGGGCTCACGGCCTCTCTGCAGATGCACCACTTCCCAGACCTGCTGGGCCGCCTGGTGAGCACCAGCCTGTTCTACTTCAAGAGCAGCTGGGAGGACGTCCGTGCTGCCGCCCCCATGCTCACAGGTGAGCGGCGCCCCTCCGGCCCCTTCTACCTGCGTGCGACCCCGCCCCCGCCCCCCGCCCCCTGACCCCACCCCTGCCCACAGGGTTCCTGGTGCTGCACGTGGAGGCCGAGCAGCGGCCACAGGTGGACCTGGAGCAGCTCACCACAGGTGAGCCCCGGGCACGTCCCTGCCCCCACCCCCCAACCTGTCGGGCTGCACGGGGCCTCACTGACCTGTGGGCACCGGGGGGACTAAGTGATTTTCCTGGATTTCAAGGATTTTTCCCCTGTCACTGGTGACCTCATCGTCTCTAGTAATTCACGGAAACTTCTTAACTGTTCCAAAAGAGCTTAAAAAACACTAAAAAAGGAAAAACTATCTTTCCGTTGGCTCCCAGGCGCTCCCGGCAGAGGCCTGTCTTAGGAGGGCGGTGGGCGGGTGGCCCCCGCACAGGGCGGGAGGGGGGTGCACCATGGGGTCCTGGCCGCCCAGGCGCGGTGCACCGGGAGAGGATGGGCGCAGGGCGAGCCGAGGCTGGGTGGCGGGGTGTTGGCAGGGGCCCTGGGCTCAGGCCGCTCTCTAGAGGGTGTGCAGGCAATCCGTGGCAGCGGCCCCCGGCCCCCCCCCCCCCCCCAGCGCTCCAGCTGCTGCTCAAGGACCCAGCCCCCCTGGTGCGCATGAAGGCCGCCGAGACGCTGGGCCGCCTGGTGAAGTTCGCCTGAGGCTCCCGCAACAGCACGACCCCTACAGGCAGCAGGGGCCTGAATCCCCAAGATGGGGCCCTGAGGAGCCCCCGGCCCGAGGCGGAGTGGGGAGCTGCCGGTGCCCCTGCCACGAGTCGAAGGCCTGCCCTTCTGGAGGAGGCCGCTGGAGGCCATTGTGGGGGGCGGGGGGGCAAGTTGCTGTACCCCCCACTCCCGTTTCCAATAAAGCCAGTGGCTCCTCAGCAGGTGGCTTGGGAGTGCAAGGACCTGACCTATCCGTGGGGGGCAGGGCAGCCGGGAGCCCCTGTACCCCATTTAGGAAGACTCCGTGAACCAGGGGAAGGCCCCACGCTGTGGCAGGGCCGCTGGTCAAGAACCCCGAATCAAGGTCACGCCGGCAGTGGGCGGGGAACACCTGTATTGAGGGTCGTGAGCACGCATGCGCCGCCCCCGCCCCCGCCCCCGCCCCCGCCCCCGCGGACCCCGGGCGGCCTAGGTGAAGAGGCGGACGGTGCCGTCGGCCCCCGAGGAGAAGACCCATGGCTGGGTGGGGTGGAAGGCCACGTCCAGGACCCCCAGGTCTCGGGTCAGCACGTGTCCCCGCAGCACCTTCACCGGCACGAGCAGCGGGTTCTGCAGCAGGTCGCTGTGGGGGAGGGGAGCAAAGGGACTCAGGCCGGGGGCAGGACACCCCCCCCCCCCCCCCCCCCCCCCGGGCAGGGCGCACGCGGCTCAGCACTCACTTGTACACCATCCCGTGGCAGACGATGATGCTGCCGTCGTCGGAGCCGGATGCGAACAGTGGGTACCGGGTGTGGAAGGCCACGGCCCTGAGGGCCTTCTTGTGGTGCCTGGAGGGCAGGGGCTGGGTGAGGGCAGGGGAGGGCAGGGGAGGTCCCGCCGGCACCCGCACCCCCACCGCCACTCACCTCAGCACCCTGTACGGCTCACAGGAAAGGTCCAGGTCGAACCACACGAGCTTGCTGTCATAGCTGCCGCAGATGACATTGTCCCCTGGGGACAGACGGGGTGGTGGGGACCTGCGGGGTGCACACTCCCCTGCGCCCGCCCGCCCTCCCCCGCAGGGTGCACACTCCCCTGCGCCCGCCCGCCCTCACCTGCAGGGTGCACTGCCAGGCTGGACACCCACTTGCAGTTTGGTCTTAGCTTCTTAGTGAGCTCCTGGCGCAGTAGGTGATAAAGGCGGACGCTGCGCTGGGAAGCCACCAGCAGGAAGGGTCGCAGGGGGTGGAAGGCCACCCGCTGCACCTGTCCGTGGCTACGGCGGAAGGGGCTCTGGCTGCGGTGCCGGCTCAGCTGGTGGATCAGCACCTGCGTGTGGCCCGCGGCGGCCAGCACCACGGCCATGTAGTCCCCGCGCCCGTGCCAAGTCACCTGTGTCACCGGCTGCAGGAGGCAACACTGGCTTAGCTGGGCCCTCCCCTGCCCCTCTCCATCCTAACCCACACCCCCCAGCAGCCCCCCACACCTTCCCATGGCAGATGCGCAGCCTCAGGCCCCCCTGGCGCTCGTCCTCTGAGGCCTCCAGCCAGCGGGCGGGCTGCACCGCAGGCTCCTCGGGCGGGACGAAGGCACTCAGCAGCTGGTCCGTGCCGCTCACCACCAGCCGGTCCCCCAGGGCCGGGTTCAGTAGCAGCACCGAGTCCTCTCTGCGGGCCAGAGTGACACGCAGCCCCTCAGGCTCAGGTCTGCACCCGCGGCCCCTAGCACCCCCCGGGCTGCCCACTTACACTGCCACGGCCACCAGGCAGATGGTGGGGTGGGGGTTCCAGGCAACGCTCCTCACCACACCCCCCACAGGCACGGTCCTCATGCAGCGGGCAGTGACCACCTCCCAGAGCCGCACCGAGCCATCATCAGAGCCTGGACGCAGCAAACAAGGCCCTCACCAGCTGCGGCAGCCCCCCCCGCCCAGCAGTCCCCCCACCCAAGCTGGGAATGCCCCCACCCCAGGCTCACCTGAAGCTAGCCACTGGCCATCCGGGGAGACACTAAGGCAACGGACAAGGTCGCTGTGGCCCCTGTAGACCTACAGAGGAGAGGCAGTGAGGCGACAGACCCCCACCCAGAGGCTCCCCCCCCACCAGGGGTTCCCCCCCACCTGCTTACCAGGGCCTGACACGTGGGGAAAGGCTGCAGGTCCCGCGGCCGGGGCAGTTTCGGGATGAGGTCTTCGGGGTCCACATTCACCTGGGACAGGTGAGCTCGAGGTCACCCTACCCCATGTCCTGTGTGCACCACCCCCCCCCCCCAGCGCACTGCTTCCCCCCGCAACACACCCTCATCTTGCGCTGCCGCGGGCACAGATAGAGATCGAGGCAGCGCTCGAAACGCTCCTGGATGAAGCGGCCATACGCGGGCACGGCCCGCAGGCTGGGGAACTTGCGCGGCAAGAAGTTGAGCTTCCTCTCGCCCAGCTCCTGCTGCTGCCACGCCAGGCGCTGCGGAGACAGGGGTGAGCTGGGGGCCTCGGGGCCAGCAACGGGGGCCCAGACCCCCACCGCAGTGCAAAGCCCACCTCCTCTTCACTGGGCAGGTACTCGGGAGGCGGGTTGTAGGACTCTGCATGGCCGGGCAGGGCCAGCTTGGGCGCAGGCACGTGCATCTTGTGCCGGCCCAGCACAGCGTCAGGGTCCTCCTGCGCCCAGAGGTCATAGAAGCTAGGGGTGCGGTCCCGGGGCCGGTGAGGCTGGATCCAGCCCATCTTGATGGCGTGCACCATGCGAGAGACCTGCAAGGACAGGGCAGGTCAGTGCGCGTGGGGACGTGGGAGCAAACTCCGGACCGTAGACGGTGCCTACCTTCTCCTTCTCCACCAGGGACGGGATGAAGCTGCGCTTGTCGGCGGGTCGGTTGGTCACTGGGTGGATCATCAGGTCTCCACTGAAGAAGTCCACAGCCGGCTGGGAGCACAAGCAGACGTGTGGGCCGGGACCCTGCAGCTGACCCCCACACCCAGGGCGAGCTGCTGCCACCTACCTCGTACGGATCGAAGCTCCTGTCCCCAAACTGGCCCCGCTGCAGCCGCCGCACCAGGGCCACCTGCTCGTCGGTCAGCCGCACATCATGCCCTGTCATCCGGTCCTGCACTGTGCGCCTGGGGCCGGCCGCCCATCAGAGCCAAGCTCGAAGCCCCCCCCCCCCCGCCCCGCCCCCACTGGCCCCATCCAAGCCTGCTCACCAGTAATCAGGGTTGTCCATCTTGTCCAGAAACTGGTCCAGCTCATCACGGGTCCGCAGGGGCTTGTAGATGCGCCTGCCATCCAGATCATAGCCCACGTGGGGGAAGTCATCGTACCACTCCAGGGGCACATTGCCCACCGTGTTCCGGATGTCCTGGGGCAGCAAGCCAGCGTGTCAGCATCGGGCACCCACCATGCCCGCCCCTCCCTCCAAGCTCCCCAAGAGTCACAGGCAAGGGCAGGGGGAACCAGCGAGAGCAAAGGGATGGGCCTCGAGGCTGGTGGGACGGGACCAGGGCACCCTGAGACGTGCCCTCTCCCTGGGGTGTGACGTGGCACGGCGGCCGGTGCTGTCCCCCATCCCCCCCCCAACTGGCCCTCAGAAGCGCCGGAGCTGTACCTTCACATTTTCCACTGAAGTGGTGCCAACCCCAGAGCCTCCCCCCTGGATTCCTTGGCCAGGACTCTGGGCAGCCACAGACAAGGGTGACCTCATCGCCCATGGGCTCCCTCCCCTGGTGGGGCCTTAGGCAAAAATGGGTAGTCACAGGCAGGGACTCAGGGAAGACCCCGCCAACCCACTCCAAGGGGACGTAGAAGCCGCTGCGTTCTGCCCTGCAGGCATTCGAGGACCCCCCTCAGCCCTCCCTGGTCCTGCCCCCCACCCCAGAGCAGCCACATTCCTGGACACACATTCCTGGTCGAGGCCCCGGCCAGCCACCACCCTCCCTCCGCCCAGCACAGAGACTGCTGCCCAGGCGGCCGCTTCCTGAACAGTGGCCACAGGGGGAGGGGCCCAGATGAGACTGAGCACAGCGGGGAGCCCGAGGGCCCCTTGCAGGAGCACAGGACCCCCTGGGCTCTGCCCATCTGCACCTGCCTGCCCCAGTCCTGCCAACTTTCATACTCCCAGCAAGCCCGTCCTTTGGGGACACCCCTGTGCCCCTGCCCTTCCTTCTCTGCACAGGAGTGGGGGGCCACCCCTGAATTGGACAGACCCTGGATCATGCAACAAGGGAATGGGGAGGCTGCTCCAGAGCAGGGGTACAGGCAGAGAGTGCAGCTTGTACCAGAGCTGGAGGGTATGGCTGACACCAGGAGGCTGTGCCACCCGGGGACCCCAAGCACAACTCGGGGTGGGGGGCAGCCTTGGACAGTGGGGTGAACTCCAGCCCCCCAGGGCTCTGTACCCCCTCCCCACTCTGCCTGGCACAAAAGGCCCAAGTGTACACAGGAGAGAGAGACAGAGAGAGAGAGACAAACAGGGTGTGGCCCGGCACCAGCGCCAGGGCATCTGAGTTAACTTGCTCACGCCGGGGGAGAAGACCTGCCTGGGTCACGGGTCCCACTTGACCCTCCTGCCCCCTGCGGAGGCAGAGGGAGAGGGCTGCACAGCCCCGGTACCCCCCCAGAAGGGGATTCCCACTTCCCCACAGCCCCCAGAGACAGCGAGATGCTGCAGGCTCCTTCAGCGTGGCGCGGGAAGGCAGAGGGACGAGGGCCCCTGCTCTGTGCGGCCTCCGGGGGCTGGGAGGCGGGGAGGAGGGCGGGCCGGCGCGGGGGAGGGGCCGCCGCCACTATAAAGGCCCGGCCCGCGGCCCCTCTTCCAGCCCGGGACGCACACGTGCGCGCGGCGCCGCAGCCGCCACCGCGGGCCACCGAGACCCGCGCCTCCCCGGCCCCGGGCGGCCGCGCGGCGGGCGGCATGCGCTGTGCAAGGCGGAGCTGACGGCGCGCCCGCCGGCCCCATGTCCTTCGCCATGCTGCGCTCGGCGCCGCCCGGCCGCTACCTGTACCCCGAGGTGAGCCCGCTGTCGGAGGACGAGGACCGCGGCAGCGAGAGTTCGGGCTCCGACGAGAAGCCCTGCCGCGTGCACGCAGCGCGCTGCGGCCTCCAGGGCACCCGGAGGCGGGCCGGGGGCAGGCGGGCGGGGGGCGGCGCCCCGGGGCCCGGTGGGCGGCCGGGCCGAGAGCCCCGGCAGCGGCACACAGCGAACGCGCGCGAGCGGGACCGCACCAATAGCGTGAACACGGCCTTCACGGCGCTGCGCACGCTCATCCCCACGGAGCCGGCCGACCGCAAGCTCTCCAAGATCGAGACGCTGCGCCTGGCCTCCAGCTACATCTCGCACCTGGGCAACGTGCTGCTGGTGGGCGAGGCCTGCGGCGACGGGCAGCCGTGCCACTCGGGGCCTGCCTTCTTCCACGCGGCGCGCCCGGGCAGTCCCCCGCCGCCGCCCCCACCGCCCCCCACCCGCGACGGCGAGAACGCCCAGCCCAAACAGATCTGTACCTTCTGCCTCAGCAACCAGAGAAAGTTGGTGAGTGTCACCCACGGGGCATCCACGGAAAAGAGGCGAGGAGGATGTGGCGGCCTCTGCCTCCATACCACCCCAGCTACCCACACCTGCTGGGCAGAGAACAGGGCCAGAGGCCGGCAGAGCACCCCCCCCCCACCAGCAGCACCTGTGATCTGGTGCGCCCAGGGGTCCAGGAAGGGAGGAGCATAAGAAGGCCCAGCTGGAGCAGGCAGGGCTGGGCCTTCCTTGGGCCTTCTCCCCTCGAGTCCCCAGGGACACAGGTGCCCATGGGGACCAAACAGGGCCAGCCAGGGCTACGTGGGAGTCTGGGAAGCAGGGAAGACACCAAACTGGAAGAGGCTGGGGGACGAGACCAGGATTGGTTCAAGAAACTCTGGCCCCCCCACCCTGTCCCCAAAGGAAGGGGACTCCCCCACCCCACCCCCATCTGTTTGCCCTGTCAGAGCCCCTGCCACCAGCCCCAGGCCTATCAGGCACCTGCTAGCCCTCCTGTGGCCCTGGCCCAAGACCCCAGGGCTGCCCACTCAGACCCCGGGCGGCTGTGGGCTCTGCAGACAGGAGGCTGGCGGGAGATGTGGGGGCTGGGGGAGAGGGCCACGTTGCGGGAGCGCTGGCCGGCTGTGATTTACAGCCCCTGCCGTGCTTGGTGGCACCGGAAAAGCAGGGTGAGCAGGGAGAAAATGCGGCGCGGCTTTCCCCGATCCCCATTTCCTCTCCAGACAGCACGCGTGAGCTCCTGGGGCCTGAACATCTGGGAAATTTAATTTTACAATTTCGGCTGTGCAGCAGTGTACTCTCCTCCCCAAACTGCATGGGGAAGCTGGGGTGAGCGTGGAAGGGGGTGCTTTCAGCACCCACCATCTGAGACAGCACCCAGTGGGGAAGCCCGGAGGCGCGGGCTGGCACTGGGTCTGTGGCCAGGCCCTGACACTGCCCCCTCCCCTCTGCAGAGCAAGGACCGAGACAGAAAGACCACGATTCGGAGTTAGAGGCGGACGCCGCTGGGCTATCCACAGAGAGCCCCCGTGGACCTGACTCGGGCACAGGCCTCCTGTGGACGCCCAGCAAGCCAGCCCTGCCTCCGGCTACAGTGGGGCCGATGGACAGACAAGTGTGCAGGACTCTGCACTGGCCCAACGGGCCCAGGCCCACCGGAACCTTCTGTGCTGGCTTCCTACCTGGGTTTTCTTCTGGTCACTGCGTGCTGGCATCTTGTGTCTTTGATATGATAATATAAAGTCTGGAAACTTTGTATAATTAAAAACAAAACAGTATCGTCCAACCGTGGAAGCACACAGTTCTCTTGAACGGTTCAGAATCCAGCCTGAGCCCAGCCCTCATGGTGCTCTCTCCGAGCTCACTGCTCCCACCTTTGGTGCTCCCTGGGCCAGAGGCACCAGTTCTCAGGGAAGGCCTCCACCCTCCAGGGGCTGGGCTACCCCTCCCAGGCCTGAGGCAGAGTGAGGCACCTCCTCCTGGCCTGGGGGCTGAAGGAGACCGGTGAGGGACAGGAAAGGACAGAGGGAGCCCACTGCCATGCAGCAGGGGACCGGCCAGTCCGGTGTCCTCTCCAAGGGCCTGCCCGGCACCCAGGCGTCCCTGAAGGGGTGAGGAGGGCAGAGCTCACAGCACGATCATGCCAAGCCTCGGGGCGTCAGTCTTTGCCCAGAGACCCAAGAAGCGGACGCCTGGGGGAGGTGGAGTGAGGGGCGCTGCCCGGCACAGCAGGTTTCCAAGCCTGGGTGGGCCTAAGGGTGCAAGCCAGATGGCAGCCACCTCCATTCACCCCTGGGCCCCCAAACAGGGCTATGGGTCCCACCCCTGCTGGGGTGCCCTGGCTCCCCCTCCCCTACGAGCTGTAAGAGGAGAGGAGCTCCAGGACCCCTGCCCCCCGGCCCTGCGCTCAGCCCTCTGCAGCACTGCTCACACGGGAAGGAAGGAACCCTGGCTGCCTACCACTATGCCCCACCCAGCTCCTCCAAAGGCCCCACCTGCTCGTGAGGAGGGCAATTTCAGGCCCCCTCCCCGAGCTGTGCACAGCTGGCTGACCATTAAAATCCTGCAGGTGACAATTACGGTTTAGCGGCTTGAGCTCTGCTGGCACAGCACAGAAGAAAGGCAGGGGGCAGCCCTCTGTGAGCCACCACCCCATCCCCCCCCACACCCCCTGCTGGTCAGGCAGGCCAGCAGCCTGACTTCCGGCCAGACCGGGCAGGGAATGGCCGAGGGCGCCAGGTGCCGGCCCTGGCCCCCCCCAGCCCTCAGCACAGGCTCCGGGGCCCCCACTGACACCCTCCTGGGCCCCCAGGGAGAGGCCAGGTGCTGAGGCCCACGTGGGCACCCCAACAGGGCAGGGCCAGAGCTGCCCCCCTCCTCTGCACAGAGGGGCTCCAGGGAACTGCGAAGCAGGAAGCGGTGGTGTAATTTTGGAGGAAACTCTCAAAGCCAGAGCCATTAAGGGCCAGAGGGGGGGCTGTGTCCAACGTGATAGAAATATAACAGGATAAAAAGACGCCACGGCAGGTTCCATTCAGAAAGAAACCCAACCCCAAATTTCCTTTCCCTAATCCTGCAGGAGCCTACAGCTGGCCAGAAGAAGGAGGGAGAGGGCAAGCCCCCACCCCGCCCGCCTGCCCGGAGACATGGGGGTCCAGATGGGGGCTGAGGAAGGCCCTGGGGGAGGTGTCCAGGGGAGGCAGGTGCACCCTAGGGCCTCTGTGCCTGCCTCCCCTGCCTCACTGGTTACAGGATGACGTTCTATGGGGAGGGTTTGTGGCCCACCTGCCCCTCACCTACTGTAATCACATTTCCACAGCTGAGCCTGGGTGGGGGACGCAAACCTCCCTTACGAAGCCCCCCCCCAGATGACGAGCACCTAAGTGGGCACCCACCTTGTGGTCACGGAGCAATGCGGCAGGAGACAGAACGGGGAGCAAGTCCGGCGTGAGGCCAGAGGGGAGGGCAGAGGAAGGGACAGCCCCTGGAGCCCCAGGACTGAGGGGGTGTCAGGAGACCCCTGCAGGGCGTGCTGCCAGTCTGGGAGGCTGGTGGGAGAGGACGGGCCCGCTGGGATGGTCCCCGGGGACCTAGCCCATCGGGGCACGGTGTGCACGGGCCAAGTTCTCCGCTGCCGGGCCTGTGACTCCCAACAGTGGCTGCAGCTTGGCCGACTCAGGCCTGGGCAGCGGGCCCGGTGCTGCCTGAGCTGCTCCGGTAGCAGCACGGCGGCGGCGGCGGTGAGGGCCTGGCCCGCCAGCCAACAGGAGGGAGCGGAGGGGGCGGGGGAGGAGCACTCCGTCACCCTCCACTGCTCCAGAAATTCAAACCAGACTGGGGGTGGCGGGCTGGCCCGAGCCCGGCGGCCCCACTTGAGTCCACTCGGCTCCTCACAGCCGCTGGGCTGGGGGTGGCAGGTGCTCCCTGCCCACTGCAGGCCCTGCTTCCTTCCCAGAATGCTGGCCTTGCCTTCCACCAGGAGGGACAAAGACCCAGGGCTCCCCCGTGTGTGCACCCCAGAGGCAGCTGGAAAGGAGGGGCCGGGCCCGCGCCCTGGGCCAGCCGCCGCCGCCTCTGTGGGCCAAGCTGGGCTGGAAACACTCTGATGGGCCCCGGCTGTCAGCTCCCTGTCCCCGGCCTGGGGAATGAGCTGCCGGCGGCACCACATGATTCATCACCCGGCCCGAGCCCACAGGCCAGCCGGCCCCCACCCTGCTCAGCACCTGTGGGCTGCCAGGAAGCACATGTGACCCTGTGGGGGCAAGCACCCCCCGACCCCTCCAGGTCAGGCGCCGAGCTTGGAGGTGTGGGCTGAGGACACAGACACCCCCCCCATGCTCTCCTGGGGGGGGCCACTCTGCCCCAAGGACAAGCCTCTGGGATGGGGCCAGCAGGGGTCCCCCGCCCCCCAGACTGCACCGGACATAAGCAGCAAGCAACAACTGGCTGATGTGTCGGCTGGGATTTTTCCGCTCTCGATGAGCCCCTCCCCTCCCCCTCCCCAAAGTGGCTGCAGCTGTCAGGACCGCAGATTGGAACTGCAGGTACGGCGCTGGCCCGCTGCCCACCTCCCTCCCGTGTCTGTCTGCGAGGGAGGAAGCCGGCCCACCTCTGGAATCCTTCACTCTCTCCTCATTCTGCCTCTCTCCCACCTGTCCCCTGGGAGCGTGGGGTCAGCCGCCCTCGCTCAGGCTCTCTCTTTTCCCTTGCCCCTCTCCGATTACAATGCCGGCAGTGTTCGCTCAGCCCCCTGCACGAAGCTCCCGCCTGTCTCTGAGTGCCGCTCAGCCTTCCTGAGCCTCAGCCTCTCCTTGCTCCTCCACTGTGTTTAATCTCTGCCACAATACAGGGCAGGGGGAGGCTGGGCCATGTGCCCCAGGCTCACCTGCTGCATCTGAACCCAAAGAAGGTTCCAGCAGGATGAGTCCTGGTTCACGGACCAGAGGGGAGAAAGCCAGGTCCTACTTGGCCTCTTCCTGCCTCACAGGCCAAAGCCAGGTGAGGAGACCCCAGCAGGGGACCGGGCCAAAAGCAGAGGCCATGAACCAGCTGGATGCGCCAGGGGGACCAAGTGGGGAGCTCGGAGCCGCCCTCCCCAACCTCCTCCATCAGACTGCCATTTCCCTTGCTGACTCAGGTAGCAGGACACCTCTGCAGCAGCCGGCCCAGACACCACCACCTGCCTCTGTCCATCCCTCTCAGAAGTGCCGCCAGCCAGGCCCACCGGAGCCTCACATGTGTGCTGGCCCAGGACCCCTCTGAGACCACTGCTTGGCCCCCCCACCAATCCCTCCATGGCTCGGAGGTAGCAAGTCCACCCTCCGTGGGGTCCATGGGAAGGGGAGGGTGTGCCGAGGCTGCCCTAGCTCCCAGGCCCTCAGATCCCTGGCCCCCACCCACCCTGGGGGTCCCCTGACTCTGCAGTCCAGGGTGCGGGCACAGGCTCATGGCCCCCCTGCGGAGTGGAAGAGACCTGTCCTGAAACAGGTCTCACACACAGACACACTTCAAACACAGAGCTGCTGCTGCTTGAGTTGGGCCTGGCCCCAGCACGCCACACCTGCCCCTGCCCCATCCCCTTCCCCATCCCCCCACACCTGCCCCTGCGCCATCCCCAGCGCTCCACACCTGCCCCATCCCCTGCCCCATCCCCAGGGCTCCACACCTGCCCCATCCCCTGCCCGTTCCCTCCACACCTGCCCGTTCCCTCCACACCTGCCCCATCCCCTGCCCCATCCCCAGGGCTCCACACCTGCCCCATCCCCTGCCCCTTCCCCAGGGCTCCAGAATCTCACTCTGGAGGATTCACCTCAGCCCCTGACTGGGGCCTCGGTCCCCAGCCCACTCTGCAGTCGCTATCCCTCACCCACCTTCCTACAGAACTTGCCCTTGCCCCAACTACCAGCCACACCTCCAGGCCCAGGGCAAACCCTCCTCCCTCAGGAGGCCCCTGTTCCAGCACTCTCCCACCCCCTGCACGGCTGGGCTCCTACTGCCAAGGAAACGCTCCAAGTGGGCACACACAGCAGGCTGGGGCCTCACCACCCACATGCCCCAGCACCAAGGGACCCTGCTCTGTCCCAGAACGCATACTACACCCCTTGTACGGGACAGCTGCTTCCCCCACTGCAACCCCCCCCACTGACCCCTCCCCTGCCCTCCCCAGGGGGAGCCCTCTCTCCCGACTAGGGAGAAGCACCAGGCCAGCACAGGGCGGGTGCAGCACCGGCAGGAGGCCATGCCTCCTGCCCCAAGCGCCGCAGGCCTGGCTCAGAGGTGGAGCCCCACCGCGGCACCAAGGGGCACTCTGCGGTCACAGGCGTCACGCCCACGGCGCCCTGCGGCCACCTGCAAGGCTGTGGGTCAGACCAGCGGGAAGGGACAGACTCGCAGGCTGGCTGTGGGGGTGAAGGGCCGACACGAGCAGACCGAGCGCCGGGCGCTCTCCACAAACAGCTCGAAACCCGAGCCGACAGGCTCCCGCTGACGCAAGCGCTCTGAGTGCGCGGGCGGCCAGGATGGGCGGGGCGGCGGCCCCGGGAGGAGCGGGAGGCCGCCAGCACTGGAGGCAGCTGCCGGTTCAGTAGCTGGGAGAAGCCATTAACGGCCGTTTGGCGAGAGAGCAGAGGGGATGGCGGGCTCCGCATACAGACAGGCCTGGGCCCGTCCCTGCGGGACCCCAAGTCACCGCGAGGCCAGGGCGCCGTGGAGCCGGCCAGGGCCGCAGCCCCGCCCCTACCCCCGTGGAGGTCCCGCGGGGGACAGGAGGCTGTCAGGCCCAGGGGTTCAGGGACTCGGATGACGGGGGGAGGATGCCTCCCAGCCTCGGTGGCCAGAGTTCTTAGCCACCCTTCACCTCTCACCTACTGCCGGCCTCAGTTTCTCCCAGCTGCTTGAAACAAAGAGGGGCCCAAGGCTGTGAAGGCCGCCAGCCCCCTCCCCCCACCCCGCCCCACCTCCCCGGGGTCCGGAGGCTGGATGAGATCACGTCTGTGAGGTGCCGGTGCCGTGGGAGCGGAGTGGGGTGGACACAGCCTGCGGCTGCTCAGGGCTCCCCCCGCTCCAGGACCCCCGCCAGGCCCAGCAGCACATCCAGGGGACTTGGGCCCCAGTGCAGCTTGGGATGTGAATTTGGGGACTAAGGGCAAATGTATGGGAACAGGACTCAGCATATCCCACGAAGGTAGAGTGTCACTCATCAGTCAACATCTGGGGTGGGGGGTTCCCCAAAGGCAGACCCAGAAGAGGCCAGCAGTCAGAGGGTCCGGAAGCCCCCCCAGCATCCCCCAGCTCAGGCCTCAGATCCAGACCCAGGGAATGGGCAGGGCAGGGTCCAGGGGAAGGGAGGCCAGGTGGCACTTCCACCCCACCCCCTCAGGCCTCCACGCTGCAGCGTCCGGGAAGGTTGTCTCTCCCAGGAGCACCAACCCTGTCAGGACACCTCTGCTGCTGGCCAGGGCCTTACGTGGGGTCCAGACAGCACTGGCCACCCCGAAGGACACTGCTGGGAGAATGGACTGCCCTGACACCGCAGGTGTCCCCAGACTGTGGGCCCTCACAGGCTCCAAAAAAACCACAGCAAGCCATGGGGCAGACCGGCCTCCGAGCCCCTGGCTCCACACCAGGCACCCAGTGGGGCCACTTGCCGCTCAGGCCCCGGGGCCTCTTCCCCGAAGCCCAGCGCACTTTGCTTGGATTGCAAAGACACCCACGACGTCAGGGTGGAAGGAACCGGTGCCCACATGCCCCCAAGCACCCCAGGCACACGTGCTGCTCAGGGCAGGGAAGCATCTGTTGGCCTGGCGAGCTCCTGAAAGATGAGCCCCCTCGAGCCGCGGGCCGGCTGTGCTGGCAGAAGCTCGGGAAGGCGGGCACCAGGGCCCCCGCCTGTCACTTGGACATATGGGATAGTCATTGCCAGAGGAAGCGGCCCCCGCAGCCCCCACTGCGGCTCCAGGCCAGGCCGGGCGGCCGGGACGAGCGCCTCCCTGTGGGCAGGCCCAGGCCCCTCCCCCGCCTCTGCACTCCATTTACAACCATCATCGATTTCTCAAAATACCAAATATAAAAAAGTAGCCGACAGGATGTGGCTGCCGACAGCCAGAGCCCCTGGGAGGGGGGAGACAGGCAGGGAGCCGCACTGCGCTGGCCCCCCCTCACCGTGTGCGCCCGCTGCTCCGGCCAGGAAACCAATTTATTTTGTTTTGTCTCTGTTCTCTGAACGCACAGAGACCAGATCGGGCGGGCAGCCAAGGCTCCTGCAGCCGCTGCCAAGAGAGCGTGAGCGTGGGGGTGGAGGCCGAACAGGGGAGGGGGCGCGTGCCTCCCCAGGCCCCGGGACAGCCCCCGACAGGCGGCAGGAAGAACTCTGGAGGACCACCGTCCCTGCGAGGACCGCGCCAACACGCAGCCATCCTTCCACAGCCCCGAGGCCCACCGTCCAAGGAGGCACACACCCGGGCGGGCACCACGGCGCAGGGGCCACAGCCCGGCCAGTGGCTGGGACACACCTGGGAGGGGACGGGCAGGAGGAGACAGCCACCTTGGGGGCTCAGAGCTCCTTAGCTTCCAGCCCTCCCAAAGCAGGCAGGCCCAGGTAGCAGAGACACAGCCTCTGGCCCACACACTGGGGCGTCTGGATGCCAGATGGGGCACTCCTAGCCCACCAGCACGCTCGTCCCTTCAGACCCTGAACTTGAGGGGGCAGCCGGGATTCACTGAGGCCCACATCAGTCCACACCTCGAGGACACCAGGGAGGGAAGGGGCAGATCACCCAGAGGCCACCCACCTCCTGCACGAGGCTGCCAGGTGATGCTGCTTGGGTCTGTCACCCCGGGGGCCCAGCACAGGCCAGCCCCGCCGCAGCCTCTCTGTGCCCACCGAGAGCACGAGCGCAGCCTCCACAGAGCACGAGGGACCCCAGTATCAGCTGGCTGCCCCACAGATACACCCGGGGGGTTCACCATGTCCCGTCCCCCCCCGTTCCTTCCCAAGCAGTGACACACAGCCCGGGAGACATGTACCCCCGACCCCGCGACTGCCCTTCCGGACCCTCTGCGCCCAGGGCAGCCCAGCCCGGCTGGGGAAGGACCCCCCTCGTGGAAGGCACGCCCACCTCCTCGTCAGAGCTGTCCTCTGCATACTCTTCACGGCCCTGCACGCTCGCCGCCTCTGTCCTTGGGGAAGGGGTCCCAGCCTGAAAGACAGAGGGGACAATGGGGATGTCAGGACACGCACGCCCTCTGACCCCGGGCAGCGCCCACGCCCGCAGTCCCCTGCCCCCTCCTTGATGGTGGCGGCTCAGGAAGAACAAACTGTCCCTCCTGCCGATGCGGAGGCCAAGCTTCCCGCCGCCCCCAATCTCTAAGCAGCTCCAGCCTGGCCCTGGGCCTTAAGACAAGACCAGTGACACCCCAGGTCTCCGTGGGCCTCTTGGACCCCACCTGAGATCCTCTGTCAAGGGCCAGATTCATCGCCGTGTGCTAGCTCCAAGGAAGGACCCCAGGGAAGGGCTGACACCTGTACCAGATGGGAACAGGAACACTCAGCAAGGAAGCCACCAGCTGAGGGCTCAGCCGCCCCCGCACCCTCTAACGAAGAAAACTGGCTGCAGGGCTCCTGGCCCAACGGCCCATACCCAGCCCTGCCAGGCCTAGGAGAGGCTAGGGTCGGGGAGCAAAGTGGGGGTGGCCACTTTGTGGCAGCAAGTAAGGGCAGGGCAGGGCCCACACCTGGGCCGGGCCCTCTGGAGGGCGTGTGGCACCTGCTGTCAGCCACTGTGGCAGGACCCTCTCCCCCAGGAGGCCAAGGTGTCTGCAGCAGCTGAGAGCCACACTCAGCCCAGTCAGCCAAGGGCCCAGAGAGGCACCCCTAACCTACAGAATGCCGGGAGGACACAGCCCCCCAGGCCAACCCCAACCCACCAGGTCAGGGAGTGGGTGCCCCTGAACATTCACACCCTAACCTGGAAAACAGATTCTTCCCTCACAGGGTGGGGGAATCGGGTGTACCGGAACCGGGACTGATGGGGAAAACAGCCCTACCTCTCACTCCTGGGCGCAGTAAAGTACTCGGGAGCAGGGGCCCCCGAGCGAGGCACCCCCGCCAGAGCCCCACTCCCCCTGACCGGGCAGGAGCCAAAGGCCTGTGAGGTGGCTCTTCCTCTCGCCTGTTTTTTCCCTCAGTATAAGGAGGGTGGGAGACTAAGTTTTTTTCCAGGCCAGGAACACGGCGGGATTCGGTTTCCATGTCTCCCCCACCCCCGCTCCCCATGCTGCACACACTGTGGGAGCCCTGCCCACTGAAAGTGGGTCAGCACAGCCTGATGGGTGCAGGGTGTGGGTGGGGGGCGAGGAGGGCAAGCCCTGACCAGGACTCAAAGCTCTCCTCCATCCTTGCCCACAGCAGCGACCAGTGGACACACCTGCCCCAGGCCCAGGGCCAGGCAACAAGTCTCCTCAGCAAGCGCCCTGACGCCAGGCCAGGGCCGACGGATCCACGGTGCCGGCCTCCGGCCAGACTCCACAGCTGCCCACGGCACCAGCCCACCCAATGCTCTCCACCAGCACTAAGCTCCGGAGAGTCCCACGCCACCTGTGCCTCAGGCCACGGTCACGGGGTCCCAGCAGGAGATGTCACGGCCCCTCATCCTCCAGTACACCCCACCTCGCCCCGTGCTGGGTGTGGCCGGCCCCCGGGGACAGCATGGAGGAGCAGGGAGCCAGAGACAGGCAGGCCCCCCGACAAGGAGGGGGCCCCCCAGCAGTGGGGCTGCAAGTTCCCACACAAAAGAGCTGGCCCCCCAGCCCTCCTTGGTCTCCCTCCAGAAGTGCCGCTGCAGGGGACACGGGTGCCGCCAGGGGGCAGCAGAGTACAGGCACGGCCCGGCTGCAGGAACCAGGGGAGGCTCAGGGAGCGGCGCACACCTGTGGACACACCTGTGCACACAACACCTGTGCACACACTTGTGGACACACTTGCCGTGGTTGGGCACTGGGCATTTAAAAAGAGGAAAACTTAGAGAGAACGTGAAACACAAGGGGAACACATCTTGTTTCTCTGCCCACCCCAAGACCATAATTAACACCATGAGGACCAAAGCAGGGGCCCCCAGGGGGCTCTGCCTCGATGGCATCGCAACTGCTAGGGACCCCCTGGTGACCAGCATCAGACCCAGCCCAGCCACACCCCACTGCCACCGCCACCTGGCACGTGACAGCTCGGCTCCTCCAGCCTTTCACGCAAGCCGGACCCCGACAGCCCCCGCGGTGACTCAGACGAGGGCGGCCAGGCTGGAACTTGGCTCCCTGCACGGCCTTCCAGTGGGGTGAGAGATGCAGAGGGCAGCAGGGGAACAGCGGCCCCCACACCCTGAAGGTCCGCGGGAGGTGCGCCAGGCTTGTGTGCGTCCCTGACACCTGGGAGCAAAGGTCAAATCCAGACTGCGGCCGCTAACATGCGTTCTCAGGGATCTGGGGTGTGGCACAAACACACGAATGAGCACGAATGAGAGTCCACGGAGCTACTGGCCTGCCGCAGACCCCACAGAGCGGCCAGCAGTGCTGCTAAGCCTCTTCGGGGAGCCCAGGACCCCAAACGGCAAGTATCAGTGAGCTCTGCGCACACAGCTCATCTGACAAGAGACACAGACTGATACCGAGCAGACACGCACAGTTTCTAGAGAGTATACACCACTGGGCCCGAAAAGACCAGGGACAACACAAACTGAAACTCCCCCTCGTTCCTGAGGGAAAAGGCAGGTGACTCGCTGGAGGGCTGGGAGCCTGAGCCGGCCTTGTACAAGGAAATGGCTGCTTACAGCAGAGACTACTCTGTGCTCCCCGCCTCCCCATTTACAACAGATGAGTTTAATGGGACTCGATGCCACCACCGCAAACAGCTGTGTGGAGACGAGGCCCAGGACTAGCACCAGCTCCAGGCTTGATTCACACGAGCCCTTCGGGCTGGGCGTGGCAATAGGATAAGGGGGGGGGCATTATGTACACAGTGGCAAGAATACGGCTGTTTCATTATTTTCTTTTAAATTTCTTTACTTGGGGACACCTGGGTAGCTCAGTCAGTGAAGCATCTGCCTTCAGTTCAGGTCATGATCCCAGGGTCCTGGAATCTAGCCCTGCATCAGGCTCATGCTCAGCGGGGAGCCTGCTTCTTCCTCTTCCCCCCAGCTCGTGGTCTCTCTCTTGCTCTGTCAAATAAATAAACCCCTTAAATATTTCTTTATTTGAGAGAGAGAGAGAACACATGTGATATGAGGGAGGGGCAGAGGAAGGGAGGGGGGAATAGAGAGAGAGAGTGTGCGCACATGCATGTGGGGCAGAGGGAGAGGGAGGAGGAGACCGAGCAGGGAGCCCGATGCAGAGCTGGATCCCAGGACCCTGGGATCATCACCTCAGCCGAAGACAGATGCTTCATTGGCTGAGCCACCCAGGCGCCCCAGGAGAAAGAGTCTTAAGTAGAGTCTGAACTGCGTGTGGAGCCCAATGTGGGACTCCATCTCACGACCCTGAGATCCTGACCTGAGCCAAAACAGAGTTGGGACACTTGAGCAACTGAACCACCTGGATGCCCCAGACTGTTGCTGTTTCAAACCATGGCTACAAATCTTTGACTTTCCTCCCACTGAGGGCAGAGGCTATATGCCCCCTCCCCCACCCCCGCAATCTGGGTGGGTTTCTGGCAGGCTCACCTATCCAAGGAAAGCAGCCCAGACCAACAGTGTGTGAACTCCGAGTCTGCAGCTGTGCCCCTGGAGCCCTGAGCCCTTTGGATGAGGACAAGCCCAGCAAGTGCCAACCGTGTCCCAGCCTGGACAGATGAGTAAAAAGACCCCATCTGTTCTTCCTTAGGACCCTCACCTGAGCCCCAAAACATGAGGTGTGATGAATGACGACTGTCCTAGAGCAGAACATAGCAGAACCCTGCAGGGGCACAGGAAAAGGTGACGTGTTCCGAGTGCGCAGCCTAATTCTCAGGTGGGACCCAGCTGAAGGCGGCTGTGGGTCACCCCAGACATGACACCACCTCACCCTACCTGAACACTGATGCCCAGAAATGATGGTGCTGTAAAATGGCTGTCTGATGCTCAAGGCATTGGGATGGACTGTGGTGGAACGGCGGCCTGCCTGCCCCCACGGGAACCAATACCACCTGGGCAGCTGGCTCGCGTCCTTAGCTCTCCCAGTGGTCCCCAGGCACTTCCCAGCTGAGGTGAGCTCTGTCAACCAGCTGGTGAGACTACCTGGGAGTGCCCCCCTTGTGGCACCCCACAAGCCACAGCACCCACATCACACTCCACCAGTGCCCACGCCTGGACCCCAGTGTGGGCAGCACCACCGCGGCCTGGGCCCCTCAGAGGATGCAGGGAAGTGAGGACCCTCCCGCCCATTGAGAGGCCCTAGTGAGCGGAAGCACAGGTGGGGCGCGAGTGGGTGTGCGGGGACAGGGGAGCCTAAGGAGACTCCCCTCTAAGGTCGATTCCCGCCCCCCAGCCGTTGCCTGAGGGTGAAGGCAGGAGGGGCGCCGGCAGCGCAGCAGTGCGGGGGGCACAGCTCCTCTCCAGCCTCCTTTGGGGAGGTATATGCAGAGGGCTCTGTGGCTGGGGCACAGTGTAAGGGGCAGGGGCCGCAAAGTGTGCCCCAGGAGACCAGCCTGGTAAACAGGGACTCAGGTCAACAAGGTCGTGGAGCACCAGGACAAGTGAGCAGGCAGCCAGTCCTGAGAGGACCCGGAGACAGGGGTGGGTGCCCTAAGTGGAGGCAAATGGAGTGAGCGGACATGAGAAGACGTCTCTCCAGTGGAGAATAGCAGTACCCCGTGCCCAAAACTACACGCGTCAAAACAAACAAGCAAATCTGCCAGTTGCGGGCAGCCTGCAGCCATGGACCTCCCTGCAAGTGCCCTGAGCCCCCAGACAAGACCTCCGCGGAGGAAGATGGGGACCCCATGGCCCCACCCTCCTGAGCACCTGCTAGCCCCCCAAATACAGTGCTCTTCCTCCCTTGAGCTCCTCCAGCCCCTGCCAGCACCCTGAAAGTACATCAGCCCGCCTGCGTCCCCGACTCCCAGAACCAGTGAGAACATGAGTTACTGTCCCGCCGCTAAGCATGCGGCTACTCAGTTACAGGACAACAGATAAGGGGGACGAGGAGAGCCAAGATGGCGCCTGGCGCCACAGACGGGAGACCTCAGCCCAGCGGAACGGCAAGGACCTTGGCAGTCCTGACCCCTACAGGCAAATGCACGGCTGCTCCCACCAAGGGACGCCGACCAAAGGAACTTCTGAGATCAGGGGAAGGAAACTGAGGGTCAGGGAACAAAGGGGGTCAGGAGAAAGTTCTAGGACGAGAGATTAAAAAGAAAAGAACCGACGGAGACAGCTATTCCTTCCTAATGTTCCTTCCCCATAAGGACCTGCCGGCCCCCTGGGAGAGGACTTGGGGGTATTTCCTGGGATCCACTCCCGCCTTGAGCTAGAGCCCCCGGGAGCAGGGAGCGGGGAGGGGGTTGCAGGCCCAGCTGGGCAGAGAGGCCCAAGTTCAGAAGCGGCACACACCAAGGGTCTACGTGGCCTTCTCCGACCCACTCGAGGAGAATGAAGTGCAGCCTGCCGAGCCGACCTTTGAGACATGACAGCAAGGAAAACCTCCCGTTTGAGGCATTCTCGGTACAGAACACGCCCCTTTGTAATGTGATGTAAGAAAATACCATAAAGCAACACGAAACCACATCTTCCATTTGTCAGAGCAGGAAAAACAAAGACTCTTAAGCACACATGGTCTCGGCGGGTACGGAAAATAGGTGACTGAGGTGGCTGTCATGAGTGCTAAGTAGCACTTCCCTTCCACTAAAAATGCTCTGGCCTTTGACCCAGAGATGCTTCTGGGAACGCCTCCCAAGAACTGCTTGCACATGTGAGAACGAGCATACACCACGGGACTCCAGGAGCACTGCCCACCCACCGGGGCGGCCCCCACGCACCGTGGACACCAAGTGGTGAGGACAGCTCTCAGAGCCAGGGGGAAGAGCAGAAGACATAAGTCAGGAAGCCATCAGGCATGGCACAAACGGGAGCCTGGATGTGCAAAGAACACCCTAGACAGACCCAGGCACAGTCCTCACCCTTATGCAGGGGCAGGAGGCAGGACAGTGGGAGGGACGACCCTCAGGAGCTCCCCAGCGATCACTTTGCTGTGTCCTGCCATGCTTGTCACGTAATCCCACACAACCCCGAAAAAGAAAGTGGTGGATGTGTCTGAATCGCCTCCAAAGACCCAAGAGGAAGTGGAGGAGGAGCTCACATACAGTGGTGCCCAGGACAGCCTGGCACCTAAGCGGGCCATGTCTCCCCAGGGTGACCCTGAGCACCTGGGCCACGTAACCCCATCCCTCCCCATGGGAAAGGAAGGTGGAGACTCGGGGCAGTCCCCCTGGAACGTGCCAGTGATCACCCGCCATCCGTTCTCACCCCTGGATGGCTTCAGCAGGATATTCACGGCCAGCCTGGGATGGCCTGTGGCAGACATACCTGGAACCCATGACTTGTGGGGCAGGGTCCCCGACAATGACCTATCAGCCCCGTTCCTCCCGGAACAGGAAGGCAAACCCTCCGGCTCCATCTTGTAGAGGTCACTCAGCTGCCTGGAGTGCCTGGGCCGGGTGCATCCCCCTCTAGGCCGCAGACCGTGAGCAGCACCACCCCCTGCTGGCTTCAGCCTCAGGCCGTGCATCCCTGACGCCAGCACGCAGTCCCCACGGGGAGGCGGGGTGATGTCAGCACGCAGCCCCATGGGGAGGCGGGATGCCCTTCGGGCGTGTGCAGCAGGGTGGCTGGGAGCCGGGGGGTGGCTCACCGATCCCTGGAAGTGGTGGAAGCCTTGACACAGGTTAAGGGGGACAGAATGCGGAAGGAACAGTGGCAGGAGCAAACAGTGGCCGAGAGGTTAGGGGAAAGCCCCGTAGCGTGGTGCCGGTTGGCAGCCTGGTAAGAACCAGGCCCCAGAGAGGAGGCACAGGAATGGGAGGAAAAGTAGCTGGGCATTTTCTGTGGCCACAGAAGCCAAAGTGGGTCCCAGGGAAATTAGCACTTCCACTTGCAGAAGTAGCTCCCCTAAGACCACTGTTTGCAAGACCATACAGGTGGCTGAGGCCAGGAGCCTAAGATCTCCGGGGGCTTTCTGCTGCAGAGCTGGGGTAGCTGGTGACAAGCACAAGCTGGAGACACTGCTGACGCGGGTCCACAGCCCCGACGGGGGCTGGGAGACACTCGTTCTAGAAGCTGCTCAGTGGAGGGGGCCTTGGTTTGCTGGCTCACCCCGGTGGCAGAACATCTCGACAGAATCCTCCATGCTGTGACATGTGACAACCCACCAGCGGCAGCAGACCCCCAAGAGGGCCGTGACCCCGCAGAACCCCCAATATGGCAGGGAAGTGCTGCATGTAAGCACCGTGGACTGGCTTCAGGGCCCGGTGACAGAGCACGACAGGGCTGCCGTGGGGACTACTCCCGGACAGCCAAGCCAGCCGGGACGGTGGGAAGACAGGAGAACGCGCAGGAAGTGGCGGTGGCTGCCGGCCCGGTTTCCAGCTACGAGGCTGCACGCTAGAAACAGGCTCAGACCATCCAAAGAGTGCGTGTGAGCAGAAGAGGTGGGGCGGGGAGCCAGCTCAACCAAACGGCGGAGTGCGATGGCTCTGGGGGAGCAGGAGAGACGGGGGGTTTCCAGCAAGGACTGAGAACACCCTCCCTCCAACTCAATCCTCCCCCTTGGCCTGGAGAAGTTCAACCCTGGTAAAATGACAACCGTGCTTCAGAACACAAAATATTCCAACAGGGGCCACCGGTACCCCTCAATTAAAGCACAATAAAGCCAGAGACGTGAACACCCAAGCAGGGCAGGATCCTGCGGTGGCAACCCCGGGTGGTGCGCGGAACTCAGAACCCCTCATGACTTGTGGGGCTCATGTCCAGGATGACCCACAGGAGACAGGGCTCGGAGCCTGGGTGTGCAACGGGAGGAGCCCGGGGGCTGACGCACTGACGCTGCCCCGCACAGCGCACACCGGAGCGGCCGCGGTCCTGGCTTCGAGCCGGGGCGCAGGTCAGGCTGCTGTGGAGCCAGAGACAGCCTCACCCGCCGCTGAGAACTGGCCCCATCCAGGTGGCCAGAGCCAGCTTCCCGGGACTGAAGGCTGCCCCCTCCTTCTGGAGAACGGAGGGCTTCAGTCCCGGCTGAGTGGAGCAGCAAGCAGACCCGGGAAGGTGGCCTTGCAGGGAACACGCGGCTCGGCCGGCAGGAGTCTGACGGAGAGCCCAGGCGAGGGGCGCCTGCGCAGCCGCTCAGAGGGAGCGAGCGTGGCCACGCCCACAACGAGTGCCCCTCCCACCAGGCTCCGCGCGCCAGCGCTTGAAATACTGGCACACTTTACCTAGTTTACAGAATTTAAGTAGAAATTTTTTAAAGGGGGCGCCTGGGTGGCTCAGTCGTTAAGCGTCTGCCTTCGGCTCAGGTCATGGTCCCAGGGTCCTGGGATCGAGCCCCGCATCGGGCTCCCTGCTCAATGGGGAGCCTGCTTCTCCCTCTCCCACTCCCCCTGCTTGTGTTCCCTCTCTCGCTGTGTCTCTCTCTGTCAAATAAATAAATAAAATCTTAAAAAAAAAAAGACTTTTTTTTAAGTGGCGGAGGGGCAGAGGGAGAGGGAGAGACTCTTAAGCAGGCTCCACGCCCAGCACAGGGCTTGCCCCCATGACCCTGAGATCAGGACCTGAGCCAAAATGAAGAGCCGGAGCTTAACCGACAGACACACCCAGGCACCACAAATAGAAAATTTTCATTTAAAAAGTTATTAAACTTTTTTTTAAGTAGGCTCCATGCTCAACACAGGGCTTGAACTTATGACCCAGAGATCAAGAGTCACGTGCTTTACCTACCGAGTCAGCCAGATGCCCCAAAAGTGATTTAATTTTTAAAAATTATTTTTAGGGGCACCTAGGTGACTCAGTTGGTTAAGCATCCAGCTCCTGAATTCGGCTCAGGCCATGATCTCAGGGTCATGGGATCAAGCCCCTTATGGGGCTCCACACTCAGAAGGGAAACTGCTTAAGAGTCTCTCTCTGCCCCTCCCGCTCATGTGCACATACATACTCACACTCTATAAAAAATTAATTTAAAAATTATTTTAAAATTTTTATTTATAAAAAAGAATAAAACCCCCTTTTTAAAATTAAAAAAATCAGAGGCGCCTGGGTGGCTCAGTTGTTAAGTGACTCTTGATCTTGGTTCAAGTCTTGATCTCACAGTCATGAGTTTAAGCTCTGCCTCGGGCTCCATGCTGGGCGTGGAGCCTACTTTATTTATTTTATTTTTATTTATTTATTTATTTTAAAGATTTTATTTATTGGTCAGAGAGAGCAAGCGAGCACAAGCAGGGGGAGTGGGAGAGGGAGAAGCAGGCTTCCCGCTGAGCAGGGAGCCCGATGTGGGGCTCGATCCCAGGACCCTGGAATCATGACCTGAGCTGAAGGCAGATGCTTCACCGACTGAGCCACCCAGGCGTCTCGTGGAGCCTACTTAAAAATAAATAAATAAATAAATGTGTGGATCCTTAATTGCAAAAGGAAAAAATGACGTGGAAAGATGATTATTAGCAGTGGTCACCAATTGGAGCATTGGTCTTGAGGAAGAACTTCCACTCTTTACTGAGTAGTGTTGATGAAAAATTTAATTTTTGTCAAGGAAGGTATAGTTTGTATACCTTGTATAACTAAACCAAAGGTTTGTATACCTTTGGCCTTGTACCTGTCCCCGTGATAATGGGGAAGGGTGCACTTCCCCCTTGTCTTAAGTGAGAAAAATGAGAGAAAAGCTTAATTTAACTAAAATGCAGTATTTGCTCTTTGGAATGTTTTATTTACTTATTTATTTATTAAAAGATTTTATTTATTTGACAGAGAAAGGGAGAGAGACAGCGAGAGAGGGAACAAGGTATAGTTTGTTTCAACCACAGTTATGTGCTCTGTTCTCAGGAACTCCAAAAATCCACATGCCTGGGCCTCTTCAGGTGATTCTGATGTCACCTGAAGGTTGACACAAACTATAGGTTGAAACAAACTATACAAGGTATAGTTTGTATACCTTTGTATAACTTTAAAAAGTTTAAAAAAAGGAGGAAAACCAGTTCAGTTGACCATCATCCTACAAACCACAGTCAATACAGTTCACACATCATCTCTCTATGCACACCAGCATTATGACTAAAGCTTGAATGGGTAGAAGGTTTGAATCTGGGCACCTGGGTGGCTCAGTCGTTAAGTGTCTGCCTTCAGCTCCGGTCGTGGTCCCAGGGTCCTGGGATCAAGTCCTGCATAGGGCTCCCTGCTCAGCAGGGAGTCTGCTTCTCCCTCTGCTCCTCCTCCCTGCTCTTTCTCAAATAAATAATCTTTAAAAAAAGAAAAAAAAGGTTTAAATCTGACTTTAAATCCTTTCTTCCTAGGAAACAGATCAAACAAGCATGGCTTTTTGGTTTCTATTATGGGACTAGATTTCTGTATGATTTAAGGTCATAACCTTCAGAACACCAGACCCACTGGAAATACAAATAGTTATGAACTACTTTCTAAAACATTCCAGGGGTGGGTTCCTGGGTGGCTCAGTTGGTTAAGCAACTGCCTTCGGCTCAGGTCATGATCCTGGAGTCCTGGGATCGAGTCCCACATCGGGCTCCTGGCTCGGCAGGGAGCCTGCTTCTCCCTCTGACCCTCTCCCCTCTCATGCTGTTTCTCTCTCTCTCTCTAATAAATAAATAAATAAAATCTTTAAAAAATAAAAAATAAGAAAAAATAAAACATTCCAGGGGTGCCCGGGTGGCTCAGGTGGTTAAGTGTCTGCCTTCGGCTCAGGTCATGGTCCCAGGGTCCTGGGATCGAGCCCCGCATCAGGCTCCCTGCTCCTTGGGAAGCCTGCTTCTCCCTCTCCCGCTCCTCCTGCTTGTGTTCCCTCTCTCGCTGTCTCTCTCCCTCTCTCTGTCAAATAAATAAAATCTTTTAATAAATAAGTAAATAAATAAAACGTTCCAAAGAGCAAATACTGTATTTTAGTTAAATTAAGCTTTTCTCTCATTTTTCTCACTTAAGACAAGGGGGAAGTGTACCCTTCCCCATTATCACAGGGACAGGTACAAGGCCAAAGCCTCAGCCAGCCAGGCTCCCTGGGATCAGGCTCAGGTGTTCGGGTGGCTCCCTCCTGTGTATCCTGTGAGCTCCCCACCAGGCAGTCCCTTGCACATGAATCCCCACCTCAGGCTTTGCCCCCAGGAAACCCAGCCTACAACTGCAAGTGGGCTGAGTTTCATGGAGAGGTGACCTCAGAATCACCTGAAGAGGCCCAGGCATGTGGATTTTTGGAGTTCCTGAGAACAGAGCACATCACTGTGGTTGAAAAACAACCCCCAAGAGCTCAGAGCACTCCAGCTCTAACCAAGTGTTCCATTTGGCCCCAAATGTGCCCACAGGTGCATCAGAGGAGGGATGTGGGCCTTGGGGTTCCCAAGGAAACTTGGGAGAAAGCAGTGTGGGAACAGCCCCCCAGAGAGCCTAAGACCTGGTGGTCACTTTCTTTCCTGGCCATCTTCATCTAGAGAGGAGAGCCTACTGGCAGGCTCCTCGCTCACCCACCTGCACCTGCTGCCCAGTGGTCTTCTCCATTCCGCTGTGGCCCTCATCACTGTTGACCCCATCCTCGCTCTCGGCTGGGTCATCCTCACTACTGTCGCTGCCGGAATCTTCCAGACCTGAGAACACACTCTCCTCACTTTCAGACAGGCCAGAGTCACTGCCATCCTGGAGGCTGGGAGCAGGAGCACAGGCGAGAGAGAGCTGCAAGGAGCACAGTGTTGATGATGGCCACACCCCCAGGCCACCCTGATGACCCATGGCCCTGTGTGGCCAGCCTCCAAGGCCAAAGCCCTCAGGTCACAAGCCTCTACCTCCACCAAAACCATCACCCAACCCGGGTGGAACCTTCCTCACTGTCCACCTCCACTGACAGCATGGCCACCTGCCCTTGGAAGGGACACTGAATTTCTTGCATCTCACAAGGGAAGGGCTGTTCAAGGACAACATCTCTTTCTTAGAGTTCAGTTCCCATCAAATTTCCAACCCAGGCTCTCCATCCTCCGCATCCCACGCTGGCAAACTCCAGAGCTATGAGGGCACTGGGCAGAAGCTGGGGCCAGCAGAGGAACAGGACGATGGAGGGGCTTTTCTCTCTGAAAGAGAAGCCTCCGTATCCAACTAGATTGAGACCAACAGTTGATCAGTAAATTGTAAAGGTGGGCTGAACAGTGACAAAAATGATACAAATCCGACTTAAAAACAAGTATATGCCCACTCATCCCCTCCTCGGGAAGGGCCCCAGGTTATTCTGAGCAGAGCCCTGCTTACCAGATACCATCTCACCCCTAACTCTACAGGACACAATGCACAGTGCGTGAACCCCGTCACTGCCTTTTAAAAACGAACAAGAAATTGTAGACTTCTAGGAAACTTCTGAGTACAGAATCCTGAATTTCACTGTTTTTCAATAGTTTACAACTCTCTCACCTAACTGGGCAGCCTGCACTTTGTGTAGAGCTGCTGGCCCGCAGGCGAACAGCATGGAGGAGAGTCCGCGGAGAAGGGCTGAGCCGCACGTGCTGCCAGGACTTTCTACGGCCCAGACGTACTGACATCCACAGCCGGCGTGGCCGTGCGTCCACTTAAAAACATGTCCAAGGCGGTAAGCCCTGGGTTCTTTCAATCTCCTATCTTCCCTCATTTTTAGAATATGCCTGACGTGCCAGCAGTGCGTAAATACGTACTCACTGGGGGTGCGAGCGCAGATCTGTGCGATGGTAAGATGCACAATCCAAGGGGCTTCGGGGCTGCCGCACAGGATGCCACCTCTCCTGCCCTTCGCTCCCTACTCCGCCTCCCCCTCCAGCTGCCCCCTGCGCAAGGGGTGCTCCCTCCCAAGGCCGCACAGGACAGACGACCCCTTCTTCCTCACATTCCCAGGCCCGCCGCGCGCCGGGTGGCCTCGCGGTGGGCCGACGAGCCACCACGTGCGGCCCCGGGCCCCGCCGCCCGACCCCGCCGCTCGGACCCGCTCCCCCTGTCACCTCCTCTGGCTCCGGCTCCGGCTCCGGCTCCGGCCCCCGCGGCCGCTTCCCGGGCCGCGCCCCCGTCGCCGCTGCACGCCCCGCGCCCCGCGCGCCCGCCATGCTACCCGGCAGGTCCCGACCGCGCCGCCACTTCCGGCAGCGCAGGCCGCGTGGGAATGGGGCGGGGCCTGCGGGGTCAGGGGGCGCGGCCCGTCCCGCCCTTCCCGGCCCGATTGGTGGGGCGGGTCCAGCACGCGCAAGCGCGCGGCGACAGAAGAGCGGGAGGGGGCGGGGCGGGGCGGGGCGGGGCGGGCGTACGCGCGCCGGGGCGACGCGGGCGGGTGGCGCCGGCGGGAGCGCGCCCGTCGCAAGATGGCTGCGGCCATGCTAGGCCGCGGGGCCGTGTGTGCGCAGCCGGCAGTGGCGGTGGTGCTGCCCCGGCGGCAGGCGCGTCGGCAGCGCTAGCTCGGCCCGAGGCCCCATTTCGCGGTCGTCACCTCCGCCTCTCCCCGCCTAGCCCGGCATGGATCTGCCCGTGGGCCCCGGCGCGGCGGGGCCCAGCAACGTCCCGGCCTTCCTGACCAAGCTGTGGACCCTCGTTAGCGACCCGGACACCGACGCTCTTATCTGCTGGAGCCCGGTGAGGGGCCGGGGCCAGCCCCGTGAGGGGCGGGATGTGGGGAGGCGGGAGCTCAGGGTCAGGGTTCGCAGGAAAAGCGTGCGGGGCTCGCTCTTGTCGGCGCCTGCCACGCCAAGTGTCCGCAGGTTGGGGAGGAAGGGCCTCTCCTTTGATCTTTCGCTAACTGTTGGACAATCGCGGAAGTACCCAGGCCCGGTGGCGATCATTGTGCCCAGGTGACCCTCCGTATTTTATCAAATGAGTTACCAGGGTGGTGTGGTCGGCAGCTATTCGTAGAAAATTAGGACGTGGCGCGTGAATCGGAGGGCGTTGCTCTAGTGCAAAGGGGAAAGGAACGAAAACAGAAAGTAAAACGTCATAAAGTTCAAGTTGATCTCGAACCCATGCCCAGAGATACTGGAGCTGGGTTTCCCCAGAACAGCTTTGTTTTTCATTCCTCACAGGGCGTCTTTATTCAAGTCCCTGTCTTCTGTTGCCTGGCAGCAGGCTTGTTTACAAGGTTTGACCCTGCAAGACCGGACAGCTCCGGTTTTGCAGGGGTAGATCAGAGAGTGTGTCGGGAGTTGAAGATCGGAATCTGCTGTTCCCATCCTGTGATGTCGTGTCTGGGGAAGGCCAGAGCCATACCCCAGGGCTGGCAAATGGGTGACCTGAAGAAAGGCCACCCTGGTCCAGAGCCTGTGGGTGCCTCCAAATCTGCTTGACCTCTTGAGGGCCAAAACGCTGGGTTTCTCAGACTTTTCTAAGCACTTCCTTTCATGCTCTTAAGCCGTTAGGAATGAAGAAATGTTTAGGTTGAAGCTAAGTCTTGGGTTGTCCGTTTGCTCAAGCGCTGCTCTGCCTGAAGACTGGGAATAAAGAGACTAGGTATCACGCGGCATTCTTATTGGAGACACTTTGTGTTGGTTTCAGTGACTTGCATGTGTGGGCACTCCATTCCTCAGTGCACTACCCGTTTTCTCTGATGACAGGCAAGGGCCCTGAAAAGGAGAAACATGCTTTCCCACAAGCTGCCATGTTACCGCCATCCCCTCTTTCCAGACCTCGAATTTTTCTAACCAAAGAAAGTGACCCCACATTTCTGTCTTCCTTTATCTTCCTTCTTCCTCTTTTTCTTTCCCCTAACTTCCAGGAAACACTCTTAACCCAGATTGGGGGGGGGGGGTGGGCATCAGAGATGCCCTGGGAAATATTCCAAGCCTAATCCTGCTAGGGTGATCCATCCCACCTGCTAGGGTGCCCCTTAATCTGCTTGCTTTTTCTGCTTAAAGATTGTGAGGCATGTGGGTGAAGTGTTACCAGCTTACTCTCCAGGACCCGCAGCCTGTGTTCTATGTTCTAGGCAGGGCATTTGAACAGGAATGATCAGGCCTGTGACAGCATTCACTTATAGTGGCTGCTCATGAATCCTCTTGGTATTGGGGGGATGGGAATCAGGTCAGGGGAAAGGGGGTTGGGGAACCGGCTGGAGCATGAGAATTTGATCCTTCCTGGTCTATATGCAGGTCAAGCAGGACATAGTGGTAGGGGCTGGCACTGACAATGAATACAGAAACCAAACAGTAACTCAGTAGTGGAAGGAAGCCCTTTCCAGGCTGGGCAGGGGAACTGGGCAGGGAACTGCCTGGCTCGGGGGCAGGAGATGGTCCTGTACCTGTGGCCTCTACCACAAAAGTCCACACAGGGTCTTCTGCAGACTTGTGGCCCAGAGTCTGGCTCTCAGAGGCCTTAGAAAGCTCTGATGTCCTTGCTTTTGGTGTCTCCCCCTTTGTGTTGGAAGTTTTCTCACAGTTCTACCAAGAGAAACTCACCACATTTGACCTAGGGGACAAGGGGCAGTCAGAGGTACGGTGGCTGACTCTCCAGGCTGAATAAGGTGAGGGAAGGGGTCCAGTCCCAGAAGCCCTCTGGCCAGTGGGACCAGGTCTGGACAGCGTTGAGCTTCCTCTGCCCAGCCTGAGGGACAGATCACAGGTCACTGCCCCAGAGGATTACATTGGCTTACTCACCCTCAAATCCTCATACAGGTAAAGATGCACTAGGCATGGCATCTCAGCGGGATAAGCAAGGGTCTTTGGAGAAGCAGCTGCCCCCCAAACAGGTCCTGCAGGACCCTACAGCTCCTGCTGCTGCAGAGAGGGAACTTGGCTGCCATGAGCACAGCCTGAGGGTGTGCCGCAGCTCCCCCGTGCCTCCCACGCCCACTGGGACTGTCCATGATTCAGGCCTGTCTGGCCTAGGGATCAGGGCCAGGTGAGGCTGGGAGGTGCCTGATGGCACAGTTTAAGGAGGCACTTATTTTTAGGGCCACTTGGAGGCCGGGGGGCTGGAGGGGGCTCCTTAAATTTTGGCCTTTGGCGCCTCTCTGGCCCCACCCTAGTCCCAGCCTGATCAGTGCAGTTCTCTTTTCTTTGGGAGCAGGAATGAACCTAATAGGACTGTGTGGAGCAGACACCTAGGAACTGGAGGTCACCAAGGCCAGGGCCCGTCCCAGGTGGCCAGTTGTCAGAGGGTCACTCTGGAGGGGCTGGGTCTCAGGGTAGAGAGTTGGGGGCACAGCACTTCCTGCAGTTAGGTCACCAGCTCCCCGTGAGACCACTTGAATTGCTCTGGTCGCACCTGTACACTCAGAGCTGGCTGTGGACCATTTCCAGAGCTCCCTTGACAGGCAGGGACACTCCTCCTCCCCTGACACTGAGAGCCAGGTGAGGCACCCCCCCAAGCCTGCTGAGCTCGTTCTGAGACAGCTGCCAGGACCCAGCAGGCCCTCTGGATCCTGCCCTTAGGGATCTGTCAGTTGAGCCAAAATGCTGAAGGAGCACCGCAGGTTACTGCTCCCAGCGGCAGGCTGGGCGGCATGCTGCAGGGCCTCCGTGATGTAGACAGCTGCAGCCGCCACATGGCAGCCCAGCTGTGCTTCCTCAGACCTCACCTGCACTAGAGTATCAGTTCTCCTCCATCCACAGCCATGCAAGGAGCGGGCAGTTGGCCATTTTGTAGATAAGAAAACTGAGTCTTGGGCGCCTGGGTGGCTCAGTCAGTGAAGCGTCTGCCTTCAGCTCCGGTCATGATCCCAGAGTCCTGGGATCGAGTCCCACATCGGGCTCCCTGCTCAGCAGGGAGCTTGTTTCTCCCTCTGCCTCTCTCTCCCTCTCTCTCTCTGTCTCTCATGAATGGATGAATAAAATCTCTAAAAGAATAGAAGAGAAAACTGAGTCTCAAAAACATCAGGAAACTTAGCAAAACAAACTGGAGATTGGTTAAACCAGACCCGAATCCAGCATCTTTCTGACAAAGACCAGCTGTTGCTCCCTGACCGCCTTTGCCAGGTACTCCGTATTTCCTGGTGGCAGCAGGAGAGCCCCCACCCATGCCCACAGGGTCAAGACGCTGGGCCTACCCTCACTGGTTTTCTTAGTTAGACCCTGGCCACACTGGGACTGACCAGCACTGCGGGTGCTCAGTCAGGATTGTATTTTGGATTTTTACATAAGTCCCCCTCACCCCTTCAGTAGAGATACACATACACAGACGGACGGACGGACGAGACTGGCAGAGACCTATAAACGACAGACTCCACGCTGTGGCCTCCCGAGTCTGTTTCCTCCTGCCCCCCGCCAGGGGGTGAGGTGGGCAGGGGTGCGGTGAGGAGGGGCCCAGGGCACATGGGTCTTGGAAGGGGGCTGGAGGTCTGGGCCATGATGGCCTCCTTGGGGGTGGGGGTGGGGGTGGGGGGGAGGTAGATGTCCGGAGCGTAGCCGTGCGCGCCTGACTCCACAGGACCCGTGTGTGCTCAGAATCTTGACTCGACCTGGAAGGGGGCAGTGGGATAGACCCACTCTGGAATATGCAAAGAGCACCCATCGGGTATGATGTGGGGGCTAGGCCAGAGTCCTCACACTCCATAGGCCCTGGAGCCTGCAGCTCTGGCTTCAAGGTGCCCTCCCCCTCGGGACGGGGGGGCGCTGTCTTCACAGGCCATGAAAGGAGGACGGCCAGCCCTCAAATGCTTCCCAGTCCTGGCAGGACAGCAGCTGTCACCACAGACCCCTCCGTTCTTGAGCCGGAAAGCCAGAGTGAGCAGAGTCACCGGCCTGCGCGTGTCCCCTGGCCTGCAGATGGCCAGGGGTGAGGAGGATTGTGTTGGTGCTTGTGTTGCAGGCACTGACGTAAGCTAACTTAAGCAGAAAGAAGAACAGGACATGACGGTGCCAATGGTCTCACACTCAGATAAGGACAAAACTAGGGTGGGGGAGGGGGACCTAAGTGACCCTCCATTTCTGGACTGGCCTCCCACGTCCTGTCACCTCCCTCTGCAGCCTGGGTTTCTCTGCTTCTGTGGCCACATTGCTCTGGCCACACACCTACCGCTCCAAATGCCCGTGTCCCTGGACCCCAGAGAGGGTTGGCCAGCCAGGCAGGAGACCAGAGCACATCATGCCAGACTAGTCTTCGGATTGACATTTGGGGGACTGAAGTGTTCTGGGTAGATAGTGCAGGTGGTCCCCCTCATGGAATACGGTGGTTATTAACCCTTTGGGGTCATGGAGCCTTTGAGAAAATACTCAAAGACAGAGACCCTCTCTATAAAAGCATACATGCCTGCAGAATTTTGGATTCATTTTAGATTATTCCTAGTGCCATCAAAAATAAGGCCAAAGGCTCCAAATTTACAGTCAGACTTGGCAGTTACTAAGAAGTGCATCTCAGGGCACCTGGCTGGCTCAGTGGGTAGAGAATGCAACTCTTGGTCTCGAAGCTATAAGTTCGAGCCCCATGCTGGGTGTAGAGTTCACTTTAAAAAGAAAGAGAGAAAGAAAGAAAAGGAAGGAAGGAGAGAAGGAAAGAGAAGTACATCTCAGGATTAGGGCATTGCTCACCAGCCAGTAGCTGGGCACTCACTTCTCCCTGCTGCTTCCATATTTCTAATCACAGCCTTTGATTATACCCAAGGAAAAGCTAAGACCACTTCCAGGAATTCCCCAGAGGTAGCAGAGAAGGAGGGGTCTTGAATCATGAGGCAGGGAGATGGAACATGGTGTTCTGTGATGGATTCACCAGGAAACCTTTGAAACTCCTGATGGCCCTTAAGGTAGGGCTTGTAGGACATAGTCAGTGTGGGCTTAACCCTTGAACAATGTTCAGGATTGGAAAACAGGAAGGACAGGTAAGCCACACAGGTGCCCAGGCTTTCTGCTTGGAGGCGGTTTTCAAACTAACAGCCCAGACTTTGGAAAAGCTAAGGCAGCTAGAGTTTGCAAGGTATGGTACCAGGGAAGGAAGTGTACCAGGAAGGAGCTCCAGGAGTCTGCACATGAGCCCCTTTGGGTCTTCAACAGAGTACTGGTTCCACCTGCCCATAGGATGAGACCTATGAGGCCAGCCTGAGAACCTTCTAGAAAAGGAACAGCTACTGAGGAGAGCTCACACAGGGCCGTGAATTACCTGAGTTCTCCCAGCCAATTCGGAGGAACCACATTGAACATGCAGAGCATTCAGCAGAGACTAAAAGAGCTACAGCAAAGAAAAAGAAAGAGCTACAGCTTGGAAGTGGGACTGAATTAAGAAAGTCTGCTCCAAACACAATGTAATTGAATTTAAAGAGAAGCCGTAAAAGGATCAGGCTGATCACACAAAACACTCTCCGGAGGAAGATCACAAAACCCAGACAACATAAAAACCCTCGTGTCCAGGGCCCTTTCAAAACTAACAGGTGAGCCAATTGGCAGGAAAGTGTGTCCCATGACAAAGAAGGGGAGAGTCATAGCAGTGTTCCCAGGGGTGATGGGAACTAGCCAACAAAGACATTAAAACAATTATAAAAATATTCCGAGTGCTCAAAGAAGTAAAGCAAACCCATGAAGACAGAGAAGTGGAAGACAGAATAAAATGTCAATGGAACAAGTTTCTCATGCAGAAGAATTCCACATTGTCCGTGTAGATCCCGCCTTCAGGGAGGCATCACGTGTCTCCTCACCTGCACATGTGGGCTACACGAAGTGACTTTATTCCAAGAAGCAACAGAGTGGGGGCAGTCAACTATCGTGGGGACACCTGACAGACATGGCCTCATAGCGTGCGTCCTTGCCATGACACGAGGGGAAGGGCACTTAACCTCTGTGGTCTTCCTCCAAAAACTTACATAACCTCAACTAGTCATTAGGAAAAGACACAGGACAAATCCAAACTGAGTGACATTCTACAAAATACCAGACAAGTACTCCTCAAAACTGTCAAGGTCAAGAGAAACCAGGAAAGTCTAAGAGACTGCCCCAACCAAGGGGAATGTAAGGAGACATAACAACTAAACGTAACATAATCCCTTGGATGATGTCCTGGGGCAAAAGGACGGAAGATAAAAACTAAGGAAATCTGAATAAAATAGGAACTTTAGTTAATAAGGAACAGGCATGCCCCTTTTTTTGAAAGTTCATGTTATGCCATCTTGCTTTAAAAAAGACCTACATTAGTTCCTGTTTTAGCTAACTGAAAGATTATTTTTGGGGTCTGGGACTACTCTAGATTTTTCCATATTAATTAGCAGTAATTCTTTGCTTTATGAATTTCGGCTTACAAAAGATTTCCTGGGAACACTCTACTTTCAGATAGCAGGGGAAACCTGTATATTGCAACAAGTACACAATGTTAATCATAGTGTGCAGGGTATATGAGAACTCTGTACTATCTTCCCAACTTTTCTGTAAACCTAAAGTTAATGTAAAATCCAAAGCTTATTTGTATAAGTTATTGCAGGGGATTAACAGATTAGATACTGCAGAAGAAAAGATCACTGAACTAGAGGAACCATAGGAACTATTCATAGTGATGTCCAGAGAAAACCAGACTGGAATTAGTGAGCAGAGCCTCATGGAGACGATATCACACAGCCTGACACACAAGCGAAGTTCAAGAATAAAGGGGGAGGGAATGCTTAGACATAACCATCCAAATTTTTGGAAAGCTGTGAACCCATAAATCCAAGACTTATAAGACTTTCCAAGGATGGGGCGCCTGGGTGGCTCCGTCGTTAGGCGTCTGCCTTCGGCTCAGGTCACGGTCCCAGGGTCCTGGGATCGAGCCCCGTATCGGGCTCCCTGCTCCACGGGAAGCCTGCTTCTCCCTCTCCCACTCCCCCTGCCTGTGTTCCCTCTCTCGCTCTGTCTCTCTCTGTCAAATGAATAAATGAAATCTTCAGAAAAAAAAAAAAAAGACTTTCCAAGGAGGATAAGCACAAAAAGCATATACCAGGGCACATCACCATCAGGTCGCTAAAAACAGGTGAGGAAGAGAAAATCCTAAAAGCAGCCCGAAAAAGAAAGGGAATTGCACAGAGGGACGTAGAACAATGCTGACTTCTCCTCAGCAACTCTGAGGCTTGAGGCCAGAAGGGAGTTCCATTGGTGGGAGTCTAGTCAGCATTCAGAACTCAGTGTAACTCACCACGTCAGCAGACGTAGAAGAAAAACCACACGACCGTCTCAGTGGAGTAAGGAGAGACACTGACAAACGTAACATCCACTTCATGATAACAGCTCAGCAGACTAGTAAGGGCGGTTCCTCAGTCCCATAAAAAGCACCTGCAAAAACCTACAACTGGCATTGTACTTAATGGGGACAAAGCAGGTACTTCTCCCCAACAATGGAAAAGAAAGCCAGGATGTCTGCTTTTAGCACTTCTCTTTAACAAATTGTGTAATCCCCTGGTCAAGTGATACAGCAAATAAGTAAATAAAAGACCGAAAAATTGGAAGGTGAGATGTCAAACTGTCCACATTTATAGAAAACATTGTCACTGACTTAGTCCCAAGGAATCTACCAAAAAAAAGTTACTAGAACTAATAAATGAGTTTAGTGAGGCCATAGGATTCAGGGTTAGTATACAAAAACCAATTCTATTTCTATACACTAGGAATGAACTGTTGAAAATGGAAATATTTACAATAGCTTCAAAAAAAAAAACACACACAAAGAGGCTCCTGGGTGGCTCAGTTGGTTGAGCATCTGACTCTTGATCTCAGTTCAGGTCATGATCTCAGGGTCATGAGATTGAGCCCCATGTCGGGCTCTGCGCTTAGCAAGGAATCTGCTTGGGATGCTCTCCTTCTCCCTCCCCCCCCCCACTAAAATAAATAAATAAATCTTTAAAACACACACAAAATATTTAGTGCTTGTATTACTTATTGCTGTGTAACCAAATATCTCAAGACTTAACTGATAAAACAACAAACCCCACAGTTTCTGAGAGTCACAGACTGATTCTGATTCAAGCCCTCTCATTGAGGTTGCAGTCATTTCAAGATGACTGAAGAAGAGAGACCTGCCTCCAAGTTCACTTAAGTGTTTTGTGGCAAGTAGCTTTTGGCAAGACACTTTCATTCCTCACCATGTGAGCCTCTCCTTAGGGCTGCCTACAGCAGGTCAGCCTGCTTCTCTCAGAGCGAGGGATCCAAGAAAGCAAGAGCCCCAGGTAGCTTTTGTAACCCGTTCTCAAATATCATCACATCTGTTGAATGCTAGTGGTCACAAAGAACAGCCCTGGTACACCCCTCATTGGGTGTAGAGATTACTTAAAACTAAACAAGTCAAACAAAAACAGTCTGAGAAAACAGACCAGTATCTTTCATAATAAAATATGAGCAAATCTAGCAATATATATAAAAAAAGTAATGTCACAACATATGGAACTTATTCCAGAAATGCAAGAGTGGTTCAAGATTTTAAAATCAATCAGTATAATTCACTGTGTTAACAACCTAAAGAAGAAAAACCACATGAACATATTATTTGCAGAAAAAGCATTTGACAGAATATGTTTGTAAAAAAAAAAATCCTCAGGAAACTAGGAATAGTGGGGACTTTTTCAGCCTGATACAAAAGGGTCTACAAAGAAACCTACACCTAATGTCATGCTTAATGGTAGGAGAGACTGAATGCTTTTCCCCTAAGATCAGAACAAGGAAGGCACAGTGTCTGTTTTCCCCAGTTCTAGTCAACATTGTACCAGAAGGCCTGTCCAGTACTTGAAGACAAGAGAAAGAAATTAAAGGAATATATATTGGAGAGGAAGAAATAAAGCCGGCCTTATTCATAGATAGCATGATTGTCTACATAGAAAGTACCAAGAAATCTACAAAAATACTCCCAAAACTAGGGGTGCCTGCGGATGGCTCAGTTTGTTAAGTATCCAACTCTTGATTTTGTCTCAGGTCATGATCTCAGGGTTGTGAGATTAAGCCGTGTGTTGGGCTCCAGGCTGGGCTTGGAGAGTGCTTAAGAGTCTCCTTCTCCCCTCTGTCCCTAACCCTAACCCGCCCCTGCCCCCCCCCCCCGCTCGCACATGCATACTCTCAAAAAATTTTTTTAATTTTTATTTTAATTTTTTTTATTTTTTTGACAGAGAGGTAGTAGGTTTTATTGGTGGGCATGAATAGGGAGGGGGCAGTGCTGAGGTTCTCATGAGTGCAGAGCCCTCCATTTGTCCAAGGGGCCACGATTAGGGATGTATTTGACTCCACATCCATCTGGGATAAGCCGCTTTTCAGCCACCATGTCTTCAAATTCATCCGCATTAAACTTAGTAAAGCCCCACTTGGAGATGTGGATCTTCTGGCGGCCAGGGAACTTGAACTTGGCCCTGTGTAGGGCCTCAATCACATGTTCCTTGTTCTGCAGCTTGGTACGGATGGACATGATGACTTGGCCAATGTGGACCCTGGCTACTGTGCCCCGGGGCTTTCCAAAGGCACCCCGCATACCTGTGTGCAGCCTAGATTGGAGATAGCATGAGGTCAGACCTCAATATCCACTGGAAAGGACTGTCTCCAAGGTCCCTTAGGGCAACCCATACAATCAACAGGCTGCATACACTCCCAAGGAGGCTACTGTTTGCAGCCATGGCACACTGGGCCCCCGTGGACAGAGAGCACAGTCGGCTTAATTGGCTGCAGAAAAAATTTTTTTTTAATTTTTAAAAATTAAAAAAAAAAGCACATGGGTGACTCAGTTAAGCATCTGCCCTCGGCTCAGGTCATGATCCCAGGGTCCTGGGATCAAGCCCCACATGCAGGGAGCCTACTTCTCCCCCTCCCTCTGCTGCTCCCACCGCTTGTGCTCTCTCTCTGTGTCAAATAAATATTCTTTTAAAAATTTTTAAAAATAATCCTAGAACTAAACGAGTTTTACAAGGTCACTAGATACAAGGTCAACACACAAAAATAAATTGCATTTCTTTTTTTTTTTTAAGATTTTATTGAGAGAGAGAGAGAGCATGAGCAGGGGGAGGGGCAGAGGGAGAGGGAGAAGCAGACTCACCACTGAGCAGGGAGCCTGATGTGGGGCTTGATCCCAGGACCCTGGGATCATGACCTGAGCCCAAACCAGTCACTTAACCAACTGAGTCACCCAGATTCCCCAATCAATTGCATTTCCTTTTTTTTCTTTAAGATTTCATTTATTAGAGAGAGAGACAGAGAGAGAGAGAGAGCGCACAAGCGGGGGAGGAGGAGTAGAGGGAGAGCAGACTCCCCGCTGAGCAGGGAGCGTGACGTGGGGCTCCATCCCAGGACCCTGGGATCACAACCTGAGCCGAAGGCAGACAATCGACTGAGCCACCCAGGTGCCCAATCAGTTACATTTCTGATGAAAGATAGGAAATTGATACTTTTTAAAACATCATTTACAGCTGTTTGGGGTTGGGGGGGGAGAGTACTTAAAGAGAAGTCTGGTAAAACATGCAGGGATCTGTATGTTAAAACTATAGAACTGTAAAAACACTCATGAAAGAAAGCAGAGTTGACCTAAGTAAATGGAACAGCATACCGTGTTTATGGATTTTTTTAAAAAGCAAATTTGGGAAGTTTTCAGGCCTTATTTCTTTGAATGTTTGTTCCATTCCTTTCTCTTTATGGTACTCCATTTACATATATGTTGGTGCAGCTAAAGATGTCCCACGTGTTTTTGAGGCTCCTTTGATGTTTTCTTTACTGCTTTCTCTCTGTTCTTCTGCTTTCATAATCTCTATCAGTCCATTGTCAAATTTGCTGATTCTTTCTTCTGCCAATTCACATCTGCTGTTGAGCCCTTCTAGTAAATTTCTCGTTTTGGTTATTGTACCATTGAACTTTGGAGTTTTTGTCTGACTCTTCTTTGTGATTACTGGTTTTTTTTTTTTTTTTTTACTGTTACTGTCCTTTGGTGAGGCACTGTCACCTCATCTTCCTTGACTGATTTCCTTTAATTATCTAAACATACTTATAACGTGTTCTTTGAAGTCTTGGTTAAATCTGACCTCTTGTCTCTGACAGGCTGTTTCTGTGATTGTTTTTCTCTTTTCCCTTGTGCGTGGGTCATACTTTGATATTTCTTTACATGTCTTATTTTGTTGAAAAAGTGCATTTTAGGCAATGCAGTACTTCTGGATGCCCACCACACCCAGCTCCTCCTGTGCTTGTTTTTCATTTTTGCTGGCTTGTGGGCTGTGTTAGTGAGGTCTGTTTCCTCTCTTTACTATCTGTGAGTTCACGGCCTCATAGGGTATTACACCTAGACTGTAGGCTCTATAATTACTGCCTGACTTTTCTATTGGTTTTGACAGTGCCCCGGGGCACAGATTATTGAACAGTCTTGTCCAATTACATTCAAGCAGTGGCGGCCTTTAAGGTCTGTCTGAGGTTTGTTCTGACCTGGGACGGCTCTTAGCTGTCTCTTTCCTGTGTGAACAAGCTGGCTGTGGTTGAGCTTGTTACTGGGTTTTTTTGTTTTTTGGGGGGGTTTTTTGTTTTTTTTTTTTTAAGATTTATTTATCTGAGAGAGGGAGGGAGCGTGTGCATGCAAGCCGGGGAGGGACAGAGGGAGGGGAATCTCAAGCAGACTCCCCGCTGAGAATGGAGCTGGATGTGGGGCTCGATCCCCCGACCCTATGATCATGATCTGAGCCAAAATCAAGAGTCAAGACGGATGCTCAACCAACTGAGTCATCCAGGTGCCCCTTGAGCTTGTCACTTTTTTTTTTTTAAGATTTTTTTTTTTTTTTTGAAAGAGAGCATGAGCGGGGGTTGGGGGGTGGAGCACAGGCAGAGGGAGAAACAGACTTCCCACCGAGCAGGGAACCTGATGCAGGACTCAACCCCAGGATCCTGAGATCGTGACCTGAGCCAAAGGCAGACACGTAACCGACTGAGTCACCCAGGCGCCCCTCGAGCTTGTTATTCTTAACATAGAGGTGCTACTGCTCTCAAGAGCAGCCTTAAGCTTGAACTTTTCTACACTTTGTTTCACATAAAGTGAGTTTGCTTGGGGAGACCTTCAGAGCTCTCTTTCCTTTGGATTGCCTCTCTCCTGGGGAACTCTCTGAGCCACTACTCCAGGCACTGGGAAGAGTAGTGGCCTCTTGTCTTCCCAGCTTGACTCTCTCAGCATGGATGCTATACCCTACATGCTAGCTGGAGGGAGGGCAGTCAGGGGCTCAATACGCTCAGCCTGCCATGCCTGGGGTACAGCCTGCAATATATGGATGGGGGCAAAGCCCCCCCCGCCCCGACCAACCTCTTGGTTACAATCACCAGGAATTTAGCCTGTTGACCTAGACAGGATGAGAAATGCTGGGTGGCCTTCCCCTCTCAGTGAGATACCATAAGCCTTGATTGGAAACAGAGGGAAAAGAGACCCCCATCTTCCTGGCCATGCCCTCCCAGAGTATAGCATCAATCAAAGTGAACTGGAGTGGGGAGAGAGCCACTTGCAGCTCAGATGCTACAGGCTCACTATTCCTACATAGTTTTAGTAGGTTTTCTTTTTCTTTTTTTTTTTTAGATTTTATTTACTTATTTGACAGAGAGAGACACAACGAGAGAGGGAACACAAGCAGGGGGAGTGGGAGAGGGAGAAGCAGGCTTCCCGCTGAGCAGGGAGCCCAATGTGGGACTCGATCCCAGGACCTGAGCTGAAAGCAGACGCTTAATGACTGAGCTACCCAGGTGCCCCAGTAGGTTTTCTTAAATAAATGTTCTCATTTGTTGTATGCTTTTAGGATAATTTCCAGAGACTTTAAATGATTTAAATAAGCTTTATTTGTTTCACTTGGGAGTGGTTCAGTAGATCTCCTCACACCTGACATCCCAGAAGGGGAAATTGCTCCTTCGTTTTCTTTTTTTTTTTTTTTTAAAGATTTTATTTATTTATTTGAGAGAGAGAATGAGATAGAGAGAGAGCATGAGAGGGGAAAGGGTCAGAGGGAGAAGCAGACTCCCTGCTGAGCAGGGAGCCCGATGTGGGACTCGATCCCGGGACTCCAGGATCATGACCTGAGCCGAAGGCAGTCGCTTAACCAACTGAGCCACCCAGGTGCCCGCTCCTTCATTTTCAAGGGGTGGTTTTGCTGGATATAGAATTCTTGGTTGACATTTTCTTTCAGCCCCTTTCAATGTCATCCCACTGCCTTCTGGCCTCCATGGTTTCTGATGAGAAATCAGCTATTATTCTTATTAAGGCTCCCTTGTACGTGATGAGTCTGTTCTCCCTTGTTGCTTTCGAAATTCTCGCCGGGTCTTTTCATCCTGCAGTTTGATTATGAAGTATCTAGATGTGACTCTCTTTGAGTTTATCCTGCTTGGAGTTTGTTTAGCTTCCTGGATGTTTTTCATCAAATTTGGGGAGTTTTTAGCCATTATTCCTTCTGTTCTCCCCTCTCCTGCTGGGACTCCCATTATGCATAAGCCGGTGTTTGGTAGTAACCCACAGTCTCTGAGACTCTGTCCATTTTTCTTCACTGTTTCTCTTTCTGTTCCTCAGACTGGATAATCTCAATTGACCTATCCTCATATTTGCTGATTCCTTCTTGTCCGTGCTCAGATCTGCTCTCAAGCCCCTCTAGTGAGTTTTTATGTCTGAGTTATACTCCCTAACTCCAGAATTCTGATTTGGTTCACTTTTATGATTTTTATCTCTATTGATATTCGTTGTTTTATGAGATATGTTCATGCTTTCCTATATTTCTGTAGATGCAGTTTTATTTTGGTCTTTGAACATATTTGAAATAGCTGATTTAAAGGCTTTGTATAATAAACCCAACTTCTAAGCTTCCTTAGGGATGGTTTCAACTGATTGCTTTTTTTCCAGTATATAGGCCAGGCCTTGTTTCTTTGCATGTCTCTTTTTTATTGAAAATTGGATTTTCAGTTAATATAATGTGGTATATGTTAGGTTCTGAACATCAGCTCCCTCCTCCCCAGGGCAATTGCTCTTTCTTGTAGTTGTTGGTATTTATTTGTCTCACGACTTTACTGAACTAATTCTGGACAATTTATGGTCTTTGTGACCAAAGTCTTTCCTTGGTTAGCATCGTAATCAGGTAGTGAAGGGGACAGAAATTTCCTTTAATGCTTGGAACCCATAACTGCGCCATTTTTTGCCAGGGGCTCTGTGTATGTACCGGGGTATGCCTTCAGTGCTCAGCCGGGCAGTTGGTGCCCCTATTTCATCCTCTGTTTGGTGCTGATGCGGAGCCTTGAAGCAGCCAGAGGTGCAAGCTTAGGGCCTTTTCAGGTCTTGTCCTGATTCTCCACAGAGCCCTGCACATGCATGTGACTTCTGGGTTCCCAGGAATATTTTGGAGCTTTTCAAAACCCCTCTCGAAATCTCATTCCCCAGCTCGCTCTTTTTATTTTATTTTATTTTTTTACTTTTTTAAGATTTTATTTATTTGACAGAGACACAGCGAGAGAGGGAACACAAGCAGGGGGAGTGGGAGACGGAGCAGCAGGCTTCCCGCTGAGCAGGGAGCCCGATGCGGGGCTCGATCCCAGGACCCCGGGATCACGACCTGAGCCGAAGGCAGACGCTTAACGACTGGGCCACCCAGGTGCCCCTGCCCAGCTCTTTCAAGTTTTCTGGTTAGCTTGTTTTTTGCCTTAACTGTTATCCTGTGCCTTAGACAGCACAAAGTTTTAAAATTCTCTTTTGGTGTTATCAACAAACATCCCCCAGGGAAGAGGCTTTTTATACGGGGAGAGTTTTGGGTCAAATCAAGCAAAGACAGCTTTGCCAGTGGAATCTCCTAGGGAGCTGTCAGACCAGTAAAATAGGAATTCTCTGAGAGTGGGGCCTTGAAGAAGCCCCAGCCCCATCGTCACCCAGTGGCTGCCAGGGTGCCGGGGTTCTGTGATTTCAGCTGCTGGTTTTCATGGCTACAGGAGGGAAGCGGGAGTAGGGCAAGTCAAAATCCCACAATGCTCTCGGATCTTACTGCCAGTGAACCATTGTTCTTGAGTAAATGCCCCCTATGTTGCTATAGTCCTTTGATTTTTCAGAGTTCTGGAAAAGTGCACTCTAACGTTTTTGCCAGTTTTCTTACTGCTGCTTTGGAGGAGAGTCTTCAGAGGTCCTTCCTCCACCTTCTCCACCCCTCACATGCTTCCATGCAAGCTTGTTTTCACGTGCACACACACGTGGACTGGCCAGCCTCCAGCTCTCATCAGGCACCTGGGGGATCCTCTCTGGCTCCTCGCGCTCCTTACCTCTAGTGCCCTCACTGATGGGGGAGGCCGTGCCCGGTGTCTCTAGTGGACTCACAGCCCCCGCCCCAGCTCCCCTCACCACTGTGTCCCTGCTCCAGGACCCTGACCCTCCTGGTAGCTCCTGGATTTAGGTCAGAAAGGAGATGGAGGAAGAGTACTGTGGTGACTCTGGGGGGGGTCTCAGATGCCCACAGAGGAGCAGACTTGCAGTTCTGAACACAACCGTGTGTTTCCCTCCAGAGGGACTCAAGTTAGGCTCCCCTTCTCTTGGCTGCCTCACTCTGGGGTCTTAGCTGCTCTTGGGGGAAGTTTGGTGGTGAAGCTGAAAACAAGACCCCTAAGAACTGGGTCTGGAATGCTGTGTGTTTGGGGCACCCCTGGAAGCCTGGGGCAGAGGGACCAGGCCCATCTGGCTGATGGTCACGGGCGTTCCCCCCCCCGCCCCAAGGGGGCAGGCATGGGGGTCGCCCACCTCTCAGCGGCAGCGTCTCCCTCGCGGGCAGCGTGTGACCCAGCGGCGTGTCTCCCAGCAGAGCGGGAACAGCTTCCACGTGTTTGACCAGGGCCAGTTTGCCAAGGAGGTGCTGCCCAAGTACTTCAAGCACAACAACATGGCCAGCTTCGTGCGGCAGCTCAACATGTGTGAGTACCCAGCCCTCCTGGCGTGCGGGGCAGGGATGGAGGGCCGCCTCCACAGAGGCTCTGTGCTGCCGCAGCGAAGGATGCAGCCACAGCTTCTCGTAGCTGGGCGGCCAGGGTCCAGCAGGCCTGCACCCAGAGTCCTCAGGGAAGAGTTGGTGAAGCCCCAGCCGGACACAGCCACGTGGTGGGGAGGGCTCGTCATCTGGGGATGTGGGGTCTCCCTTAGACCCAGACCACCCAGCGGCTGCCGGCAGTGGTGGGACCAGAGCCGCTCCAGGCCGAGCTCTCCTCTGGGACCCTCTGATGTCCCTCAGCGGGGCACTGGCTGGGCTGTCGTTGGGGGTCTGGTCCCCAGCCCTGAGGCAGAGTGGCCCCCACCCCGTCATATGCAGACGGCTTCCGGAAGGTGGTCCACATTGAGCAGGGTGGCTTGGTCAAGCCAGAGAGGGACGACACTGAGTTCCAGCACCCGTGCTTCCTGCGCGGCCAGGAGCAGCTCCTTGAGAACATCAAGAGGAAGGTGACCAGTGTGAGTAGCCAGCCTCTCTCTCTCTGCCTCCTCAGACCTCCCTCCGGGCTGTGTGGGGATGCAGCGTCCACTCACCGTCCTGCCGGGCCTACCCACTGCTGAGGGCAGCTCAGCGGCTTTCCTGATGGGCCCTCCCCTCCCTGTGTGTCTTGGACTCCCCTTGCCCGTTCCCCCGTCAGCCACCACGGAGAAGGCCCCTCTCCAGACCGCCAGCCCCTTGGCCTTGGCACTGTGTCCCGGGGAGGGGGGCATCTCAGTGACTGTTCCCCCCGGGAACCCAGGTATCCACGCTGAAGAACGAGGACATAAAGATTCGCCAGGACAGCGTCACCAAGCTGCTGACGGACGTGCAGCTCATGAAGGGGAAGCAGGAGAGCATGGACTCCAAACTCCTGGCCATGAAGCAGTAGGTCCTATGCAGCGAGTGCTGTGGGGAGGCCTGGACGGGGAGATGGAGGGATGAGGGGCTCCCGCGGAGGCAGCCTGAGGAAGGAGCAGGCAGGAGCAGGGCAGGCCTGGTTGCCGGCCACTGCCCCCCGGGGGCTCTTCCCACCAGCCCCGCCTCCCGTGGTTTGTGACATAGGCACCAGGGCCTTCTGCTCTCCAAATGTAGAATTAGGTTTGGACTTGCGCTCACTCCCCAGGAGACAGGGTCCGAGCCACGTCCTGTCCCAACAGGCAGAGCTGGGCTCCTCCCGCTGCCTCCCGCGTGTGCACCCTGCAGGCCAGGGTGGCAGGGTCTTCCTGGCCCTCATGGTGCCGGCTCTCCCGCGGGTCCCCACCACCCCTGGGGCACATTTGGCCACATAACCAGCCCTGTGCTCCTGTCCTCAACCAGGACCCCCAAGAAGGCTGGCTTGGGTCTTTTCCGATGCACGTGGGGGCCCTGGGACCTCAGGAACCTATCCTCAGCTCAGCTTCATGTGGCCTCAGATCCTCTTGGGGCAGGGCCTCATGACTCCATTGTCATGGAAGGGGCTCCTGGGCTCTGGCTGTCCTCACATTGGGGTCAGGCAGAAGCCACTAACTATATGACCCCTGGAGATGGGGGCTAGGTGAGCTTGGGCTCCCAGGACATGGGTACCTCTCAGGGTGAGGCCAAGGGGGTCAATTCCACGTCAGTGAGACGTTCACGGGGCTGGCCATGGCGTGATCACAGCCCTAGCTTGCCCAGTTGGGAAGATGGTGCTCAGGTGGCCCTTTCCACCCCCTGAAGTCACCTGTGAGCCATTCCCAGGCCTGGTGAGGGGCTCCGAGCCCCCCAGAGGCATAGGATGACCCCCTGAAGAGCTGGGCTGCACTGCACCCCTGGCCTTCCCTCCTCTCCTCGTGTTCAGTTGGGGTGGAGACGGCTCGGGGTTGGAGGGCAGACACTCAAGGGTCTGCCGCCTCAGTGTGTCCAGGACCCTGGGGTATACCCAGCATGCCCAGCCCTGTGTTCTGCCTAAGGCCCCCAGCCCCTTCCTTAGGAGCCCCTCCCAACTGGTGCCCCACCTGCTGCGTCTGTATGTCCCTCCCTGCGGCGAGGCAGAGCACAGAGCGGCCTCGGTGCCAGCGAGGCCTGGGTCTGACCCCAGACCCTACACCTGCCCGGGGCAGGGGAGGGGGCACAGGGCATCTGACTGCGCCCCGTGTGTTCCAGCGAGAACGAGGCCCTGTGGCGGGAGGTGGCCAGCCTGCGGCAGAAGCACGCCCAGCAGCAGAAGGTCGTCAACAAGGTGCGCGGTGGGCCCGGCCGGGGCGGGGGGAGGGGGCGGCGCCGGCTGGGTCCCATCCTCGGCCGGGCTGACTGTGCCTTTCCGCCCACAGCTCATCCAGTTCCTCATCTCACTGGTGCAGTCGAACCGGATCCTGGGGGTGAAGAGGAAAATGTGAGGCGTGGGGGGTGCCTGTCCCTCAGCCCAGGGCCCCGGGCCACCCTCTCTCCTGTTGGCTGAGGCCTGGGCGGCCGAGGCCTGGGCGGCCGAGGCCTGGGGGAGGGCCCTGACCCCCCCTCTCCCCCCACAGCCCCCTGATGCTGAACGACAGCAGTTCGGCACATTCCATGCCCAAGTATGGCCGGCAGTACTCCCTGGAGCACATCCACGGCTCAGGCCCCTACTCGGTGAGCACGCGGTGCGGCAGGGCTGGCCCCAGGCGGTGCGGCAGGGCTGGCCCCGGACCGTGCGGCAGGGCTGCAGCTCCTACCACACAGGTCACCTCCCTTCGATGGCAGGCTCCCTCCCCGGCCTACAGCAGCTCCAGCCTCTACTCCCCAGATGCCGTGGCCAGCTCCGGACCCATCATCTCCGACATCACCGAACTGGCCCCCAGCAGTCCCTTGGCCTCCCCGGGAGGAAGCATAGACGAGAGGTGGGGGCCATGTCATCCAACGGTCGGGAGAAGGGGGGGGCCCACAGAAGCGGTTACTGAGGTGTGTGTTCCCCGTGTGCGCAGGCCCCTCTCCAGCAGCCCCCTGGTACGCGTCAAGGAGGAGCCCCCCAGCCCTCCTCGGAGCCCCCGGGTGGAGGAGGCCAGTCCTGGACACCCGTCCTCTGTCGTGGAGATACCCCTGTCCCCAACCGCCCTCATTGACTCCATCCTGCGGGAAAGCGAGCCTGCCCCCACCACCCCGGCCACACCCCTTACGGATGCAGGGGGCCACCACCCCTCACCCTCGCCCCCACCTGCCTCGGCCCCTGAGAAGTGCCTCAGCGTAGCCTGCCTGGACAAGTGAGTGCCACCCCAGTCACCCGCACTGCAGCCCCTGGAAGCACAGCTAGGCCTCTAGCCAGGACCGTCCTGGCGGGGCTGGAACGGGGGGTCGTCAGGCTGTGGACACGGGTTGCTGGGGGAGACGCCAGCAGACCTGGCCCTGAGCTCAGAACTTGCTTGTCCCACGTCCCCCATTGCCTCAGGAGCCGAGGGCATGTGGCCTCACAGGCCTGTCCCACCTCTCTCTGAGCCACTCTGGCCACTGCCCCTGTCCTGCTGCCCAGCAGAGGGCTTGCCCCAGAGGCCAGGCAAGCAAGGGCGGGGGGCACGGAGTCCACCTGGCCCCCACCTGCAATCGGGGGGCTCTTGTCTTTGTATCTTGCAGTTTGGCTCGCGCTCCACAGATGTCTGGGGTCGCCCGCCTCTTCCCCTGCCCCTCCTCTCTGCATGGCCGAGTCCAGCCAGGGTTAGCGCCGTCCCCACTGGGGAGGGAGGAGGGCTCCGCCAGAGCTCAGGCCCCTCCCCAGCCTCGGACCAGACCCTGGCCTGGCCATGAGCACTTGGCCCTGCCTGGTGAACAGGCGTCCCAGGCCCTCTGCAGCAGGGAGCAGCCCTCCCCCGCACCCCAGGCTCTGGGGCCCAAGCCAGTGCCCCAGGTCACTGACGGACAGCGCTGGGCTTCCCAGCCTGGCAACTGCTACCGGTGCAGCCAGCGTCCTGGCTGCTGTGCTGACCAGCTTCCCCTCAGGGCGGGGCGGGGCCCCGTGGACACCTCCCAGAGCCGGCCAGGCCACCCGTCCAGTGGCACAGGGCCGCCAGGTGGCCCAGGACCTTCTTGGCCACTGTCTCCAGACCCAGGGCAGAGACCAGCCCTCCACACCCTGCCCACGGTTCCCTCTCCCCATCCCTGCTGTCTTCCAGCGTGAAGGCAAGACCTTGTCAAGCCTGAAGAACTGCCCCCAGCCCATCCTGAGCACTAAACCCCTCCTGGGCCCCCCTGCCATCTTGGCCCAGACCCAAGTGCTGCCAGAGGCCTTACTGGGCCTCACGGTGACAGGACCGGCCGGCACGCACGTCCCCTGGGCCCACACCGGGTGCACGACGGGGCCCCAGCGGGCTGGGCTCTAGCTGAGGGCAGCCCCCCCGGCTGGTGCACGTGCGTGCCGGCAGGAAGGCATCTGGCTGGGGGTGCCTAGAGCTCCACTTGACCTGCCCCACCCACTCTGGCTAGGACTGAGCTCAGTGACCACTTGGACGCCATGGACTCCAACCTGGACAACCTGCAGACCATGCTGACAAGCCACGGCTTCAGCGTGGACACGAGTGCCCTGCTGGATGTGAGTGCCTCCCCACCCCCACCCTGCTTCCAGCCCATGGGCACAGCCTGACTGCCCTCCCCTCCCTGCAGCTGTTCAGCCCCTCGGTGACCGTGCCCGACATGAGCCTGCCCGACCTTGACAGCAGCCTGGCCAGCGTGCGTAGGCGGGGCGGGGCGGGGCGGGGCTGGCGGGGGAGTCGGGGTGGGAGGGGCGGCGAGGGGAACCCTCACTCTGCCCCCTCCTGCCCCAGCAGATCCAGGAGCTCCTCTCTCCCCAGGAGCCGCCCAGGCCCCTTGAGGCAGAGAACAGCAACCCCGACTCAGGTGAGCCGAGCCCCGAGCCCCGAGCCCCTGCCCTGCGCCGCCCCAGCGTCCCCACCTGCCGGTGCCCTGACCCAGCCCCCACCCCCAGGGAAGCAGCTGGTGCACTACACAGCGCAACCCCTGTTCCTGGTGGACCCGGGCTCCGTCGATGTGGGAAGCAGCGACCTGCCCGTGCTCTTCGAGCTGGGGGAGGGCTCCTACTTCTCGGAGGCCGACGACTACACCGATGACCCCACCATCTCCCTGCTGACGGGCTCCGAGCCCCCCAAAGCCAAGGACCCCACTGTCTCCTAGAGGCCCCAGGAGGAAGGCTGGCTGAGGGGCTAGGTGTGGGCCCCGGTGGGCAGTGAGGGCCCCAGCCCTGCGTGCCACGGCTTGCTTGAGGCTTCACAGCCTCACTGGGACTGACCAGCACTGCGCGTGCTCAGTCAGGATTGTATTTTGGATTTTTACATAAGTCCCCCTCACCCCTTCAGTAGAGATACACATACACAGACGGACGGACGGACGAGACTGGCAGAGACCTATAAACGACAGACTCCACGCTGTGGCCTCCCGAGTCTGTTTCCTCCTGCCCCCCCCCCCAGGGGGTGAGGTGGGCGGGGGTGCGGTGAGGAGGGGCCCAGGGCACATGGGTCTTGGAAGGGGGCTGGAGGTCTGGGCCATGATGGCCTCCTCGGGGGTGGGGGTGGGGGTGGGGGTGAGGTAGATGTCCGGAGCGTAGCCGTGCGCGCCTGACTCCGCAGGACCCGTGTGCGCTCAGAATCTTGACTGGAGGACCTGGAAGGGGGCAGTGGGATAGACCCCCAGGAACGCTCTTCCCAAGACCTCCCCACAAGGGGGCCGATGGAGCAGGGATGGGCATGCTGGACGCCTCTTCCCGGCCGAGCATCCCTGCTCGTCACGCATTCTGAAGGCACTGGGCTGGTCTGGGGGCAGGGGAAGGGTGGGGAGGCGACAGGACGGAGCTCCGTGCCCCCAGGCGTCCACCCCCTACTCACCATCCCCAGCAGCGTCCAGGGAGCCCCTCTCCCCCTGCCCCCCGACTCCACCACGGCCAGAGGTGGGGACGTGGGGTTGAGCAGATTCCGGCTGGGACAGGGGCAGCGCGGCTCTTGAGGCCGCTGCCCAGGCACCTACCTTTGTCAGACTATGTCTCTAACCGGGGCACACCAGCCTGACATTGCCTCGGGGTCTCTAATAGGGCCTACCCACCAGGTCAGGTGGGAACAGGGGCTCAGGGCTGTCCCCCCATCTTTGTGCAGTGTGGTGGGTCTGGGAGCAGGGCCTCCTGAGGGCCGCACTCAGGCTGCACATGTGAACTGCCCAGCCCAATGCAAGGAAAACCGAGGGGAGCTGAGAGTTCCTCCTGGGTCCGAGGAAGGGGCAGAGAGCTGGTGTTCAAGCTTCTGCAGGGATGCATGTGCTCACGAGGGAGACCTGGGTCAAGGTTTGGGCCAGGCCACCTGCCTCACCCAAGAGACACAGAGCCCCCACCCCAAGGTCCGTGGACTCAGCCGCTGTGAGCCCCACAGCCCAAGCATGGCACCAGGCACACAGCTCTGCCGGCCCAGCTGCTGGTTCTGATTCTTGACCCTCTTATACACACCAGACTCCAGCCATTGCTCCAAGCCAAGGTTCCCTGCGGAGAAGTCCGTGGGCACCCTGTTCCGGGACCCCAGCACGGGGACCACGGAGCTCTGAGCTGCACCCCAACCCCGACACACGCACACACAAGGTTAACAAGGGCAGCTGGGCCTTGCTGGGCCGTGGAGGTTGCCACCTGTGATGCACAGACAGTGCTAGGGGAAGGAGTCGTGCCCCCCCCCCCCGCCCCTGCCAGGACACAGCACCCCCGAAGGTACAGGCACCGGAAGGCCAGTGTGTGGGACTCAGATCCCCCTCCGGAGAGCACCACCAGCCCCCAACAACCGCAGCAGGCTGAGGGCAGCCACTCCGGACAGCACTTTATTGATCCCCTCAGACCCTTGGGCAGGATCGGCACAGGTTCCCGGGACACTGGCCTGCGCCTGGTCTGCCGTCCCTGAGCAGGGCAGGAAGGAGCCCCATGGGGGCGGAGAGGCCTTCCGGGGCTGGGAGGAGACAACAGACAGCCAAGCCCCCTCCCTGGCGCACAGGCGGGGCGGGCTCGTGGGCAGTGAGGTGACAGGAGGTGGCAGAGAGGCCCAGCCTTGGAGCAGCTCAGGCCCCTGCCACGGGGGCCTCATAGTTGAGCACGTAGTAGTCGTGGACATACATGAGCACGGCCACTGGCTGCCCGATGATGAGCGTCAGCCACACGGCTGCGTTGCCGTAGTTCCCCTGGAAGAAGCGGCTCACTATCCAGGCCAGCGGGATCTGGAGACACGGGGCCACGGTCAGCAGGCCACAATGCGTGACCCGCGGGCTGGCTGTGCCCAGGGCCTGGGGGAGAGGCTGGGCGGGGGGTGGGGGGGTGGGGCACGCTCACCTGAGCCATCATGCCTGTGAAGGCCCAGAGGCGGAACATGTGCAGAGGGATGCTCACCAGGTACTGCAACGGGAGTGATGGGGCATCAGCCATCTTGGCGGGCCATACCCGCCCTAGAGACAAGGCAGGTCCTGCCCACAGAGCACTCACCTCGTGGAAGAAAGCCGAGGCGAAGAACACCCCCGTGCTGGCCACCCACTTGCTGCTGCCCCGTCGAAGCATGGGCTTGTAGAAGTGTCTGCGGAGGGAGGGGGCCGTGGGACGGGTGCCCGGGTCCACACAGGAAGCTGCCCACCCACTGTGCCGCGCCCACGCCCACCTGAGGCACCACTTGTGCACAGGGATATTCCAGTTCTGCCAGAAGTAGGTGACAGACTCAGAGTTCCTGGGGGTCGAGAGCAGCAGGTGACCGGCCTGCGCCAGGACGCAGCCCAGCCCCCAGCTCCACACCCAAGGCCACCCACCACCAGTCCCGGTAGAACTCCCGGTCTCCAAACTGCATGAGCTCTGCCACGGCGTTCATGCAGGAGTGGAAGAACCAGTAGAAGAAGATGAGCCAGATGAGGTGATTGGGGACCTGTGGGGAAGGGCAGGTACCAGGTTGCAGGACACCCCACCCACTGGCCCACGCCCCACGCCACCCACCCAATGCCGCTCACCGCCAGCTTCAGGAGGCGCTCGATGATGCGTGAGTAATCCATATCCTGCAGGGACAGAGCTCAGCTGGCTCCCTGAGCTGCGCCCCACCCGCCATCCACCCGGATACGGGAGAACCTGACCACTCACCTTGAAAGGCTTCATGGAGTTCTGGATGGTGGGAACCATCCACTGCAGAGGAGGGCACAGTGTCAGCTCCCGGGGCCGCACGGCGCGCCCCGCCCCCAGCCCCGCCCCCAGCCCCGGCCGGGCCAGCGTACCTGCTGGATTAGGCCCACCTGGAGCTGAGTCAAAAACAGCTGGAGGAGGAAGCAGAGAGCAGCAGGCTGAGCTCCCCCTGCCAGGACCTGGCAGCACCCCCAACCCCTGCCCCGTCCCCACGGCCAGCCTCCATCCTCACCATCTCAAGGAGCCGCCGCAGCAGGAAGCGCTTTCGGATTCGGGGAGAGCGGGGAAAGTTGAGCTCATAGCACAGAGTTGGGGCCAAGAGAAAGTAGTACAGATCTGGAACAGAAGGGTGGGGCTTGCACTGGCGAGGCCTGGCCCATGCTGTCCCTCCCCTGCTGTGTCCTTCAGCCAAGTCCCGGGGAGGGTCCTCACCACGGTAGGTCAGGTTGTCGGGGTAGCTCACAGTGTGCTGGGCAGCTGCCCCGTTGGCCTTCTTTCCTGCAGAAGCTACAAGCAAGGGGGAGGGTGGGTGAGGCCTTGCTGCGGCCCAGGTCTGGCCCAGTATCGGGGGGCACGAGCTCTGAGGCCCCAGCCCCAGGCAGCCGCTCACCGGGCTTGGCCTTGGCCTTGCCCCTTCGCTCTCGGCACCACAAGTTGACATCCCGGTAGGAGACGAGCTTGAGGAAGAGGATGGTGTGCACCGTCAGAGCCAGCACGGAGCCCACTGCAGGAGAGGCAGGCTCAGACCACAGCCCTCCCACACCGCCCCCAGGAGAGCCACAGCCGCAGGCACAGCCCCTGCGGGGGGTGGGCCTGGGTCTCCCCTGCGGGCCCCGGAGACAGGTTGGGACGGGGGTGGGATGAAGGAAGGGGCACACCTGGAGTGATGGACTCAAGCAGCAAGGCCACGGCCGCCGGGAAGCAGAGAATGGTGGCCAGGTTGACCACGTGCAGCAGCAGCCCTGCCTGCTCCGTCAGGGCACCCTGGGGTGGGTGGGGGGAGCAGAGTGCTCAGCCAGTGCCCCAACTCCCTAGGCAAAGGGTCTCCCTGGGGAAGGGCCGCCAGGCCTGGGGCACAGCCCCTCCCAGGAGAGCTACACACAGCCCAACACACAGGCCCAGTGAGGAGAGCACACCTCTGGACAGGGCTGGGGGCGTGAGGGCGCTGCTTACCGCCGCAAGGCGCTTCTCCACCTGGAACGCAGCCACGGCAAAGACATTGGCCACTGAGGATATAAGTGTCATAGCGCAGGGTCAGGCCCCGGTCAAGCCCTGTCCCGTCTCCACCCGAGGCCTTCCTTGGCTCCCAGCTCACCAATAACTAGACACAGGGCAGGCCAGCTGTAGGGGTCCTTCAGGAACAGAGACACCACCTGGATGGGGTCCACCAGGATGCCGTACCTGGGGATTGGGGGATGAGGGCCTGAGCAGGTGGGGTGGGGCCTCAGGGGCGGGGCCAAGGCCCTGGGGAAGACACTCACTTGATGAGGTTTTCTAAAAATAACCGTGCATTGCTCAAGATCTGCAAGAGAGAGGAAGGGCACAGCCCATTAGCCCCGGCCACAGGGTGCCCCGCCCCCCCGCCCCCCCACCCAGCTCCTCTCAGCACCTATAGGGGCAAGAGCCCTGGGTCTGGACAGAAACCCGCATCCTGCAAGCCCAGTCCTGTCTGACCCACACACCAAGCTCCAAGACTTACAACCCACCTCACCCCACACCAGTGCAGGACAGGAAGTCCTTCAGCGATGCCCCCATCACCCCAATGAGAGGGAATCAACCCCAACACCAGATATACCAGTATCTGCAGCAGCTGGTGAGGGCCCCCAGGCCCAAGGATGTCCTTGCAGTGCCCGGGGGCAGCCACACCCAGGGGGGTGGGGAGAAGAAGCTGACCAGAGTCCTCAGGGGCTAGGCAGCTGAACCCCGAGTGCCACTTGGGACTCACGCCCCTGCCCCTCTTCCGTAATCCTATAGCACTCCAAGCCCAGGCACATGGCCCCAAAGCAGCTCCCAAGAACAGAACCCCATCAAGATGGGCTCCTGGCTCTGTCCTGGGGCTGGGGAATGGATTCCCTCTGCAGGTATGAGGGTCTCCTACTCCATCCCATAAAGCACAGACCCTGCCAAGTGCACCGAACTCAGGCCCTGACCAGGACTCAGGGTAGATTCTGTGGAAAAGTGATGCTGGCCAGGGGACTGGTTGGGACCCCTTACCTCAATGGTCAGGGAAGACTTCACAAGGAGGTGACAGGCTGAGAGACAGAGGGGCCCTGCCCTCCCCCAGCCACCAGCCTGACCTGCCCGGCACAGATGTGCCGTCACCACGCCTGGTGGCCTGTCCTGAAAGCCCACAGCAAGCAGGTAGGAGCTGGGGCTGCTAGCGGGCAAGGCCCACCTCTCCAGGCCCAGGCCATAGAGGGAACACAGCAAGCAGCCCCAAACATGGGGTGCACCTCTCCTTCAGCCAAGGGGTGGTAGAGGCACCAGAAGCAGGAGAGAGGTTTTGGGGCTGTACCAAAGGGCCAGGTGGGCCCAAAAGGTTGCAGGGAACAAGCAGTGCTACCCGAGCTGCCAAGGGCCCACCTCCGATGACTGCCACTACAAACCTACCCCAGGCCAGGAATGGCCTCCAGAAGCCAAGGACACACCTCCTGAGGGTCAGGCAGGTGTCTGGCCCACTGTCCCCTTGCCCAGCCAGCTTCCCACCCATCAGACTGCATGGCCCCTTGGCGGAGAGCCTCCTGGGCCCATGGGCAGGGAGGACATGGGTAACCAGAGGGACCACACCCGAAACAGAGGTGGTGATGTCAGGGCAAGGGTCAAAGGCCTCTGGCCACATCAGCCTGAGTGGTGGGGGCTGGGCCCAGACAGGCCCTTGCCCCCTGCCCCACCCTGCAGGCTGCCCCTTTGAGCCCTGGACTCCAGCTGCTTCTGGGCCAGGACTGCTGGCCCCACCCCCACAAGGAGCCAGCAGGAACCAGGCCACAAGGTGAGGCGGAGGTTAAGGGCTCTGTCTAATCCCTCCCTGGGGGGCACCTAGGACCAAGGCTGAGGGAGAGGCTGGGTACCTTCAGAGTCAGGGCCTGGAGCTGCCAGGCTGAGCCCAAGAGCCATCCGCTTACCCCTCTCCCCCCAGGCCAGGCCTGCCAGGGGCTCCATACCCCCAAGGGCCATTCAGAACAGCAGAAGGAGCTCTTTTGACCCCCAAGACCACTCACACCTGCTGCCTCCGGGATTCAACAGGGATAAGAGCTGAATGTGTGGCCAGTGCACAGACCACCAGCACCATCTCCCCCCACCAGCCCAGGGCCCCTACTCACCAGCATCACCACACACCAATTCAGGATCCCACGATAGTTGCTAAAGCCACTGTCAGAGCTGAACAAAGAATCTTGTAGGCGGTGGCACCTGGTGGGCGGGAGACACACTCTCAGAAGCAGGCAGCAGCTGAGGCCCCCCTACCAGGCCAGCCCTGCTCCAGTCCCCCGGGCTGTGAGAACCCTGCACTCCTCCAAGCCCAGGGGCAGGTCGGGGGCCTGCAGACACCCAAGAGCCCAGCCAAGTCCAGCCCCTCAGGAGCCAGCCTTGGGGCCCAGGGCCCAGGGCAGAGCCGACCCCAGCCCCTCCCTCAGAGCAACTCTGGTACATCCTAGCCCAGCAGGATGGTCCACGCCCCCCCAGCCCTCTCTTCTGCCCACAAACCCTCCTCCCCACTCACGATCACAGAAGGGCCAGGCAGGGCCAAGCCTCTCAGGACCACCCAGAAAGCCTGCCCTTCCAGGCAGCTGGCAGGGTCATGCCACAAACAGGAGCAGAACAGCTGGCCCTGCCTACCCCAGGGCTACATGGAGCTGGAGCTGGAGCTCGAGCACCCCAGGCCAAGAGCCCATCCTCTCTCCCCAGAGGCCTCTGGCTGCCACCATGCTCAATGGCTACAGAGTGGTGATGGGCCCATAGGAAGAGTTCACTCCAGGGATCTCAAGACCCACCAGGCAATTCTGTACAGAGGTGGGGGCAGGGGCTAAACCTGCCTTGCTCGGTCAGCCCATCCTACTGTCCAGCACACTGAGGGGCCCCCACCTCAAACAACCTCCTCCCTAGATTTGGCCCGTGCAGGTTTGAGTGTGCACAGGGCCCCAGGCCAAGAGCTAGCTGAGCACCTGGACTCACACGCACCTTCCTGGGGACAGGGGCCCTCATACATCTGCAGAGCCTCCAACTGTTTCTGAAAAAGTATAACCTGCCCCAGTTCAACCACAGGGTCAGTATTGTATTCCTGTCCAGGCTGAGGGGGCCAAGAAGAGCCCACCCAGGGGCCAGGGGCCTGATGGCAGGGAGGTCTCCCGCAGAAGCAGGAGTTCCCACTACTAACGGGGTAGGGGAAACATAAGCAGGGCCTCACATCCCTGCCTGGTCCTCAGGGTGACACAGAGGTAGTGAAAGGGCCACAGTGTGGCTGGGGCAAGGCCCTAACCCAGCTCCTGGCTCACTCAGTCTGCCCCACCCTACCCCAGATGCCATGCCACCAGGAAGCCCCACAGAGCATTGAGCAAGGCCTCCCGTTTTGTAAGACACGAGGCCAGGGCCTCCCCTTCCCTCCTGTGGACACATCTCCACCTCTTGAGGACCCCAGGCAGGAGAAGTGGGCTCAGAGGAGTACGCAGCAGGGGCACAGATGTCCTCTCAGGGCCGATCCTGCCTCCGTGGCGAGTCTTCCTATGGTTGGGGTCAACACCAGGAAGTGAGGGGCTGGGCAGGCTGAGATGCTACTCAGCAGTCTGTAGCCCAGGCAGAGGCAAGGTCTGCACTGCACCCGGCCCACCAGCGTCTCCCGGTCACAGGCCTCCCTGTATCCACCTTCCCGGTCCGTCCTGGGCCTTGCAGTGAGACCACCCGAGGCCCTCTTCTCCCTGGGACCCTATACCTGCCTTTCCGCGAGGCAAGCAGAGGTCCAAGGCCCCACTCCCCGGAGAGGACGGTCTCTGGGCCTGTCCACTAGACAGGGCCTCCCCAGCCCTTCTGCCAAGTTTGAGCCCATTGACTTGCACTGCAACTATCCCAGGGCCACCCTGTGCCACAACCTGCCACCCCCATCTGCACATTAACATCGATCCAGCAAACATTTCACAACAATGTGACCCCTTGTCACCAAGAAGACCACGCTGGTTTTATTTTCATCAATGTCTAAGATGAAAACGGGTGGGGAATGGGTACTGTTTTCCAAATCTGACACCAAACAACATCATAAAAACTCTTTCAGATTCCTGCTGTCAGGCTCTCAAGGCCTTCCCCAACCTGCCCACAGCCACTCCCCGGGTCCCTCCACAGGGCTCCTGACCATCCCCGACCCCAGGCAGCAGAGACTCAGGGAAGAGAGCCCACCGTCCACCAAAGCCCACAAGGTCCAGCCTTGCCAGTGTAGTCAGCAGTGGACCAGAGGGCAGACAGGCAGGACCTGGCCACAATACCCAGAGCTATCTGTGTTACCCTCTCCCCCACTACCAGGGCCCCCCACACCTCTAGCGGTCCCACACGTGCTCCCCAGGTCCACCCAACCAGCAGGGCCACTGTAACTCAGCACACGTGTCACCTTACTCAACCCTCACATCAGTTTTGGGAGGTAGGTGCAAGGGGAAACCAAGGCTTGCCAAAGTTTAAAGCTTGCCCAGGGGCACAGCTCCCAAGTGTGGATCACACCTGGGGACCACGGTCCAGCTCCAGGGCCAAACAGAGCAAAGACGGGACAGAGTGGCAGCTGTCCTCCTCAGCTCTTCCTGCACCCAGCCTCTGCGTTGACCCCTGGGATACAAGGTGGTGGGGTGGGCTCTCCCATTCTCAGGCCCTGCTGAAGAGGAAGAAGTAGCACATTCCAGGAACAAACACCCTAGGGGAGCCCTGCACCCAGAAGGCCCTGCCTGGAGCGCCCAGGAACCCAGGGCCACTGTGTACGGTGCCCCCTCCTTCCTGCCCCCCAGCCACACCTTGCCATGGGCTGGAAGAAATGAGTTCACACCCGGAGCCTGACCCACCTGCCTAGGCCAAGGCAAGCAGGAAGTATAGGGAGGGGAGGAGGCCTGGAGCCCAGGGAGTAAGGAGGGGTGGGGAAAGGAGAGGCACCAAGCACGGGGCGCCTGGGCGGCTCAGTCGTTAAGCGTCTGCCTTCAGCTCAGGTCATGATCCCAGCGGCCTGGGACCGAGCCTCGCATCGGGCTCCCTGCTCGGCGGGGGGGCGGGCTGCTTCTCCCTCTCCCTCTGCCGCTCCTGCTCTCTCATTCTGCGAAGTAAATAAATTAAAAAGTAAAGACAGCAAGCAGCAGGGAAGGGAGACAGGTGGGAAGGTGTGGACACGGAGAAGTGCAGGGGCCAGATCCCGGAGCGAGGCCCTCCGACCTTGGGGCGTGAGGAAAAAGCACAGAGCCTGCCTGAGCTGGAGACTAGGAGGGAGCCGTAACTGCCAGGCCCCCCTCCAGCCCCGGGGCAGGCCCGTCCATGGCAGCTCCTGCTCCTCTTTCCAGGGGGCCCAGACTTTGAGGTTGGGCAGACAGGGCTGCCATTCACTCGGCCCAACTCTCAGGAGCACAGACGAGGCCCTGGCCCAGCAGGGAAGTGACTGCCTATCCCAGAGTGGCAAAAAAAGTGGCCCAAAGCCAGCACACCCGTCTTACACAAAAGGACGCCAACTCCGCCACCTTTGCAGGAGATCATGCTAGCCATGCCCCTGCCTCCTGGATGGCGGTTAGCAGAGGGGCTCTAAGGCCCTCCTTCCTCTGTAGCCTCCCTCAGCACTGCCCCAGGCCCTCAGGAAAACCACCCTCCTCTGCCACAGCGCCTTCACCAACTCCTGACCTTTGCTCGGCCTGCTCAGTGCTGAGATTATCTTATCTCCAGGTGGACTGTGAGCACCCCAGGGCAAGGACCCCAGCTACCCTCACCCACCCTCTCACCAGTGAAGAAAGCCTCTGTTCCTGTCTACTGAGAGAGCAAATCCCTGCCAGCGGACTGACCAATTGCCTCTTCCTCCTTGATAACCTCCAGCCCCAAAGGCACTTCCGAAACCAACGTCCCGAGGCCACCTGGGTGAGAATGAAGGCCGGAAGCGGGAGCAGGAGGCTGGAGGTGGCGAAGGGGCCGCTTGGAGCTGGCCTGGGGGAGCCAGTGCCCTGGCCTTCCAGGTCCTCCCCATCAGCCAGACTTGCTCCCAGCTCCTTCCTGGCAGTCCTTCAGCTTCGCCCGAACCCCAAGCAGGGGGTGAGAGTCCCAGGGCAGGACCCAACTCTGTCCTTGCAAGAAGACACTTGTTCTGGTCACAGAGGCAGGGCCCCAGGCCAGCCAAGCTCCGGGTGCGGGAGGGACCCCCAGGAAAACAGCTCCGGGGGTTGTCCGCAGGGACAGGAGAGACCTCACGCCGCCCCAGTCTCCTGCGGGTGCCTCCCCGGCAGGGCCACCGCCCTCCGGTCGACTTCCCAAGCGCCAAGGCACCCTCAGGAGAGACCTCCCCAGTTACAAACCACCTGACCCCACCTAGCTCCTTGCAGACCGAGAACACTTGCGCACAGGGGCCAGGGTACCGGGTGACCCTGAGGAAGAGCCTGAGGACCCGCCGGAGGGTCTGCGGAGGGGTGGGGGGTCTGCAAGCCGGACTGCCGCCGGCCCCGTACGCCCCCACGTGGGTGACCTTGGCAAGGGACGCTCCACTCCGACGCCTCAGTTCCCCCGCAGGGGCCCTAGGGGCACACCTGTCCACGCGAAGCCCGGGAGCCAGGCTCTCAGACTCGGAGCCCGCGTTGCGGCGGTCACGCCCGGGGAACTGGGGAAGGTCCCAGGCAGGGGTCGGAGGTTACGGGTGAGGCGTCTCGCTACCTCAGATCCCAGGGGCCGCTGCCCACGTCGGAGTCTCTGTTCTCGTCCTTGGGGGCCGGGGCCGGGGCCGGCGCGTCCCCCCCGGGGCCCACGTCCCGCACCTCCTCTTCCGCGGGCCCGCCGCCGCCCTGGCTCGAGGGCCGTGAAGCCGTCCTCCGGCGCCGGGAGCCGCCCGCGCCGCCGCGGTCGCCCATGGCCTCAGCCCTCACCCTGTCCCGGCAGAGTCGTGGCCCGCCGGGCTCGCAGCACCCAAGGCCCGCGGCCCCGCCTCCAGACCCTCTGCCAACCGCCGCCACCGCCCCCTGCCGGACGCCGTAGCCCGCGCGCTGGCCCGGGCCGCCAATCAGCGCGCGCCGCCCAGGGAGTCCGGGGACGGCGGGCCCGTTGCTTTGGGAGCCCCTAACTGGCCAGCCGCTGGGGCGCGCGCCCATTTGTAGTCCGCGGGCGCGCGAGGCACCCTGGGAGTCGTGGTCGCCCCGCGCGGGGCACCCTGGGAGCCGCGGTCGCCCCGCGCGCGGCACCCTGGGAGCCGCGGTCGTCCGGCACGCCCGAGAGCGGGGCTGCGGCCGTCTGGCCCATGACGGACTTTCCTCTCCGCGGGCCTCAGCGTCTCTACGGAACTTGCCAGGCTTCCTGGCAGCCGGCGAGCCTCCCCCGACCGCTTCCCTGCTTCTCATACCACTCTGTAAACACAGGGTTTCGCCATTGCTCAGCCAGGCGCGGAGGATGGGGTGTAGATTATTTACGAAGTGCCTCTTGCGTTAGCGTCCGGCCCAGGAGCCGTGTCCGTGGGGACTCGCCTCGCCCAGCACCCCGCGTGTTGGCTCCCGAGCGCACGTCGGGGCGCACTTGAGCTCCGCGACGCTCTAGTTACCACCGCAGAAGCGCCTGCTTTTCCACGGCTTAGGTTGTTCAAACAAGCGCCAGACCAAAAGATGGAGCAGGAGAAAGGCCTCAGGCCCCGCGTCCCTGGGACACCCGCCCTGCCCACTGACTCCCGGTCGAAGTGCCCTGCGGGGATAGGGAAGGCGTAGCCCCTAACTCCCATCCCCGAGTGGCCACGCCCTGGCCACCCGCGCCCCCTTCCGCCCACGTCCGCAAGACTTGCTGGGCCTCCCTCGTTTCCACCCGGGCTAGATTTGCCAGGGTGTGGGGAGCCTGGGGTGCCGGATCGCGGGGACCCAGAGGCTTCCGTATCATTGCACGACCACACGGTGCAGCCCGCAAGCGCGCTAGTGCGCCTCCCACCTTCGTTTGACACTCATCTTTGCATGGGGCATGGAGTGTGAACATCCAGGATTTCCAGGTGCGAGGGTTCACTGGGGGCTCAGGACGAGTTTACCCAGCAGCAAAACCCATTAGCCGTTCACTCCTGAGGTGATCAAGGCCAAGAAGAGTACCTCTCCAGCAGCAAATGTGGACTGGCCACCACCTTCCCGCTGGGCTCACCCTTGTTCCACCGCCTTCACCAGAGTGCCTGGGCCCCCTGGTGACACATTCCTGTTGCCACTAGGTCAGCGGGGACTGATAACCAGCCTGGCATCCCTACCTGGCAGGCTGGGGCTACCTGGCAGGTGTCTTTGAGTAACCTGCCAAAGCGGCTGCCCTGACTGGGCAGGAGAGCCCCTCCTGCATGCCGCCTACACAGCCCGACCTCCGTGAGTCAGGCTCAACCTCGTCTCCTATCCAGTCTTTCAGAACTTGCGCCTCTTCCCTGGCTGGCCTGGGCCAGGCAGAGCGAGGCCTTTTTGAATACTGATCCCAAGGGAGGGTGAACAAAGGAGAGGGTCCTCTCGGGAGCCTGGAGCGTAGGAATGAGCCCTGGGAGCTCAGCCACGCGCGCCCACGCGTGCCTTCTGGCTGTGCCATCCTTCCAATGCAGGCACGTGCCTTCTGGCTGTGCCATCCTTCCAATACAGAGCCAAGAACTACAGGGCCCACCCAGGCTGTCAGAGAAGATTGATGACTCAGGCTCCCAGTAGGCCTGGAGAGGCTGAGTCAGTAGTCAATAAAGGGTGAAGAATCATTTTGGAAGCGGCTGCCTGCGTCCACGTCCGGCTCCAAGCCATTGGCTGGCAAGTGGCAGCAGGAGTGAAGCGACCAGAGTGGACGAGGGATCACCGGAGAGGACCAGTCCAGCGCCCTGGAGCGCAGCGCGAGGAGAACAGGACAGCCAGTTCATAGGCAGGCACGGGCTGTGAGAGCACCAATAAGGAAGAGCCTCAGTACCGGCGGGGGCGGGGCCTGGCGGGAGGGAGGCCTGTGGGAGAGAGTGGGCGGGCCGGGGCCTCGGGACTGGGAGAGGGGCCGCGCAGGAGCTTAGGAACGCGCGGGCCGCGCCGGTTACCTCAGGGTCCAGGGGAAAATGAGGCCGAGGGCACCAGGGGAGAGGGGAAAGGTCAAGGTAGGTGGGGTTGCCCTTGGCGACAAAGGTGTACAAGAGGGGTTGTCGAAGAAAGCCCGGTGGGGGTTTCCCTGCCCGGGGCAGCAACTGATGAGGGGACTAGAGGCCCCGAGCCTTGCAGGCCCGGCTGGAAGAGGTTCAGCGCCTAGAAGCTCAGCCTGTGGCTGACGTGCCACGGGAAGACCACTGGGGCCTGTGAAGGGTCTGGCCAACTAGGAGACATGGGACAGGGCGGTCAGCAGTCTGTGCAGCCCCTTCTCTGGGATGCAAGTCCTGTCCGTGGAAATCTGTGGAGGCTGAGCGTGGAACCCGTTCCAGGTCTCAGGGAGGCGGATTCCGTCCTTTCACCCTTTGCCCCCCAGGGTCCTGGAGAAGCAGAGACAGCCAGTCTAGACCCAGAAGCTGGGAAGGAATGAGCATTCCTCACCCAGGTGTGACTGCAGGTGGAGGGTGGGTGGGGTATTGGGGAGGGGCTTGTGTCCCAGGCAGGCCTTGGATAAGCTGTTCTCCCTGAGGCTGATTCTTCATATGCAAATTGGGCTCTAAAGCCTACCCCAGCCTGGGGACAGTGAAAGTCAAGGAACCCTGGGCAGGAGGATCTGGACACTGACCTCTCCCAATAGCAGGTACTTTCACTCTGGGCAGGCCTGTCTCCTGCCGGGGTTCAGACAGCTGGCTCTGGGATGACTTAGTTTGACTACATGTCTCCAAAGACTTTGGGCCTCTCAGCTCATGCCTGCCTACCTGGGTATCAGGAGGCATTGCTGGGGCAGGGGGTCCCTGTCCTTGGGCTGTCCCTAACTAGCACAGTCCCGCCCCTCATCTCGATTCATCCTGTCTACAGCTCAAGGGCTGTGGAAGCCTCTCTTGTCTCTGGGTGGCACCTCCCCAGAACCAGCATGGGTCAGCTGTCCTCGGAAGCCTCCTCAGACAGTGGGGGGTCAGGATGTGGGCAGCACACAGCAGTAAGGGGCTAGACCTTGCACCCTCTGCTGTCCCCCTTTCCTCCACTGGCATGAGGAGGGCTTGTTGGTGGCTGTCAGGCCCCAGAGGCAGCAGGAGCCCCTACAGGGAGAGTAAGCCATAGGTCTGCAAGCCCTGCCGTACCTACTCTGGTGACTCTAGATCACTTCTGGGCTGGGCCTGACTTCAGGCTGGAGACCCTTAGCTCCCTCAGTTCCTGGCACAGAGCAGATTAACCTGCCACAGGACAAATGCCAACTGCTTTGCCTTCAGGGGATTTCTCCCACGGCTTGGCCTGCCAAGCTGGCCCTTCTGGGAGGACGAAGATAGCCCTCTTGTGAAAAGGGACACTGGTGCACCCTACACAAAGGCAGTGACCAGACCCCAGGGCTGCCATTCCCAGCACTGCGCCTGCAGCAGTCTTGCCTCTGGGATGCAGCAGGACTGGGAAGACGACCCCCGGATATCCCAGCGCCCCCTGTGGCATGGGCCCAGCACTGGATACATCAACCCGACACTCCAAGTTCTATCAAGAGTGGCATTTATTCTCCTTGTGGAGGTGCGGCGCTCCAGGGAGCTGGTGCTATTGTGCTTAGGAAGGAGGTCTGTCCGTCCGTCCGTCTGTCCGGCCGGCCCAGCCCCAAACGGGGGCGGAAGAGGGGCGCGGCCCGAGTAAAAATCCCGGCCTGTTCCGGGTGGGAGTATGTACAAGGCGGCGGGGCGCAGGCGGGGGGTGGGGGCGGGGCAGGCCGGCGGCCGCAACCCCCACCCGAGGGCCCCCGCATCTCGGGCCCTACTCGTAGAATCAGTACAAAATAGGTGCTACCTAAACGTTCCTTCTACCTGAATTCGCTAAGTCGGTTATTGTGCTGCTTAGTTATGGGGGCAGGAGGGGGCCCATGGCTTTCCACGGCGGCGGGGTGTAGGGAGAAGCGGGAGACCCTGGCCGGCCCATGGCCCTCTGGCCTTCTCCTTAGGTAGGTAGACAGGCATATGGGGGTAGGGTGGGGCGCCTGTGTGTGCGTGTGCATGCGGGTGTCCCCAGCACAGGAGGGCAGGCCCCAGCTTGGAGCTGTGTGGACTCCGAGTTGTGGTACAGAGGGCTTGGGATATGGGCCCTGCTGTGCTGAGCCCTCAGTCCGCTCCTGCAGGTGCAGCTAGGTAGCAGCTTGGTGCCCACTGGGATGGGGCTGACCAGGTCATACACTCCAGCGTGCACCTTTTGTCTGGCCTGGGGCCCTGGCCCCACACAGCAAAGCCCAGGTGGCCAGAAGATGGAAGGACTGAGAGTCGGTATGGGTGGCCCTGGTCGTGCTGGGCCCTTCGGGCCCTGGGTCTGGGCCACCTGAGCTGAGAACACCAGGCGCAAGTCAATGGGTAGAGCCCAATTGCACCCAGCACTGGACCTGGGCTGGGGCGGGAAGAGGTAAGGGGGATGCAGGGTTGGGTCTAGGGACCAGGCCTTTCTCTGCATATATGCAGCTCTCCTTGGCCCACCCAAACCTGATGGACCCCTGTTGCGAACATGCACCCCCTGCAGGTCGCTGCATCCCTGGCCGACTCTGCAGCGGGCCTGGCACGTAAGTGCCCAATGAACAGTCGGTGGGTGATGGATGACTGAAGGAGGGGTCTTGGGGGCAACCACCCCGCCCCCGCCCCTGGAACCATTACACCCGCAGGGCTCTGCCGTGGGGGGTAGGGAGGAGGAGGGGAAGAAAGTCTGCGCGTCCGGCCCCGCGCAATGTCCCTGATCTAGGGGCCTATGGGGTGGATAGGGCAGGGGGATACCTGATTCTCAGTAACTCTAGAGGCGGCGGCAGCTTCGCATGCAGTGCGCATTATTGCTCTATAGTCGGCATCGGACTAACTAGAGGGAGAGGGAGCGGGCAGCCCCGGGAGGGGACGGGAGGAGGGTTGGGGCTGCATGCAGTGACGTCACAAAGGCGGCGGCCAATGGGGCGGGCCCTTGGGGCGGGGTCGCCGCCGAGGCTTTGGCATAGACGGGCGAAAGTTGGCAACAGAGTGGGGGCGGGGCCTGGGGCTCGAGGGTGGGGCCCAGGTAGGGGCGGGGTTCAGGGGCGGGGAAAATGATCCCGGACATCCCAAGCCCCCGGCGTCGGCGGGAAGGATGGGGGCCTCAGCGCCCCTTCCCTGACCCGAGTGCAATCCGTTCATAAATAAAACGTACAAATACAGAAAGAAAGAAACCCGACGCATCCGCAACCCCCCCAGGGGGCTTTACCCGCAAAGCGAATACAGAGAGGTGTGTAATGGGCCGTGCCCAGGCCTGCCTGCCGGGCCCCAGGATCCGTCCTCCAACACCGAATGCCCGGGGACGAGGGAGGGAGCCCCGGGGCAGGGCGGGAGTGGGGTCGGAGGAGGTCGGATAAGTCCATGCGATTCGATATGCGTCATTATTATTCGTTATGAAGGACAGAGCCCGGGAAGCTGGGCTGGAAGAATTCGGATTTGGCAGAGGATGCGAGGCGAGGGTGGGAGAGCGGCTTGGACTGAGGCCCCAGAAAGAACCCGAGGGAGAGGGGTGCCGCCGTCCGCCTCTCTCCCCGATCCCCAACGCGTCTATCACTCCTGGGGGTCAGCGAAGACTGAGGAGTAGGGACGCCTCTGCAGGCCCCTCCCTCCTGCTCCTCCCCCTGTCTGCTCCCTGGACGTCTAGGCCGCAGGCCTGGCCCTTGGAAGGCTTGGGAAAGGGGTGGGGAAGACCTGAGTCTCTGCGACGCGATCCAGGGGCGCAGAGGAGGGAGGAGGGGGGTGCTCCCCACCTCACCCCACCCCCGTCTTCAGAGACCTAACTCGGAGATGAGGTTCGGTTCTGGGTCTCCTCGACCCTATTGCTGGGAAAAAGCCTGGGGCACCCTGGAGGGGAAGGGAGGGGGTTCGGGGTGGGTCTCCCCTCAGGACCCTATTGCTTGAAGGGGCCGACAAGGCCCCTGGCGGGCGGGGCGGGGCCGGGCCCCCTCCCTCTATTGCTGTGAGGTGGGGCCCGCCCTCCGGCCCCTCCGCCCCGGGCGCTGGCGGAGACTTCCCTGGGGGCCCGTATTGCTGAGAGCCGACCCGGCTGGGCTGGCGGACGTACCGCCGCCCTAGGCCTGCACAGGACTGAGCCGCGGCGAAGCGGCGGGCGCCTGGGCCGCGGGGCCCCCGCCGCCAGCGCCGCCCTTGAAGCATGCAGACTCGTAGTGCTTGTTGAGATAGGACTTGAGCGCGAAGCTCTTCTTGCAGCGCTTGCACTGGAAGTGCTTGAAGGCCGAGTGCGTCTGCATATGCGCGCGCAGGTTGGAGCGGTCGGCGAAGGCCTTGCCGCAATGCGCGCAGCCGAAGGGCTTCTCGCCTGTATGGGAGCGCATGTGGCCTTGCAGCAGCCAGGGCCTCGAGAAGGCCTTGCCGCACACGCCGCATTTGTGGCGCAGGTCGTGCGTGAGCAGGTGCATGGCCATGGCCGGCATGGACACGTACACCTTGCCGCACGTCGGGCAGCGCCGCGCCAGCTGACTGTCCAGGCTGCGGTGCGTCTGCTTGTGGCGGCTCAGGTTCGACGACGTGGCGTACGTTTTCCCGCACTCGCCGCAAGCGTGCCGGCCCCCTGCGCCGCCAGCCCCGGGCCCCGCGCGCGCCTCCGTGCTCACCCCCCCGCGCGCGCCGCCCCGGCCCCCGGCCCCAGACCCCGCGCCGCGCGCACCCGCCCCGGCCCCGCCTCCGCCGTCGCAGTCGGGAGCTGCGGCAGAGGCCGTGGAGGGAGCGGCGGCGTTGGCGGCCTTACGGCGCGAGCGCCCGTCGGTGATGAAGAAGGCGTCAGCCGCGTAGCCCTCGCTGACGGCCGCGTCGCCGTTGATGTAGCCGCCCGCGGCTGTGGCCAGCTCTGGGCGCGGGGTAGGAGGCGGTGCCGAGCCCGCGGCCGCCGGGCCCAGTTCTCCACGCACGGCCGCAGCGTACATGGGCTCTGGGGACGGCCCTTTGAGCAAGGCCGCCTCGGCATCGCCATCGTAGACGGAGGCGGGCCCCGCGTAGTCGTTGAGGTATCCTGAGGGCCGAGGTGGACAGGCAGACAGAGGGAGGGGGAACCGGGCAGCGGGCGAGACACACACGGGAAGGCGGCGGGAAACACGGGTCCGGGAAGGAGGGAACAAGAAAAAGGACAAAGGAGAAGGGGCCGGAGGACCGCGGGGCAAGGAGGGTGGAGGAGGCAGGGAGGGGAAGAGAAGGGAGGACAGATGAGCCTGGGCCGGGCCTCGGCTCCGCCCCCGCCGCCCGCCCCACCCTCGCAGGGGGAGGAAAGAGGCGCATCCTCGGGCGCGGCTGCCCCCCTTCCGCGGAGCCTCAAGGTCAGGGGGGAGGGGCGGCGCTTCCCTCGCCCTTCTTCCTCCACCCCTCCTCCCCCTCGGGTTCTCCCCACTTCAGCAGTTTTCCCTGATTATGCAACACACTGCGGACCCGCAGCGCACAAAGCCGGGACCGCCCACCGAGGGACCCCGTCGCTTCTGCCTCTCGGGGTTCCCACCTGCTCTTCCCCTCGGCACCTAGAACTCGTGTCCAGCCTTGATGCTGCCCCTCCTTGGTCCCCTAGGCCCCCCAACAAGCCCTGAAGACTTCTCCCTCCGGCAGCCCCTCCTACCCTCTCTAGCACGTCCTTCTTCCCTCCTAGGTCTTCCACTACTCCCTGGACTTGACCCTCTTCCTGCTCCAGTCCTATCTTCCTCCATCCACTCTGCTTCTTCCCCGACTCCCTTCGTTCATCCTGTACCCTTGGGTCCTACCTTGTTCCACATAGTCCTCTTCCCCCAGGCCCTAACCCTTTGTAAGGGCCTTCCCAAGCCTCAGCACCGGCGACCAGGGAGTCGCTGCGTTGGAGAGTGCCAGGGCACCCACCAGGGGACACCTTCACTGGGACAAGCTGCAGGCAGGCAGCATCATTAATGCCGGTAACTGCAGTTGTTCTCAAGGTACAAGATGGATCTCACAACCGCAGAGTCACAAATGCACACACCACATGATGCGGCCTCTGGCTTGTTCAGGGTTACACCCAGCTTCCCAGCCACCATCAACCCTGGAGTGTCCTCCCAGGGTGGGCTGCTCGCTGATCCCCGCATACCACCTACTCATGCAGGGTCACACATGCAGCCACCCTGGACACACTCAGCCAGGGTCGCCAGTCACATGGGTGCACAGCGGCCTCAGAGTCACATGGTCCCATGTAGTGGCACACAGGCAGGCACACACTCATACAGGGTCACACACAAGCGCACACAGTCACATGGCCACACGCAGTCACATGGGCGCACACAGGCTCACACACAGGCTCGGCTCACACAGGCTCCGGTCACACTTGTTCCGACACCCCACGCTGCTGGCACTCCCAGCCCTCCTGCCTGCGTGCTAACAGTTGTCCTTGAACTTGGGCACCCTTACACAAAGAGCCTCCCCCTGATTCCAGCACTTGGGACCTCCCTACTTAGAGCCCTCCTGCCCTCATCCTCCTCCCTGACTCTGGTTGCAGGGGAAATACTGCTGCCCCTCTGCTGGTACCCTAGTCCTGACAGGTGGCGGCCCCCACTGGACCCATGCCTACTCCCTGGAACTCACAGCACTCTGCTGACCCTAGCCAAGAAAGAGAGGTTGATACTCGGGAAGGCCCAGGTTTCTGGGTGTGGGTCTGCATGCATGGCAGGTCCTGTCATATCAGCAAGTGTCCATACGCATAGCCAGGGTGTGGGTCCTTGTGTACCTTCAGGTACTTCCTGTTTCAGATCCTTGCTCCCCACCTTCTCTCCTGCATTGACACTCTCCCTGCCCAGCCTTGGCCCTGTTCTGGCCTGCCTCTGCGTTCCCCTCTCCCCACCTTCCTCCACAGCCCAGCTTCAGCCACCATCTCCTTCTGGTTCTGGTTCCCTCGGGTCTATTTCCTGAGGCCCCCGGCCCTTCCATCCCCATACTCTGGTCCTCTACCCCTTCCAGCATTGTCCTGGGCCCCTTGCTGTCCCCAGCCCCAGCCCAGCTCGCACCTTTCTCATGCAGTCGCACTCCGAGGTCGCTGCGGGCGCGCCCGTAGGAGCTCTCGAGGTCCGCCGAGGAGAACGTGTCAAGTTTGACCTTCTTGACCAGGAAGGATCTGGGCATGATTCCTGCGGGGCTCCGGCGCTGCGGGCCTTCGGAGCCGGGGCGCGGGGGGGGCTGCGGCCGCGGCGGGGCCCCGTCACCATCCGAGGAGCGGCGGAGGCAGCACGGGTCCCCACTCTGGCCTTTGGATGCTGCCGCTGGAGTACCTTCCTCCTGCCTGCCTGCCTGCCTGCCCTGCGTTTCTTCCTCTGCTCCTCTGGCCTCCTCTTTTCCTTCTCTTCTCTTCTCTTCTCTTCTCTTCTCTTCTCTTCTTTTCCTTCCTTCTTTTCTTCCTTCCTTCCTTCCTTCCTTCTTTCCTTCCCTCCTCTGGTCCCGGCTTCCCAGCCCGCAGTGCCGCCCCTGGACAGGCGGGGGAGGAGGCCGGGGGGTGGGGGGTGGGGAAGGGGGAGCGGCTCCGTCCCGGGCCCGGAGGCTGCGAGTGGGTGCAGGGCTGGCCCGGCTCCGCGGCCCCCTTCCCCTCCCCCCCCACCGCCGCGGCGGAGCCTCAGTCAGCGACCCCCCATGCCCCTGAGGGTGGAGGCGCCGGGCCCGGAGAACGCGGCGGCGGCGGCGGCGGGAGCGCCAGCAGCTTCAGCACCGCGGCCAGCGCCGGCCCGGCCAGCACCTCGGCCAGCGACCCGGCGCGCTCAGCCGGGGCGGGCGGCGAGGGGCGGGCCGCGGGTGCTCGGCCGCCAGGCGGGGGTCCTCGGCGGGGGTCTCTAGGAGGCTTGCTTTATTGTTCTGCAGCCGGAGCGAGCGGCGGTGGCGGCGGCGGCGAGCGGGGGGCGGGGGTCCTCGGGGGGAGGGGTGCGCAGGGAGGGCGGGCCGAGGGAAGGAGAGAGGGAGGGACGGGGGCTCCGGGGGCGGGGCTCAGCGCTCGGACAGCTCCTGGGCCCGGCCTCCTGCGCCCGCGGCCGCCTCTGCCTGCGGCCGGGCCCAGCCTCTGGCTTTTAAAGCCCAGAAGCTGAGGGAGGGGGAGGGAGGGGAGGGAGGAGAGGCCGGCGGAAATGGCTGCGCTGGGCCGGGCCCGGCTGGGGTCTCCTGGGAGGGGTCTTGGGGATGCCGCGGCCCCCGCATGTGTGGATTTCCCCCGAGCAGCTTCGGGAATGGAGGCCCAGCGGTCTGCGGCATTGTCGTGCGTGGTGGGGGGGAGAAGTGGAAACAGGCCTGGGACTCATGAGCCCCAGACTTGAGATCTTGTGGGGAAGAACGCAGGGCGGATCCCAGTCTGGTCCAGCCTGCCTAGCTTTCGGGTACGGAGGCTAGGGATCTTAGGGGACGGGTGGGGGAGGCGGGAGGCGAAGGAGCGAATGCTGAGGCAGCGAAAGCGCAGTGTGGAAGCGCGGCGCGCGCCCCGTGCCGCAGTGTCTCCCTGCCACTCGGTCACCCGGGCTGACCCCGTGCCCGCTGGAGAGGCCTCCCTCCACCACCACCCCCGCCTCTTTCCCAAGGGGCGGATGTCGAGCGTAGCGGCGACGCAGCGAACGGGCTGTGAAGGGGGAGAGGGGCTGCCATGCCCTTGCTCTAGAAATTCGACTTCATTGGTGGTTTTACACCCTTCCGCGCGGCTGCAGCTCCCCCCGGCGGCCCCGCAACCAGGCGGATAACCCTTCCCGCGGCCGCCCGCCCCGAGTTTGCAGCCCCCATGACGTCAGGCCCAGCCGCCAATGGCCGGGCGCGGGGGTGTCGGGGGCTCCAGGCCGCACAATGGCCGCGCGCGGGGACATATGTCCTCAATTAGGGCCCGGAGCTGCCATTGTCCCCTCCCTCGCCTGCGCCGGGTGGTTCGGGAGTCCACGCTCAGAGCGCGCCTCCGCGCGGCCCGCTGTCACTGAAGACCAAGGTCGCAGGGGTGGCTCGGGGGAGTGTCCGGGCGCGGCCGAGCCCGGAGCGCGTGCAAGGTGGGGGCGCGCGCGCACCCGTCGCCACACGCAGTGACCTTGTGCAGGGCGGCACGGCGGGACCGCGGACTCCGGCCGGGAGCGCGCGGCGGGCGGGCCGCTCCGGGAACGTGCGTGCGGGGGCGTGCCGGGAGTGCTGAGCTTAGAGCCCCGCCGCCGCCTGCCCCGCGCCCCGCTTCCTCCCGCACCTCGGCCCCGGAGGCGAGCGAGTGTGGGTGTGAGCAAGCTGGCCCCGCGCTGGGGACGCGGCGGAGACCACAGGCCCGCTTTGTGGCATTGGCCACGGCCGCGGCTGCATATTCATCTTGCGTGGCAGGCGTTCCCGAGGGGCGGGGGCGGGGCGTCACCGCCCCCTTATCGCCAAGCCGCAGCCGGCGAGGCCCGAAGTGGGGGCGGGGACGGGGACCCCCCCCACTCGGGCAAGCCTGTCGTCCCTGCTCCCTCCCAGGAGGGCCCGGCCGAGGCGCAGACGGAGGCGCGGGGCCAATTAGCATTTTGATTGCGGGACTGGGGGCCCATCTGGACCGAGGCCTAATTACCGGGCAAACCCTCCGGGCGCGGGCTGGACGTGCCCGGCGCAGTCCCTTCCCCAGCGCCACCCCCCCACCTCCTCCCGGACAACCCGCCCCTGTCGCCTCTCTGACTTCATCCCTGTCCCCTCCTCTACTCCCAGTCACTCTGTCCTTGTGCTCGTGTTTCCCTGGCCCCTTCCCTCATTCGCCCACTCGGCTACCCGTCCTCCTGTTCACGGTCCGCCCCCTTCACCTCTTCGGTCATTTTTCTCTTCCTCCATCCAACCTCCTGTCCCTCCACCCCCTGGTTCGCTGTCCGTGTCCCTGCCTCTCTCTGTCAAGTGCCCCGCCCCCTTGGCTCCCAACCCTCTTGATGGACAAGGCGCCGGGGCACAGACACATGTGTCCCACGGCCGGGTGCTCCCGAGGGGACTATTCGGGCGGCCCTTGATCGGGCTCGCTCAGGTGGAGTCCGCAGCCCCTCGGGGCGCCTGGCGGGGAGGGGCAGGTGGGCCCAAGCCTTGGCCATCAGTCCGCAGTGGCCGGGGTGGAGAGAACACACATGCGGCCCAGTCTCAATTACTTGGGCCTCCTCACCCCGCCTCCTTCCCAGCACCCCTCTTGCCCCCGCCGGCATCCCAAGGTCGCTGCGCCCCAGTCCTGGGGTCCAGCTAGGAGAGACTGGGGAAGGAGAGATGGTGATTCTCATGCTTTTGGAAAGTTTCAGCTGTCTTCCACTGGAGGCCACCCTGAATCTCTCCCACTGAGGGTGGAGGCCTGGTGGGGAGGCTTTGTTGCAGGAGAGGACAAGGTGAGACAAGGGTGCTTTGGCTCCCAGAGGACTCAGCCAGTTGAGGGTTACTCCAACCCTCAGGGCCTTAGCACCCAGGGAGTTGGTCTGTCCACCCTGCCCCCATAGAGCCTCTGGTCCTCAGAAACTGTTCCCTCTGTCCGGGTTCATGTTGCGGCTGGGCCCAACCTCTTACCCAGCTGGGATGAGGGGATGCAGTGTTGGTTCTATGTCCCTCTATCTCCCTCTGCTTCTGGGCGTGCCACCTCCAGCCCTGAGCAGGTCCCATGTTGCTGAAAGGTCAGGCTTTAAAGGGGAGACTCACTGAATTATGTCCCCAGCAACCTGCCCCCAGCAGAGCCAGGATCCCTGTGTGTGCTCACTCCTGGGCCCTGTGGTCACCTTCTCACCCCCTCCACTCTAATAGGACTCCAATCCAGGCTAACCTAGCCTAGAAGGTCCACTCCTCCTTCTGGATCCCCCTCCCTGGCTTACCGGGATCCCACCCTAGCTAGGAGCCTCTTTTGGTCTGGCTCCTTGGTACCCCAGCACCCCCGTCCTCAGCCTTCTCTTCGGTAGAATGTGGGATGGGGTGTTTTCCTGAAAGCCAGTTGGGATCCTGTGTGCATAGTGGGCTACCCACGATCTGCTCATTCTGTTTCCCAGCTGTGAGGTGAGACTCACAGCTCATAATAGCCACTCCTCACCTGCTTCTAGAGCCCATGGCCAGCCCAGGACACAGATACTAACCAGAAAGATGAGTAGACCAGGTGATAGCTTGGATCATGAGAGGAGGAGGGGGCAGAGACCAGGCCTGGGAGACAGTTGTGGGCTTTAGCCTCTATTCCAGAGGAGATGGGAACGTATATTTTTGAGGAGCAGCAGGGAGGCCAGTGGGGATAAGAAGAGTGGTTGGGTTCATCCAGGTTTGGGCTTTTGCCAGGTGAGCTTCTGAAGGGGGCATCTGGGACCAGAGGGTGTGACAATGATTGTGGAATCTAAACGGAGTGAGGAAGGGGTAAGGACATGACAGTGTGGGGCTCCGGAGTGCTGGGGTCAGCATCTGCAGGACCGGGCTGCGGGGGAGGTGATGGTCGAGCATGGGGTGTTGAGGAAATGCCAGAGTGGGGGTGAAGGGGGACAGTTACAGATGGTGACAGGGTCAAGGGCATAACTGGGGCAGAGGATGAGGTCATTGGCAGGAAGAAGAGGTCAAGACTGAGGAGCAGGGAGTTGAAGGGTGGTCCCGGGAAATCGAGACCACCAGGAGTTCAGACCTGGCGCAGCGATGGGGCAATGCCCACAGCAAGGGCTGGTGGTGGTGGTGGGCACAGCCGATGGCTGGTATCAGCTGGGACAGCTGCAGAGAGGAGTGGGGAAGGGGCTGCAGGCCACAGTGAGGAACGGGGCGGGTGGGTACCCCCTTCCAGGCTAGGGGGCTGAGGTAGGGAGAGAAAAAGCAGCCCCCAGAGAAGGCTGGCAGGAAGAGAGCAGGGCAGAGGGGAGCTGGGGTTCCCAAGGGAAAGTGAAGGCCCAGCAACAGGGCTGAGGTTGTTGGTGGGAGGGGTTGCTGGTGACTGGCTGGACACCAAAACAGGCGACGTGTACTGGGTGAGGGTCATGAGGACAGCGGCATGAGGCAGAACAGGTCCCTGCCGGGGCAGGAGCTTTGGAGCTACAGGGGAGAAGGGAGACCCCAAGGCAACTAAAAATGTCTACTTGAAAAAGACAAGGAAAAACAAAGAGCAAATATCAAAGTAGTAGAAAATATTTGTATAACAATGGATTAATATTCTGATTATAGGACAGCTGCTGTAAATGAACTCTACAAAACAAAGATGCTGAGACTCCCAAGGGGTTAACAGACAATTTACCACATAAGAAATAAGAGACCTTACTGGGAAAGACATGCAAGTTAAACAAGATGCAAATTTCAGGGTGGGTTTGTTTTCATTTTTGTTTTTTACATGTTTTATTATAAAAATATCAGATGTGCGCAAAAGTGCAGAAAGTCAGACAAGGATGGGTCCACATGTGCCCATCACCACCATCATCCAAGACCGGCTGGCTCACAGCCAACCTGGTTTCCTTTCTTCCCCCATCCCTCCCCCAACCCCAGATGTCATATCACAAAATGTCACTTTTAATAAGTAAACAAAAACGTGAGAGCACACAGGGGCCTGGGAGTTGCCTGAGGGAGCCCCCACCTCTCACCCTGAGTTGACCCAGCCAGAGCTGGGGGCACTGTCCCCTTCTTGCTTCAGGAAGGATATCCCCTCAGCCTCCTGACTTTTAGGGCCATCAGAGAGGCCAGCAGCCCTGAGTGACCCAGGTCCTACTTTGTTCCAAGGGATACAACCACCTGACCCTGCTCAGACCCTCTGGCCTCATTTCAAGCTTGAGATAAAATTTCCATACAGTAAAAAGTCTTAAGTGTGGAGTTCCATCAGTTTTAACAAACACAGTTGCTCTCGTAACAAGACATAGGTTGCACACCAGGGTGGCTCAGTCGGTTAAGCGTCTGCCTTCGGCTCAGTTCATGATCCCAGGGTGCTGGGATCGAGCCCCGCGTGGCGCTCCTTCCTCAGCATGGAGCCTGCTTCTCCCTCTGCCGCTCCCCCTGCTTGTGCCCTCTCTCTCTCTCTGTCTCTGAAACAAAGAAAATCTTAAAAAAAGAAAAAGACACAGGACACTTCCATTCCCCTCCAGGACAGTTCCTTGGGGAAGCTTTAAAGGAAACACGGGGCAGGGGGCAGGAGAGTGGGCCCTGGGGGAGGGGGTGGTAGTGGTGGGAAAGAGAGGGTGACCAGAGGATGTCAGGACCACCAAGGGGCAGCCGTCATCCTGCCTGCATTCCCTGGAAGTTGGTGTGGGGTGGTTTGGCAACTGTGTAATTCCTAATGCAGTTGGACCTTCCCGCCCTCATCTCCCTGGCCTTCTCCTGGGGTTGCACACTCTCAATATTTGCTCTAGAACACAGAGGAAGAAAAGACTGGACAAAAAGAGGAAGAGCAGAGCATTAGTGAGTTGTGGCATAACTTCACATGGCCTAATATGCATGTGATAGTGGTCCTGAGAGGGAGGAGGGATTGGGGAAAAAATGTAGAAGTGATGGCCAAGAATTTTTCAGATTTGATGAAAATTATAAACGTACAAATCCAAGAAGGTCAAGAAGCCCCAAACACATGCTACAGGAAGGAAACCACAGCCCAGCACATCATAGTCAAATGATAAAGGGAAATATTGAAAGCAGCCAGCAGGGGGTGAGGGAAGAATCAACACATGCTGTGTACAAAGGAGCAACAATAGGATGACAGCAGATTCTCACAGAAATCAGGCAAGCTAGAAGATGGTGGAGCAACGTCTCTAAAGTGCTGGAAGAAAAACATTGTCAACCTAGAATTCGATACCCAGTGAAAATATCTTTCAAACACACAGGTTAACTAGATTTTCAGACATACAAAAGCTGTAAGAATTTGGGGCATCGGGGAGCCTGGGTGGCTCAGTCGTTGAGCATCTGCCTTCAGCTCAGGTCATGGTCCCAGGATCCTGGGATCGAGTCCCACTTTGGGCTCCCTGCTCAGCGGGAAGCCTGCTTCTCCCTCTCCCGCTCCCCCTGCTTGTGTTCCTGCTCTCGCTGTGTCTCTCTTGTCAAATAAGTAAATAAAATCTTTATTTAAAAAAAAAAAGCTGTAAGAATTCATCACCAGCTGACCCACAATGCAAGGAATCCTAAAGAAAGTCCTCCAGACAGAAGAAAGTGACACCAGGTGAAAATCTAGATCTCTACAAAAAAATGAAAAGTATGGAAATTGTAATTAAGAGGTAAATGTAAAAACTTTTTTTTAAGATTTTTTTTTTTGTTTGACAGAGAGAGAGAAAGAGAGACAGTGAGAGAAGGAACACAAGCAGGGGGAGCGGGAGAGGGAGAAGCAGGCTTCCCGCCGAGCAGGGGGCCCAACGTGGGGCTTGATCCCAGGACCCTGGGATGACGACCTGAGCCGAAGACAGACGCTGAACAACTGAGCCACCCAGGTGCCCCTGTTTCTTGTTATTTAAAAGATAATCAGCTGATTAAATAGAATTAACAACGTATGTGGGATTAGGGGCACCTGGGTGGCTCAGTCGTTCAGCATCTGCCTTTGGCTCCGGTCATGATCGCAGGGTCCTGGGATCAGCCCCACAGCGGCCCCTCCTCCGCGGGAAGCCTGCTTCTCCCTCTCCCTCTGCTGCTCCCCCTGCTTGTGTGCTCGCTCTCACTTGCTCTCTCTTTCTGTCAAATAAATAAATGAAATCTTTAAAAAAAAAAAGAGTAAAGAAATTAAAATAGCACAAGTTATAGCTAATAAGCCAACAAAGAAAATAAATCATACAAAATTCTCAACAAATCCAAAAGAAGGCAGAAAAAGTAAAAGGAAAACTGAACAGTTGGGACACATAGAAAGCACAAGGCAAGACGGTCGGTCCAAACCCAAGCACGGCACTAATCATGTTCAGTGTAAGTGATCCAAGCACCCCAACTACGAGGTAGAGGGTGTCAGGTGGTATAAAAGAGCAGGGCCCAATTATAGACTGTCTACAACAAGCCCACCATAAATATAAAATAGGTTAAAAGAAGAGGATGGGAGAAGATATACCACATAAACACTAAAGAAGGCTGGGGTGGCTATGTTTACATTAAGACAAAGTAGATCTCTGAATAAAGAATGTTGCCAGGAACTGGGAGGGTCATTTCAAAGACAGTTAAACTTACGGCAAAAGCTGTGCCAGGACCAGGTCCTGGTTGAGAATGAATGAGACCCTGATGTATGGGCTGAGGACAGCTGGGTGGGGGTCCCTGAACATCTTCAGTTTCCAGAACCCCTAATCTGGACCACCAGAAGACCTGCCCTCTGATGCGAATTTGCTCTCTTTGAAGAGATCCAAGGACTCTTCCCTCTTTTGACCTCATACACACCCTTAGAGTCTGTCCCCACTCCCACCACAAGGGCCTCGAATGGAAATCGTAGCCTAACCTAACCGAGCACGTGCTGTGGGTCTGGGAAGAGGAGCAGGCGCCAAATCCCAAAAGAACTCTATAGTGGGTTAGAGTGTTCTTCAAAAGCAATGTCCGGGAGGGGGTGTACTACTAAAGTGAGACACACCTGTCCCTGCAAAAAAAAAATCTATCAAAGCCCTAACCCCCAGTGTTTCAGAATGTGATGCTATTTGGGAATAAGCTCACTGCAGATGTAATTAGTTAAGAGGAGGCCATCACTGGAGTAGGCTGGACCTTTAATTCAATAGGTGATTTTACGAGAAGAAACACGCAAGAGAAGAGCACCCTATGAAGACATAGAGATGCGTGAGAAGACAGAGGCAGGTCAGCCAAGGGGCGCAAAAGACCGCGGGCGCCACCAGAAGCTGGAAGAGGGGCCTGGAGCAGACTCTTCCTCAGAGACTCCAGAAGGAATGAACCCTGCCAACACCTTGATTTCAGACTTGTGGTCTCCAGCACTGCGAGAAAATAAAGTGCTGTCATTCTAACCCACCCAGCAGCCCTAGGAAATCGGGGACAGTTGGCTTCTTTTCACAATGAATGATATCACAAGTGATGAATGAGCTAAAAAGAGAACTGTTTAGTTTTCAAGAAGAATTTGCAGAAAATATTTCCAGTCTAGGACTTACTGGGTTGAAAAGTAAAACATTTTTATCATTCCCAGTCTCTCTGGCTTGCAAAAGCTACTCAGAGTAAGAAATAGACTCTGAGGGGCGCCTGGGTGGCTCAGTCGTTAGGCATCTGCCTTCGGCTCAGGTCATGGCCCCAGGGTCCTGGGATCGAGCCCCACATCGGGCTCCCTGCTCCGCGGGAAGCCTGCTTCCCCCTCTCCCACTCCCCCTGCTTGTGTTCCCTCTCTCGCTGTGTCTCTCTCTGTCAAATAAATAAATAAAATCTTTGAAAAAAAAAAAAAAGGAATAGACTCTGAGCAAAGATCAAATCCAGAGCACCACCCCTGAAATGTCTTCTCAGTGGGAAGATTAAGTCAAAAGTGGGGCCATGAGAGGGCACCTGGGTGGCTCAGTTGGTTTGGGCGTCCAACTCTTGATTTCGGCTCTGGTTATGGTCTTGGGGTGGTGAGATAGAGCCCTGCCTTGGGTTCCACGCTCAGTGGGGAGTCTGCTTGTCCCTCTCCCTCTGCTCCTTCCCTCGCCCCTCTTCTCAAAGAAAGAAAGAAAGTCTTTTTAAAAAAGTGGGGCCATAAGACTTCTCATTTAGACCCCTAAGAGATGTAAAGCAGTATCTTTTTTTAAAAGATTTTATTTGTTTATTTGAGAGAGAAAGAACACAAGCCAGGTGGGGGCAGAGGGAGAAGCAGGTTCCCTGCTAATCAGGGAGCTGGATATAGTGACTTGCAATGCAAGTAGAATGAGGTCTGCCTTGAGGAGATCTCTTGGTGTAAATCTTGTTCAATGTAGTGGGTTATAATTTGGTACATAGAAAACCTACATAGTTTTTTAAAATTTAAATTCAATTAATTAACGTATAGCGTATTGTTAGTTTTGGAGTTAGAGTTCAGTGATTCATCAGTCTTGTATAAACACCCAGTGCTCATTACATCACATGCCCTCCTTCATGCTCATCACCCAGTTACCCCATCCCCCCACCCTAAAACCTACATAGTTTTTAAAGTAATCATACTATCTTGGATTACAAGAGACAGAGATTGTTCAAAATGAAAAAGGACCTTTAGGCTTCTAAATTTCTGTCTGCAGAAAGCAGGTCAACAACATGAAGACTTTCCTACGGAAAAGAAAGGATGGCTCAGGAGAGCCAAGAAGCTAGAGAGCAGAGTCCAGAACCTCTGAGAACAACCACATGGGAGACTAGCACCAGAGAGCACAAATGGACCCTGATCAAGGAAGTTTCCCTGCAGGACAGCAGGCTGACTAGCAACATACGTGCTCAAGTGAATTTCCGAATTTCTATTGACCATAATTGCTACACACTTTCTACCCCTTCCTTTTTTGAAATAAATATTTTACTTGGGGCTCCTGGGTGGCTGAGTCCTTAAGCATCTGCCTTCGGATCAAGTCATGGTCCCAGGGTCCTGGGATCGAGCCCCACATCGGGCTCCCTGCTCGGCGGGAAGCCTGCTTCTCCCTCTCCCAACTCCCCCTGCTTGTGTTCCCTCTCTCGCTGTGTCTCTCTCTGTCAAATAAATAAATAAAACCTTTCTTAAAAAACATTTTACTTTAGAATAAATTTAGATTAACAGAAAAGTTGCAGATATAATACAGAGACTTCCTGGATGCTCTTCCCTCATCCTCACCTTAGATTTCTATGGTACATCTCTCACAACCAAGAAGCCAGCACTGGTATGTTACTATTAACTCAACTCCAGGCTTTATTTGGAGTTCACTTTTTTTAACTGACATTTTCTTTGTTTCAGCAACCAATTCAAGGGACCACATTGCGTTTAGTCTCCTTAGTCTCCTGTGGTCTGACAATTTCTGTCTTTCCTTCTTTTTCATGACCTTGACAGTTTTGGGGCGTACTAGTCACTTTTGTAGAATGTCCTTCAACTGAGGTTTTTCTGATGTTCTCTTGTGATTAGCTTGGAGTTCTGGGTTTGGGGAGGAGACCTCAGAGGTAATGTGGTCTTCTCTCTCTTAAGATTTTATTTATTCCTTTGAGAGAGAGAGAGAGCACAAGCAAGGGGAGAGGCAGAGGGAGAGCGACAAGCAGGCTTCCTGCTGAGCTGGAGCCCGATGCGGGGCTCGATCCCAGGACCTGGGGTCATGACCTGAGCGGAAGACAGACGCCTGACAACCTGAGCCCCCCAGGCGCCCCTGATGTGGTCTCATTGCGTCACAGCAGAGAGACATGATGTCAGTAGGACTTATCACTGGTGATGCTGACCGTGATTACTTGCTTAGGGTGGTGTCTGCCAGGTTCTTCTACTCTAAAGTTACTATTTGTCCTTTTTCATACTCTGCTGTTTGGATGCAAGTCCCTAGATCCAGCCCACACTTGAGACTTCCCCATATTTTAATAGTAGTGGCTACTGCAGATATTCTGTCCCTGTCTCATTAATGTATATTGTGTCTGTAGGGAAAAAGAACTTGTTTATTTATTTTTTTAAAAGATTTTATTTATTTATTTGACCGAGAGAGACACAGCGAGAGAGGGAACACAAGCAGGGGGAGTGGGAGAGGGAGACGCAGGCTTCCTGTGGAGCAGGGAGCGCGATGCAGGGCTCGATCCCAGGACCCTGGGATCACGACCTGAGCCGAAGGCAGACGCTTAACCACTGAGCCACCCAGGTACCCCAAGAACTTGTTTTTTTTTTCTTTTAGTTTCATGGGTCTCTGCACTGAGGACCCACACAGCTGGGTTGCACCCAAGGAAGGATACCTGAGCAACCTCATTTGCACCTGGATCTGACTTAGATGCAAGATCCTGGACTTGAGGTCTGAGCTGGGTGCTGTGATGGGATATTGGCAGCCTTGGGAGAGGCCAGAGGGTGGACTGTGGTGGACTGCCTACATTCATGACCCCCCTATAAAACTCCTGGTTTTCATGTACTTGGTAGACCTTTTCCACACTGACTATGGGCTTGGACATGTGACTTGCTTGGCCACTGGGACATTAGCATGAATGATGCATACAGAGCCTTAATGGGAATGCGGCCCACTAGGGCTAGTCTTCTTGGAAACCAGTAGCAAAATACTCTCCTGAAAGATGAGACACCACTTGAAAAGAGGCCCCGGAGGATGGGCGTTAACTTGGACATCTGGACCCAGCTGAGCTCCCAGCTATACAGCCACATGAGCAACACCAGCTACATGTGTGGACAGGAACCACCCAGCTGAGCCCAGCCAGCCCACAAAACAATGAGTAAGTATTTGCTGTTTTATGCCCTTAAGTTTAGGGTGGTTGGTTATATACCAGTAGAGAACTGAAGCTCCTTGTTCTTTGCCCCTCAGCTCTTGTCCTCACACTCTGCCTTCCCAGCTCAAGTCCCATAGTCCAAAATTATAATCATTTCCCCGAACCCACACTCTTATAATATTGTCCTTACTAATTCCCAGCCCTTGCTAGACCAAACTGTCTTCCTACTCCATACCTGCATCCGAGCAGCAAAACTTTGCTAGAGAAAAACATAAAACCACACTCACTCGTTCTTTAAATTTACAACACACGGGGCATCTGGGTGGCTCAGTCGGTTAAGTGTCTGTCTGCCTTTGGCTTGGGTCATGATCTCAGGGTCCTGGATTGAGCCCTGAGTTGGGCTTTAAATTTTTTTTAATTTTAAAAAATTTACAACACACATCTAAAAGTGGGCTCTCTATGCAGCCAGAAAATGTTACTACACTTTCTTTATCCAGTTTGTCTTCCATTCTCTGGGAAGACTATTTCACACCTTGCCTTTTCTTTTTCTTTGAAGCTTCCGAAACCACACACCCCACCACCCCTTGAAGCTAACAATCTTTTTTTTTTTTTTAATTAGAATTAGGGGCTTGGCTACAAGCATTAGAAAACTCCAGATAACAATAGTGTAAACCATAGAAGTTTTTCTCTTTTGCAAAGAGTTGAAAGCCATCCAGGGTTGGCAGGGCAGCTGCAGTCTTCAAGCTCTACAATTCTACCTTGTTGTTGTGCCCTCCTCAGGGACTCATTCATTCTGCCTCATGGTCCAAGATGGGTGCTTGAGCTCCAGTCATTGTGGGTGCGTTCTAGGCCAGAGGGGAAAAAAGGAACTGGCAAAGATAGGCAAACCCCTCCCTTTCAGGACATGTTTGGAAATTATACATACCGATTCTTATATCACATTGGCCAGGAATTCGTCTCAAGACCACATATATCTATCTGTAATGGAGGCTGGGCAATGCAGTCTTTATTCTGTGGGACCATATACCTAGTTTAAACGTGGGGGGGCGGTTCTTTTTAAGGAACAAGTGGAGGATGGGCAAAGAGATCCTGCTTGCAGTCACAATGTGTTTCCAATGCTCTCCTCTTCTGCCCAGCCAAAAATTTGTTCCTGCAACACACCCTTTACACTTCCCATCCCCTTCCACAGGTGCTCTTCTCCAGAGCTCCCCATGGCCCCCAGCTCCTTATCAGCTCAAATGCTGCATCCTTAGAAAGGTCTACCCTGATCCCCTAGCTACGGGGATCCCCTCCCCTTCCCCGCCACTTTGGCAGTATACAAGTTAGCTCTTCAGTGTTTGTCCCTCTTAAGGTTGTCAGCTCCAGGAGGGCAGGAACTTTGCCTTCCTAGATGAAACTGAGTCCCCAACCTGAAGCACGGACAGATCTGAGCATCCAGAGCCCGAGGGACTGGCATGTCTTTCTAACCCATTCAAAGCTGACGGCAGCCCGGGTCTAGCTCAGGCAAAAGCCACTTACCCAACTACCCTAGCCCCATGGCCTACACCTCCCACTCCTCACCTTCCACCATAACATTGTTCCTCAACCTGTCCCAAGCCCATCACCACCCTGTTCACCCTCTCCAGCCCATCCCCTGGTAAAAGCAGGGCACTCTCAGTCTTGGGATAACTTGCACCTTATCTTCTGAGGGCAAGAAGACCCTACACTTTTGCCATGAGTAATAATTGCTCCCTGGGACTGCCTAAAGCAGTTCCAGCAGCTCCTGGATCCTGCCTGAGAAAGGCAGGGGTGTCTGTGCACCCACTGAGTTTGGCCAGCCTTGGGATTGGGTATTGATCACAGAGTGACTCTGAGCCATGGCAGGACCAGACTCATAGCATGTGACCTGGGCAGTCATGCAGGACCCCAAGCTCAGAAGAGCCCATACTAGGTTTTGTAGTTGCTGTTTGTTTTTTTTTTTTTAATTAAGTAAACTCTACCCCCAATGTGGGGCTCGAACTCACAATCCTGAGATCAAGAGTCACATGCTCCACTGACTGAGCCAGCCAGGCACCCCATACTGGGTTTAATGCTTTAGTGTCTCCTGGAAATTCTTTTTTAAAAAGATTTTATTTATTTATTTGAGAGAGAGAGCACGCACATGTGTGCAAGTGCAGGGGCGGGAGGGGCAGAGGGAGGGGGGGAAGCAGGCTCCCCATTGAGCAGGGAGACTGATGCTGGGCGAGATCCCATCCTGGGATCAGGGACTTGAGGGAAAGGCAGAGCTTAACCCACTGAGCCACCCAGGCGCCCCCTTCTGGAAATTATTAATAACTTTTTAGCAGGAGACTGCATTTTTTGTTTTACTTGAGGCCCTGCAAATTATGCAGCTGGTTCTGGCTCCAGACACTCATTGACACAGTGCCCAAAGACCTGGGTCACCAGCATGGCCCTGAGGGAAAATGCTGACCAGGAGAGCCACATGGTCAGTCCAGCTGCCACTCCTCCTGAGTCCCCAATGGCCTGCTGCCCTCTCTGCTCCCACAGTGGCTCCCAGTACCCAGATCGTGGAGACGCCCCCTGGACAAGGGAATATGGGACTGGTGTTCCAGCAGGCCTTTAACCCTGGCCTAAGGCTCTGCAGCTTATTCCCTAGGAGCATGGCAGCTGCCACTCTGGGGACGGTCTAGCCCAAGATGTGCCCCCAGGCACAAGGCTGGACCTGTGGCTGTGCCCCATCCCACAGCTGACTGGACCAGGAACTGACTCAGACTGACCAGACTCTGACTGCTAGATGCCGCTCATTGGTCCGCACTTCCGAGGCCGGACAGGACCAGGTAAATGCTGCTGACCGGGAGAGGCGGCGAGTCCCACACCTGCCAGTGATGAGTCCAAACGCCTGGAGGGCTGCCGCTCCTGACTCACCCTGCTCCTATCCCCACCCCCAATCTCCCAACCCAACTCCAAGATCTGCTCCCTGAGGCCCTGGGAGGTGTGCACTGGGGGGAGACCCTGGAGCCGGTGCCCTCCCCCGCCTCCGCCCCGCAGAGGAAACACTCGCCTGGTGGCAAGAGACGGCTTTAATTGAGAGGGAGACTACCAGTGGGGGGAAGGTGAGAGACTGGCGGGGAAGGGAGAATGCAGTCCCGGGGCGGGGGCGGCCGGGGGTGGGTGCTGCCTGGAGCGTCACACGTCCAGGTCCGACTGGGAGATCCGCTCGTCATAAGTGCCCGTCTTGCGCTGCACGATGCCCGGGCTGAAGGTGGCCCCCAGCGGCCAGTGGCGGACTACGTGCCGGTACGACGTGGCCAGGTAGTCAAAGTAGTTAATGTTGAGCTTCCGGGCAATGTGACGGCCCAGGTATTCCGTCTGCTGTGGGAACAGGTGGCGGTCAGGAGACCGCCAGTCCTGGCGCTCTCTCCACCAGCTGCCAGCGCTAAGGCTTGGGCTGCGGCCCGCGCGGTGTTCACGCTCTGCCTGAGAAATGGTCCCATGCTAAGCCCCTAAGCAGTGGCAGGCCTCCTGCAGAACCGAGCAGGGGAGTGGTGTGTGTCTGGGGCCGCAGGGCCGGACTGCAGCAGGACCCACCTCATAGCGTTCCGACAGCTGCACCAGCACCAGCGGCTCTAGCTTGTGGCCGCATAGAACCAACTGGAAGAAGCACCTTCCATAGGCTGGAGAGGGGAAAGCAGCTCAGCCTGGGGACTCTGGGGCCCGTGGAGGCTCTGGGGAGCGAGAGCTCGGGGGCGGGGGGGGGGGGGGCGCTGGCTCTGGGACCAGGGCTGGGGGGGCAGGCATACGGCTGGCTTGCCCGCCACCCCCCTCCCACCCCCCATGTTCCCAAGCTGCTTCCTGGCACACCCTCCCCTGCTTCACCGTCAGAGCTGAGCGCCAGGCGCACGTAGACCAGGTGCATAGGGCCCTGACACACGGTGCGGCCCTGGATGGAGAAGTGGTATGTGCCACGCATGTGGTTCAGCACCAGGCGGCGCCGCGGCAAAGACGAAATCATGAGCCACAGGCCAACGCCCACGCCGCACGCGGGGAAGCCCCACGTCTCCTGCTTCAGCACCTGCGGGAGCCACGGGGACCTGAGCCGCCAAGGGCGTGGGGGTGGAGCACCGAGAGGGGGGTCCAGCCCCAAGAGGCCGGCCGTGGGGGGCGGGCCGCGGAGCTCAGACCTGGCTCACAAGGCCGAAGCTGACGAGGAAGAGGCAGACGACGAAGAGCAGCGCCCCCTTCCACAGTGTGTCCAGGTAGTACTCGAGCACGAAGACTGCGGGCAGCGTGGCGGCGGCGCGTGAGCACAGCTGGTCCCTGCTCGCCGCCCGGGGTGGCAGGGGCCCGCGCTCGGTCGGCCGCACGCACACGCACGCAGCGCGGGGGCACCTTCGGCGGCCCTGGCCCTGGCCCCGCCCCCACTCAAATCAGACCCCAGGTCCAGGCCCCTGCCCCACCCAAGCAGGATTTTACCCGGACGGGGGGTGTCAGACAGTCGGCCCCCGCCCCGCCCCCGCCGCGTTCTGGTTCCGGGTCCACGCGCACCATTGGGCTGCTGTTGTGTGAACGGGTAGAAGCTGTTGTTCTTAAGGCGCTTGGCCAGGTGGCGCTCGGTGCAGAAGAGTCCTAGGGCCCAGAGCTGGAAGCGCTTGCCGCCGGAGGTCGTGGGCAGGCCGCTAATGCGGCCCTTGGGGGCCTGGGTTAGGCACAGACGGGGTCAGCTGGGCTGCTGGAAGGTTGCCACCGCCCAGGGCTCACCGTCGCACTGATACCTGGGGGAAGAAAGCCTCCAGGGCTGCGGTCCAGGAAGGAGCCGCCTTCAGACAAAGGGCGGAGGAGAGACACCAGGTGGTGGTCCAGGCTGGGCGAGGCCTGGGTTCTAGAAGTTCCAGGCAGCGGGTTCTAGAAGGGGCTGTTGTGTTGACTACTCCTTCTGCGGGGACTCCCCAGGCCTGGCCCTGAAGTGAGCACGCACTTCCCTGTGAGTCCCCACACCACCAGAGGCCCCCTGCATAGCCTGGTTCACAGTCCTCACGGGAAGGGAGGTGGCAAGACATCCCAGGCCGAAGCTGGAGAGGAATCTGCAGGCAGGCTCCCCACACTGAACCCCATGGCTGAGCAGGCCTCCCCCGCCCCATCACTACTTTTGCCCAGGCAAAACTTCAAACACAACCACAGACAGCTCACTTCAGTGTCCCTGAGGGCAGGATACACACACTCAGTCCAGGATTCACGCCTAGCAGTGAGTGAGCAAGGCATGAGCACAGGCAGCCTCAGGAACCCTGGGAGCCCCCCGCCAGCTCTCTGCCAGGTCTAGCGGGGTTCCCTCAGGTCCAACACCTGTGCTCATCCCCCGCCTAAAGGACCACGCAGAGCTCCTAAAATGTTTTATTGTAACAAAATGCTCAAACATCCAAAACGCGAAAAGGGTGGAGGGTGCCGCTGGCTCTCTGAGGGTCAGGGGTCTGGGACTGCCTAGCTGGAGGAGGGCAGGCTGGTGAGCAGCTGCTCCAGGCACCACTGGACTTCCTCCTGGCCTCGGTAGGCCCGCTTCAGGCCCCGAGGAAGGCAGCGGCAGGACTCCAGGTTGAGGTAGAGCAGGCCTGGGCAGCTGCTGATCACAGAGCTGTAAGGGCAGGGCAGGCCATGGGGACTCGAGCCACTGGCTCCCAGAAGACCCCGGCCCTGGCAGGGCTAGGCCAGGGTAAGGAGCCCTCTCTGCCCAGGTGCCGCGACTGGCTCTGCCACCCACAGCCACCGAGGCCCAAGCCCAGTACCCGTGGTGTCCCTAAGGGCCATCCTAAGCAGGGGCTTGGCCAATATGTGCTCCCCTTTGGGACACCCAAAGCTTGCAAGCCAGGCTTGTCGGGGAGGCAAGCCATACCGACTCCAAGGGACTGGGGAAGGGGATGCTGACCTGACCGTGCTTGGTGTGACCCGGGTGCCCCTGAGGTTGACAGAGCACAAGGCTGGGGGTGAGCCCCCAGGAGTGGCTGAGAAGGTAGCTAAGGCCTGCTCCAAGTCCTTCTCGCTGAAGCCCTGGCCACTCAAGTCCAGCTCCCGCAGAGTGTGGCGCCACTTCTGGGTCAACAGGTGGCTGCCCTCTTTGGCTAGAGTCAGCCGGTCGGACATGCCATAAAGACCCAGGTGAAGCTGCTCTAGCTCTGGAGGCGAAGAATGGTCATGAGCTGTGGGGCGGGCAGGGGGTACCCACATCCCTCCCACCCAGCCACCATCCAGAGAAAGCTGACCCTGACACGGCAGATCATGTAGGCCAGCAGGTGTGATGCGGGCGCAGCCACGGAGATCCAGCAGGCGCAGATGAGGGGAGCCGTGGAGCAGGCGGCCCAGGGCCTCATTGCTGACAAAGCTGCAGGTGCAGCCAGCGAGGCAGAGCTCCTCAAGGCTGGGGAAGCCTGGGCCAGGAGTCACCACTCGCCCGGGAGGCTTGGGCAGCCACATCAGGTTCAGCAGCCGCAGCACCTGGAGCAAGGCCCAGGCTGCAGATGGGGAGGGAGGGTGGCAGGTGGGAGAGGCGGGGTGTCAGGTACCTGCAGCTGGGGGCAGCCCTTCTGCAGGGCCTCAACAGGCAGCTGGAGAGGAGTGCTGTTGCGATTGATGCCGGTGCTCACCTCCAGGACCTGGAGCTGGGGGCAACAGCTGCCCTGCAGAGGTGGAAGAGAACACAGGCTCAGTGGCCTGGCAGGCCCTGGCTCAGCATCTGGCTCTGCTTCTGCCTGTCACCAACCTACCAGCAGTGCCCCCAAGATGGCTGTTGTCTGGGAGCTGTAGGTCAGCCACAGTTTGCGCATTCGGGGCCCTGCCTCCTCCAAGAAGTTCACCACGGCTGTGGACTCCACCTGGGAACCCAGCACATGTGTACTGGTCACTTCGGCCCAGGCTTCTTCAGGACCCCTGGGGACACAGGGCTCACCATGGAGTGCTGTATATCCAGGCTGTGGAGCTGGGGGCAGGCTTTGGCTAGCATGACCAGGGTGTCAGGGGTCACACCATGGCAATCAGAAAGCTTGAGGAAGGTGAGTCGAGGACAAGACTCGCTGACCAGCTGTGGAAGACAGAGCACCAGCAGAGATTGGGTCTCTGTGGTCGGCAAAGGAAAGAAACCAGTGGCTGACACCGAACCCTCTCCTCTGCCTCAGCTAGGGCCTCATTTCTGCCCCTGGCAGCCAACATGGGAGCTCCACTTCTGACACCTCCCTGCTGAAAGAAACAACAGGAAAGGAGAACCAGGCAGGCATCCCCATGGGGCAACACTGGGCTCCAGGTGCCTGACCCACTCCCTGGAAGTACTGGGCAACCCCAAAGTGTTGCCACTGGTGTGCAGGGCAGCCTAGAGCTCTCACCTTCAACACGGGGTGTACCTGGGACTTCCAGTGGATGAGGGTCAGCCTCTGGAGCTGGGAGAACCTGGGCCGAGGGCAGAGGGAGGGCTGCATCGTGTCCCCTCGCTGCCCCTCTGTCGGCGTCTCCCCCACCCATCACTTTGGTACAGGGAGACAGAAATGGGCCTGTGGCTTCCAGAAGCCACAGAAGTGAAGTGAGGGCATAGAGAAAAGAGGGAATGTCTCACCGATTGGGCATAAGCCACTCCAGAGAGTCGAGAACCTTCTTCTCGGCCTTGGCTCCGCTCTTGGCGAGGCGGCCAGCCAGCGGGGGCGACAGGGTCACAGTGTGCCAGAGCGCGGGCTGGGAGGCGGCCTCGTGCCAGCGGCGGCACACGCGTGCAGCCCTGGGAGAAAAATCTCTGCTGAGGGGCCGGGCCTTCCGTGGCCGCTGCTGCGGGGTTTTCTAAGAGGAGAGACCTGTCCCCTTCGTTTTCACAACGCTGCGGCCACCTTAGCTCAAACGCAGGCCCTGGGGGCTCTAACTGGACCCCCTGAGAGACTGCGCTCTCTCGGCTACGCTCTCTGCCCCCGCCTCAGCTGCCCGCTCGGTGGGCAAAAGGGCAGCCTGAGCCATGCTGCTGCGCTCGATGGGCCTGGGGTACCTGCCGAGGAAAGGCATGGGCCCATCGGCCGCCACCAGCAGCCCGAAAATCTGCAGCAGGATTTCCAGGGGGATGCGGTCGCCCCAGCCCGGGTCGGCCCCTGCTGCGGCTCCGGAGCGGGCGCAGCTCTAGGCCTGGCCTTGGCGGCCTTGGCGGCCGAGGCGCGGGACGCGGGGGGCAGCAGCCGCTGAGTGCGGCGGGCCGCACGCCTCTGCACGCGAGTGCGGGCAGGCCCCGGGCCCGGCAGCACCAGCAGCATGCTGTCCGACTGCAGCAGGTGGTACCCGGAGCCGCTCGGCGCCAGCTGGTCCCACCACCAGTCCTCGGCCGAGCGAGCCCGCGCCCCGGCCGGCAGCGCGCCCCGGACCCTGCGCCGGGCCCGCCGCGCCGCCCCGGGAGCCATGGCTCCCAACCAAGCTCCACGGCCGCCGCGGTGTATCGGGAAAGGCGAAGCCTCCGAGCGGAGGCGGGACCTGAGCCCCAGGCCGACCCCCTCCGCGCAGGCTCCGCGCTCGGCTTCCGGGACGGGACTTCCGGCGATGGGCCATGTCGGGGCCTGGCGGTCCTGCGGCTCTCTCCAGTGCCCGGGACCTGGCCCTCTCGCTCGGGCGGAGCCGCGTTTCCCAGCCCCACCGGCTCTGCGCTGAAGCCGCGCTGCTGCGCGGGAGGCGGCGCCCTGGTAGTGTGGCGAGACGACCGGCTGTCGGGCGGGGAGCGCGCAGGTGCAGGATCAGGAGGCGCAGGTCCCCCAGCGCACCCGGCAGCTCCTCGCCGGCCACCCGACGCAGCGAGGGGCGGCGCCGGACCCATCCCTGCCCCCGGAGCCCGACTTCACTCCTGCTGTCCGGGGTCTCGCTGAAGCCTCGGACCCCCACTGGGAAGCAGAAGCAGCAGAGGTGTGCGAGGTGCCGTAGGGGTGCCCGTGTCCCGGAGTCCGTGTCCGTTTTGGGGTGAGGGTGGTGGCGGTCTCAGCAACTCAGACCCGAAGATGGAGTCCCTCTTTCCTCATTTTCCTCTGGGGTCGGGGCTCTTTGGGCCCGGCTTCGCGCTTCTCTGCCTGCAGACCTAGCCGTGCTGTTTGGTATGTTTGGCTCCTGTCATCCCCATGCCCTACCCCCGGGCACCCTCCGGGTTCCCTGGTCTAGGCGGCCGGGCCCCCTTCTGATTCCAGTTCTGTGTCTTTGACTTGTGATCCTGCATCCCTGTCTGTTTCTTTCAAGGTAGGAGAGGTCTTCAGTTCCCAGTAGAGCTGAAGCGTTTTCTTTGGATCTAGGTGGGGAAAGAGGAGCAGTCTGTGACCCTGACTTGTTCTGAAGGGCCCAGCCTTGGGCTGAATGGCAGCACCCCCACTGGGCCGTCTGGTGTTGACCCACCTGCTGGTGGCCCTCTTCGGCATGGGCTCCTGGGCTGCCATCAACGGGATCTGGGTGGAGCTGCCTTTGGTGGTAAAAGACCTTCCCGAGGGTGAGTGGGAGTGCGCAGGGAAGTGGGGTTCAGGTGTGCCAGGTAAGGCGGGTTGCAGCTGCTCATCGTCCCTTCACACCCATCCCTGACATGGCCTTCTCCCTTCCCTGCAGGCTGGAGTCTCCCGTCCTACCTCTCTGTGCTTGTGGCAGTGGGGAACCTGGGTCTGTTGGTGGTGACCCTGTGGAGGCGGCTGGCTCCGGGCAAGAGCGAGCGGGGCCCCATCCAGGTGGTGCAGGCACTGAGTGTGGTGGGCACAGCCCTGCTGGCCCCACTGTGGCACCATGTGGCCCCAGTCGCAGGGCAGCTCCACTCCGTGGCCTTCCTAACGCTGGCCTTGGTGCTGGCCCTGGCCTGCTGTGCTTCCAACGTCACTTTCCTGCCCTTCTTGAGCCACCTACCACCTCCCTTCTTGCGCTCCTTCTTCCTGGGTCAGGGCCTCAGTGCCCTGCTGCCCTGTGTGCTGGCCCTCGTGCAGGGCGTAGGCCACCTTGAATGTTTGCCATCTCCCACCAATGGCACCCTTTGGCTCCCCCACAACTTCCCAGAGCGTTTTCCTGCCAGCACCTTTTTCTGGGTGCTGACCGCCCTTCTGGTCACTTCGGCTGCCGCCTTCCAGGGTCTCCTGCTGTTACTGCCATCACCACCATCTGCATCCACAGCGGGTCCAGGGTGTGGCCTGCGGGCGAGAGCCCCGGGAGTGGAAGAGGCGGAAGAAGAGGCCTCACCATTGCAGGAGTCACCGAGCCAAGCCGCAGGCGCCACTCCCAGCCCAGACCCTGAGGCCCATCGGCTGCTCTCTGTCCACGGTGCCTGCCTGCTGGGCTTGCTGGCCATCACCAACGCACTGACCAATGGTGTGTTGCCTGCTGTGCAGAGCTTCTCCTGCTTGCCCTATGGCCGCCTGGCCTACCACCTGGCAGTGGTGTTGGGCAGCGCTGCCAACCCCCTCGCCTGCTTTCTGGCCATGGGCGTGCTGTGCAGGTACACGAGGGTCCCCAAGCTACTCGGGGCAGAGTTTAGGGATGGGGGCTGGGTCCTGGTGCAGCCAGCCCTGAGTTCCTGCTCACCCCTGTAGGTCTCTGGCAGGGCTAGGTGGTCTCTCTGTGCTGGGCATGCTCTTTGCGGCCTACCTGATGGCACTGGCAATCCTGAGCCCTTGCCCGCCGCTGGTGGGCACCTCTGCAGGGGTGGTCCTTGTGGTAAGTACACTGGGGACACTGAAGCAAAGAGGGTTGCAGTGGGGAAGGGGTTTGCCCCCATAGCAGGGAACACCTCATGCTAAGCCTGCTGCTGTGTCCGCCCTCCCAGGTGCTGTCGTGGGTGCTGTGTTTGGGTGTGTTCTCCTACGTGAAGGTGGCCGCCAGTTCCCTGCTGCATGGTGGCGGCCGGCCAGCATTGCTGGCAGCTGGTGTGGCCATCCAGGTGGGCTCCCTGCTCGGTGCTGTCGCCATGTTCCCCCCCACTAGCATCTATCACGTGTTCCGCAGCGGGAAGGACTGTGTGGACCAGTGCGGCCCCTAAGCCTGGGCAGATGGGGAATGTGATGTCCGGCTGAGATGCCACAGCACCCGAGTGCCCACAACCCAAGGAGGCCCTCCTCGCATGTGGGCATGCTCATGGACACCTGTGCACTCCACAGCAGATGCTCGTGAGGGTGGGGACCACAGAACAGTCCCAGAACCAGGGCCCAGCTAGGGCTGTGAACTTGGCCCCAGATCTGGAACCTGTGTGGGATTTGCACAATAAATCACTGTTATTCCATGGGTCCGAGTACTTAACTTCTGTAGCTCCTTTCTCTGCGCAGATAGATCTCTCCTGAGCAGCCCATACCTGCCCCAGCCCTGGGATAGCAGTGTGGGCCTTTGCTCGGCTAGCATCTGCAGGGAGCAGAGTCTTAGCACTGACTGCAGCCTGAGCTGCGGTGGGTGGTTCTCCTGCAGAAAGGGCCGGAGGGAACTGAAAGGAGTACCTCAGCCCGGCAAGGGGGGCAGCATGGACTCCGGAGAGGGTATTGGACGGAAGCTGCAGTGGGCAGAGGCTCAGGCTTCTGCCACCTCCTCTTGGCCTCTGGGGCAGGCCAGAAACAGAGGCCCACGGGGGACCCAGGCTCTGCAGGGGAGGCAGGACACCCGAGCTGTGATCCAGTATGCCTGGCCTGGCACTGAAATCCTATTCTCACAGACAAGGGGCCCCATTTCTGCAGTGGGGAGCCTGCTGCTGCAAGGGTCTCACCCAAGTGATTGTGGGGGCTGGGAAAAGTGGCTCCTGCCCTGCCTGCCCCAACCCCTTCCCAGAATTGTTCTGGTTCCGGATGCCCTTTTTAAACTTCAGAAGCTGCCTGTCCTTGAGTTGGCCTGCACATGGGCCTTTGAAGGTCTCCTCTTTCCCCTGCCCTGGCAGGAGCAGCTGAGCAGGAAGGTGGGAGAGACCCCCAGGCCCTGACCACTGGAGCCTCCGGTCTGGGGCTGCATCAAGTATTGGGAGGGCCCAGGCTCCCAGGTGGGTCAGACATAGCCCCGCCCTGAACACAGGAGGCCACCTGCCAGGTCCCAGGCTCCCAGGATGCTGATGGCCTGGAGAAGGAGCAGGGGCAGTGGAGGGTTCACGTGGCTGTTTGCCTTTGGGATTCCGAGCTGGTAGGTGGGGGTGAGCTGCAGAAGCCATCTTGGCGGTGGTGAGTGGAGAGATTCAGAGGGAGGAAGACGAGGGCATGGGGTTGGAGTGGGTGCTGTAGCCACGGGCCTTGGCACACCCTCTTCCCCACATACACCCTCTGCCCTCATCCTCCAACCGCCCCCTCCCTTGCCCACCCTGGGTCTGGAGCTCATGGAGCTGCCTCCCAGTTCTTGCTCTCTCTTCCGTCGGGCGACGCTCAAAGGCATTTACAAGAGCCTCATCTCTGCCCACATACGCATTTGTGCCAGGCCCAAGGGCCACAGAGGAGTAAGACCCTGTGGGACATGCACAGTCTCCTGGAGAGAGGGGGGCAGGTGGCCCTGAACCTGGGGGTCAGGGCTGGAAGTGGACAATTTGAGGAAGCCACTGCCCTTAGGAGCCTCCAGGGCCTTCCTGTCAGTGCGTTGTAGGAAGTAACAAGGGGAGGGAGATGCGGAAGGGCCGAGTTCTTGAGAGCCGTCCCGACACACCCTTCCGACTCATGACTGCCCAGCACTGAGTGTGGTCGCCAGGGCACCCACGCTTCCAGCTGGGCAGCAGGTGGCCCACGACTCCGGCTCACAGCCCTGCCCAGAGGGTCTCTCGAACCCAGGCCTGGGGGGAATTTGAAGGAGACCCCAGAGGGGAGGCAGTGGGCAAGGCAGGACCTTTGGCATCTGGCTGTCCACGGGGAGGACCCCCCTGGGTAAGAGCAAGACCTGGGCTGCAGACCGACTGTTGCCCTGTCCCACCGCCAGGAGCAGGCCCCTCGGTTCCTCGGAACAAGAGAAGGGCCGGCTAGGGTGCGGCCTGCCACGCGCAGCTTCCTTTCCCCGGGGTGTGGCCACTTCCCCTGAGACTGAGCCTGTGCACGTCTGGACAAGCCTCACCTGGCTTTGGTGGAGTGACTAGAGGCCCTGTGGCTCTCGCCTACTGGAGTCCCCAAGGACGTGGGGATTCCAATGCGGTTGAAGATACGACAGCACCTGGATGGTAAAGTGGTTGTGTCCTCCCTTAGCATCTGCTCGGGGGCCCCTCCCTCTCCCGCTGTGTCTCTCTCTGTCAAATGAATAAATAAAATCTTTAAAAAAAAAAGACATGGGACAATGGTCCTCTAAGGGGCTTCCTCTCCTCCGTGGAATTCAAAGGGACCTCCTGGCTTTTGTGGCACCAGAAAATGGAAGTGTGGGAGCATCTGGGACCCGGCCAGTGAATGAGTGCAGGTCATCAGCCATATTCCGGAATCAGCCACTCTGTCCATGTCCACCCGTCTCGGGGAGGCTAACTGCCTGAGGCCACAAGGCCACTTGGACTTCCCCACTCCAAGCACTGGCCTCCTGTCCACTGCCCCTTCGGGGGAGCTCAGAGGCTACTAAGGTTCTGATGGGGTGCCAATCACAGGACCCAGCCCCCCACCCTGTTGTTGGGTGGCTGACCCAGATGATCCGGCCATGGGGTCCATCCTCCTGCCCACGGTGATTGAACTAAGGGACCGTTGCTCCTATGGAGCAAATCAGGGTCTACCGTGACATCTGTCTTAGGGTGTCAGTCATCCCAAGAGCTATAAAAAGCTACCCAAACTATTCCCAGAGCACACCCGAGAATGAAGGCTCCCCAGAGGCAAGCAGGGTGAGAGGTGGAGAGAGGCAGAACCCAGAATACATCCTGGGATCGCCTGGATCCAGTGGCATCTGAAGCTAGATCTTTGGACTTTCAAGTTATGAGGGTCCACAGTTTCTTGCTTGTTTAAGCAAAGGTGAGTTGATTGCTCTCCGTCACAGCCGAGCGCACAGTGAAGCATGCCTCCCTGAAACATTCAGGACAGCTCAGACCTTAGGACACCCAGTGCTGATCCATCTTTTCTTGCTTGGGGGAGAGTCAGTCATTCTCTTGGCAACTCTCCCTGTCACCCTCCCAATGCCTTTTCCTCTCCTAGGGGCCTCCACCTCCAGCTCCTTAGCATAGTGCTTCTCTGACCCACTCCTGACCTGCAAGGGGGAGTTCCCTGGGCATCAGACCCTCTCAGAAGAATGCCCAGGTGGGGCGCCTGGGTGGCTCAGTCGTTAAGCGTCTGCCTTCGGCTCAGGTCATGATCCCAGGGTCCTGGGTTCGAGCCCCGCATCGGGCTCCCTGCTCGGCGGGAAGCCTGCGTCTCCCTCTCCCACTCCCCCTGCTTGTGTTCCCTCTTTCGCTGTGTCTCTCTCTGTCAAATAAATAAATAAAATATTAAAAAAAAAAAACCCAAAAATCAACACGCCCAGAGCCGGGCCAGGCAGGGGGCAGGCAGGAACTTCCTAGGCGAGGTCCTGAGGTCCCATGGGCTGCTCTTGGGGGAAGTTCTTCTGTGTGTGCATAACAGTATGAGCATTTTAATTTGGTGAAAGACAAGCTGCAAACAACTTTGAAATTTCCATCCTTTTGCAAAGGCGGTGGGAAAACTGAGCTAATTAAAAAGCAGATTGGAAAAGATTTCCTACCCGGCCCCTCCCGACACCCCTGAGCCTCCCCAGATGTTTCCTTTGTTGTTGTTTTTTGAGTAGGCCCCACGCCCAGCGCAGGGCCTTTAATTCAAGACCTGAGATCAAGACCTGAGCCAAGATCAAGAGCCCCACAGGCGCCCCAGAATGTTCCCTTTGTAGAATCATTCTGTGGATGGCACCCTTCTGAGAGTGCTGAGCGGGGCGGTGTGGCTGCAGAGGGCCGAGCACCAACTCTGTATGCAGGTCTCCGGAAAGGCGGGCTACCAGCATGGGGAAGGCAGAGAAGGGAAGGTGTTCATACCTGGACCAAAGAACGCAGACAGGAAAAGGAACCACGTGCGCAGCAAAGCCAGGGGTCTGGAAACCTCCACTGAAGAGCAGAGATAGTGAGAAAGGCCCCTGTGGTGAGGCCACTGTGGATCCTCCAGGCGGCCAGGGAGCTGGGGTGAGCTGGTGGCGAGGCGAGTGCGGGGCTGGGAGCCTGGAGCCAGTCATCCCCTCCCGCTGAGGTCTCCACATGGAACAGGGGGCAGGCTTCACGTTTCTTGAGGGTCCACTGTGTTGAATGTGCATGGCCTGGCTGGCTGGGTCCCTCTTCAAAGCAGTATCATGGCACCTGGCTCCAGCAGTCTTGACATGAAGAACATCACACTTCTTTATTTTTCTGAATGAAGAGTCACCAACCCTCTCCCCTCCACCCTCCAAGCCAGAGGTCAGCCAAGCTCAGCCATCACTGGGACTGCCCTCTCCCTGGATGTGCTAGAAGCACAGGGGCTCTGGGCAGGGTGGGAGGTGGTCTGGCTTCCAGTCCTTGGCAGCTGCCATCAGAGCTGGTGCTGGAGCAAACTGGGGGGATCTCAGAGCCAAAACCTTGAGGAATTGGGGCCTGAGGATGTGGCTGATGGGGACTAGGTACTGGGGTAAGAGGAGATAAAGCTTGGGATCTGGGGAGGTGGGCTGGGACAGAGCAGAATACGGTTTTTAGGGGGACTGGGAATCCTGGGGACTGAAAATCGTGGCACTTAGGGGATGGGGCCTGGGATGTAAAAAGTTTAAGACTGAACGAGCAGAGCCGTTTACTGGTGTCTCTAAGGAGAGCTGTGCTCTGTGTAAAGCACATCATCCCAGGGTCTTTGATTCACAAGGTTGGTGCCTCTCATTGTCTTCAAACCATTTTACAACTTTGTGTTTGTAAATAACTAGTAGCAATGTAAATGATTGTTTTCCACAGACCTGAAAATGAATCCTGCCCCCTGCAGGCTCAGCGATTTCCTTCCTCCAGTCGTGGAAGAAGCTGGTTTTGTATCCATTCGTAAGTGAATTCCAGCAGTCCTTCATTCTGCATAGATCTGTGATTCTTTGACTTCTTTGAAGCAGTTATAATATTCCTGAATCTCGTTTAAAGAATGACTTAAATAGACTCTTTGCCATGTGTTCATTTTATATCTATATAAGAGTTATGATACTGCCTTTTTCTGAAAGTTATCCTGTAACAGCTTTGGAGGCTTTCCACCAAGATGGCCGGCGGCTCCCTGTGACTGAGCTGGGTGAGCTGCGTTTCCTGAGTGTGCACCTCACAGGCTAAGCCCCGGCATGTCTGTTCTTGGTTTCTAGGGAGGAGTCTGAAGTGGTAATAGAATCATGATTTCCTAACTGTAGTTTTTCTACTTATAATTTTCCTCTCAAGTTATTTTGTGGGGTTTTTTGTTTGTTTGGTTTTGGGGTTTTGTTTTGTTTTTGTGACCAGTAAGTTATTCCCCGTTGCTGAGAGTGATGGAGCAATGGCGGTATTGGTTTCACGGTCTGACCATTTGGTGAGCTCCATAAATGGACTAATGATTTATAGACATCTAGTGTCTACTGGATGGGAAACAGTGGAGAATCTGAATTGTTAAATCTTAGTTAGTTCTTGACTCTATCATTAAAGAGGCCAACAACAGACTTGAGCTGGCAGAAGAAAAAATCAGCAAACCTGAAGATAGGTCAATTAACATAATCCAATCTAGGGAAAAGAATGAAGAAAAATGTACAGAGCCTCAGAGTCATATGGGATGCCATCAGGTATCTCAAACATACACATAAAGGGAGTCCCAAAAGGAGAGGAGAGAAAGTAGCAGAAAGAATATTTAAATAATGGCTGAGGGGCTCCTGGCTGGCTCAGTCAGTGGAGCATGCAACTCCTGATCTTGGGGTTGTCAGTTGAAGTCCCATATTGGGTGTAGAGATGACTTAAATAAAACTTTAAGGGGCGCCTGCGTGGCTCAGTCAGCTGGGCGTCTGCCTTCGGCTCAGGTCATGATCTCGGGGTCCTGAGATCGAGCCCCATGTCGGGCTCCCTGCTCAGTGGGGAGCCTGCTTCTCCCTCTCCAACTCCCCGTGCTTGCGCTCGCTCTTGCTATCTCTGTCTCTCTCTCAAATAAATAAATAAATAAAATCTTTGGAAAAAAACACTTTAAGAAAGAAAGAATGGCTGGAAACCTCCCAAATTTAATGAAAATGTTAATGTAACGTGTAAGAAATTCAACTCACTCCAAGTGGGATTAACAGGACATCCACATCCAGAGACATTATAATCAAACTTCCAAAAGTCAAAGACAGAGAATCTTAAAAACGGCGAGAGAGAAGAGACTTGCCATGTACAAGGGATCCTCAGTAGACTAACAGCTGATTTCTCTTCAGAAATCATGGAGGCCAGAGATGGTAGGATGACATACCCAAAGTGCTGAAAGAAAAAACTGTTGACAAAGAATTCTGTATTCAGCAAAACTATCCTTCAAATATGAAGGAAAAATTAAGACATTCCCAGCTAAATAAAAACGGAGAGAATTTGTCACTAGCGGAACTTCCCTATCTGAAATATTAAAGGTAATCCTTCAGGCTGAAATGAAAGGACACTAGACAGTAACTCAAATCCACATAAAAAATAAAGAGCACTGGTAAAGGTGACTACATAGGTATATACAAAATTCAGTATTCATGCATTTTTGTCTTTTTAATTCTTTTTTTTTGTCCTATCTGATTTAAAATATAACTGCATAAAGCAATAATCATAAAACTATGTTGATGGATTTATAACATATAAACATGCAATTTGTATGACAACAATAGAAAAAAGAAAGGATGTAATGGAGTTATATAGGAGTGGATATATGAGTAAAGTTCTTATATATTATTGAAGTTAGGCTGGTATTAATATGAACAAGATTGTTATAAATAAAGATGTTTAATTCCTAGGAAAATCACCAAGAAAATAACAACAACAACAACAAAAACATAGTTAAAAGAATGACAAAATTAAAATAGTACACTAGAAAATATCTGCTTAGCACAAAAGAAGGAAGTAATGGAGGAACAGAGGAACAAAAAGACAGGACATATATTTTATCTTTTTTTTTTTTTTTTTTAAGTAGACTCCCACCCCAAGGTAGGGCTTGAAGTCACAACCCTGAGATCAAGAGTCAGGTGCTCAACTGACTGAGCCACCCAGGTGCCCCCCAGAATGGATTTTTTAAAATGACCTTACTTTGGGGCGCCTGGGTGGCTCAGTCGTTAAGCAACTGCCTTCGGCTCAGGTCATGGTCCCCGGGTCCTGGGATCGAGCCCCGCGTGGGGCTCTCTGCTCCGCGGGGAGCCTGCTTCTCCCCCTCCACTCCCCCTGCTTGTGTTCCCTCTCTCGCTGTGTCTCTCTCTGTCAAATAAAGAAATAAAATCTTTTTCAAAAATTAAAAAAAAAGATTTTATTTATTTTGGCAGAGAGAGACAAATAAATAATCTTTAAAAAAATATCTAACATAGAGTGCCCATCTGCCTGGGTATGATGCACAGGTTTTTATTTTATTTTTATTTGTTTTTATTTTTTATTTTTTGGGGTGGAGCAGCAGAGCAAAGTTTATTAAGCCATAGTACAAAACTCCCAAAGAGAGAGGGGACCCAAGAGGGTTACCCAACAGGTTTTTATTGTTTTATTTTTAAAGATTTTATTTGTCAGAGAGAGAGAGCACAAGCAGGGGGAGTGGGAGAGGGAGAAGCAGGCTTCCCACCGAGCGGGGAGCCCGATGCGGGGCTCGATCCCAGGACCCTGGGACCATGACCTGAGCCGAAGGCAGACACTTAATGACTGAGCCACCCAGGCGCCCTTCATCTATAAAGTTTTATAAAAATATAGGTATCTCAGCTCTGCTCCAAACTCACTGAGTTGCCTTATTGATATTTTTGGCATATTCTTTGCCTTTAGTGTCTATTATGCCTCAGAATTATTTTTTCCACTGTAGATATTATTCCATAATTTTTCCACTGTAGATATTATTCACCCATATTTATAAATCAGATGTAACATTAACCATCTTCTCTGAAAACAGGTTTAATCACAGTCTTTAAAGAAATTTTATCTACATTTTTTAGAAATTGGTTTTGGGGCACTTGGGTGGTGCAGGCACTCAAGCATCCCACTCTTGATTTCAGCTTTTGGGTCGTGATCTCATGGGTTGTCAATGGGCTCCCTGCTCGGTGGGGAGCCTGCTTGAGGCTTCTCTCCCTCTGCCCCTCCCCCACCCTCCCTCAAATAAATATATCTTAAAAAGAGAAATTGGTTTTATTATCTTTGCCTTTCATGTCACAGAAACAAACAACTTTCTTTATCAGTTGCATTATTGTTTTCTTATTATTTTTAAAAAAATTTTTATTTGTTAGAGAGAGAAAGCATGAGCAGGGGGAGCAGCAGAGGGAGAAGCGGGCTCCCTGTGATGTGGGACTCGATCCCAGGACTCTGGGATCATGACTCGAGCCAAGGCAGACGCTTAACCAATAAGCCACTCAGGCATCCCGTCGGTTGCATTATTCTTATTTTGAACTTTCATCAGACCTCTTACATTTGAAAATGTTGGGTTGCAAATTCATCATACTGAGTCTCTGTCATCTTTTGTTTGGCCTGAAGTTCTGCTATCAGCCACAGGTGGGAGACTGTGTCTTCAATTAAGGATGGTCCCAGGGCACCTGGGTGGCTCAGTCAGTGAAGCTCAGGTCATGATCTCAGGGTTGAGAGATTGAGCCCCACTCGATCAGGCTCTGCACTCAGCACAGAGTCTGCCTGAGATTCTCTCCCTCCCCCTCCCCCTCTGCCCCTCCCCCTGCTCATGCGTTAAGGCGTGTGCACCTGCGCGCTGTCTCTCTCTCTCTCTCTCTCTCTCTAAAGTAAATAAATAAAACCTGTTAAATAAATAAATAAATTCTTTTTTTTGACAGAGAGAGACATGGCGCTTAATGACCGAGCCACCCAGGCGCCCAATAAATAAATAAATTCTAAATTCTTTAAAACAACACAAAAGAAAAACAAATCTCCCTAGAAAAGGACAGAACCAGACTCCAAACTATTGACCCTTTAGAGAATGGTCTCTGGGCGCAGCTTCTGCTGGCATTGCTCAGGTGACTTTCAGACCACTTCTGGGGCTGAGTCAGTGTTTCCAGTTTCTCATGGAGAAGCAGCAGTTCCATGGGCTGGCTGCTCACCCCAAGCCCAGCGGGCCAGGGATTGCTATCAAGACCATGTGTGCAGGTAAGGGAAATGTCACTCTAGTCATTTGCCTGAATACTGTTGATGTTGTTTTAATGTTCATTTTCTGGGTACATAGGAGGCCCGTTCTCTTTCTCCTTAAGCTATTTGTAACCATATCAATTTAGTAGATCTTTTTGTAAACTGAATGCAGTCTTTTTTTAAAAAAAGATTTTATTTATTTATTTATATTTTTATTTTTTTAAGTAGGCCCCATGCCCAGCATGGAGCCCAATGTGGGGCTTGAAATCGTGACCCTGAGTTCAAGACCTAAGCTGAGATCAAGAGTTAGACACTTGGGGTGCCTGGGTGGCTCAGTCGTTAAGCGTCTGCCTTCGACTCAGGTCATGATCCCAGGGTCCTGGGATTGAGCCCCACATTGGGCTCCCTGCTCTGCGGGAAGCCTGCTTCTCCCTCTCCCACTCCCCCTGCTTGTGTTCCCTCTCTCGCTGTCTCTCTCTGTCAAATAAATAAATAAAATCTTAAAAAAAAAAAAAAAGAGTCAGACACCTAACTGACTGAGCCACCCAAGTGCCCCTAAAGGTTTTTTTAAATATTTTACTTAGGGACGCCTTGGTGGCTCAGATGGTTAAGTATCTGCTTTCAGCGCAGGTCATGATCCTGCGGTCCTGCAATCGGGCCCCATGTAGGGCACCCGGCTCAGCAGGGAGTCTGCTTCTCCCTCTCCCTCTGCCTCTCCCTCCTCCCTCTGCCTCTCCCTGCTTTGTGCTCTCTCTCTCAAATGAAAATCTTTTTAAAAATTAAAAAAATAAAGATTTTATTTATTTGAGAGAGAGAAAGAGCACAAGTCAGGGAGGGCAGAGGGAGAGGAAGAGAGACAAGCAAACTCCCTGCTGAGTGGGGAGGCAGATACAGGGCTCGATCCCAGGACCCTGAGATCATGACCTGAGCCGAAGTCAGATGCTTAACCAACTGAGCCATCCAGGCACCCCACCCCTAAAGTATTTATTCTTATTTATTTATTCATTTATTTTGATTTTATTTATTTATTTGACAGAGAAAGATACAGTGAGAGAGGGAACACAAGCAGGGGGAGTGGGAGAGGGAGAAGCAGGCTTCTCTGTATATATAGGTCTTTTGTTTATTTGTTCATTTGTTTTGTTTCTTAGATTTTACATATAAGTAAAATAATGTGGTATTTGTCTTTCTCTGTCTGACTTAGCATAATACACTCTAGGTCCATCCATGTTGTAACAAATGGCAAGATCTCATTCTGAGTAATAATTCCATTTATTTGTTTGTTTGTTTTAAAGTTTAAGTCCTCTCTATCTCTACACCTAATTTGGGGCTTGAACTCACAACCACAAGATTAACAGTCACATGCTCTTCCGACTGAGCCAGCCCCAATATTCCATTGAAATCACATCTGATTCTCACTGACTCACTTCCCTGGGCCTGATATTCATGGACTCTTACTGAGTGTCTTTACTTTTCATGGCACTATAGATATTTGCTTAGGTTCAATAGTTTATCCTCTTTTTTCGCCAAGATAAAATTGGAAAAAGCAGTTATGTACCCAAGACCTTGCCATGCTGAGAGTGTCAATCACTAATCAGGTATGATCAGCTGCTTCTATGGAGTTTGGGTTGACTTTATGGAGTTAGTACCTACAAAATTCTCTTAATTTGACTGTAGCCTCTGCCCACCAATGAAAGCTTCTCAGGGGACAAAGAGAAAATGCCCTGCAGTTCAGTGCTGCTACAGCTCTGACAAATGCCTGGTCTGACTCAACTGAAGCACAAGGCAGCCCCAGACTGGCTCACTAACAACACAGGGACCAAACCGTATCCACAACAGGCAAAGAGAACCATTGCAGATGAATCGACTGAAGGAAAAAGTGGCTCAGCCACAATAGCAGGGTGCACACAACACACATAGAAGACCCCACTGAAGCACCAGTTTCTGATGAACAGGAGACACTGCACTGCAGGGCACTATAGGACCTCTTCTTCATAAGGGCCACCACTTTCAAGAGCAGGAGATGTAGCTGAATTTCCTGAAACAGGAACAGACACAGAGAGTTAGATAAAGTGAGGAGACAGAGGAATATGTCCCAAATGAAAGAACAGGACAAAACCACAGCAAGAGACCTAAATGAAACAGAGGTAAGTAATATGTCTGATAGAGAATTTAAAGTAATGGTCATGAAGATATTCACTGGACTTGAGAAGAGAGTGGAGAATCTCAGTGAGACCCTCAAAAAAAGAGATAGAAAACTTATAAAAGAAGTATTGGAGATGAAGAACTCAATAACTGAAATTAAAAATACACTAGAGGGCTGGGGTGCCTGGGTGGCTCAGTCGGTTAAGCAGCTGCCTTCAGCTCAGGTCATGTTCCCAGAGTCCTGGGATCGAGCCCCACATCGGGCTCCCTGCTCAGCAGGGAGTCTGCTTCTCCCTCTCCCTCTGCCTGCCACTCTGCCTGCTTGTGCTCTCTCTCTCTGTCAAATAAATAAATAAAATCTTTTAAAAGAATACACTAGAGGGAATAAACAGTAGACTAGAGGAAGCGGAAGAACAGATCAGCAACTTGGAAGACAAAAGAACAGACAGTCACCAAGCTGAACAGCAAAAAGAAAAAGGAATAATAAAAACTGAGAAGAGGTTAAGGGAACTCAGTGACACCGTCCAGTGTGATAACATTCACATCATAGAAGTTCCAGAAGGAGAAGAAAGAGAAAAGGGGGCAGAAAATTTATTTGAAGAAATACTAGCTGAAAACTTCCTGAATCTGGGAAAGGAAACAGAAATCCAGATGCAGGAGGCACAGAGTCTCCAAAAACATCCAACCAAGGAGGTCCACAACAAGACACATAGTAATTAAAATAGCAAAAAGTAGTGATAGAGAATTTTAAAAGAAGCAAGGGAAAAGAAAACAGTTACGTAAAAGGGAAACCCCATAAGGCTATCAGCGGATTTTTCAGCAGAAACTTGGCATGCCAGAAGAGAGTGGCATGATATATTCGATATGCTGAAAGGAGAAAACCTGCAGCCAAGAATACTCAGCCAGCGTTCAGAACAGGATAGATAGTTTCCGAGATAAAGTAAGTTCAAGGAATTCATCACCACTAAACCAGCCCAACAAGAGATGTTAAAGGGAACTCTGAGTGAAAAGAAAAGAACATAAGTAAAAGTAAGAAAAGTAGGAAGCACAAAAGCAGTAAAATCAAGTATATTTATAAAAGTCTGTCAATGGATTCACAAAACAAAAGGATTTAAACTATGACACCATATACCTAAAACTTGGTGGGGGGGGGCAGTGCGGGTAAAGAATTGGTTCAAACTTAAGTGACCGTCAGTTTAATATAGACGGCTACATATGGAAGAGGTTCTATACAAACCTAATGGTAACCACAATTCAAAAACCTGTAACGGAAACATAAAAAAATAATGAGAAAGGAATCCACGTATATCACTAAGGAAAGCCAGCAAACCAAGAGAGAAGAGAACAAGAGAAGAAAGGAACAGAGAACAGCCATAAAACAAAACAACCGTAAAACAAGTAACAAAATGGCGATAGCTACATACCTGTCAATAATTACTTTGAATGCAAATGGTCCAAACACTCCAATCAAAAGATATAGTGTGATAGAATGGATAAAAAGGCAAGACCCCCTATATGCTGCCTACAAGAGATTCATTTCAGACCTAAAGACACCTGCAGATTGAAAGTGAAGGGATGGAAAAGCATTTAGCATGCAAGTGGAAGTGAAAGGAGAGCAGGGTAGCAATACTTATATTGGACAAAATAGACATTTAAAAAAAAGATTTTATTTATTTTTGAGAGAGAGAGAGTGCATGAGCACAAGAGGGGAGAGGGGCAGAAGAAGGAGCAGACTCCCCGCTGAGCAGGGAGCCTGATGTGAGACTCAATTCCAGGACCCTGGGATCATGACCTGAGCCAGAGTCAGACGCTTAACCAACTGAACCATCCAGGCGCCTGACAAAATAGATTTTAAAGCAAAGACTGCAACAAGAGAGAAAGAAGGACCCTATATAACTGTAGAGAGAACAATCCAACAAAAAGATATAACAATTATAAATATGCATCCAACATGGGAGCACGCAAATACATAAAGCATCTAATAACAAACATAAAGGAAGTAATCGATAGTAATACAATAATAGTAGGGGACTTCAACAGCCCACTTATATCAGTGGACAACTCATCCAAACAGAAAATCAACAAGTAAACAGTGGCTTTGAATGACATATTGGACCAGATAGATTTTTTTTTTTTAAAGATTTTATATATTTGACAGCGACACAGCAAGAGAGGGAACACAAGCAGGGGGAGTAGGAGAGGGAGAAGCAGGCTTCCTGAGGAGCAAGGAGCCTGATGTGGGGCTCGATCCCAGGACCTTGGGATCATGACCTGAGCCAAAGGCAGACGCTTAATGACTGAGCCACCCAGGTGCCCCTGGACCAGATAGATCTAACAGATATATTCAGAACATTCCATCCTAAAACAGTGAAATACACATTATTTTCAAATGCAAATGGAACATTCTCCAGAATAGATCACATACTGGGTCACATAACAAGTCTCAACAAATCCAAAAAGATTGAAATCATACCATGTATCTTTTCCAAACACAATGCTAGGAAACTAGAAATCAACCACATGGAAAAATCTGGAAAGATCACAAATACATGGAACTTAAATAACACGCTACTAACCAACAAATGGGTCAAATAAAAAAAGAGCAAATTTTAAAAATACGTGGAGACAAATGAAAATGAAAACACAATGGTCCAAAATCTTTGAAATGCAGCAAAGCTGATCTAAGAGGGGAGATTATAGCAGTACAGGCCTGGCTCAAGAAGCAAGAAAAATCTCAAATAAAGAATCTAACCTTACACCTAAAAGAGCTAGCAACAGAAGAACAAACACAAAACCAGTAGAAGGGAGAAAATAATAAAGATTAGAGCAGAAATAAAAACCAGGAACTAAAAAAGCAAGAACAGGAGCTGGCTCATTGAAAAGATCAACAAAATTAATGAACCTTTAGCCAGACTCATCCAGGAAAAAAAAAAAAAAAAGGATCAAAACCCTCCTAGGATTGAAGATTCTGGGGGCCTTACAGGTAATCAGGAAGGTCACTTCCCAGCAGGCCCGGGAACAAAGACGTTCACCCAAATTATAGGTATTGTATTTCTCACCTTGGGAGGGTAATACAGGCTTTTGAAAGTCCAATCTGAGATTTCTTATGAAAACTTCCTGCAAAGCAAACGTATGGCTTAACACTTACCACACCCACATAAATAACTGGGTCACACTTATTGAAGCCAGCCTCATTTTAAGGGCCTAGAATGATCTTTATTTGAAAAAAAAATTTTTTTATCGAAAAGGTGGAGGGAGACAGTAATAAGCAATTTAAATTTTGCAATAAACAAAATACACTAGTGATATTTCTTTTTTTTAAAGATTTTATTTATCTGTTTGTCAGAGAGAGAGTGAGAGAGAGAGCACAAGCAGGGGGAGTGGCAGGCAGAGGGAGAAGCAGGCTCCCAACTGAGCAAGGAGTCCGATGAGGTACTCAATCCTAGGACCCTGGGATCATGATCTGAGCTGAAGGCAGATGCTTAACTTACTGAGCCACCCAAGCATCCCATACATTAGTGGTATTTCTCTCTTTTTTTAAATTAACATACAAGGTATTATTCGTTCCAGGGGTACAGGTCTGTGATTCATCAGTCTTACACAATTCACAGTGCTCATTACAACACATACCCTCCCCAATGTCCATCACCCAGCCACCCCATCCCTCCCAACCCCTTCCACTCCAGCAGCCCTCAGTTTGTTTCCTGAGATTAAGAGTCTTTTATGATTTATCTCCCTCTCTGGTTTCATCTTCTTTCATTATTTCCCTCTCTTCCCCTATGATCCTCTGTCTTGTTTCTCAAATTCCACATATCAGTGAGATCATATGATAATTGTCTTTCTCTGATTGACTTTTATTTGGCATAATACCCTCTAGTTCCATCCACATCATTGCAAATGGCAAGATTTCATTTTTTGTTGGCTGTGTAATATTCCATTTTGTGTGTGTGTGTGTGTGTGTGTGTGTGTGTGTGTGTGTGTGTGTGCGCGCGCGCGCCACATCTTCTTCATCCATTCATCTGTCGATGGACATCTGGGCTCTTTCCACAGTTTGGCTGTTGTGGACATTGCTGCTATAAACATTGGGGTGCACGTACCCCTTCAGATCACTACATTTGTATCTTTGGGGTAAATACCCAGTAGTGCAATTACTAGGTTGTAGGGTAGCTCTATTTTCAACACCTTTCTGGATTATCTGATTCTGATTCTAACAGATCCTACCTTTCATCCCCTTGGAATTATCTTACAGCTTTAAATTGTAGATGACCAACAGCAATGCAGACACTTCCTTTTTATAGATATACAAATAAATATGGCTCAGCGGAGATTCAATTGTTTTTTCTTGTGGAAAAAGCCAATCTCCATCTATTTTTAAATTCATTTCAGAAAAACGTAAATGTTGGGGCACCTGGGTGGCTCAGTCGGTGAAGCATCTGCCTTCGGCTCAGGTCATGATCCCGGGATCCTGGGATCGAGCCCCACGTCGGGCTCCCTGCTCAGCAGGAAGCCTGCTTCTCCTTCTCCCTCTGCCCCTCCCCCTGCTCATGCTCTCTCTCTCTCTCTCAAATAAATAAATAATCTTTTAAAAAATGTAAATGTCATAAACACTTTATTTTACAGATTATAAAACTGAATTTTAAAAACAAAACAAAAAATTGATTTCATCATTCCTTTACTACACATAGATTTCTGGGTTTGAACTTTCCTTTTGAACTTGTAACCACTTCCTTGTTGTCTCATTAGTTAACAAGTTAAATAAACCTTTGACACACTGTGCCAGTTTTTTAGGAATGCTGGAAACAATTACCACAAACTTGGTGGCTTACAATGACAGAAATCTATTCTGTTAGAGTGCTGGAGGCCAGAGATCTGAAATCAAGGTGTTGGCAGGGCTGGCTCCTGAAGGCTCTGAGGGAGACCCTGCTCCAAGGCCCTTTCACGCGTCTGGTGGTGCCCGCCATCCTGGATGTCCCTGGGCTTATGGCCACATCGCTCTGTCTATAGCTCCACATCAGCTTTTCCTCTGTGTCTCAGGTCTCTCTCTTCTCCTATAAGGACACCAGCCACTGGAATTAGGGCCGTCCTCCTCCAGGATGGTCTCATCCAGAGAACTTTAATTCAATTACATGTGTAACAACCCTATTTCCACATGAAGTCACATCACAAGCTGCAGAGGTTAGAACTTGGACATATCTTTTGCAGGGACATTGTTTAGTCCCCACGCACATGTTCATTTTATGTTTGTGTGAGAAATCGTGCTTCTTAGTAAATACATACTTCCATTTTTAAAAAAAGATTTTATTTATTTGAAAGAGACAGCGAGAGCATGAAAGGAGAGGAGAGGCAGAAGCATGCTCTCCGCTGAGCGGGGAGCCCAACGCAGGGCTCGAGCCCAGGACCCTCAGGATCATGACCTGAGCTGAAGGCAGACACTTAATACTGAGCCACCCAGGTGCCCCACACTTCCTTTTTAAGAAACAACAGTTTTGTAGATTCATGGGCTTGGGAACACAGGGGTGCTGGGAGATTTGGGAGGTGTACTTGGGAGTGGGGGACCGACCAGGCAGCACTGCAGTGGAGTGTGTCTGGGGTTTGCATGGACCAGGAATAGTGGTCACTTGGGGGAAGGTTTTCTTGGCACTCCTAGGGCCCGGCCATCTCAGTTTTGGGGAACTGACTTCACGTAGCCCCACCAGGGGTAGATTCCCCCCTTTCAGTCCAGGGGCCTGTACCTGGGACAGGAGCCCCAGTCAGTACTAGGGTCCTTTGACGTGACAATAGAACAGAGTCCATTCCTTTGTGTGTTTGGGGAGAGGGAACCGGCTGTACTTTTTCCCAAAAGTGGACAAGAAAGCCCCTCCCCCATTCCCAGCCCCAGGTGTGGCCCAGGCTTCCAGCAGTGTCTGTGTTTGGGCTCATGCTGCCATTCTCAGCCTTGCCGGTGTCACTTCCCAGACACTTTAGAAGCATTGTTATGTGGCCTACACTATCTCCTGGACCTGTTTCAATAAACATCATGGGGTCAGGTGAGGAGGCTCAATGTATGCAACTGGGAACATTCCAGAAAGCCCGCCTTTGGAAGGGGCTCAAGGTCCACTGTCAGGCCCTAGCCCGGACTCCAGGGACGGGGCTGTGAAGATAAGGCAGGCAAAAAAAAACCAGTGAGGACAGCTGTCTGCATTCAGAGTACGGAGCCCAGCTTCTGTTACAAGGGCGATGATGGGAACAAGGTGACTCTGGGCACTGAGCTGTAGCAGAAGAGGCCTGGGGTGGTGTGTTTCACGGCAGGAGACGCTGGCTTCGCCTGGGCCCGGGGTAAGGGACAATGTGCAGGGACCACTGGGCTGCCCTTGCGGGAGCAGGAGGAACCACGTGGAGACGGAGGAGCCGTGTGGGGGCAGGGGGGCCATGCGGGACCCAAGGAACCTTGCGGGAGGATGGGGAGGAGCTGATAGGAGAGCTGCCGGGACCAGCCTTAGTGGAGAAAGCTTCTGGAGCAGTCCACGTGAAGGTGGGGGACTGGGCAAAAGCGTGGAGTAGGGACATGAGGCCCAGGGCGGCCGCTGCAGGATGGCCAGGCCACAGCAGGGCTCGGGGCGGACCCGCGTCCCCGACCCCTAGGGGCGTGGCTCCCGGAAGGAGGAGCCCGCAGGGGGGCGGCGCGGAGCTCCGCGCCCCGGCCGCCGACGCGGGAGGGAGGCGGAGCAGGCCGGGGTCCCGCGGGGAGGGGAGAACCTGGCGCGAGCGGCGTTCGCCTGGCCGGGGGAGAGAAGTGGAGACGAGGAGCATCGGCGCGGGCTGGGAGGGCCTGAGGGAGGGGGGGACGGGTCCTGCCCTGCCACCCGGGCAGGCTGGCCTGTCCTGCGCTCTCCGCTCACCGCGTCGCTACTGACGGCCCGCCTTCCACGACGCCCGGCACACAGCAGGCGCCCACAAGCATCCCCGGCCTCGATCCAGGGAACAAAGAGCTCTAACCTCATTTCGTAGCGAGGAAAGCGAGCAACGACGCAGTTGAAGAGGTTCACCCTAACCGGTGGCACCTACGTGTTGAGCCCCTCCCCGCCCCACCGGTCCGGGCTCCAGCTCTCAGAGCAGTGTCCCCCCACCACACCCTCCCGCGTCCGCCCATGCCCTGAGCTCCCGGGGAACCAGTGAGCTGACCTCCCCGAGCCTCGGCTTCCATTCGGCGGGAGCAGACCCCCGCCCCAGAGCGGCTGTGAGGACTGAGCCCGGAATCGCCTGCCGCAGTGGACGCCGGGGAGGGGACACAGGGCGCGCTGTCCCAGCCCTAAAGCGAGGCTGCGGCGGCCGCCAGGGGGCGCTGCTCCAACGCGGACGCGGGCACGGGCACGCTCGGGCGTGGCTTCCGGGCTCCGCCCACCGCCGTCGGGGCGGGGCGCGCGTGCGCACTGAGCCCCCGCCCCGCAGGGGTTGCTGGGCGGGGCGACGGGGGCGTGCGGCGCGCGGGAGCCGGAGCTGGAGCGGCGCGGCGGCCTGGAAGATGTGGCGGCCGGTGAGTTCCCAGCCCGGCGCGGCCGGGCGCCGCTCCCGCAGGCCCCGTCAGCCTCCGTCCGGAGCCCTGGCGCCGCCCCGAGCCGCCCCGGCCTGGGCCGCGTCGGGGACCGTCAGGGCTCCTGGGGGCGGGCGTCCTTCACCGTTGTCGGAGCCCCGGTTCTTCGCGGTGGCGACCCCTCGACCGTGCTGGGGGGGCGCCCGGCCCCCCCCCCCCGGAGGGCCCGCCGCCGGGACTGCCCGCGGGCACGCCCCAGAGGCCGCTCGCTCGCCGCGACAGAAGCTGCCCCCGAGACAGCCCCGTGTGTTCCGCTCGTGGACACCCCTCCCGACGCTTCTCCCGGCGCCCACGTCTGCCTTAGAGCCCCCGCCGCTCCACCCTGTGCGGCAGCCCCGGGCCCGAGGCCCCGGTCTCCAGCCCAGCTCCCGTCACCCTGCGCCGGCGCCCGCCGCCCGGCTTCTGAGCAGAGGACGGAGGGCGTGGGGGCCGCAGCGTCGGTGCCGGGCTCCCGCGGCGCAGCCAGCCCTGGAAAGCGCTCCCCTCGCCGGCCTTCCTGGACTTCTGCCCGACCCTAGGCTGTCCTCCTAGCCCCTGAGAGTGCCGCTGCGCTTCCCGCTCTCTGCGCAGTGGGGCCTCGATGTTGTATCTCTGAAAAAGGTGTATCAGCACCTTTTTTTTTTTTAAAGCTTTTACCTATTTATTTGACACAGAGACAGAGACAGCGAGAGAGGGAGCACAAGCAGGGGGAGCGGGGGAGGGAGAGGCAGGCTTCCCGCCGAGCAGGGAGCCCGATGCGGGGCTCGATCCCAGGACCCCGGGATCACGACCTGAGCCGAGGGCAGACGCTCAACGACTGCGCCACCCAGGCGCCCCGGGATCAGCACCTTTTAAACCTGGGGTCATAAGCACTGACCCCGCTCCCACCCACTCTGGCCCCAGGAATCCGTCGTTTTCCTCATAGGGTTTAGAGCTGAAAAGACAGGATTTATCAGCCTTTTCAACTTGGAGTTTTCTACAGGGCTTGTATTTTTCTAGTAAGCCTAGCCTTGTAGGGTTAGATATAAACAGTATGGATGCGTTTCTTTTTTTTTTTTAAACTTAGATTTAATTAACATATAGCATATTATTGGTTTCAGAGGTAGAGGTCAGTGATTCATCAGTCTTATACAACACTCAGTGCTGGTTCCATCACGTGCCCTCCTTCATGCCCATCCCCCAGTTACCCCATTCCCCTGACCCCCACTCCCCTCCAGCAACCCTGTTTGTTTGCTATGATTAAGAGTCTCTTATGGTTTGTCTCCCTCTCTGGTTTTCTTGTTTCCTTTTTCCCTCCCTTCCTCTATGATCCTCTGTGTTGTTTCTTAAATTCCACATATTGGTGAGATCATATGATAATTGTCTTTCTTTGCTTGACTTATTTCACTTAGCATAATGCCCTCCAGTTCCATCCACATCATGGCAAATGGTAGGTATTCATCCTTTCTGATGGCTGCATAATATTCCATTGTGTATATATACCACCTCTTCTTTATCCATTCATCTGTCGAGGGACATCTTGGCTCTTTCCACAGTTTGGCTATTGTGGACATTGCTGCTATAAACATAGGGGTGCACGTGCCCCATCGGATCCCTACATTTGTATCTTTGGGGTAAATACCCAGTAGTGCAATTGCTGGGTCATACGGTAGCTCTATTTTCAACTTTTTGAGGAGCCTCCATACTGTTTTCCAGAGTGGCTGCACCAGCTTGCATTCCCACCAACAGTGTAGGAGGGTTCCCCTTTCTCCGCATCCCCGCCAACATCTGTCGTTTCCTGACTTGTTAATTTTAGCCATTCTGACTGGTGTGAGGTGGTATCTCATTGTGGTTTTGATTTGTATTTCCCTGATGCCAAGTGATGTTGAGCACTTTTTCTTGTGTCTGTTGGCCATTTGGATGTCTTTGGAGAAATGTCTGTCCGTGTCTTCTGCCTATTTCTGTCTCATTGTTAGTGTACAAAGTGCAGCTGATTCTGTGCATTGACTTAATATCCTGCTACGTTGCTGAATTCCTGTATGAGTTCTAGCAGTTCTCAGGTGGAGTCTTTTGGGTTTTCAACTTAAGTACAGATGCATTTCTGTTCATCTTTGTGACTTGCAGTGAGCAGCTGCCTTCCACAAGGGTGTTTTATGGATTGGGGTGAGGCAGAGGTAGTGTGGGAGCCAGGCAAACAGGCACTGAATTGGCCTTTAGCCCAGCACTTTACAGCTTACAAAGTGTCTGCACATATTTGGGTCACTTAATCCTCCCAACCGCTCTAAGGAGTGGGCAGGCAGGTGTTAGCTTCTGATGAGGAGCTGCTCACATCTGGTAAGTGGAGCAGAGCCCCGTAAGCTTCTGAGACCTGACTGGTGCCAAGAGGGTCATAGACCCTTGGAAAAGAAAAGGGCAGGGTATTCATGGTCCTCTAGGCCACCTCTCCTGGGCCCAGATTCCTAGGCTCACTTCCTACCTGTGGGAACATATCTGTGCCTTGGATTCCTCTCCTGTTTAAGTACACAGGGCGGTTGACCCTGCCAGGAAACAGGCGTGGTTCTGTCACCTCTGTAGTTCTTCTGGTTTGGGCCTCATCATGAGATGCAGCAGGTGCTTCTTAGTGCTGTGGGCTGGTTTGCCTGCAATGACCTTTCAACCCCTAGTGTGCTCTGTCTAATCGACAGCGTGGCAGGGAAGCGGGTAGCTCAGCCTGTTGGTGACCTTTGTAATACCTATTTGGGTCTCACTACTCAGAGCCTTTTTTCCCCCCTACTTTATACGTTGTTAGCTGAGTTCCAGACGAGCACTCTGTTTCTGCAGGCAGGCTGTGCACACACTCTAAGAAAGCACGAGAAGGGGGCGCCTGGGTGGCTCAGTCGTTAAGCGGCTGCCTTTGGCTCAGGTCCCTGGGATCGAGCCCCGCATTGGGCTCCTTGCTCAGTGGAGAGCCTGCTTCTCCCTCTCCTTCTGCCTGCCTGCCACTCCCCCTGCTCGTGCTCTCTCTCTTACTATCTCTCCGTGTGTCAAATAAATAAGTAAAAAATCTTTAAAAAAAAAAAAAAAAAAAAAGAGGGTGCCTGGGTGGCTCAGTTGGTTAAGCGACTGCCTTCAGCTCAGGTCATGATCCTGGAGTCCCGGGATTGAGTCCCGCATCGGGCTCCCTGCTCAATGGGGAGTCTGCTTCTCCCTCTGACCCTCCCCCCTCTCATGCTCTCTCCATCTCATTCTCTCTCTCAAATAAATAAATAAATAAATCTAAAAAAAATAAAAAAGAAAAAGAAAGAAAGAAAGAAGCAAGCAAGCAAGCAAGCATGAGAGACTGGTGTAGAGAAGGTCCATTTCATCTTGTCCAAACTGGAAGGCTTTGAGGTGGTGGGTGCAGAGACAAGTGTAAGCTAGGGCTGTCCCAGGCAAGCCAGGGCATGTAGTTGTCCTGGTGAGAAGGCACTGGTGCCTGAGGGAGCAGCCTGGCGATCCACAGCTCTTTCTTTGCCTGTTTGCTGACATGTTCTGGTGCTTAAGCTCTGGGTGTGATTTGAGTTATATGTGATGTGCTGGAAATTGCCCTGGACTGGTTCCTGGAAGATCTGGCTATAGGTTCTGTCCCATATTTATAGTCATGTGACTTCTTTGGGCTTCGGGCATGTCTCTTGGATGGTGGGGATAGTTTGAGGAGCACTGGCCGTCCCAGACTGGAAGGAGCCAGATACTTGAATGGGCCTGTGGACCGTGGTAGGGGCTCCGGAGTTGTCGGCGTGAGGCCTCATCCTTGGAGTCCTGTGCAGAGCCAGGCTGCTGCAAGGGCCGCTGCCGTCCCTTACCTGCCCATGGCCTTCTTCATATTGCTCACCTAGTATTCAGGGTTGGGCCGTGTGGGGTTCTGGTTCATTCTGTCACCATTTATCTCAATTCAGCAAGCCTTCATGGAGTTCCTGCTTTATCTAATAAGCACTGCACTAGATCCTAGAAGCACAGAGATGATTAAGAGGTGGACCCTGCACAGTCTGGTGGGGGAACAGAGACTAAACTAACAGTCACACTCCGGTGCGATAAGGATGGTGGGAGAGGCGTGTACAACTTGCAGAGGCAGATGGGGGGATGAGGGACAGGACTGGGGAATTAGGGGCTGGCGAAGGGCATTCCAGGCCCCTGGGCCTGGTGCTGTGTAGGCTGTCCAGGTTCTACCAGAGGGACCTTTGTTATGGGAGTGTGAGTGAAGAGTCACTCACTGCTGGGAAATGAATTGGGGAATGACGAGATGCAGCCCGAGTCCTTATTGCTGCAACGGCATCTAAGAAAGCAGAAACTGGTACTGGGGACTGCGGCCAGGGGCAGTTACCTTTCTGGCCTTGCCCCTTCTGAGGCTTGGGGCGCAGCCAGGGCCTTGTGCTTTAGTGTAAAATAATTCAGAGTTAGCGTGCTCCTCTGTGAAAGGACACGGGTGTGGCCCCTCTTGCTCAGCCCTCATGGGTATCTGGAGGGTCTGGGGCTCTTGTGATGCTGGGTTTAGCCTGCAGTCTTGGGGCAGCCATGCCTGGGCTCTGGCATGTTACATTCCCTGCCATCCCTTGCTTCAGCCTTGGTGCTTGCAGCCTCCGAATCATGAGGCCTTTCTCTCTGCTTCTCCAGTTTATTGGCTAGAATAGCTCACAAATCTTTCCTTTCCTTCCCTTCCCCTTCCCTTTCCCTTCCCTTTCCCTCCCCCTTTCCCTTCCTTTCCCTTTTTGAATGCTTATGTCTCAGAATAATCATTGTCGGTCAGCTTTGGCCACTTTCCTTCTTTGTCTGCGGCGGCGGTGCTTCTGAACCCACGAACACCACTGGAACTTTGCAGCAAACCTTGCTGTCCTTTCACTCGCTCCTGCCCTTCTGCTCCTATTAAGTAAAGCATTTCTTCATATTCTATATGTAACCTATCTCCAAGTTTTACATATGTTGGAAATAGTCTCTTTTATCTTCTGGACTAAGTGCTGTTTTTTTTCTCCTGAAAAAGCTGTGGGAAGCTGATGATCTGTTAACATAAATAGTTAAATTTAATCTAGCAAGTATGTACTTCTTCGTGTTAGGTGGAGCGGACTCCTGGGGGCAGGGCTATTGGCAGGAGAGTAAGGGCATGGGGACAAGCAGGTGGCATGGCACAGTGAGCAGGAGAGCTGTGGAGAGTAGCTGCTCCTTGATCCCAGAATGACCTCAGCATGCCCATCTGCCTGGTCTGTCGTGTGGGCTGGGCACAGTGCAGAGGGCTTTGCAAATATTCACTTGACCCGTATGTGAACAGTACAGTGGTCCTTGCTTTATAGACAGTGAAACTGAGGTGCAGAGAGGGAGGTAGCTTGCTCTCACTGCACAGCTAGTACTTGCTGGAGTCTCCAGCTCAGCAGTCTGTGTTTAGTCTACCCCTTCTCAGCCTTGGCTCTACCTGAGTCTCTAGGGCAGGGCCATCCTGGGCACTGTCTGGTGTTGGGCAGTGTCCCTGGCCTCCACCCGTTCAATGCTAAGAGCACCCCTTTTCCCAGGTTGTGACAACTAAGAGTGTCTCCAGACAATGCCAGATGTCTTGGGCACACAGTTGCCCCTGGTGAGTACCCCTGCCCTGCCCTAGCTGCCTCATCTTCAAAATGCCACCTTCCTAGGATATGGAGAAGAAGGAACCCTCCTACACTGCTGGTGGGAATGCAAGCTGGTGCAGCCACTCTGGAGAACAGTATGGAGGTTCCTCAAAAAGTTAAAATAGAGCTACCCTATCACCCAGCAATTGCACTATTAGCTATTTACCCAAAAAATACACAAAAACACTAATTCAAAGGGATACATGCACCCCTTTGTTTATAGCAGCACTACCAACAGTAGCCAAACTGTGGAAGCGGTCCAAGTGTCCATCGACTGATGATGGATGAAGAAGTGGTATATATACAATGGAATATTATTCAGCCATAAAAAGGAATGGAATCTTGGTATTTGCAACAACATGGATGGAGCTAAAGAGTAATAATGCTAAGCAAAGTAAGAGAAAGACAAATACCATATGATGTTGCTCATATGTGGAATTTAAAAAACAAAGGAGCAAAGGAAAAAACAAAAGAGACAAAGCAAGAAACAGACTCTTTTAAGTATAGAGAATGGATGGTCCCCAGAGGGGAGGAAGATGGGGGGATGGGAAACAGGTGGTGGGGATCAAGGAGTGCGCTTGTGATGAGCACCAGGTGATGTGTGTAAGTGTTGAATCACTGTATGTTAACTATGCTGGAAGTAAAATAAAAACTTAAAATAGGGGCGCCTGGGTGGCTCAGTTGGTTGACCATCTGACTTGATTTTGGTTCAGGTCATAATCTCAGAGTGGTGAGATGGAGCCCCATGTCAGGCTCTGTGCTGGGCGTGGATCCTGCTTAAGATTCTTTCCCTCTCCCTCTGCCCCTTCCATGCCCTCCCTCTCTCCCTCTCAAAAACAAACAACAACAAGAAACCAAAAACAACTTAAAAATGCATGACAATAATATAAAAGGAAGGTTAAAAACAGAATTGACAGTGTAGTAAAGTATTTGCAACTGGGGGAGGCGGTAAAAGTAATTATTTGTATTAGACTGTATTAGGTAAGGGATTTACAGTTTAGTCATTTATGTAACTATATAAAGCTTTGTATGTGATTGCAATAAGTTTATAAAGGAAACAATAGGGTAATAAAACAGTGCCACCTTCCTGACTGGGACCGGGAAGAGCATAGCAGCCGCCTGCCACTTTGGTCATGAGAACGTTTAAATACAGGGACAAGCTGACAGCATGGTCCTACATAGTTAACTGTCCCGATACCCACACCTAGACCCACCCACTATGAATATCTTGCTCTAGCTGTTCCTATTTCTACTTGAAACCATATATTTTGTTGTCATTGGACCATTTGAAAGTAAGTTGCAGACATTTTGACACAATCTAAACATTTCAACATGCATCCGCTAAACATCATTCTCACTTAACTTAATCGTGCCTAGGAGCGTGAGCAGTCATTCCCGGATGTCTGTCGTACTCTGACCAGCTTGTCCCAGGACTGGGTTTATAGGAGCTTTCCTGCAGCCTGAGGTGCGCCCAGGCGTCTTGTCTGTCTAGCCTCCCAGTCTACAACGGTCTTCCCACATTTTTCCTGTGATTGTTTTTTAACTTATCGTTATAAAAAATTGCAAATATTGGAGTGCCTGTGTGGCTCAGTTGGCTAAGTGTCCAATTCTTTTTTTTTGGAGAGAGAACTCACGCAAGCAGGGGGAGGGGCAGAAGGAGCTGGAGAAACAGACTCCCCGCTGAGCAGCGAGCCCGACGCGGGACTCGTCCCAGGACTCCCGGGATCATGACCTGAGCTGAACGTAGTAGGCGTCTAATTCTTGATTTCGGCCCAGGTCATGATCCAAGGGTCACGGGATCGAGTCCCGTGTCAGGCTTCTCGCTCAGTGGGGAGTCCCTTGTCTCCCTCCCCCTCCGCTTGCTCTCTCTCAAATAAATAAATCTTTAAAAAATCTTGCAAATATTTATAGAAGCAAAGAATTGATTAACGACTGTGCCTAGTACCAGTGTTCCCCACTCATGAATCCTAACGACTTTCTGAAGAGGCCAGGCTGTTTAAAGGATGCCCCGCACCCTGGAGCCACTTGCTGGACTTGCTCAGGGCCACTGACAACGAGTGCTGAGCTCCAGTGGCTGGCGGCTGGTGGCTGTTGTCAATTCTTACTCAGTGGCCTTGCAGTCTCCTTGAGGTCAGAATCACAGCACGGCCCTCACTGGCCAGAGCTCCAGGCACCGCAGCACTCCCTGGCTCTCAGGCACCAGCCTTGGGCCATCTTGCCAGTTGCTCACACTTGCCTTGAATCCACTTGGCTCCATCACCCAGCACCCTCCTCCTGGACTGACCTCCCCAGCACAGGGCCCACTCCCTGCAGGAAAACCCCAGGGCCCCTCGGGATGCTCTGCCTGACTCTGGCTCACTTTGCCGCCTGCTCTTTTTGGGCACCCCCCACCTGTGAGCATACAGTATGTTTTCCAGCCTTTCACATAGGCCTCTCCGCCCCAGAAATGCCCTGCGCGGTCCTGGCTTCAGGCCTCTACTGAGCCCACATTCTCTGTACAGAAGACCTTCTCTGGTGTTCATGGGGAGGTCCTACTCACTGCCGGGTGGCAGCGCCTTCCCTCCCTTGTGCCCCATGCCGTCCCTGTGTCTTGGCTTTGCATCTGTCCGTGGCCCCTGGTTGCATACAGGACCCAGTGTCACACGGGGCATCTCTGGCAGGGTTTGTGTGATGGGTGTATGTGGTAGAAGGTTGGAATCAGGTGAGGGGTACGGGGAGGGAGGGGCTGAAGGCCTTGAAGAGAACGGGCAGGGGCTGGACGGAGCCTGGACAGAGATGCATCTGAGGGGAGTGGATGGTGTGGGCAGCGCTTTCCTTCCTGGCACACCTGCTTGTTGTCACAAACCCTTGGGATCCCAGTGTGGAACCAGCCATGCTGCAGGGACTCTCTAATGTTCTGAGTGACTATCCACCAGATATCTGTGGTCACAGATGCTCATCCTCTGGGCTTCCTCTTCTGCTGCTGAGCCTCAGCATAGCTGTGTGCACGTGGCCGAGTCAGGTTGTGCGGGCCAGAGGGCTGGGGCGGGGGGAGGGGGCTGTGCTATCCTGCTCTCTTGCACAGGAAGCCTAGGGGCTCTTCCTGCCGCTGGTCCTCACCTCCTGTCTGCCTGCGCTGCCGTTCTCGCCTCTGTGGGGTTTCCTTGAGGATCTGCACTCGCTGTGTGTGGCCTTGCTGAGCAGAGGTTTTCTGTCAGCCTGTGTTCTCTTGGGACAATAGGTCATGGACCTTTTCCTTTGACTTTTGTCTTGTTTTGCAGTCCTTGAAATGGTCTCCAGGGCTGTGTGTTTTGGCCAGAAAATGACTGGAAAGTCAGTCCTTTATTTGGTCCAGGGTTCATGATAAAAATGTTAACATCTGTGCCATGGGTCATGACTTACTATGCGTAACCTTTTTTTTCCCTAAAAAGAATTTGCAGTTGGCAGTTTGTGGTTGAGGAACTCTTAAGACCCCATAATTCAAGTAAGATTGGGAGACCAGGGTTGTCAGTGAGCGTAGGAGAGCCATGTTTCTGTGGTCACTGGAATAAGCCAGCGCTGCGCCGTCCCCGTGGTACCTGTGGCACGTCTTCCACTTGGCCTTCCCTGCCGTCCTCCAGGTCTCCGCCGCTGGGGTCCTAGCAGGTCTTCTCAGAACGACCACCTACACAGGGTCCCTTTTACTGCCTCTGGTCTTCTTGAGTCTGACATCTTTCTGACTGTGTGATGAAGCATTATTGATCATTCCTTTGGAAATTCAGAATGACTTCCTGAGGCTGGTGGTCAGTGGGCTGAGCAACAGACAAATAGGGAGAGGTCCCGGGGCCCCGAGGAGAGGGTCCAAGGCCGCGACGGAAGGGATGCACAGAGGTGGGCGTTTCCAATGACCTGTCGTGGTGCCCCGAGGCAGAAGCTCCTGGTGCCAACAGTGTGGCCTTGCCTTCTCTCGTGTCATTCTTGGATCTCGGCCTTGCTCTCCAGAGGAGGGATTGTCCCGCATTCCTGCACCAAACATGTAGGCCTGGCCCCGAGCACATCCCTGCAAGTGCTGACAGGCGCTGATGGCATATTTGGGTACAGGGAGGTACGGCTTGCCCCTCGGCTCCAGGCCTGTGTGACCCTGTGCTGTTTGCTCCCTTTGCAGTCACAGCTCTGCGGCTTCCACTCTGCCCTGCTGCACAGCAGGCGGAACCCCTGGCGGTCCCCCCCTGCCTTCCCCAGGAGAAACCTCAGGGTCCTGCCCGCAAGTTGGTGAGTTCTCCACAGCCCCAGGTGCCCGCTAGGGCCCGTGCCTCTTGCCAGGCAGGGATGGAAGACCTCTCTTGTGGGGCCCAAGGCTGGACTTCTCTGTGCTTCCACCCCCAAGACAGATGCGTCTGCTCCTCTGTGTGGTGGCTTGGGGTTGGTAGCCCCCTGCCCCTGCCAGGGACTGGCGCCCCTGGGGCAGGACTCCCCGACAGCAGTGGCATGAGCACACCGAGGCTGGAGCCGTGAAGAGGGGTGGGACCACTGTGGATGGGGCCAAGACAACAGGGAGAGGTAGCGAGAACTGGACGTAGGAGGGTTCCAGGCCTGAAGCCGGTGGGCGGGACAGCGGGGAGCGAGGTGGGGAGCGGCAGGAGGCTAGACTCAGGCCTGGCGGGCCACAGTGAGTCACCCAAGCGTGAACTCGCTGCCTGGTGACCTTGGGCCAGGGGCTCCTGTTGGGCTCCTGTTGGGCTCGCCCTTAGTCCCCATCACCTGGCACTTGGCAGTTCAGTTGGGCGACAGTGGTTGTAACTCCGTGCAGCATAGGAGGCCCTCGTCCGGTGAGGATCTCAGCTCTGCCTGTGAGCTGCTTCCCGTGAGGCCAAAGAGCTGCTTTCTTTGCTCACTGGCCCCTTGGAGCCTGGCATCCAAGGTATCCATGGGGCTCGGGCAAGGTGACTTGGAACACACTAGAGACCACTCGGGCCTCTGGCACCGGGGCTGCCTGCAGAGGCTTCTCGTGGAGCTGCAGCTCCCTGGGGTGGGCCAGGTTCTGTCTGAGAGTGCCCCTCAGCCTGTGGGCAGCAGAGGCCCCAGAGCCCAGGCCCGGTGGGCAGACAGGAAGTGACCTGCCCCATGCCCCGCTGTCTCCCTGCAGGTCCTTCAGGCCCCAGCCCCTATGGAGGAAGGCGCTCTCTGCCACGATGCTGGGGGTACCCCTGCTACTTGGGGCCCGCTATCTCACAGCAGAGCCTCAGGAGAAGAGAAGGATGAGGCTCGTGGTGGACGGCGTGGGGCGCTTCAGCAGGTAGAAGGGGCGGGGGCACGGCACGGCTTTCTCCCCTGCCCCCCCACCTGTCCTGAGGTGTGCGGAGCCGGAGCTGGGGCTGGGGGGGGCTGCAGGGTTTTGCTGGAACCTTCCAAGCTGCCTTCCAGACGTTCCGGTACTGCCAGGTCCACGTGGTCGTAGTGCCAACGAGCCACGCCCACGAGACGTGGCCTCTTACAGACCCCTCAGATCACCCTCGGCCAGCTGGAGGGAGAGCCGGTCAGGTTCCTGCCGGCTGGTGGGCAGACGGGCAGCTGCTCCCTCCTCTCCCTCTTCTCACCTCCACTCCCCCAAGGAGAGTTGGCACCCAGAGGGCTTTGGGGCGCAGAGGGGAGGGCTGCCATCCCTCCTCCAGTCCCAGTGACTGGTCTAGAGATGGATAGTGTCTGGTCATTAGTATTAAGGGTGCCTTAAACTGAAGGCCCTTTTCATACTCCCTTATCTACCCGTGCAAGATTCTTGGGGGGTAGGGGTGACATTCCTGTTGGAGGAATTCCTACAGCCAAGAAATCCTGAGAACCAGCTCTTGGCTTTGAGTGAAACCTCAGTCTACCCAAACGCACTGTGGGCCTGGACTGGGGGGTGCACATGGTTGCCCAGGGAAGTGGTTCGTCCTCCTTGCCTGAGGAGGCTGTGGGGTCGGGGGCTGCAGCTCTGAGCACCTGCAGCCTCTCCAACCTGGGTCCATCTCTCAGGGGAAGGCTTAGGACTACTAAGGCCTTCGGGCACTTAGCCAGAAACGTCCCTGAAATTTATGCTGATGGAGGCCATGGTCGGGTGGATGGCTGAATGCTTGGCCACTTCCTGCCATGAGGACACGACAGACTGGTCACTTCTTAACTCCTTGATGGTGGCCCCGCCCCTGCACACCTGTCTCCCTAGGTGGTCAGGTTTGCCTAAAGCACCTCGTTGCCCTCCTGGGCAGGTTCTGGGTAGTGAGTTCTCTGTCCTGTAGGGTTGTCCAGTCTCCCAGTCCTGAGGTGGATGAGGGCAGAGCCTGGAGTTGGCTCTGTCTTTTCTTCTGTGGCTCTCCACTGTGTGGGACTGGTGGGGACGGTCCCCAAGCAGCCTGCTTCCGAAATGCACACTTGGCGTGTCTGAGCTTGTCTCACATCCGCCTCCTACACGCTGCTCTTGCCCAGTGTCAGATGCCCCATCGCAGGCGCGCCTGCCTTCTCGGCTTCCTTCCTGAGAAAAGGTATTTTCACAGCTTTGCTTTCAGAGGCTGAGCTGGGGTCAGAGGGAGGCAGCTACAACTGTTCTTTTCCCAGCGTGTTCTTGTCCCCGCCGTAAGCCCCAGCCATTGCAGGACAGGCAGGCTGGGCACAGGGCGGCCACAGGGCCTCCGGAGCCAGGGTCAGTGTATGTGCCGGAGCGCAGGGACGGAGCACACGTGGGGAGCACGTCGGGGCTGGCTTCACCAGGGGAGTCGGGAGCTTGTTCTGCTGTAGGAGAGCGATCGGAACCCGTCACGAGTGTGTGAAGGCTCGGAGATGGGCGGTAGGAAGCCTGGTTCCTTGGAACGGAGAAGGGTCCTTTTTTTAAAAGATTTTATTTATCTATTTGACAGAGAGACACAGCGAGAGCAGGAACACAGCAGGGCGAGTGGGAGAGGGAGCAGCAGGCTTCCCGCGGAGCAGGGAGCCCGACGCGGGGCTCGAGCCCAGGACCCCGGGATCATGACCCGAGCCTAAAGCAGACGCTCAGTGACTGAGCCGCCCAGGCGCCCCTGGAGAAGGGTCTTAAGGACCAGGGCTGTGCTCGCTGCTCTGGGCGGTCTGCGCCCAGGCTGTTTGGACGTGTGGCTGTGTGCATGCGCACACTTACATGTGTCCATCCCTGTATCTAGCCACACACACCACACCTGCATTCACGCAGGTACTTCCCAGTACAGAGATCATTCTCATTTACTCCTTTCTCCAACTGGCAGAATCTTGGCTTTCCTTGTCCATAATTTAGTGACTTATTTGATCGGTGACCGAGTGTAGCAACTGCCCCTGCCCCTTTGCAGACCTTGCATTCCCTTTTGGACTGAATTATTCAGGAAGGAGGGAAGCCCCCTCCCCCGCTCTGTATCTCTAGGGAGCTCAGAGAATTCCCGTGTCCTTGCTCCCCCTGCCAACCGCGCTCTGTTCACAGACAGTCCCGTTCGTTCCCGGGGTCCGGCTGGGGGTGAGTGGGACAGAGCCCGTTCGTTTGTGGCGTGCAGTGCGGCACGCCTCAGGCACGCGCTGACCCGACGCTGCTCGAGCATGCTCCGTCACCACAGCTGCTGGGAGTAGCGTATACCCTAGCGGGGAGGCGGACCGGTCCGGAACCCAGCAGCCTTTTCCTTCCTCCCTTTCAGCTCTCACCCTCCTGTGGCGGGGGTGGCTGGGAGGCAGAAGGTAGAGGTTTGGCTTGACCAGTGGCCCCAGGTCCCCTCAGGGCTTCTTCCTTGAGGAAGAGGAGCCCTACACCCCTCTCATGAAGGTTTGAGGGTCTGCGGTCTGTGATGCTGGAGGCGGGCCTCAGCCCTGGTTCCTTCCCTCCCCAGAGCCAGGGCTGCCTGTCCATAGCCTGGGCCCCGGGGAGTGAGTACCCTTGCCAACATAAGGGGGGGCCCGGGTCCCCAGGACAGTGGAGAGCGCTAGGAGCCCTGCTCTGGGATCCAGCTCCCTGGAGGCTGCTGTCCAGGGACACGTGGAGAGCGCCTGGGGGCTCGGCAGGGCGCGCAGCGCAGAGGGGCCTGGGGCAAGGGCATGCCTGAGCACGGGAGCTGGGGACAGCCGCTCACTAGCCATCACCGCTGCACAGGTCTTAGGTGCTGTAAGAGAGCAGTAAGAAGCCTGGTCCTTCGGGCCTGACCCGAGCGCCCCCCACCAGCTCTTGCCCCTCCCGTCTGTGCTGGGTGCTCGGTGGTGCGTGTTCAGGCACAGGGGTGGTGTAGACCAGGAGCTGAGACTGCCCTGCTGGCAGTGCTAAGAGCAAGGACACCAGACCAGAGCCTGTCCTCTCCCTCCTGGTCCAGCCTGGAAGCCCAGCAGCCCCTGCCACATGCTCAGTCTGGGCCGGGGGTTTGGGGCGGGGGTGGGGCGGCTCTGAGGCGCTGTGCCTGCCGAGAGCTGAAGGCAGCCTCTGTCAACAGGTCTCTGAGGATAGGCCTACAGATCTCCCTGGACTACTGGTGGTGTGCAAACGTCGTCCTGCGTGGGGTGGAAGAGGTTTGTCCCTGCATCCTAGCCACAGTGGGCTCGGCCTCACAGTGGGAGAAGAGGGGGGGATGGTGACACGCTAGATGAAGGTGGGTGCCGGGGGCACTGAGGAGGCGCCTGCCCGCCCGCCCCCATCCCTTCCCTCCATGCCTGTGGTCAGAACAGCCCGGGGTACTTGGAGGTGATGTCTGCATGTCACCAGCGGGCGGCTGACGCCCTGGTCGCCGGGGCCATCAGCAACGGGGGCCTGTACGTGAAGCTGGGCCAGGGGCTGTGCTCCTTCAACCACCTGCTGCCCCCGGAGTATATCAGGACTCTACGTGTGCTGGAGGACAGGGCCCTCACGCGCGGGTTCCAGGAGGTGAGCCCTGCACTTGGGCTGGGGGCTCTGGCAGTGCCCCACGCCCTCCCCGCCCCACGCTGCTCCAAGAACCCTCTCCTGCCAGGTGGACGAGCTGTTCCTCGAGGACTTCCAGGCCTTGCCCCACAAACTCTTTCGGGAGTTCGACTATCAGCCCATCGCCGCCGCGAGCCTGGCCCAGGTGCACCGAGCCAAGCTGCACGATGGCACGGAGGTGGCCGTGAAGGTACATGGGGGCCCGCTCTGCGCTGCAGCGGGGTCTGGGCCGGTGCTGGCAGCCCTGGGTCTTCCCTGCACCCTCGCCCAATGCAGGTGCAGTACATCGATCTGCGGGACCGCTTTGACGGCGACATCCACACCCTGGAGCTCCTGCTCCAGCTCGTCGAGTTCATGCACCCCAGCTTTGGCTTCAGCTGGGTCCTCCAGGTAACTGCTGCCCAGAGACGGGCCGGAGCAAGCAGGGTCTGCATGTCATGTGCCGGGGTGGGCTGGTCCCCAGCCTCGACCCCCAGCTGCCCATGTGGCCCCCAGGACCTGAAGGGCACCTTGGCGCAGGAGCTGGACTTCGAGAACGAGGGCCGAAATGCCGAGCGCTGTGCCCGGGAGCTGCAGCACTTCCGCTATATCGTGGTCCCCCGCGTGCACTGGGACACGTCCAGCAAGGTGGGCTGGGCCCCCTCCTGGGTGGGGACGTGCAGCCCTGCTGAGCTCAGCCACTTGCTCTCTCCCAGCGTGTGCTGACGGCGGAATTCTGCGAAGGCTGCAAGGTCAGCGATGTGGAGGCCATCAAGTGCATGGGGCTGGCGGTGAAGGATGTGAGTGCGCGTGCATCAGCCTGTGGGCGTGGCCGGGCATGTGTGTGCCCCAAGCACAGGGTGATGGTGGCCCGGTCCTGTTCTCTCCCCAGATCGCAGAGAAGCTCATCCAGGCTTTTGCGGAGCAGATATTTTATACAGGCTTCATCCACTCGGACCCTCACCCTGGCAATGGTAGGAAAAGTCCCCGGGGGTGGGGGTGGGAGTCAGGGTTCAGGGGACATGAGCTGACACGCTGTGTCCCTAGTTCTGGTGCGGAAAGGCCCCGACGGGAAGGCCCAGCTGGTGCTGCTGGACCACGGGCTCTACCAGTTTCTGGACAAGAAGTAAGGCGGGGAGCCTGGGGGGGGCTGAGGGGGCAGGGCCCCGGTGCCCCGGCCTTACTGCTGGCTTCCTGCAGGGACCGGTCGGCCCTGTGCCAGCTATGGCGGGCCATCATTCTCAGGGACGATGCCGCCATGAAGACACATGCAGAGGCACTCGGAGTGCGAGGTGAGGCCGGGGTGTGCGGGCCTGGGGGCTTGTGGGGCACGCGGTCCTGGCTCACCGCCCCCCAGACTACTTCCTCTTCTCCGAGATGCTCATGCAGCGGCCCGTACGCCTGGGGCAGCTGTGGGGCTCCCACCTGCTCAGCCGGGAGGAGGCAGCCTACATGCAGACCATGGCGCAAGAGCACTTTGAGGACATCATGGGGGTGCTCAAGGCCCTGCCACGGCCCATGCTGCTCGTGCTGCGCAATATCAACACCGTGCGTGCCATCAACACCGCCCTGGGCACCCCTGTGGACCGCTACTTCCTCATGGCCAAGAGGTGGGTGCTGGCTGGCGGGATGCCCGGGGGTGGGAAGTGGCGGATGGAGTGGGATTGGGCCAGGCTGACTGTGTCTCTGGGCAGTGCGGTCAGGGGCTGGACCCGCCTGGCAGATGCAGCGTACCAGAGCCTCTATGGTGCCAGCCTCCTGCGCCACAGCAGGGTCATCTGGGAAATGTTCAAGTTTGAAGTGGCCCTAAGGTGAGGAGATGGGAGGGGGCGGGCATCCAGGGCAGGTGGTCGAGACCTGCTCCCCACCAACCTGTGACCCCTCTGGCCTCCCACCCAGGCTGGAGACCCTATCGATGCGGCTCACCGCCCTCCTGGTTCGGCTCTTGGTCCACCTGGGCCTCCTGCCTGAGACCCAGGGGCTCTCTGAGTACTTGGAGACCTAGGGAGTCCCGGAGGCAAGAGGACCTTCGGGCTCATCCAGCGCCAGACCGACAGAGCTGGCCAGGGCTGGAAGTGCACACACCCCGAGACCTGGGGCGCTGAAGCAGCTGTGGCCTAGAGTGTGTGTGTGTGGGGGGGGGGGGCGGAACACCATGGGGCTCTGACCACAGCCCAGCCAGGAGGCCTGACAATGACCACAAGCTCTTCTCAAATCAAACATCTTTTCCTTGTGTTTTGTACAAAAAGGGGTGGGGACAGTGCACAGGGGTGGTGGTGGCATCCGGGACCCTAGAAGTGGGCGGTGACACGGTCAGTCTCCAACAGGTCGTCCAGGATCTGCAGGGAGATGGGGCTGGTGAGTGGGGGGAGGGCCAGGTGGGGAGGGGTGGGCCACGCGGGGCAGGCTGGGGGCTCACAATGTCAGGAGTGGTGCCGATCTTCTTGGCCAGTTCGCCACGCTCCATAGTGCTCAGGTACAAGTAACGGTTGAGCAGCTCCCCATCCAGAACGTTCCGCACGGCATTCTGCAGGATGCGCCGGTCCACATGCAGCATTCTGGGGAGACATGCAGGCTGTATAGGGCGACGGGAACACGGGTGGGGGGGCGGGGGACGCACACTCACCGGAAGGCCCTGGGGTTGAGGCCGGCGTGGTGGGGCAGCATGGTGGTCAGCGCATTCTGCAGCATCAGCAGCCGCCGGTACGTCTTCTCCTGCATGGGCAGCAGGAGCCCGATGCCACCGTCCAGTGTGGCTGCAGGAGGCACCGGGTGAGTGAGGCTGACCGCCCCGCCCCACACGCCTGCCCGTCCGGCCCGGGACTCACCAAACCAGGTGATGTGCTTGTTTTCCCACACCACCGACTTTTTGCTCGGTCCCTCCGCAGCGCCGCGGCACGGCGTCCTCCAGAATGTGTTCACGTGGGCACCCACGTGGAAGTCTGCCCGCCGGAGCAGGCGCATGCCCCCGAAGCTCTCTTTGGCTAGGCCAGAGGGAGCTCAGGTCATTGCCTGCCCAGCGCCAGCCCCCGCAGAGGGGAAGAGGGAATACTCACCTTCTGGCAGGTACATGTACACCATGAGGTTGCGGTCACGGTCAGACACTGGGGAGCAGAGCCCAGGGTTAGCCCGGCCACCCCCGAAGTCTCTGAGCCCCGAGACCCCCCCAGGCCCTGCGCTCACCCAGGAAACCCAGCTGGGCGTTGTCCACCATGAAGTCCACGCTGTACACTTCCAGGGGCTTGGCATCCTGGGGACGGGGGACGGACGTCAAGGTCAGCCCGTGGCCAGCACCCACCCAGCACAGGGCCTAGGCCGCACGGGTACCCGGGACACGAGGCTCAGTGTCTTGCTCTCCTCCTGGTAGCGCAGCAGCGAGATGCTCTTCATGACGTCGGCCGCCAGAATGAAGTTCTTGACGCTAATCATCTGGTGGATGTAGAGCTGGGTGTCGATGAAGGCCATGCCCGTCAGCTCGCTCGCCCGCAGGCTCCACAGGAAGATCTAGGGGGACAGCAGCAGTGGGTGACAAGGGGCAGGCAGCGGCAGGCCCCAGGGTGAGCGGGAGGGCTCACCTTCTGACCAATGGCGGACACCAGGTGGCCATTGCAGTGGCACAGAGCGGTCACAGGCCCCTTCTGCTCCTTCTCATACAGGACTTTGAACTTGTTCTTGGTCAGGGGCTGGCCAGGCTCAGGCACCACCTCGATCACATCCATGATGAGGATCTGCCGGGGAAGGAGGGTGGGTGATGTGCAGGGAAGGGGCCGGGGCTGCCAGGCACTGCCCACCCCCACCAGCCGTCCCCTTACCCGCCCTCGGCACGTGACCTCCTCCCCCTGCATGAGGCAGGTCCCAGCAGCCACGTAGCCCTTGAGGCCTGACACCGTCTCCTCGCTGCGCAGCGACACGGTCTTCATGCAGGTCACGTGCTCCCACTCCTCCAGCTCGATCCTGCACGAGGCAGAGTGAGGATGCCGCCTCCCGGCTGGCCGCCGGTCCCCAGCCAGACCCCAGCCTCACCTGGCGTTGGGGATGGCCTCCCAGCTGACCGGGGAGATGAGCTGGATGGAGAAGGCCTCCTGCTGGGGGTGGATGTATCGGTCGTCTGCAAGGACACGGGCCGACGGTCAGGGTGGGCAGCCTCGCCAGCAAGGCCCACTCTGGGCATCACGCACCTCTCTCGATGGTCTCGAACTCCTTCTCCTCGCCGGTCATGCGCGGGATGCGGGTGCACGGCATGTTGGTGCTGGTGGCGACTGCATACACCTGCGAGAGCGGAGCGCGTCACGGGCGTGCGAGAGGCCACGCCCAGAGGGTCCCTGGCCCTAAGAGGACGGGGTCAGACCTTGGACTCCACGTGGTAAGCCACGTAGTGGGCAGTGCAGCGCAGGGGGATCTTCCTGACAGGCCACGGGGCATCGTAGGACAAGTAGGCAGGCAGGACACTGATCCTCAGCTCGCCCTGGTGCGTGGGGGACAGGGGCCGGTGAGACCTGGTATCCGCCGAGGGCAGGGCAGGCAAATCCGGGCTTCCGAGGGCTCCACGAGGCCAGCCCTCAGCTCTACCGGAACCGAGGTGTGCGAGGGACTGAGACGTGCTGTGCCGTGCTTCACGGCCTTCCCGTCCCTTCTCTCAGGTTTCCCCAGGGCTGGCATGCTGGCCACAGACATGGTCTGGGCCCAGAGGAAGCTGGAGGCTGCAGGCCAAAGGTTACCCACAGCCCGGCCGGGCCAGAGTCTGCAGACAGGTGAGGGGACCCCCCCACTGGGCCCTGGCTGTTGTCCTTCACCCGTAGTCCCAAGAGCATCAGCACCTACAGAGCCCTTGCCACATTCTCCTCACGGGTCCTCATACTGACGTCACAGATGAGGAAACGGGGCTCAGAGAGAACGAGCACCTGGCCCAGAGTCACACAGCTCCTCAAGGGCAGAGCAGTGACTGGAACTGGGACTGGCCCCCCGCAAACAGGCGCCCTCAGGGGCTGCAGCCGCCACGCCCGCCTGCCCTGCCCTCCAAGCCTTCCCAGTCTCTCACCTCTTTGACCTCGGCCTTGTCCACCTGCTGGACACCCCGCAGGGTCCCCAGCACCTCCTGCTGACCCAGGCAGGGCAACACGGGGCCCATGAGCCTTGGAGTCTCCCTACCTGTCTGTTGAAATACAGGAAACCACGGGGACAGTTGACGTTGTGGAACGGGGCAAAGGAGTCAATGGGACCGTCGATGCCCATGGGGTGCAGCCGCAGGGCCCCCCGGCCAGTCACCAAGAGCCAGTGAGGCGAGGGGCCACAGATGAACACCTGAGGGCAGGCACTGTGAGGTGAGGCCCCGTCTGCCGCACCCCGGGCCCCCCGAGAGCCGCCGGCCTACCCCTGAGTAGCCATAGATGTCCTCGAAGTACCGGAACCGGGCCACGCGGCCCCGGGCCCCGGCCCCCTCCTCAGCGCCTCCGCCTTCCACTTTCTTCTTGGACGGCTTCGGCTTCTTCTCACGGAAGTTGATGCTGTGAGGGAGCTGGAGGGGGTGGTGCGCCATGAGGGCCGGCTCGTGCCCCCAACCCCGTTCCACATCCACCCCATGCCCAGCTCAGCGCCGTCGCTGCACCTTCTTGAAACGGACTTTGAGGTTTCCCTGGCCGAGCTGGGAGTCGTGCGGGAAGGCCTCGTAGATGAGCAGCTCCTGGTCCACGTGCACCTGGGGGGCAGTGCAGGGTCACCAGGGAAGTGGGGGCACCCGGCCTGGCTGCCGCGGGGAACAAAGGGCCCACACTCACCAGCAGGTAGGGCCTGCTCTGGCGGCTCCCCAGGGCCACCAGCAGCACCTCCTTGACGAGGGGCAGCTCCCCCTGGCGCGTGGCCTCCTCCTTTCGGGCCTCGCCCTGCGTGGTGGGCTGACCGAAGGAGCTGTCCACCAGGACCCTCTGCCCGACGGGAAAGTTCTTCACCAGGAACACCAGCCGCCAGTCGGGGAGCTGGTATATCTGTGTGGGGAGTGGGGTTAGCGGCCACAGGAAGCCGGGGACAGGGAGCTGCACCGGGCACAGGGTCCCACGCACCTCCATGGTTCCGTTTTCCCGCACCAGCAGGCACCAGTGGGTGGGCTCCGCCCGGAACGGGGTGGGCTCCCGGTCCGCAGGGGGCTGGCTATTCCTGCGGGCCTCCTCCTTGCTGGGGCTGAAGAGGGAGCCCGAGTCCCCGTACAGCATCTCCTCTTCATCATCCACGGTGGGGCTAGAGGCCGGGGCCGGCACACAAGTCACACGGGGCCTGCCACAGGCCCCCCTGGCCCCAGCCTGTGCCGTGACTGCCCCCACGTACCTGGTTTCCGAGCCCTGGCCCTCTGCCTCGGAGCCACTGCGGCCCCCCAGCTCATCGCGGGCCCCGCCCAGGCGGCTCTCCGTAGTGAACATGCCGCTGACGTCTCGGTACACGCACAGTGTGATCACCTTGGACTGCTACAGGGACAGGGACGGGCTCAGCACGGGGTGGGGGGCGAGGGTCAGCAGGCTGCGCGCACGGCCGGGTGCTTACATGGTGCAGCGGGGGCTTGTGCAGCGCCAGGCGGTGGTGACGGCCCCCATACGAGTCGCTCTTGAGCAGGAACATGGTGACATGGCCCTCAGCGCTCATAATAACCACGTAGGGGTCAGCCACGGCACACTGCACGATGGGGGAGCCCAGGTCCACGGGGATGAAGTGTAGCTGGTTCACTGTGGGCACAGGATGGTCAGTACCGGGTGGTCAGCACCCACCACCCCTGCCTGGCCGCCTGCCCGCCCACCCAAGCCCACCTCCTTCCAACAAGCGGATGCCGAGCGGCGACACCTGCACGATGTAGCGATTGTCCCCAATGTTGCCAGCAAAGACCGTGGGGCCCTGTGTGGCAAAGCCACTGGTGTCCAGCTCCATGATCTCCTGCCCTGTCTGCAGGATCTGCAGGTGATGGGAGAGTGAGGCACACCCTCCACGGTGGGGACCGCCACCCCGCCAGGCTGCCAGACCCCTACCCCTTACCATGGTGGAGTCTTCCCGGCTCAGGATAAGGAAGCCGTGTCTTCGTCCATCATCGTCTGCCTCGAGGGTGCTGGGCTCCTGCTCTGCCCCCTCCCCCTTGGCCGTCTCCTCCTGTGACAGCAGGAAGAGCAGTGATCACACCACCCGGCCGGGGGGGCCTGCCTCAAACAGCCTGGCAGAGCCCTGTCCTGGGCCCCACCGCCTCCAGGCCACCCCCAAGCTCAGGCTGAGTCCACATGGAGGGCAGCACTGGTCCCCTGCCCCACTCGGGACCTCCTGGTCAGCCTAGGCTCCACCTACTTGCTCCTTTCGCACAGGGGCAATGACTGTCCACATGTCGTAGCAGCCGGGAAGTTCAAAGGTCGTCACCACCTGGGGCCGGATGCTCTTCTGGAATGACAATGGGGGTGTCCGTCCACCCAGGTCCCACCAGGAGGCACCCCCTCCCCCACCCCCACGTACCTGTAGCACTGACAGGGCCCCATTCTTCCCATAGCCGGAGCACACCACGATCTCCAGGTCTGGCTCGGGGCTGTTCTGAAACTGCACGAGTCTGACAGTAAGGGCAGGCCCCCGCGGCCCCCTGCCCCCCATCTCCCTGCACAGGTCTGAGAGGAAGGGCAGGCCCCCGCGGCCCCCTGCCCCCCATCTCCCTGCACAGGTCTGAGAGGAAGGGCAGGCCCCCGCGGCCCCCTGCCCCCCATCTCTCCACCCGAGGGCACCTCTTCGGAGAGGAAGGCAGGCTCGCCCATGGCAGCGTTGGCACAGGGTCCAATGTTGAGGATGCTGTCACATACCTGCAGACACAGCCGTGCTCAGGCCAGCCAGGGTGGGAGGCCCCCCCTCTGGGCCCCAACCTCACCTCAAAAGAGTAAGTGGCCAGCTGTGTGCCTGACTGGGCCTCGCTGCCGTATACTTCAATCTCGTCCACCTCGTCCTGCGGCACAGACTTGCCCCCTGCAGCAGACACAGGCCCCGCGAGCCCACCCTGGTTGCCTGGCCCCCAGGTCTAATCCGACCAGCCCCCGCCTGCCCCCTCCAGCCCTGGTTCTCCGTCCTCACCTGACCAGCCCACTGTGGAGTCCACTCGCTTCTTCTTCGAGGGAGGCTCTTCCTGGGGGGGGGGGGGGGACGGGGGGGCAGTGAGCAGCCCTCTGAGGCAGCCCCCCGCACAAGGGGCTCACGACCCAACAGACCCCAGGCACCCACCTTGTCGGCAGCCTCTCGGACGGCACTAGCTGGGGGCTCCTGCAGCTTCTCTGTGTACTTGAGGAGGAGCGAGTTGCCCAGGCGAGAGCCAAGGAACAGGTACCCAGGCTCCATGGTGACCATCTGAAGACAGTGGGTGCTGAGGGTGCAGCCAGGCCCACCCCCAGGGCCGCTGCCCCCACCCCTCTCCTTCAACTCACGCTAGTGGTGAGGACGCTGGCAGCGGCCTTGTCGAAGTGGAAGGCGCGGACGCTGCGCATGCCATCAGTGATGAGGGTCAGCACATAGCTGTGGGAGGGGGAGCACTGAGCTGGGGGGCGAGGCTGGGGGGCAAGGGTGGGAGGGCATGGGGCTCACCGAAGGCGGGGAGACGCACATCTCACCGCCCTTGAGGGAGATGACCATCTTGTCGTAGGAGATGAACGCCGCCTGCGCGCAGTCCAGGGTGATCCTCACGCCCTCCTGGGTGCCTGTGCAGGACACAGTCAGGTCCACGGCCCCCACCACCCCTGCCCCTCGGCCCTGCCCCTACCCACACTCACGAAGGGGAAAGGCAGTGGTGCCGGTGGTGAGGCCGTTGAGAGCCACACCGTACGGAGGGACGCTCTGGTTCAGGTAGAGCAGCGAGTTGACCGCGAAGACCACCACCCCACCTGGAGAGGGACAGGCTGGTGGGCGGGGCTCCGCACCCTCGCACTACGCCCCCCACCCCCACGGCCCTCACCTATGGGCTTGGGCACCGCGAGGGCCTGGGTGCAGTCAAAGGGGAGGCTGGTGAGGGACCAGATGACCGGGTGGACCTTCTGTGTGATGTTCAGGGAAATGGCCACGATGGAGCAGGTGTCCTGCCGCACAGCCACCCGTCTGGGGGACAGACAGGTAGGTCAACCAGGGCTGGGGGGCCTGGTCCCTCCCCCGCCCCCCGGAGCCCCAGCCCAGGCCGTGGCAGCTTCAGCCCACGGCACCAGGGCCTCACCCCGGCCAGGTCTGGTTGGGCTCAAAGAGGATGAGCAGGGTGGGCTCGTAGTAGCCATGCAGGAACTGCAGGTCCACGATGTTGAGCAGCTTCTCGTCCAAGCCCCGCACGTCAATGATGTAGCTGGGCAGGAAGCTGGACCTCTGCCTGGGGGCAACAGGCTTCAGTGGGCAGAGGAAGCAGGGAACACCGGCTCAGAGAGCCCCTCCCCCGCTGCAGTACTCACCCCTCCCCCATTAGCCCCTCGTGCTCCTCGGCCAAGCTCTCCCTGCGGAAGGGCAGCACCACCAGGCGCGTGCCGTAGATGAGCATGGCTGCACAGCGTCCGTCAGGGTCCACCCGCACCCGCGGCGTGTGCACATTCTGCACAAACCCATCCTGGGGGCAGAGGGCATCATTAGGCAGGCCTGGGGATGGGAGGCCCAAGGGGAGCAGGGGGGGCTGGGGGTGTGGCCTGGCCCTACCCGCAGCTCGGGCTCCTCAAAGTAGTGCAGAGACAGGGTCTTCAGGTCATGGGTGCCCGGGTCATACTCCACCACCGACAGCTGGAAGGCAGCAGGTCAGAGCTGGTGCCCACCCACAGCCTGGCAGGCCCTCCCACCAACTCCCACCTCCCGGCTCATCGCCTAACCTTGGCGTCCTTAAAGCTCAGGAGCAGGGCGTCCCGCTTGGCACCCACCAGCTGCACACTGGCCATAGACATGACGTTGCCGAAGAAGGAGAAGGACGCCACCAGCTCCAGCTTCTCCCGGTGTTCCCGGTGGGCCTTTCCCTCTGGGGGACAGGCCAGTGGGTCCAGGTCTGGGCCCACACCCCAGCCCCCACAGTCCCAGGCCTGTGGCCAGGGCAGCCACCCTTGTACGTACCTGTGCTCCTGTCATTTTTGGTTGGTGCCTGGGAGGAGAAGAGGAGGGTGAGCAGTAAAGTCACACACCTGGCAGCCCCACGCAGGGCCAACCCCACCCAAACCCTCACCCCGGCGCAGACCACGCTTCCAGGCACTTCTGGAGACAGCCGCGCACAGCCCAACCCAACATACACAAACACGCTCGTACCCTGGTCCCCCACGTGGCCACAGGGCTTCTCAGAAAGCCCCCGCTCACCGCTTCCCCAGCAGTCCACTCACTAGCACGCACGGGCGGGGGGCGGCGCAGGGGGGTGGAGGGAGAGAGAACCTCAAGCGGACTCTGCACTGAGCCCAGAGCCAACAGAGGGCTCAATCTCACCACCCTGCGATCAGGACGTGAGCCGAAATCAAGAGTCGGACACTCAACTGACTGGGCCTCGCAGGTGCTCCATAAAGTTTTAATGATGAGACAGAAGATCATTTTTAATAATACACTTGTGCTACGGGGAAAACATCCTGGAGAGAGCTGCTTGAGAGAAGCCATGTAAGTAATTCATTACAGAAAGAGCATTTTATACATCCCATGCCTACTTCACAACAACCATGGAAACTCCAGAGCCAGAGGACTTCACCAGGAAAATTCTACCAAATGTTTCAGAAATGATGACTAACTTAAAAAACACCAAAGAAAACCAAAATGAAACCAAAAATCCCACTGGTCCCAGGCTGATGGCACCTCAGGAGGTGGAGGCCCCCTTGACACGGATCATGCACGTGGGACACAAAGTCGAAGCCGACGACTCCTTGCAGTATCTGCCAAGGAGCCGGTGACGTGTGGAAAGGGTACTACATCACAACCAGTCATTCCAGGAAGGCAAAATTAGTTTAACACAAGAACACCCATATCACCGAGGTTAAGGAGAAAAATACACTGTTTCGATAGACACAAAAAAAGCGTAGGATAGGGGCACCTGGTTGGCTCAGGTCATGGTCCCAGGGTCCTGGGATCGAGCCTGCTCGGCGGGGAGTCTGCCTCTCCCTCTGCCGCTCCCCCTGCTTGTGCGCTCTGTTAAATCAATAAATAAATATCTTAAAAAAAAAAAAAAGAGGGCACCTGGGTGGCTCAGTTGGTTGAGCGACTGCCTTCGGCTCAGGTCATGATCCTGGAGTCCCGGGATCGAGTCCCGCATCGGGCTCCCTGCTCGGCGGGGAGCCTGCTTCTCCCTCTGACCCTCCCCCCTTCTCATGTACTCTCTCTCATTCTCTCTCTCTCAAATAAATAAATAAAATCTTTAAAAAATAAGTAAATAAATAAAGAGAAAGAAGAAGAAAGTTGAGGTCACTACGTTGATGTTGAAGAAACCAGATCTTAAGGCAAAAAGTACTGGAGAAAAAAGAGGACATTTCATGACAAAAATGTCAGTTCAAAAGTAAAACATTATTCTGTATTTGTCTCGTATACACCTAATAACACAGCTTTAAAATATGCATGTACACACAAAAAATCCTTGATAGGCCTGTAGAGCAAGTGTCCCACCTTGTCCGTCCTTAAAGTTACTGTGGATAGGCTTCATTTTGGGCTCTTCCATGTAAATTTGAGAATCAGATTATTAGATCTAATGGGAAACCCACTGCGACTTTGAAAGACCTGAGGAGGGTGTGGACATCTCGACGATATTGAGATTTTCCATCTGTAACCATGACCCATTTTCTGTTTACTTGGGATTTCCATTAATTTCAATGAAGTGCTATGTATTTTTCCTCCCAAAGGTCACAGGGCCTCTCCCACTGCCCAGCTGCCCCAGGCCACACACAGCTTCTCTGCCCTGCAGAGAGCAGCACACCCTGCCTCTGACTGAGCTGCCCTTACTGCCCACCTCACCCAGGAGACTGGGGCACCAGGCACACTGCCCACCCCCCACACAACCCCACCTGCTTCGTGCTCTCTGCCTTCCCCACTCCTGTCACCAGAGGTGAGCTGTTCACTACTGCAGCCACCTGCACGGGATTCCACAGGGCAGATTCAAGACAGCCTCAAGACAGGGCCCGTCACCCCTCTCCTGGGTCTGGCCTTGCGGCGGCTCTGGACAAGCTATGGAGGGAACCGCTGGCGTGCGCCCAGAGCCCGGCCTTGTGAGGACCAGCAGCTTTCCCCTTCGTCTCCAGAGCTGCCACATAAGAAGCCCAACTACTTCGAGGCCACCATGCTGCCAGGAAAACCAAGCCAGCCACGTGGGGAGTGGAGGGGAGAGGGATGGAGAGAAGCCACCCAGCTGAAGCCCAGACCTCCCAGAGCACAGGCCAGGGACCTCCTCAGTCCATGGGGTGCCCTGTCCAAACTCCCACGACACTCACAGACGCACGCACCCGCAACACCAGGCTGCTGTTCCAGCAGGACCAGGCCGACCCCGAACACCCTCCAGCTGCCCCCCATCAGTTCCATCTCCCACCCCTCTGACTCGAGAGTTGGCCAACTTTCCTATAATGAGCCGAAGAGCAAATATCTGACTTCAGCTCGGCAGCCACGTGCAGTCTGTTTGGAATTCTTACAACTCTCTGAAGATGTCCAAAGCCCCCTGGATTTCGGTGGGCTGGGAGAGGGCTGTGGCCGTGCTGGTGCACCCCCCCCCCCCCCGCCTCTGTTGTGGATCAGCTGTTACTGTGCTCACATCTTTAAGAATCCTGTTTTCCCGCCAGTTACCGCTCCATCTCTTTGATTCCCTTTGCACAAGTCTTTCTGGAGATGTTCACCGTTAACTCATTCTCTTTCTCTGGTGGGCTCTCAACCCTGCGGGCCCCCGTCCCCACCCCCCAGTCAAGAGTCGCCAGGGCCTCCAGGTCCCGTGCCTCAGCTGAGGCTCGGCAGCCTGGGACACAGCATCAGGCCCCCAGTTTGCTGCCTTCCCTGGTCCTGGGCTCTCCTCCCGCCTCCCTGGCCATGCTTCCTACAACTCTTCTTGGCCTCTTCCCTTCTTCCCAACGTCTCAACGCTGGGGCACCCCAGGGCCCAGGCGGCCACCTTCCGGGTGATCCCAACCAGCTTCAGAGTCTAAAGAGCCCAACTTCAGCTCCAGCCCAGACCCTGCTCCTCAGCACAACTCCTGTGTCCCCAGCTTTCCCTCAACCTCACAGGGGGCCGTGGAATCAGCACCTTGGGTTAAGTCTGTGGCGGCTGGAGTCCAAGATGGCCTCTGAGAATTCACGCCCGGTGCGGCCGCTCACACTGTGCCAGGGCTGGTCCAGATGAGCTGTACTAGGTGGCAGTGTGCCACGTCCACCTCAGGTTATGAAGACACTGTGACTTCTTGGTGACTTGTTCTTTCTCGCTCAGTCTCCTTCCAACAGTGGTGTGAGTGAGAAGCAGAAACCCCAACCCCAACTGAGCCTTCGGAGGATGGCAGCCCTGCCAACCTCTAACTGCAACCTCCTGAGAGCCTGTGCAGAGCCACCCCACTAAACCACTCCTGGCTTCCCGAGCCTCAGAAACCGGGAGATATATCCATTGCTTAAGCCTCTAAGTTTTGGGACGCACGCCTGGGTGGCTCAGTCGGTCACACGTCTGCTTTGGGCTCAGGTCATGATCCCAGGGTGCTGGGGTCGAGCCCCACGTCGGGCTCCCTGCTTCTCCCTCTCCCTCTGCCCCCACCCCGTTTATTCTCTCTCTCTAACAAATAAAATTTAAAAAAGAATCTTTAAGAAAAAAAGTTTCTAAAAAAACCTTGTCATGCAGCAACAACTAATATGATATCCAAAAAGGAGCCCCTACTCCCATTTCCCTGTTCCACCTTCTCCATATCAGGTCACAGCAACTCCACCCCTCCTGGTACTCAGACCCAAACCGGGCCCCAGCAAAACCTTGGCTCCTCGTGCCTTCACGTCCCACATCCTGTCCACCCTGAACTTGACTGCTTCCCACCACCTCCACTGCCTGATGCTCCTGACTGGGCTCCCTTCAGGCCCCCTCCCACCTCCCTACCGATTCTTCCACACAGCTGCCAGAGTGACTGACCCTCGTGAAACATAGGTCAGGTGGCTCCTTAACTTCACCTCTGAGTTAGCACTCAATCCCTACACACCTAAAAGGTGGCCAGGCTGATACCTGGCCCCCACCTCGTCACCCCTCTGACCTTCTGTCCTCTCCTCCATCCTTTTTTTTTTTTTTTTAAGTAATCTCTATGTTCAATGTGGGGCTTGAATCCACGACCCCAGATCAAGAGTCGCATGCTCTTCGGACTGAGCCAGCCAGGAGCCCCTCCTCACTCCCCTCTTCCTCAGGGCCTGCTGGCTGATCCTTTCTTTTTTTCTTTTTTGAAAGAGAAAGGGAGAGAGAGAGAGTGGGTGTTGGGGAGGGGCAGAGGGAGAGAATCCCAAGCAGACTCCATACCCAGCACGGAGCCCGACAACGTGGGGCTACATCTCACAACCCCGAGATGATGACCTGAGCGGAAATCAAGAGTCTGGATGCTTCACCGACTGAGCCACCCAGGCAGCCCCCTCTTGGCTGGCTCTTGACCACCAGCCCCGACTGCCCTAACACCTTCACCTGCCGACACCCACAAGGCTCTCTCCAGCACCTCGTCCTTGCCTGCTCAAAACTCAGCTTTGCAAGGAGGCCAAATTTAACACCACTCCTGCTCTCCACTCCCCCAGTCCGCTCTGCTGGTTTCCACGGCACTTCACGACTGGCTGTGTCTGGTCTGTCACCCCCGGGAACAGGGGCACCGCAAGCGCAGGTCTCTGCCCGCAATGCTCACCAGCATCTACTCACGAGGCCTCTGCACAAACACACACGTCTGTGGAGAAAACGGGGGAGGGAACGCCAGTGTTCACTGCGGACGGTGAGCTTCCAGTCTGTCTCTCAAAGCTCACTGGAATCAGAGGAGGAACCTTACAGGAAGACGGGACCCAGAAACCGTCTCAGTTTACTGCATACGGCAAAGATGCTCTCGGACGATACGGAAACTGACTCATTCATTCATCTTAAGTAATCTCCACACCCAACGTGGGGCTCAAACTCACACCCCGAGATCAAGAGTCTCCTGCTCTCCCAACTGAACCAGCCAGGAACCCCCATTTGTACTTGCAAGACCTCTTTTTCAGTTTTGAAATTTTGACAAAAGCCAAATACTGACCTCAAAGCTGCCATTATCACGAAAGCTTAAACTAACATTCTTTTTAACGACACCTATTCAGTCACAAAGCTCTCGCCGAAACACTCCCACTTTTCCTGTTTTGCTTTCCTTATCGTGTTATTCGTACAGCCGTCCACGCAGTTAATGCAAAAACACACACACAGGTGTCCCGAGGTAGGCGCCCCTCTGACCCCGTCTGCCGGCGGCACCAGCCCCCGCTCCAACCCGGTGGCGACCCCTCCCCCGCCGCAGGCGCTCTCCGCCCTCAACCGCTTCTGGCCGGCGCCCAGGCGGCCCCTTCTTCCCCGACGGCCTCCGCGCCCGTCCCGGGGCTTGGCGAAGCCTCGCTCGCCCAACTCGCGCAAGAAGCCTTCCCGGACCAGTCACCCCCCGGCAACCAAAGCACCCCGTGTCTCCGCTGTGGACGGGCTCGTCACGCTCCAGTGACCTCCCGTCGGGGTCCGCCCGCCCGAGGGCCAGCCTGCTGCCGCTCGCCAGGACCGTCGTTCCGCCGACAGACGGCTGCTCTGCCCCGGAGAGGCCGCGCGGAGGGGCCCACCGGGGAGCGCCGCCTCCCCGCCTCCGCTCTACCCGCCCGCGCGCCCCTGCGTTCCCAGTTGGTGCCGACTTTCCGCCTCGCGCTCCTGCGGCTCGTTCCCCGCCGCCGCTCTCCCCCCGCACACAGCGGCGCCGGCCCGCCGCGCCAGCGCGGAGGACGCTCCGGGCGCGGGGCGAGCAGCCAGGCGAGCGCACGGGCCCGGGGCCCGGGGGCCGGCTCGCACCTACCTCGGCGTCGCGGTTGAGGCGGTACACGTAGAGCTGCGAGGTGCCGGCCACCACGAGGTTGCGCTCGCTGTTGTTGAAGAAGTTGCAGTACATGGAGAACTCCAGGCCGGTGGGCGGATGCGCCTGCTTGTACACGGCGTACATGGCGCCGAGCCCGCGCGGCGCGGGGTCGCAGGGCACGACCCCGGCTCGGCGCCCCCTGCCCGGCCGTGCGCGCGCCCGCCGCCCACCTGGCGGTTGGAGCCGGCTCGCGCGGGAACGGGACGGCGGCGCACAAGGCCCGGGCGGCCCCGGAAGCTGAGCGCCGGGGTTCCCGGCGCCCGCGCCTGCGCCTGCGCCCGCGCCCGCGCCCGCGCCCGCGCCTGCGCGGCGCCGCCTGGGCGGTGGCGGCGGGAAGAGGCAACAGCGACCCCTGGTGGCGGGGGGTGGCGGGGCGGCCTTGCGGCTCTGCTCCCAGGCTCTGCGTCCAGAGCCCGGAAATCCCGAGCTCGGTCGAAATCCAGCGCCCCGTACCTAGGGAACCCGGCAGCGGGTGGAGAGCGGGGCGGGGGGTGCGGGGCTTAGGGCCTCCGGGCCTGGGCTGGGCTGGGGGCCGCCGGCCCGGGGTGGGGGTGGGGGGTCACAAGGAGGGTCTCGGCCGCGAGAAGAGGCGTCGTTCCCGCTCCAAACCCGCGTGGGCGAGGCGCCGTGCCGGACGCTGGCGGGCGCGCCGGCAGGGAACGGACGCCCGGAGGCGGACACGTGCCAGATGACGCTCCTGGCAAGGGCTGCTAGTGTGGAGGATTGCCCGACGAGTCCGAGTCCGGGCTCGGGACAGCTTCGTGGGGAGCAGGTTTGCGGGTCATCGTCCCTCTAGGACGAGAGGGCTGGCCCCAGGGCCGCGATTTTGCCCTTCTCGCCCCCTTTGTCCTCCCCAGGCCTAGCACAGCTGTCCACTTCGGAGATTGGAGCCGGGATCAAGCCCGGCTAACAGACCTCTCCTCCCTTGGCGGGTACTTTTGCCGTAGGTACCCTCGCGCAGACCTGGGACTTAGAAATGAAATCATAAGCAATAAAATAAGGGAGAAAGTGTAGTCACGCCCAAGAAAATGACTTAGAAATACATGTTTATGTTGCACCCATATCTGTCCACTTGCTCGTGTCGGCAGCAAGCCTCCAAGTCTGGACCTTTGGGCAGTGGTCAAAGGAATCACTGGATGCCCAGCAGGCGTGTGACCCCTGAGCCACACCAAAGCCCTTTAAAGGTAAGAAAAACTGTAACCGGGACTATGAGAACGCGCTGGAGGAGACAGCAGGGACAGAGCTGGGGCCCCAGTCAGGACACTAACTCTTGGTGTGCCTCTCAGAGGGGCACGGTCATGGTGCGCCCATCACAGGACATCTGTGATGATTGAAAAAATCGGTGCCCACAGAACCCTTGGACTGGAGCTTGGCACATGGCCAATGCCCTCACAAATGAACACGAGCTCGTCTGTGGGACAGAGGTGGTCAGTGCAGAGAGGGCTTTAGACACTGAAGGAGCACAGCCCTGGGGAGCACAGCAGTGGATAGGGTGAGGGGCAGGAGGTTGCCAGGTCAGCAGGGGGAACACAGCGGTGAGCCTGCCTGGCAGATCAGCTCTCTCAATGGGAGGTGAAGGTGGGGGCCTGTCAGCAGAGGCGGGGGCTTCAAGTGGCTGGGGAGGGACAGTGATGGGCCAGAAGATGGTCCAAGGCTGGGGAGGAGCAGGTTGGGGAGTGCCCGTGCGCGTCCTGGCAACTCGGGCTTTCAGCTCCTCCTCCAGAAGGGCCTGGGCCCCTTCTGAGTCTCCCCTTCCTCCTGGCCCCCCAAAAGCCAGTGTTCTCCCTCATATCCTGAAGCTTGGGCCCTGTGGCTAGTGGACACTACAGTCCAGGCCATGCTCACGCTCTTCGTATTCCTCTGGGGCAGCACCTTCCTTCTGTGCCAAGAGGCCATCTTTATGTGCTCAGTGTTATAGACCAGACTTAGGAGGGAGGTGGTACTTCTCACACCTCTCTCTTGTGGAGTTGGTGAAGCTTCTTGGAGGATCAATACCTCTTGGAGAGGCTGGAGTGTCTGTCTACCTGTGTCAGGACAGGGAGCTCTCAGATATGGCCCTTCCTGCCCAATTTGCCACAGATTACTGACATGCAGCACCCACCTCCCTCCAGCACAAGTGGACCCATGGAGCATAACATGGGACTGACTTCCACTCTCCCGCTTTTGTGTCTGTGTATTGGGTAAATGACAGGCTGAATCTGATAACTCCTGGAACCCTTCCTCTTTGTGCTCTTTCCTCCTACCTCTTTTCTGCTCCCTGGAGAGTGCATTTAATGGCTGGAGCTCTGGCAGCCATTTTGGACCGTGAAGGGTGTCATGGATTGAATTGTGTCCCCCAAAAAGGTATGCTGGAAACCTAACCCCCAGTACCTCAGAATGTGACTTTTATTTGGAAATAGGATCATTACAGATAGTATTAGTTAAGATGAGGGCATACTGGGGTAGGGTGAACTGGTAATCCAATAGGACTAGTGTCCTCATGAGAAGAGACACACGAGAGAAGGTCATAAGACAGAGGGAGACACTGGACTTTTCCTGCCACAAGACACAGAACACTTGGGCCCAGCCAGTAAAGTCTCATGTGATGAATTCTGCCTACAGAGCTGAGAAGGAACACGGCTTACTGACACCTTGATTTCGGACTTCTGCCTCCAGAACTGTGAGAAAATGAATTTTTGTCATTTTAAGGCACCCGGTTTGTGGCGGGCTGTGCGACATCCCCAGGAGACTACGAGGGGGCTCTGAGGATGAACACTTCTGTGGCAAGGACAGTGGAGGCCCAGGCCCCACGGACCGTGGGCTGCCACACACTCTGGTCTGACTGGCTCTAGGCCTGTTTTTCATGAGAGAGTAACAAGCCCTCATCTGTGTGAGCAGATTTTGGTCTGCTGTTTTGGTCTTTCTGCTAGGAGCAAACAAGTCAGATTCCTGATTGGAGACCAGGTCTCACTTGCTACCTGCAGACCCTGCCCTATTTCCGACTCCACTCCCCAGGCAGGGATTCCAGCTTACAGAGGAGGGACTGGGGCTGGCTGCCTGCAGGTTCCTTAACACAACTCCCCTGGCTCCTCATCAGAGCCCCAGGGGGAGAGAGAGGGACTGCCCCCGCCCCCCCCCCCCCCCCCCCCCCCCCCCCCCCCCGCCTTTCTTGGTGTGAGACACTTCCCTAACAGCAGGGAGAGCAGCTGGGCTCCAAAGACAAGAATGTCTTTATTGAAGCAGGATGCTGGGGCTTGTGGGAGGGAGATTCTCAAAGGCCTGGGGCTCTCTGGGTACCCAGCTGCAGGTTCCACACTGGCTGGCAGGTGCAAGGGGCTGAGAGAACCCAGGGCCAGCAGCCAGGGCCTGGGGGGGCGGGGCGCGGATCAGAGGGTGATGTTGTCCTCATACAGGGACAGCAGCAGCAGGACGGTCCAGCCGCCCAGCAGGCCCATGTTGTGCAGCAGGAAGAGAAGCCAGGGCCGCTGGTCCCGCACGTGCAGCATGGCCGGGAGCTGAGGAAGAGGTAGGCACTGGGTCAGTGGCCAGCTCCGAGGCCCTGCTCCGCTCACCCCCAGGGCAGCCGACTCCTGCCCTCCGCCCTGACCATGTCGCAGAGCGCCACGTAGAGGAAGAGGCCGGTGGCCACCGCCAGGATCCAGGCCTCGCTGTCCTCGCCGACGTCGACAGCGAGCGCCACGTAGAGGCCGGCAAAGGCCGTCAGCGCGGAGGCCAAGTTCAGCTGCAACGCCCGGCGCACCGACAGCCCCGCGTGCAGCAGGGCCGCGAAATCCCCTGGGGCGGGCGGGGCGCCGTCAGGCCGAGCGCCCCGCCCACACCCGGGCAGGCCCCGCCCCCGCCGCGGAGCCCCTGCGTCGGGCGGTGGGCCGCGCCCGCGCAGCTCACCTAGTTCGTGTGGCACCTCGTGGCAGAACACGGCCAGCGAGGTGGCCAGCCCGGTCTTCCAGGAGGACACGAAGGCGGCGCCCACAGCCAGCCCGTCGGCGAAGTTGTGCAAGGCGTCACCCAGCGTGATCACGTAGGGCAGCAGCCTCAGCTCTGCGGGCGCGGTGGACGTGGATCGGCGCCGGCCTTATCCCCCACCTAGGCGCCCCTGGCCCCTGGCCCCTGGCCCGCGCTGGCGCTCCGCACCTAATCCGTGGCCCCTAGTCCTTCCGGGGCTTCCCTCAGGGCTCACCTGGGCTCAGTCTCCGGGGCTCCGAGCTCAGCAGCTCTGGGCTCTCCTCTGCCACCTGGAGAGGGGGTCCACGTGGATGAGCCGCTCGGCAGGGAGGTGAGGAGGGGCGAGGAGGAACTGGGTCCCCTGACCAGCATCAGAGGCCAGAGACAAAAACTCTGGGGTGGGGGCGGGGGGCAGGAAGGGGTCCTTGGGTTGGGGGGGGAAGCTCCATGTGGGATGGGGAGGCTGAGGAAGGGCCAACTCACCAGGTCTGTGCGCGAGCCTTCGCAGGGCTGCTTAGCTGGCCGGAGCTCACTGGGCGCCAGCTGCAGGGACACTCCATGGCTGTGGCCACCGTGGCTGTGGCTGCAGGGCCCACCCTTTGAGTCCTGTGGGGACAGTGGCTCAGGGCCTGCCACGCCTCCACCCCTCTGTCCCATCCACCCACCACTTCCAGCCCCCACCTGACCTCTGGGTCCAGGGGCAGCAAGAGATTAAAGATGTTCTCAAACAGGAAGAAGGTGTAGAGGCCACCCAACACCGCCACAAGGCGCCAGGTGGTCTGTGGGCCAAGGCCCTCCCCACTGTGGGTGTGCAGCCCCAGCACCTGGGGAGAGAAGGGGGCTGAAAAGGGTGCCTTAAGGCCTCCCCCCGCCTTTTCATTTTCCACCCCCCGGGGCCAGGAAGAGAGGTTAGGGGGACAGGAAGGGCTCCAGGAGGAAGCGCCTGGAAGGGCTCAGCAGGGGAGCTCCTGACTGGTGGGGGGAGGGAAGGCTGAGGCTGACTTTGGGCGTCAAGTGTAGGACAGCATCACCGGTGAGTGCGCCCACGGCCATGCTCAGGAAGGTCTGGATGATGTAGTGGGAGGCCGCGCTGTAGCTGGCACAGCTCAGAAGCAGGAGGCCGAAAATCGCAGAGAGACAGATGAGCAGTGTGGCCAACGAGCTGTATAGGTACCCTGGGGAGGAAGCCAGGTGATGAGCTGAGCTGAGAGCCTCTCTCTCAACCTCAGTCTCCAACCCCTGCCTCCCAGGGGAGGGAGTCCGGGTGGGGTCCAGGAGTGAGCAGAAGCTCCCCAGGGATGCAGGTGGCCAGATTTGGGCCAGGCCTCTGCTTATGCTAACCCTTAAAGCTCCATTCCCTTCCCACCGGGGCCCTCCCACATTTCCCTGCCACCCCTCTACTCCCATGCTGCTTTCCCTTGCCAGCCCTGGTCCAGCTTTCCCCACCCCTGCCCTGGCCCTGTGGCCACTCTCTCCTCCCTGTGAGGTGCCACCTCTGTACCACCAGCACCCCGGGCACAGCTAGGCAGGCACTACCGGGGAAGCAGGCACTCACTCTCCGCCTGGCTGAGCTGGTCCTGGGTGGGGGGCCTGGGCTGGGGGCTGCAGGCCCCACTCAGTTGCTGCTGGAGCAGGGCAGGGCTCAGTTGAGCCCAGGACTCTGGAGTCACCCCAGCCTGCTCAGACAGCCCGTACACGGCCATCACTTCCCCGGCACTCAGGCATACCTGGGGGGTGGCAGCACAGGGGTTCAGGGACCTGAGCAGATCCATGGAACCCCACCTCTCCCCAGGACAATGGTGCAGTGGCTGCTCACTGTGTCCCACAGGCTGGAGCTGCTGTTCGGGGTGGCAAGGGGCACAGGGCCCTGGTGGTTGGCCCTGTTTCTCAGATGACTGTGGTCACTGTGTGTTTCAGCCACTCTGCCTATCCCCAGGCGCTGCATCAAGGCCTCCAGCTCTGGCAGGGAGAACAGAATCACAAAGTCTGTATGGGCTCCAGGCCTGCCTTTCCCAGGGACATGGAGGCTGGGGACTCAGGGCACTGCCCGCTCTCTGGCCCAGCCGAGGCCTCACCAGCCAGTGTGATGTTGGGAGTCTCGCCGCTGTGCTGCTGGAACACAAAGTCTACAAAGTACTGGGGGGTCGGCAGGGCACGGAAACAGGACCCACGGCTGACATGGTCCAACAGGGCGGCCAGTACCGGGCCAGGGCTGCTGGGAGCTCCTGCCCTTTCTGCCTCCTCCAGCAGCTGAGGCAGGTCCACACAGGCCTGGGGGAGGAGCCAGGGCTCAGCCTTGCCTGCAGTGTGGCCTTCCTGGTCTCCAGCTCTGGTGTCCCCTGAGTGCCACTGCCCCAACCTGGCCGCAGACCAGCCTTCTCAGAACACCACCACCTACTCCTGCCAGCTTTAAGACCTGGGCCTGATCCCTCCCTGTGGCCCCAGGATTCTTCTCAGCCCCTGTCTGATGAGCCACCCCCCCCCCCCGGCTGGGGCTCCCCAAGTCCCTGCCCTAAGTGGTGGTGGACATCCATTTGTGATCCATCAGCCTAGCCCAGCTTCCCAAGTCCATCCCCAGACTCCCCCAGGTACCCCAGGAGGCTTCAAGGGATGTCCTGCCCACTGCAGCCAGTCCCAGCCCACTAAGTGGTCTCCCTTCCCCACTGATCCCCTTAGACCCTTCTGGCCAGCCTACCCAGCCCCTCACCTCCTGGGCAGCAGGCCAGCCAGCAGCCTGGGCCTGAATCCTTTGCAGAAGCCTGCTCAGGCCTAGTGTCAGGGCCTTGGGCCCCTCCAGCAGGGCCAAGAGATGGTCAGCACGAGTGGCCCAGTGGCCAGCCCGGACCTCTGTGCAGGTGCCCTTGGGGTCGCTGAGGTAGAGGGCAGCAGCAGCACTGAGGCGGGCGATGTGTCTGTGTTCTAGAGCTGGCCCCCAAGGGAGCCCTGGCTTCTCGGGCCTGCCCAGGGCCAGGGCATCATCCACAGATGGGCACTGGGGGCAGAGACAGGTGGGCAGGAGCCAGGGGCCTGTGGTCAGGAAGCTGCCAGCTTCCCTCTGGGGTCCACACACACCCAGTCTTGCCCCCCCCACCCCAGCATCATCACTCTCTCACACGCGCCCCCCCCCCCCTTACACATGCACACAGAGAGCGTGGGGCAGTGATCCCTCTATCCCAGGGTGGCTTCTTCCTGGAACCACTGCCAGTCAGGTGGCCTGGGGGCTGCCAGGGGAGGGGGCTGCCCTGAGATCCTGGAGCTGTACGTGCCCAGCACAGCCCCCAACCCTGGGAGCACAGGCCTGCCTGAATTCCGAGCAGAGGAGGGTGGGCTCAGGCCCGCAGGCAGGGCCTGGGTGCTTGGCCATCCAGCCTCACCTTGACCCGCCTCCTGGAGTTTGCCCGGGGCCGTTTGCTTCCAGCCCTGGGGTGGAGCGGGCCCAGGCTGGGGGCCCACCGGGTGGGGCAGTTACCTTTCCACACGGCCCATTGGCGCAGTGCACACGGTCCGCCAGTGTATTTAACAGGCTGCCGAGTGCCACACGGTCCAGAGCACCCTGGCCTGAGGACAGCAAGGTCAGCAGACGGGGAGGCTGAGTTGCCATCGCGGTCACCAGCAGCAAAGCCGGCAGCAGCCCCAGCTTGAGTTGGACCAGGACCAGCATGCTGAGCACCCCCCACCGTGCGTGCTCTGTGCTCTGGGGAGGCTGCTCGGCAGCCTAGGGCCGGACTGGGGTTGGGCTCTGACCCGCCCGCACAAGGAGGACCTCTCCCAGGTAGTTCCTGCAGGGCTCTGTGATTGGCTGCCTGAGGTGCCTCAGGTTAACCATTCCAGCAGCAGATCCTCCTCGTGGTTGGAGCCGTTGCCTGTCGGGGGCAAGGACGGGGCCCCTTCTCCTGGAAGGGCAGCCTGGGCGTCTGCTAGCTCGCCTGCGGCTCCCTAGAGCGGGGCGGGGCCGCCTTCTCCACTCCCTTGGGGCGACCCTCTGTCTGGGGGCTGCTGCCAACAAGGGGGCCCTGGGGCAGACGTGCAGGGATACCACCCCAGCCCCACAAGGTCCCGTCCCCAACATTCTGCCTGATAGGCCCTGAACACGCCTCTGTCCCACTCCCCTCCCAGCCCCTTCCCTGCTTGGCTTCCTTGGCTCAGGCAGCTTAGACACCTGCACCCCACCCCTAGCCTTTGAGGCTCCAGTTGGGGGTGGGGAGGTGGGGCCTTCTCCCAGGCCCGGGCTGTGGTGTCCCATGTTGGGGATTGGATTCTGAGGGAACCGAAAAGGTGCTGGCTGAGTCAAGCTCCCCTTCCAAACCCCCCAGGGGAAATTCCTGAGAAAATGGGCTTAGCCCCGCAGGACAAACGGGAACCTGGGCCTTCTGCTTGCTGCCACAGGCAAAGGGTCTCTCAGGCTATCTGGGCAGGAGCCCAAGCTTCAGAGCCAGGAGCTTGAGGGAGGGCTGTGACTCGCAGTTCTGTACCTGCCCCTCCCTGTTGACTCTGTCTCTGGCCTTCGAACCCCTTGGCTTATCTCTGCCTAGTTGGCAGTGGGAGGGGTGGGCGCGACCCCTCCTGGAGGGAGTGTGTGGGCGTCCCCTTCCCCACCTGGTGCAGCTGAACACGGACCCTGAACCCTGTGAGGTGTGGTTGGGGTGGGAGAGAAGCTCCAGGGCTGCCGGGAGCCTAGACCCAAGGACTCTGTCCCCCGAGTCCTGTGGTGCCGAGGGCAGGGCATCATGCTGAGCGCAGCGTCCTGGGTCTGAGGTCACCTCACCCACATACATGCTAGACGGTGCCGCAGCTGGACTGCACGGCAGTCTCATGTCCCTGGGTCCTAAGAGGGAGCTGGGCCAGAGGAGATAGGAACAGCCTGCCAGGGATTTAGAGGATTCTTGGAGCTCTGAGTCAACAAGGAGGGAAGCTGGAGTTTCGGGCACAGTTCTGAAGACTAGAGGCCCAGACTGGCCTCTTTCCTACCCCACCGCACAGGGACCACTGGGCTGGCTGGAGCGGAGTCTGGACCTTACTGCTGCCTCAGGCCACCCACTGCCCAGCCTGTCAGCTTCTGGGCGAAGGTCTCAGACTAGCCGTCCAGCCTGGCCTTCCTGGGCCCCTGGGCCGAGCGGCAGAGCTGCCTGAGCCCTTGAGGGCCTAGCATGCGGCTCGCCCTCCCCTCAGCAGTCCGTTTGACCTCAGTAACCTCGGTGCTGGCCCCCATTCCTTTGCTTCCTGTCCCCCCCCCAGAGAGTGCGTCACCAGCTCCCCTACATCTGACTGCCTCCTACGTGGTGTTGCACCCTCTCCTGTGTCCCTCGGCCCCTCCTGCATCACCCCATCACCCAACAAGCACACTGCAGTCACTCCTGTCTCCAAACACAGCCTCATCCCCAGCAGCGTTATTCACAACCTCTACGACACAGTAACATCCCAAGTGTCCACCGGAGGATGAAGATGGAGAAACAAAATGTGGTCTCTGCATACAATGGGATATCATTCAGCCTTGAAAAGGAAGGAAATTTCTGGATGCCTGGCTGGCTCAGTTGGTAGAGCCTGTAATTCTTGATCTCAGAGTCATGAATTCAAGCTCCACATTAGGCATGGCACTTAAAAAAAGGAAGGAAATTGGGCGCCTGGGTGGCTCAGTTGCTTAAGCCACTGCCTTTGGCTCAGGTCACGATCCTGGAGTCCCGGGATCGAGTCCCACATCGGGCTCCCTGCTCGGCAGGGAGTCTGCTTCTCCCTCTGACCCTCTCCCCTCTCATGTGCTCTCTCTCATTCTTTCTCTCAAATAAATAAATAAATCTTTAAAAAAAAAAAAAAGGAAGGAAATTGTGACACATGCACAACATTGAGAAATACACCAACCACAAGCAGACAAATCCTGTACGATTCCACCTGAATGAGGCACCTAGTCAAAACCGAGGGGCAGAAAGTAGGATGGTGGTTGCTAGAGGCTGGGGGAGGGGGAACGGGGAGTCAGTGTTTACTGGGGACAGTTTGTTTGGGAGAACGGAAAGAGCTCTGGAGTTGGATGTGATGGTGGCCACATGACATTGTGAATGTACTTGATGCTGCTGCACTTTAAAATGGTTAAAACAGGGCGCCTGGGTGGCTCAGTCATTGAGCGTCTGCCTTCGGCTCAGGTCATGGTCCCAGGGTCCTGGGATCGAGCCCCACATCGGGCTCCCTACTCAGCGGGAAGCCTGCTTCTCCCTCTCCCACTCCCCCTGCTTGTGTTCCTGCTCTCTCGCTGTGTCTCTCTGTCAAATAAAATCTTTTTTTTAAAAAAATGGTTAAAACAGTTGGGGCTCTTGGCTGGCTCTGTTGGTGGGCCTGCGGCTCTTGATCTCAGGGTTGTGAGTTCAAGCTCCACATTGGGTGTAGACATGACTTAAAAACAAAATCTTCAAAAAAAAAAGTGTTTAAAATAGCAAATTTCATGTTACATTTTATTACAATTAAAAAAAAAATAGACCAAAAGAACCATCCCTGCCCCTTCAGCTGCCATTGACAGCAGGATTTGGGGTCTCTAGTACTGGCAGTCTCTTCTAGGCTCCCCTGAAGCCTCCCCTTCTCGCCTCCAATCTGGTCAAGGTCCCGGAGAGCCCCATAGGCCAGACTCGGTGGAGCTCTTCCTCATCTCAGCTGGCCCTGGACACCCTTGCTCCTCCACTGTCTAGGGCCTCTCTGGGTTTCCTGGGGCTTACCCACCCCTTCTTTGGCTCCTTTGCTGGTCTTTCTATTCCCAACTTGCAAGTGTGATGGTGCCGGTCCTTGGGCCTCTTGGCTAGAATTCCCGGAACCTATGATGGCGGTCTTTTGCCCTGGAGATGACAAGCGTTTGTCTTCCCTCCGGAACTCCCGCCTCTGATGTCCAGCCATCCACCTGACAACCCCTCTCGACCAGCTGGCCCAAGTCAGACCAGGCCTATGCAAACAACTCTGGCCACCCCCTCACAGAGCCTGTTCCCTGCAGGTGTCCACATGTCAACAGGACCTCCCCCAGCGGGCTGTTCTGGTGCTACGCCGCGGTATTCACTGTCCAGTGCATTCAGCCCAGGGGCAAACACTGTAGGTGCAACATGCAGCACAGTACACACCCAGAACCCCGGGGCCCCCCTCCACCAGTCGCCTGTCTCTGCTTTCCCTCGTGAGACCCAAGGGACGTGCACACCTCTGCTCCGAGGCCCCTGCTGGCATCCGGGGCTCCAGGGACAAACCCAAGGCCTCCCCACTCCTCTCTTCCTTGCCTGCTCTGCTGTCCTTGACCACCCCATGTGAAATGGCACCTCCCCACTGGCAGCCTCCAACCTTATCACCACCTGAAATACTACATGCCACAGACATCTACAAACTCTACTAGGAAAAGAAATGCTACGATGGAGCTCTAGCAGGTTCCTTATCCCAAGCCATGGTTGCTAAGACGTGAAACAATGCATTTTAGAATCTGGAGCCTTGGTCTTACGGTTTGCTGCTGCCTGCCCATGAGGATGTGAACTGATGTGACGCTGCGGGCAGCGGCTGCCTGCCGAGCAGGTAACCAGCTTTGGCCTTTGAACACCCATGTCCTCACCTGCAGACTGCACCTTCTTCCCCCACCAGCCCCTGGGCAAGACTGGCCCAAGGGCTCCTGGGGCACCAACACGGCCTTGCTCCTGAGGGAGGGACACCCTCTTCCGTGGGCAGGACAAACGGCCTCCCCCATCTGTTATCTACTGGGGCCCTGGTGAGCCACTGCGAGGACAAGGCCCTGGCCGGCCTGTGGTGCCCCCAGGGCAGGGAGAGGGAGATGGGCCAGAACAGCAGCCTCCCTGGCCAGCCAGCTGGGCCCCCAGGTGCCTAGAGTTCTCAGATGAACGGTGGGGGGGTGGGTGTGATAGGCAGCTTCCTCTGTGGTCAGATTCAAGCCTTACCTGGCCCAGGTGAAGGCTTCAGAGCCCACCAGGGAGGCTGCTGGCCCTAAACTGGTGCTCAGACCCTGATGAATGGGCTGCGTGTTCAGGGCCCGTGTGTTCTGGTGAGGCAGGATCCCACCCGAGGCCCAGGGGGAAGGCAAACAGGCAGGGCAGGCCTAGCTGGGGGAGAGCAGCCCACAGCAGCAGGGGGGTCAGAAAGTGTCTTTATTCCAGGGAGGGCAGGGAGGAGGCTCCAGGGCTGAGACACCATGGACAGACACACATGCAGACCATCCGGGGGTCAGGCATGCAGCGCACCTGCAGCCCTGTACTGGGCCCACCTGAGAGCCCTCCTCCCCAGACCCCCGGGACAGGGAGGCCTCAGGCATGCAGGAAGCGGTTGAAGGCGTTGTAGGCCGACTCCAGGTCAAAGAGCATCTGGCGCACCTGGGAGTCATCCAGCTCATCAGAGGCCGACATGCCGCTCAGGGTCTGCAGCCTGTGGGAGCACGGTGCTGAGGTGTGCACAGGGGAAGGGCTTCTCGGTCCTCGACAGCGGAGCGAAGGATCGGGGCAGGGATACTCACCACTGGCTGACGGTCTGGCGGCCCTCGAAGTCAGGGGGCAGGTGGCTCATGCGGTGCATCGTCTCCATCAGCTCCCGCAGGTCAGGCTGGATCTGTGGACAGGACGCTGGGCTTCCTACGCCAGGCGCCCTCCCCTCCCTATTGCTGCTCCCACCTCCGAGCCACCCTTCCAACCCTCTGTCCCTGCCAGGAGCCACACCTCATCCATGGCACGGATCTCCAGGCGCAGTTTGTCCATCACTGTGATGAAGAGCTGGGGACGAGTGTGTGTGTGAGGTGCCACAGACCCAGCCCAGGGGGCCGAGGGTGGGGTACCCTCGCAGCCCACAAGCCTGGTTTCCTCTGCAGGCCCAGGCCCAGGCCGGTCCCCACCCAGTCCCTATTTGGCCTCAAGAACCCACTGTCTCCCTCCTCAGCCTCTCTCCTCAGCAGTCTGGTCACTTGGGTCCCTACTGCACCCATCTCCACAGCCTGTGAGGTCCTCCATATGCCACCTGGCCCGCAGGAAGGCTGCTGGTGTCCGTGGCCCTTTGTTGGCTATGCCTCCTGGGGCTGTGTGTGCATGGGAGCCTCTGGCTGTGCTGACCCTGGGTGCATCCCACAGGGGCCTCTCCTGGATGCTGCCCTGGGAGAAAGGCCTGCCCGGCCCTTTCATTCCCAGCTACGGAGACCCCTGCCCGATGGGTCTGAGTGCTGTGCAGCTCTGGGAGCCCCAGGCTTCTGTGTACGCGTGTGGCCACAGCAGGGGGTATGGGCCCTCCTGGCCACCACCCCCCCGCTGTGGGTCCCTGGAGTCTGTGGGGCGCACCGAGACAACATCGGCAATGCAGCGGTTCAGGTTGCCCTTGTCATCCTTAATGGTGATAGGTCGGTCCTCCTTGATCCTCTCCATGGCGAGTGGGCAGTCCAGCTGAGGGGGCGGAGATGCCGTGGGTACTGGGCCTCACAGGCCTGGCCCCTTCACAACAGCACCCACCCCTCCCACCTCCTGCTCCCTCAGCCTGCTCACTCACACGGAACTTGCGGCAGAATTCATCAATGGAGCTGATTTCTGCGCCCTGAACCTGCCGGAAGGCGGCTTTGTACTGGACCAGGAGCCGGGAACAGGCTGCAGTGTACCTAGAGAGAGGGATGCCCTGAGCACCAGGCTGGCCCTGCCCACAGATCCTGCTCTCCCACGGCCCACCCAGACAGAGGGCAGCTTCCTGGAGGGCCGAGTGGCAGATCAGAGATGGGCCACTGAAGGCTGAGGCTTACCCAGGGGTCTCGATAAGAGAGCTTGAGAGGAGACTAAACAGAAGGGACGGGGGTGGCCAAAATACAGCTGCCACACTAACGGTGTCGAACCATATGAATCCCCAGGACTCAGACCCCTGCTCTTGCTTCCTACTGAGCGCCCAGGCCCTGGAGGGCAGAAACAAGTCTCCAAGGATTGGTGCTTGTGACTGGTGCAAGGACAGAGGGCTCACTCGTTGGGGGTGACGCAGTCCTTGATGTACGCCTTCTCCAGAGCCTGCATTGTCTTCACAACTGCAAACAGCTCCGCCATGTTGTCATACCTGAGGGTAGTGAGTCCATCGGGCCACGGCTGCCAAGGCCCCCAAAGCCCACAGTGCCCGCCGTCCCAGGGTGAAGCTATATTTGACCTGCCTGGCAGAGGCTCCTTGGGAACTGTTTCCCCGGCCTGATCCCATGTCCTCCTGACCTCAGTGTGGGGTGGTTTAGGGTTGGGGGAAGCTACTCGGGGGGCTGGGGCTGGACTCACTTCTCCCGCTCCCGGGCGTTCTTGTACAGTTTCACTTCCTGTTGGAGACAGGCAGTGTGTCAGCCAGCGGGACCAGTGTGGCTTCAGGGTCTGGGTGGGGCTCACACAGGGTTTGCTATTGGCCAGTGCTGGCCAGGTGGGCGTCTGCCACTCACCTCATAGAGCTCGGGCTTGTTTCCAGGTGCTGCAACAGAGCAGAGAGCTAGCAGGCTGGCCACAACAGCGACCCCAGGGGGCTTGTCCACTGGCCCTGGCCCCAGCCCCATTTCAGCAGCCCACCCAAGGCCTCACCCTGTGAAACATCCCAAAGAGCCCAGAGGGAGCTGGAGGATGGGATTCTAACTTCAGCACCCCACCAATTTGTGGGCGGGGGGCCCAAGCAGAAGATAAGCCTCTGAGGCTGGGAGGCCACACCTGGCTCCCCCGTTCCACAGCTGGTCCTCAGCTACCTCACTCTACAGCAGGGTGACCACACCTTGCTTACGGTACAGTGACGGGGCACAGGGGACATTTGTAACATGCTTTGTGACCTTTCCCCTGGCTTGACTCCAGGATGCCCAGGACCCCCTGAGGTTCCAACCAGGCTAAAGTTGTTATCTCTGTGCCCAGCTGGCCCCACCTGGAGGTCCTCTCTGGGTCCCCTGGTGATGAAATGCACCAGACCCCAGCTGCCCACTGAGGCTGCATGAGGGAGACACTTATAGACTTCCCCACAACTCCTGGCCTCTGCAGCAGGGGCTGAAAGCTTGGCCCTTTGAGTCCCTGGGCCCACCTTGGGCCACACTCACCTCCCATGCCCGGAGTGGCTGGGATCCCGTGAAACATCCTGCAGGCTCAGGTGGCCACAGCAAAGACCTAAGGAGTAGAGCCAGTGCTAACTCAAAGGTGACCCCTAACACTCCTGGGCCTCACGGAGAGTTTCCCTGCCCTCAGCAGTCAGATGAGGAATGCCTGAGATAGGGAAACAGAAGAATTCCATGAAGAACTACTTTTCTGCTCCTTTTCCTGCTCTATTCTTTTTTTTTTTTTTTAAGATTTTATTTATTTGAGAGAGAGGGAGAGCGAGAGAGCATGAGCAAGGTAGACAGAGAGAAGCAGATTCCCTGCTGAGCAGGAAGCCCGATGTGGGGCTCGATCCCAGGACCCCAAGATCATGACCTGAGCCAAAGACAGATGCTTAACTGACTGAGCCACCCAGGCGCCCAGTCCTGCTCTATCCTTGCTAGGATCTGCACCCGCACCTCGTACATACCTTATGGTACAAATAACGTATGTCCTCATTGTAAAGGTCAAGAGTTATTGATTTCTTTGCAGTCTTCCAGCACGGTAGATAACTTCTAAGGAGTGGCTGGGTGAGGCTGTCCTGTGCATACCTCAGACCACTGACTCTAGACATTTTGATGCCAAGACCCCCTGGTTCCAGGGTATAGTTCATTTATGGAGGACACCTATCTTTGTTCTGACCAGTTCCTGGATACCTGAGAGAGGACACATACCCCAGACCCCAAGCAAAGGAGAGACTCACTTTTCTTTCCTGAGTTTCCTAGATGCTCCATCTGCTATATTCTATCACTTATGCTATTCTGTAAGCTCTGCTCTCACTTTCTCCTGGCTCAGGTTTGATTTCCTGTCCCATGTGAAGGCAAGGACCCTCTTGGCTGGTGGTGCAGGACTCCCTCTGGATCCTGAGACCTGGCTGGCCTATACGCTAGTGATGAACACACAGGGCACTATGTGCAGCTCTGCCCTAGAGACTGTCAGGAGGAAGTGGGTCCCGCCGGGCATCTCAGAGCAGTGGCAGTGAGGGCTCAGGGCTCCCTGAAGGCGCTGTGAGCCGAGAAAGGTGAGAAGGTGGCAGCCCTCAGAAGACCTGGGGAGGAGCACTTGGGCAGAGAGAAAAGCACACATAACTCAAGGCCTTTACAGAGAGACGCAGGGAGAGGAACAGACAAGTGGGAGAGAGGGTTTTCTGAATGAAGATGGACAGACTGGATCTAAGCGCACAGCTGTTACAGGCCAGGAGAGGGAGTTTTATAGTAATACAGCAGAAGCTACTGACGGGCTAAAGACAAGCTCCTGAGGCTCCCAGGCAGGCAGTGGGCTGGGAAAGAACAGAAGGCATGAGACCCCTGGGAGGGTCTTGCCCACTCAGGAAGCTGATGCACTGGCTGGAGCCAGTTCCAGACATGCTTTGGACGTGAAACCACCAGACCCACTTAAGTATTTGAAACGGGACGTTAATTAAAAAGGAATCAAGGGGCGCCTGGGTGGCTCAGTTGTTGGGCGTCTCCCTTCGGCTCAGGTCATGGTCCCGGGGTCCTGGGATCAGGCCCCGCATCGGGCTCCCTGCTCGGCGGGAAGCCTGCTGCTCCCTCTCCCACTCCCCCTGCTTGTGTTCCCTCTCTCGCTGTGTCTCTCTCTGTCAAATAAATAAAATCTTTAAAAAAATTAAAAAAATAAAAAGGAATCAAGAACAATACCCGTGTCTGGGCCAATGACCAGTAAGGGGACCTGAGCTGAAGAGGGAAGAGGCGCAGGCTTGTAAGAAAGCGAGCGCGGGTGCTGATGTGTGTGGGGGGGAGAGGCTCCGCAGACGTCCGAGGAGGCGTGCCGGGGCAGCTGAAGTTAGAGGAGAGGCCCGGGCCGGCAGGGCTGAGCCAGGACACTGCGGCTGGGCGGGCCGCACACGGGACGGTTAATAGGGGAACGATGAGAGAAAGCAGCCCAGGCCGGAGCCCTCGGGTACCCAGGGCACAGAGGCTGGGCAAGGGCAACGCGGCCCAAGCTAAGGGGCGCGTCTCCGAGAGGGAGGGATGCGGTCGGGAAGGCAGATGCCGGACAGGAGCCCACTGGGTGGCGGCGGGGAGGCTGTTCGGCCACCGCCCCGCGGGCTTCCAGGACGGGCCCGGAAAGAGCGGAGGCGCGAGCAATCGCTCGTAGTTGTACCGGCGATTCCACTCGGTCGCGAAAACCAGCGTCCCCCGGCGGCATGTCACAAGCCGGACGCGGACACGAAGAGCGGGTTTCTCGACGATGCCCACGTTTGGCCGTGTAGATGCCGCTCGGGCTGCTACCAGGCCCCAGCGGGCAAGGAGGCGCCCCGAACGCGGCACACCCCGGGGGCCCGGCCCGCGCGGGGCCCGGGCGCCGGCGAGTACCCCCCCATGAGGAATGCATGGGACGCCCGCGGACCGCACCCGGCGTCGCCTCTCCCCGTTGGGCTCGGCCGGCCCTTTCTCGGCACCCCCGCCCCACCCCCACCGGCCCGGGGTACCTGGGCGGGCTCGGCCGGTCGGGGAGACGGCGCCGCGCTGCGGCGCTCCGGATCGACCGCTCGGCGCTCGCCTTCACGCCTGCGCCTGCGCACACGCGCCCCCCATCTGCGCTTGCGCACACGCACACCCCAGCTGCGCTCAATCCCCGAGGTCTGCGTCTGAGCCCGCCTCTCCCCCGGTCGACGGCCGCCCGACGTCCGCGCCTGCGCGCGCCGGAAACGGCCGGGCCCCGCCCCCCGAGCGGCCCCGGGCGGGCGGCCGGCGAGGCGGGAAGAGCCTCTGGCGGGGAAGGCGTGGCCTGTGCCCACGGGGCCTCTAAGTGACCGGAACTGCCCTCCATTCCAGCGCGCTCTCCCTCCAGCAAAGCGAACCCCGTTTCCCGCCTCCCACCCGCCTTTCAGGCAGCAGCGGCGGCGGCGGTAGCAGCGTCCGTTTATTTGAGGCGTGGGGGGCGGGGGGAGCAGCGGGCAGCGCCGGCCGCTCACAGGCGCCTGAAGAAGAGCTTGGGCCCTCGGTCCAGGGTGTAGGCGCCGGGGCCCGGCTGGCCGGGCAGCAGCCGGCGCAGGGCCGCCCGGTCCTCGGGGGAGAGGCGCCTGCTGCACAGCTGGAGCTCCCGCACGTGTGCCGCGATCTGGTCCCAGAGGCCCGGGCGCAGGGGGCCCTGGACGGCGCAGCCTGCAGAGCGGAGGCGGGAGCAGGCGTCAGGGGGCCGGAGCCCTCCCGAGCCCCACGCCCGTGGGCCCTCGGAAGAGACGCACCTCCCCTGAGGCCCCGAGGGCTACCGCTCGGGGCGTGGCAGAGGCCCCGCGAGGCCCCCACGCACTCTGGGCAGGGGTGCGTGCTCCCGGGGGCCTCCCGGGTCTGTGGGCCCCGTCGGAGCCGGCAGGCGGCCGGACGGACCCCAGCTAAAGCACGCTGCGGCCACAGCCGTGCCGCCCTGTAGGACAATGCCTGGGCCTCTCCATCCATAAAATGGACGCAGCAGGGGTGCCCGTGGGTCTCAAGAGGACGCCGAGCTCCAGGGAGGCCGGAGCGCCCGGGAGGCTCAGGGCCCTAGGGCGCGAGGGGAGGGGACGGTGCAGATGCAGGTGGGTGCGGAGCAGCCCCTCAGCTGTGCGCAGGCCGCCCAGCAGCCTTCCCGGGCCGGGGCTCCCAGGCGTTCCCTGTGCGCACACCCCCCCGAGTCCTGGTCCTGGAGGGCGAAGCCCGGTACTCCTGCCCCAGCGCTACGGGTGTGCCAGCCTACCGGGTGGCCAGTTCACCAAAGCAGTGTCTCCTGGGCTCGTCCTCGAAACAGCTTTGGTACCGTGCCCGGGTGTGGCCAGAAGGAGAACAAGCTAAGACACCACAGGCTGGGCGGTAGGGCCCCGGCAGCCCCTGCCAGGAAGATCCCTTGGTGGCAAGCTTTTGCCACCCTGACCTTGAACTCCATCCTCTTGCCAGTGGTAATTAGGAAATCCTCGTGAAAGGGGATCCCCAGCTACTATGGTCTCAGGGTCAGGCTGAACAGGTTAAAAGCAGAGATCCCATGTTCCTCCTGCCCCACTGTTTTAGGAGCTGGGCTCACACCCCCTTTCAGTCACTTTGGTCACTGTCACTGTCCCCCATTGTGTCAACCTCGGGGGACCCAGCCCACCCTTGCCATCTGGCTGTGGCAGTGACAACCCATACAGAGGAGGCACCTGGGCCTCAGGTAGGTACCCAAGCCCACCTGACAGGCCAAGGAAGCTGAGGCCTTGGGGCCGCAGCTGGAGGGCAGACAGAAGCTCCTCCAGGCCAACACCGCTAATCTCAGGGTTGGCAGACAGGTCCAGTGAAGTGAGTGAGGGGCAACAAGGAAGACATCTGAAATGACAGGGGAAGAAGTGGTCAGCCTCCAGGGAGGGAGGCCCCCAACACTAGAGAAAGCTGCTCCAGACAAACCACCGCTCTGGGAGCCATAGGCCAGGCCCCACAGCCCCCCGCCCCCCTGCCCCCAGTGACACAGGTGCAAGTACTTCCCCAGGGCTAGCTGGACACTGCCAAGGCCCAGGCCTGGGGATGCCTGCCTGGCTTCAGTGCCCAACACTGCCAAGAGCCAGCTGAGGCTGGAGGATCATGAGTGGCCCCTGTATGGGCTGTTGCACAAAGGGTGATGGGAAAGGCTCTCAGGAGCCTCAGGCGTGTGGGAAGAAGGCCAGGAGGAGGCAGGATTGAATCTGGAAGGAGCTAGGTCCTGGGACACACTTGGGGGAGAAGCTGGTACCCCTTCCCTGCCTGACCTAGCTCCCCCAGGGTGCTGAGCCTTGACACCAGACCCCCTTCAGAATGGCGTAGGAATGGATTACCTGCTCAGGTCTCTCACTGCCTTGTCACACAGGTGGTTTGCAGACAGGCTCAAGTGAGCTAGTACACAGCCTTCCTAGACAGAGCAGAGGCCCAAGGGGGCCTGGTCTGAGTGGGGTGCCTGCCCTCCCTGCCTCCCAGCAAAGGCCCCATACCCAGGTCAGATACCTTCCTTCCTCCTTGGGAACAAGGGGGCAAAGTCTGCCTGACCCCCAATGCACCAGAGGGGAGCAGTATCCCTTCAATTTGCAGATCAAAAGGAAACACCTCCCCTTCCAGGTATAAGTCACACTTGGCACGTGAAAATCACAGGGACCAGCCCCACATGGAAGAGCCAAGGGAGAGAGCCCTGGAAGCCCTGGCAAGACCCTGGGACCTGCCTGGGGCAGGGAAGCTGCACTGGGTCCCGGGCACCTTTGCTGCTGGCCAGGAATTCACAGCTTGTGGCAGGCAGCATTCCCACAGCTGTTCTTTCTGAACGTGCAACCCCCTTCCCAGGCTGCTCCCACCCCTGCCCGGTGTCAGCTGTGGGACTGGAGGCTGGATGGCCCGGGGTTGCTTTGCTTCGGCACCCCCCCCCACCACAGACATACCTTGGTCAGGTATCTGACCACAGGCTCCATGAGGCCCAAGTCACTCTTGCTGGCTGCCACGGAGCTAAGCTCCAGGCGCTGGAGGGTGCGGGCAGGCAGGTTCTGTAGGGCGTGGGCCAGGGCAGCGGAACCCAGGCTGTTGTAGGACAGCGACAGTGTCTTCAGGTGCCTGGCATCTGTACGGGGGACCAGAACCTCTGTCAGCCACACATGATCACCACCTCAGCCCAGCTGCAGTCCTAGGCCCAAACCCTCATGACCCCACTGGGGAAGCTATCATCCCTGAGATTTTGTGCGCACGGAAGTGGGGTAGCTCCTGCCCAGGCGAGGAGTGGGCAGGGCCAGACTTCTGAGCCCAGCTACTCCCCACCATCCCTGGGCCACCTGCCTCTCCGCACCTGAGACAGGACAGGCGACCTGAGACAGGCCCTGGGCCGGGATGTCTGTGCATGATGGGGTGGGGGGTGGGGAACACCACCTGCTGCCCAACCCCAGCTTCTCCCCCACTGTGCGCTCACACCCCTGAGTTCCACTTCCTGGCCCACCACCTCTGCAGAAAACCCCCCTGGAGGACTCCCAGTTCCCAGTTTCTCAGTACTGGGACCGAGGTTCTCTGCAGCCTCGGTGTGTCTATGGTGGAATTGTCTAAGGCAAACAGAACACTCAGAGCTGGTGAGAACAGGGGTACTGCGATGGTGGCCCACGGCATGTCCTAGGGGAATGCCCCTGAGCCCAGGCAGGCCCAGCACGTCCAGCGACGTGCTCCTAGACAGCAGGCCCTGTGCCCTGGGGGCCCCTCTGGCACAAGGCTGTCTGCCCCTGGATGTACCCTTCTGACAACTGGAGGCCAGGACGTGAACATGTCCGTCAGCTCACCTTGGAAGGCAGTACCTAGGGCTGCCTGGTGGCTCAGGAAGAAGCTGGGGCCAAATCCACAGGCTTGGAGATGCAAGGTACTGAGTGAGGGGCAGGCCTGCAGGATGAATGCCAGGGCCTGGCCACAGCCATCCCCGAGGGGGTTCATGCTTAAGTCCAGCTCCTGCAAGTTCTGTGGAAGACATGGGCCCCTCTGGAGGATCTGGTCTCCTTGCTGTCCCAGAGCTGGGCAGTGGCCAGCACTCAAGTGCGCCTTCCCACCCAATGATGGGCCAAATGTAAATGTTCTGATGCCACCCTAGGGCCGGCCTGCTGCTCCCCATGCTTCTTCTACCTGCAAGGTGGTCTGCCCCTGGAGGCCTGTGGCAAGCTGGCGTAGGCCTTCGGGGCCCAAGTGATTAGAAGAGAGATCTAGGAGGATCAGGCTGGGCATGGTGCCCAGGGCGGCCAGCAGCTCAGCAGCACATCCGTCCCCCAGCCGGTTCCCTGCCAGGTGCAGCTCCCGGAGCGCTGTATGCAGCTTGAGGGCCCGCAACAGTGGGGTGAGCTGGGTCTGGCGCAGGGCCAGGGAGCAGGCACTGAACGAGGGGCCGGAGCCCTGGCAGTCCATAGCCTGCAGCACCTCCTGGTGCTCCTCTGGGGAGGGGATGGGTGTCACCAGAGCCTGCTGTTCTGCCCTGTGAGTCCTGGGGGCCCACCAAACAGGCCCCCCTCACTCGTGAGCCCTGGGACACCCACCAGAGCTGCTGCAGAGCCCACTCCCACAGCCTGGAGACCCAGCATTGTGGGAGCCCCAACGCATGGCTGGTGGGTGGGGATGACCACTCTCTGCCTTGTCAGGCCCTCCTGGGCAGGGCCCAAACCCCTGCCAGCCACCCCCACATCCCACAGTGCCCATGTCAGGCTTCTCTGGAAAGCCACCCCGGGCCTAGCCTTCGGTGGCTCTGGTGACTACGTCGTCCCACCACCAACAGGACCGATCTTCCCCCACCTGCCACCCACATGTGTGGGCACCAGATAGAGGAGGAAAACCTGAGGCCAGCTGCAAAGGGAGTGTGCCTCACTGGCTCCCTGGGGCTCGGGGACGTGAGGCCCCAGACCTGATAGTGGCACAGGAACATGACCCTCTGCCCAGGCCACTTCCAGCTCTCTTCGGCCCCTACCTTGCTCCAGGCTCTGGCAGGCCCTGCGGTAGCGGTCAGTCAGTGGGGGGAGGTCCCACGAAGTGACTTCAGCCAACACCTGCAAAGCACCATCAGTAAGCAGCGCAGGGGCACCCAGTGCTGGGGCACTCTCTGTGTGCATGGGGCCCAGGCTCCTGCCGCTCACCTCCTCGTTGCTCTGCAGCACATCGGGAATGGGGTCCTGTGGGGCCAGCAAGGCCCCCTCCTTTCGCAAGACAAGCCTCGGCAGCAGCCCACAAGCCTGACAGTAGCGCTCGGCAGCCTGCTCAGCTAGCCAGGCCACAGAGTGGGTCTCCCTGCTGCAGGGACAGAGGGAGAGCAGAGCTGGCCGGGACCCTGCCCATGCTGAAGAAAGGCCACCCTCGTCCCTGCTCTGGGTCTACGGACCCTTTATCTGGCGCCTCCCCTCCTCCTGCCCCTGCTCAGGACATGCCCGCGCCCCCAGCAGCCTGACATACTTGCAGCTCTTCTAGGCTTTTCCTAGGGCCCATAGGGCCGACCTAACCCCTCCAGGGCCCTGCCTATGCGCATGCAGGGCACCCTTTCCCTGCTCTCTGACCTCCCCCAGCCAGCAGCAGTGACACATCCAGTCCGAGTGAGTCCTTGTTACCCACGCCAACTGATACGCACACTCGAGGGTTCTCCCAGGGGCACAAAGCGAACAGGGACTTGGAGGGCAGGTGCTGTTTACCTGTGTGGGACGGGAATGAGGAAGAGACTATCCTGCACGCGCACTCGCACCCGGATGGGAGGGGGCAAAGACGGACCCTGGTGGGTGGGGGCCGGGGGGGGCAACAGGCTGAGTCAGAAAACACACTTGTCTACCCTCACCACCCCACAGCTCCCACCGGAGGGGTGTACCCACCGAGGGCTGGCCTGCCGCCGAGCTGTCCCCACTGGGCCCCGAGGCCCTGGAGATGTCAGGGCTCCTTGGAGGGTCTGCGGCTGAGCTGCGGTCTCCCCTTGCCCTGCCCGGTGCATTCCAACTCCTGAGCTGGGGCAGCCGGCTCTGCCTGGTCCGGGCCCAGAGCCGGCCAGGGCTCCTGCTGCTGCCTGACCCTGAGCCACCGTGAACGGTGCTGTCCCCACTGCCCTGGGGGTGGGGCAGACAGCCATCCTGGCGGCTGTGGGTCAGTGGGGAGTCGTCCTCCAGCCAGTCCCCAACCAGACACTCCTCCTCAGGGATAAGCGCCGCCCGGTGCGGGGTGGGCTCACCTGAGCCCCAGGGCAAACTGGGCCCAGGGTGGCTGATCTGGGCCCCACCCACACCTCGGATGGCCGCCCGGGCAGCACTCGCTGCTGCTGCCTCCCTGTTGCTGGTGGAGCCAGGCACCCCGGCTTTGGCCTGTTGTGCTGGGACACAATGCCGGGGCCTCTTGTGGGCGGGGCGGGGGGGGCCCGGGTAGTCCTCACCCTCTGAGCTGCTGCTGCTGGCCAGCTTGTGCCTGGTCCTCCGAGGCCTGGCCACAGCCAGAACCGCCTGCCCTGGGGAGACGCTGGCACGGGCCTGAGAGGTCTCTGGGGGTCCTGGGCAGGGGCTCGAGGGAGGAGAGATCTCAGGGTCGAACAGATGGTGGCGTGGAAGGGTGTGGGAGGCCAGGGAGCTGTGGGGGGCTGTGGAGAGACGGAATCTAGCATGACGCAGTGCCCAGCACTGTCCAGCCACCCATGCTAAAATGCCCCTGAGAAGCAGGGCCTAGGGCACTCTCAGACCAGGGACAGGTGTCCCCAGGGGCAGAAGAGGCCTCTACTTGCCTTGGCCTGAGGAGGCCGCCCTGAGCAGCCTCTCCATGGCGCCAGCCTTCTCTCGGGTCTCGCTGTCCAGATCCTTGCCATACAGCTTCACCCACTGCTGCAGCGTCTCCAGCGGGCTGTGCCCCTGTGTGGCCGCCAGCTGAGCGAGGCTGGAAGGGCACCCCCCCCGCCACAGCCTGAGCCCGCCCGGCCCTCACCTCCCCCACTCACCTTCATGGTCCGGAGCGTGACGGATGCTCCCCGTTCAATGAGCAGTTCAGCTACCTCAAAGTGACCGCAGTGGAGGGCGTCGTGCAGGGGAGTGATGCCCTCACAGCCCTGGCCGCCTGGGTCATCGACAGCAGCCCCATGGTCCAGCAGGAAGCGCACAATGTCTGCGGGCCAGGGGACACAGACTAGCTCCCAGCCCTTGTCGGCCCTCTCCATGGTGTGGCCTGGCCCGGTACTCACCCAAATGCCCATAGTTGCAGGCCTCGTGCAGAGGCGTCCAGCCACAGTAGTCCCGAGGGTTCAGAGGGTGGCCCTGTGACCGAGGACGAGAAAGAGCCCAGCCTCACCGTGGGGCTGAGGCTCCAGGAGGGCCAGAGCTTGGGTCTCAAAGCCCAGAACGGGCCCACAGGCCCAGGTCCCAGCAGAGAGAGATGGTTGGCACATGAGACGCCTCATCTCAGGGAGGGCCCCGTAGGGGCTTGTGCAGGGCTGGTGCACCCCGCAGCCCCCACGCCCTGTGCTACCCTCTTGTGGGGGACCACGTACTCCAGGACAAAGTCCCCGCCATGGCCCACAGGGTACCTAGAATGAGACGGCAGACCCACCTGTCTCACGAGGTCCCGGACACGACCCAGACGACCCTCGATGCAAGCTCGGTGCAGCAGGGTCTCCCCAACGTCATTGCGCCGGTTCCACTGTGGACAGTTGCCCCAGGACAGGGAGCAAACGAGTAAGGGAACCAGGCAGTCCTGGCAAGCATGGGGGCCCACACGGTGCCCTCACACCGTCCTCACCTTGTTCACCCTCTGCGGGCCTAGGCAGCCCTGCAGCTCCTCATCTTCCTCCAGCTGCGGGGACCAGCCCTCAGAATCACCCTCTGGAACAGAGCCGAGCCCACTCCAGGTGAGCCAAGCCCCGGTGCCCCCCTGCCCCCAGGGCCCCCGACCTTCCAGACCTGGAGGATGGAGGTCCGGTGCCAACTGCCACCCCACCCCCTGCCCTGCCTGTGGTTGTCCCCGCCCGCAGTCCCTTTGCCCGCAGGGGATGCACCTGACCTTTCTGCCCACCGGCCCCCTGTCCATCAAGTGCTGACCTCTCACCCCGTGCTCAGACCCTGCTCTGGGTCTTCCCGCCCCGGATGTCTGCCCCCCTCCTGGGAAGCATCTTTGTTGGACTAAGTCATGGTCACGTTACAGACAGTTCATCCTGTGAACCCAGGTGCTTTCCACCTGTACATCCCCGGCCTGCCCATCTGCACCTGCCTCCAGCTCACTCACTGCCTGACCCCAGTCCTTTCTCCTGTGCCTCTGGTCCTTGCTAGAACCTTCTTCTCCTTCCTCAACTCCTCTTACTGCGAGCGCCTGTTGAGTGGTGTCGCCTGAAGCTCCTGCTTTGGTCCTGACTCTCCCGTGGCTCCCTACACCTGCGCACCAGTGACGCCCAGCCCAATCCCCTCTCAGGTAAGGCACAGACTTCCCACAGCCCTTGGCTTCTCCCGGAGAGGTTCTGGAAGCCGCCCAAGTTCAAAACTGAAATGATTCCTCCCGGCCTCAAAGACAGGTTTCCACGCACCACCTCTCAGCTGCCTGCCTGCACCCACCACCTGGCCCGCCTCTGCCCCGAGGGTCCCAGCCCCAGCCCCTTGCCTCCACCTTCCACAGGGTGGACCACGCAGCCCACGTGCTGTCTGTACTCCCACCTTGCCCGCCCTGTGCCTCCCTCTCACGCTGCCGTTTCTCCAAGCCTGACCCTGCGTCTCCTGCCCTCGCAGATGCCCACTAGCCTTCCTATCACTTGCTCCTCCAGGAAGGTTCTGGGGCTGCCCCAGCCTCTCCACACACAGCTCTCTTCCATCTACCAGTACTGAACGCCCTTCCTGCACGGGGCTGGATCCTCCTGTCACACACCAGTTAGCAGCCCCCACGAGGGCTCCACCCTCGCCCGCCCCAGCCAAGGGCCCAGCCCCAACCCTTGCCAGGGAGGAAGGGCGGGGGAGGAAGGGCCAGGGGGGAAGGGCGGGGGGGGGGACCAGGAGGGGAGGGGGGAGGGCTGGGGGGAAGGGCCAGGGGGGAAGGGCGGGGGGGGACCAGGAGGGGAGGGGGGAGGGGGGAGGGCTGGGGGGGAAGGGCCAGGGGGGAAGGGCGGGGGGGGGGACCAGGAGGGGAGGGGGGAGGGGGGAGGGCCGGGGGGGAAGGGCCAGGGAGGAAGGGCGGGGGGGGGGACCGGGAGGGGAGGGGGGAGGGGGGAGGGCTGGGGGGGAAGGGCCAGGGGGGAAGGGCGGGGGGGGGGGACCAGGAGGGGAGGGGGGGAGGGGGGGAAGGGCCAGGGGGGAAGGGCGGGGGGGGGGGGACCAGGAGGGGAGGGGGGAGGGGGGAGGGCCGGGGGGGGGGACCAGGAGGGGAGGGGGGAGGGGGGAGGGCCGGGGGGGGACCAGGAGGGGAGGGGGAGGGCCGGGGGGGGAAGGGCGGGGGGAAGGGCGGGGGGGGACCGGGAGGGGAGAGGGGAGGGGGGAGGGGGGAGGGCCGGGGGGGAAGGGCCGGGGGGAAGGGCGGGGGGGGGGGACCGGGAGGGAGGGGGAAGGGGGGAGGGCCGGGGGGGGAAGGGCCGGGGGGGAAGGGCGGGGGGGGACCGGGAGGGGAGGGGGGAGGGCCGGGGGGGGGAAGGGCCAGTTGGGAAGGGCGGGGGCGGCTGGCGCAGCAGCCAAGGCAGCGTTTGGGCCTCACCACTCTCCGAGAGCTCCACGTCGCTGGCCTCTGGAGTGTCCCCGTCACCCTCCTTCTCTTCCTCGCCGCTCTCCTCCTGGTCTCTGGGAACACTCAGCTCCTGCAGTCGGGCCGCGGTGTCAGGAGCCTCCTGGGGCTGCAGCCTTAGCTGCACGGTGTGGAGGTGCTGTAAGACCTGCCTCTGAGGAGCAGGGGAACCCCGGCTCAGGGCCACAGGGCCAGCAGACCCCGAGTGGGGGCAGGGGGGTGGGCGGCGAGGACAGGAGGGCTGCCGGGGATGTCCTCGTGGGCTTTCAGACCTGCAGCTGGGGCCGCTGGGCCTGCTGGGCACAGCTGAGAGCCTTCTGGAAGCATGGGGCCAGGAGCTCGTAGGCGTCACCGGCCTCCTCCCGGGACAGGGCGATGTTTAACCAGGTCTTGGCCTCCTGCAGCAAGAGGAGGAAGGATGAGCGTTGTGGTGGCTGCCCACCCCACCGAACCGGCCCCAGCCAGTGCCAGCTCCCCACTGTCGCCCACGTGGAACAGCCCTGGAAAGAGAATGCTTGTCCATGCCCACCACTCAAGGGTGGCTGTCCTGAGGCAGAGCTGTGGGGACCTACCTGGAGCCCCTCTGCACCCTGCGTAGGGCTGGGCACCATCACTGCTCACCTCCAGAGCGTCACCACCACGCAGCCTCAGCTCCTGTTCATAGTGGGACACAGCCCGGCGGTGGTCCTTCATGTCTCCCCAGGTGGTGGCCAGGGACACGTGGATGATGGCCAGCTCGGGCCCTGGCCGGCCCAGCAGCTCTGCGAAACGCAGCTGTGGAGGCAGATAGCGAGGCCACCACTGCCTTGCACCTTGCCCGCCAGGGTGCCACTGCCCCTTTCCTCCCACCTTGGCAGGGGACGCACACCTGTTTCTGGTAGGCCTCAGCCGCCTTGGGGAAGTCGCCTGCCTTGGAGAATAGGTCCCCCAGCTGCTCACAGATGCCCATGGCAACCTGCGGGTCACTGCCCTCGGACTCCTGCAGCTGCTCCTGCAGCTGGACCACGGCCAGCACTGCAGACAAGAGCCTCATGTGAAGGCAGGGACAGCGCACCTCCGACCTGGCTGCCTCTTAGGCGGGCCAGCCGCCCTCTCCACGCCCCGCTCGTCCCTCGGTAAGAGGGGACAGTAAGAAAATGCACCCCATGGGGTCGTGAGATCAGGAAAACGAAAAAATGACAACTGAAAGCACCTGGCCTGCAAGGGAAGCCACACCTGGCGCCCCTCTCCCCCCCTCTCACACAAGACCATTGTCTCCACTTTGCCAGTGAGGATCCTGCTCACGTATAAATGCCCAGCCGCGCTCCTGACCACCTCGTCACCCTCTGACACATTGTGCTGAACCCTCACAGAAAAGTGTGGCTCGCTTCCCAACAAGAAGAGGGGGGCAGGAAAAGGCTCCACACTGATGCTGCCACCTCCCCACCCCTTCTGGGGGACTTCAGCCCCTCAGGTCCCCAGACTCACCGTATTTCAGGGTCCGGCAGATTGCCGCCTTCTGCAAAGGCTTCTGGAAGCCCAGCCGGTAGGCTTTCTTCAAGGCTCTTTTGGCAGCCAAAAAATCGCCCAGGTCTTGGAGGATCTGTGGGGGGAAGGGAAGGTGAGATTTGCAGACTCCGCAGAGGCCGAGCGCCTCGGTGGGTTAAGCCCAGAGCTGTGAGAGCAGGCACCTGTGAGATGAGCACGCAGCACTCGCTCTCCATCAGCTCCTTCCTCAGGATGCGTGCACACTCTCGGGCCCCCTCCAGGCAGCGCATGGCTTGGGAGTGCTGCCCTCGGCGCCAGTGGATGGCACCCAGGTTGTAGCGGGCACGGAACAGGTCCTCGTAGAGGTGGTTCTGCCTGCGGGTGGTGACAGGTGCTCAGGGTGCCTCTGGGATAGCACAGAGCGCACTGGAAGTGCTGACATGCAGCCGCTCCTTCCCCAACACCGACAGACATGCTCTAGCCGTGCAGGGGCTCCTCTGCTCAGAGGAGACTGACGGGGCGGGGGAAGGCAGATGGGTGGTGCACTCTCACGAGGCCCCTTCCTCTGGGGACGGAGGCCTTACTCGGCGAGGAAGATGCTCTTCCGGAAGTAGTCGTTGCACGGCGCCATCTGCCGCAGGCTTTCGAAAGTGAGGCCCAGGTTGAGGTAGAGTCGGGTCCTCATCTCGCTCAGTTCCCGCCTGGCCAATGTCCCTGGAAGATGCCCGCCCCCACATCAGTGGCCGGGGGGGCATCATGCCCACTTGGGGTATCCAGCTCTGGGTCTGTGCAGCCTCTCCCCCACCTGTCTCACACTGAGGGGCCCAGGAGTCCTGCTGTAGACAGCACAAACGGACACAGAGCAGACAATGCCCAGACCTGAGGTTGTGAGGAGCACGGGCCATGCATCTCCTCAAGGGAGGCCTGATGGACAGATCTCAGCTTTATAAAGGGAGGGCCCAGACCAGTGGAACCTGCCATGCACACCGGGCAGGCTGTGAGGCTACAGGCTCCTTGGCCAGCAGGTCTGGAACCAGAGGCTGGGGAAGGCAGGCCTCCACGACCACTCACCCTGCAGCTTCTCGTCCACAATAGCCAAGCTCTTCTCAAAGGCAGTCTGCGCCTGCAGCAACGTGTCCTGTGACTGGCAGTGGTCAAAGATGTCCAGGTAGGTGCGGCCAATGGTGGCCCAGGCCCTCTGCACCTCAGTGTGATTGGACAGAGAATGGGCCAGCTCCAAGTAGCGATGCTGGTGCTAGGGTGCAAAGGAACGGCCTCTGTGAGCCAACCTGCCCCACCTCAAGCACATCTCTTATGTACTCCATCTCCAGGAGGTCCCTACCTTTGCTCAGGAGAGTCCCCTACTCCCCCAAGGCCCCACAGAGCAGGCCAAAGCCAGGCTGCACGTGTCCCATCTCTTCTATGCCAAGGGCTGCCTGTGGGGACGGTTGGTGCCCCACTCCAACCCGCCAACATCATCATGAGGAAGAGACAGTGGGAGTTAGCTGGGCTGCTGCAGCTGCACTAGCCAGGGCCAGAGCAGGCCCTCTGTGGACAGTGGGCCCAACTCCCCAGCCGGCCCACAAACACAGCCCAAGTGTTATGTTCACTAACGGTTGCTGGGCCCAGGCCCCTAGGACAGGCTCTGATGTGCCTACCCAAGAACCAGACTACAATCCCCCATCACAGGGCTGTCTGAAGAAAAGGCCATGTCCAGGCGTGTCCTCCTCTAGCCAGAGGTCAGACACTGAAGACTGTGCCTCCCTCCTCAGAAAGGGACCAGCAGGAAGCGGGGGCCCTGGAGGGCTGGATGGGGTTGCAAGGGTGCTGGGGGTGGGGGTAGGCTCCGCCCACCTTCAGGGCAGCTGAGTAATCCTCCAGCTCAGCCAGTCGCTCTCCGACCTTGCGGTGGGCCACGGCACAGCCCAGGGGGTCGTCGACGCTCTCCAGGAGCTGGAGCTCATGCTGGTGCTCTCGCAGGGCCTCTGCGTAGCGACCTGGGCGGGCAGGCACGGCAGGCTTCGGCCCCCGCCCGGCAGTCAGCCAGGGGCTACGCGGGCGAGCGCGGCGGTGGGCGGCCCTGGGCTGCTCGCTCAACAAGGTTCCCGCGCCCCTCCCGCGGGTCCCCGTCCCTTCCGGCCCCCGAGTGTCCCCCGACCTCCAACACCCCAGCTCTCCCGGTCCTGGACCACAACCTGGACCAGGCGCGGGGCACGCACCATGGCTGGCCAGGAGCTCCCCCAGCTGGTGGCAGAGGACGGCCTCGTCCCGCAGCTGCCCGCTCCTCTGGGCCTTGGCCTTGGCCTTGCTCAGCTCTGCAGAGAGAGAGAGACGAAGCCGGGAGGCTGAGCCCCTTCGCTCGGGCGGGCCAAACCCGCTCCCGACCCCACAGCCGGCCGGGAGACTCACTGCGAAACTCGCGCTCCACGTTCATGCTCAAGCAGCCGCGCGCGGGGATCCGGACTTCCCGCGCTCCCGCCGCGGCGCCGCGCCAGGCCCCGCCCATGCCTCGGAGCATCCCGGGAAGTGTAGTCCAGCCACCCGAAGCATCCTGGGAGCTGTAGTCCGGGGGGGCGTTCACTTGGGAAGGGCGGCGAGAGAGCGACGAGGGGATCCGCGCACCTCCCCACACTCCTGGGGCCGCGTGGGAACTGAGCCCCACCCCACGTTCCTCCCCGGCCCCGCAGTCGCCTTTGCGGTGGGGTCTCCTGGGCTTGTGCCCGCGTGCTGCCGCTAACCTCACACACACACGCAAATCTACCTACACCTGCGACTTCACCTGAGGGACGCACCGCTTTCACATAAAAGGAGACCAAGGGATCTATGATCAAGTACCCTTGAGTACTTGGATAGGTGCACGGAATCAAATACGCCCTTTTTCACAGAGCCTGTGGAGCAACCGCGAGCGCAGCCACAGAGTCGTCTCATGCGCGGACACGGATCCCCAGTGCTTGGTGCGGGAAAAGTGGGTGGATGTGTTTTCCAAACTGAACAGAGCAAGGTCCTTCTGCCTCAGTGCACACACGCTGAAACCTTGTGGGCCTGGTGCACCCAGGCCACAGACCTCTAAATGCCTGTCGTGTCTCGCACTGCTTCGAGAACCGAACACCTGCCATGCCTTGGAGATTTCAGTCCCCACTGGGTGCCAAGGCTGGTGTCCAAAGGCCCCAGAGGAGGGCCAGAAAGGGTGGGATGGTGGATGCATTTATTTTCTATGGAAATCGAAACAGACCCAATAGGGTAGAAACCCTGAGGCAGTGCATGGACCGTAAGGCCTGTGGTGGAGGGAATGATGTAGAGACTAGATGGGTCTCTGGGTCCGGGGAAGACTGCCCAGGGCCAGTGACCAGACTTCAGGGATGGGGGCAAAGCCGAGCCTGAGGAAGCGCAGGCGATGGGAAGCTGGACCCAGGTAACCCTCTTCTCTTGGAAGGATGAAGTGCTCTGCAGGTCCCTAGTTTGGTCTGGGCATGGGGAGCAGAACAGGAAGGCCCTGAAACTGAAAGGGCTGCTTGGAGGGCCTGCTGGTGGAGTGTGAGCAGCACAGTGAGGGGCAAGGTGGAGATGGGGCAGGGGTGGGAGAGCACGGCCATGGAAGTAGAGACGGGCTCAGCTCAACAGGCCAAGGGCGGAGGGAGTCTCCCCAGAGGTGCTGGGAGCATTCGGCATTCACAAGACAGCCAGAGAGGACCCCACTTTGCTATGCCTCAGTCTTCCCACCAATCGGGCAAAGACGTGTACATGGGGCAGTACTGAGCAGGGGCCGTGGGGTGGGGGGCCCAGTGGGGGCAGCTCCTGACTCCTGTCCAGGATGCTAGCAGAGCCCAGGGAAACGCATCCATGAGGCTGGCTTCTCACATAAGGAAACACAGACAAAACATGGTTTGGAATTTTTTTGAAACTATAGTTACATACAGAAAATATCCAAAGAGAACACAGACCACAATAGTGACACGTAAGTCATTTACCACAGTGATAAAAACACCTCTCGCTTTACTCTTTAAAAAATTATTTTTATTATTTTTGTAAATGTCTCCCTTGGGTGAACTGAGGGATGTAGTGCCCGTAGGGGAGTGGTGATGGCACGGAGTAGAGGGGCCAGCTTGGTCTGTGCCCCCAGGACTCCCCCACATCTGCCGGGGTTCTTCCCCCACTCCCTCTAGGTCAGGATGCCAAGATGGCAAAGGGTCCTGGAGACAGACCATGGGTGTTTTCTCCTTTCTAACAACATGGTTGGGACATCCCCAGTAAATCAATGACGCCCCAGTGAGATGCCACAGGAGGTTTGTGGCACCAGCTCCCAGGAGTGGCTGAGACATACCACCATCTCCCAGGGTGCCTGTCTCCACCAGGCTGTAAGGCTCAGCTGCTGAGGTGACTGTTACAGGGTGGGGGCTGGGGACAGCGATGCTGGGATATGTTACCACTCCTCTTGGGCACCCCCAGACACATGACCCTACAAGGAAGGCCTTGTGTGGGTGCCACCCTGCCCCCCCATGCCCTTGGGCTGCCAGAAATAGTGGGCTATATGCCCACAGCACCCAGGAACCCCTGGTGTGCAGAGCCCAGCCCATCTGCCACCCCCATCCCCAAGGACTGCAGAGACAGGGCTGAGAAGGCCCAGCCACATACCTGCCCTGCATAGAGATCTGCTGCCTCCCACCCTGCCCCAGCTAGGAGAGCCTTTGGGCGCCACCCCTCTGCTGGCTCAAATCTCTCACACATGCACCCAAACACAGGCACGCCTGCCCTGGCCTGGCTCCTCTACCACATGGGCCTCTGAAATCCAGAAACTCTACAGAGACGGTGTCCATCCCCAAGAGATGCTGAGATGCAATGACCCAGCACCATCCCCTCTACTCACGAGACCTGGCACATGGCTATCTGAATGTCATCCTCTGGGCCTGCCGGGCGGGGGGCAGCCCTCGAGGGCAGTGGGACTCTTGCCAGGGTGTGGCCCCGAGGATGTGCTGGGGGCTGGGGTGGCATCTTTGTGGAGGGTAGGAAAGCAAGCATAGCACCTCTGGGCGCCCTCAGTGGCCAGGCACAGATGGCCTTGCAGGAGTGGTTCCCCCATAAGCCCCGTGCCCTAGGCTGGAAACAAGAAGCTAACCAGTCTTCTCAATATAACTAGGCCAGCTGCCCTGGGGGGAGAATTGGCTCAGAGGGCTGCCTGGGCTCAGCACTGGGATGAGGCACCACTCTACCCCAGGCCTCCCTGCCTCCATTTCTCAGTTCCCAGCTTGAGGGCTGGGAGAGGGAGGGACCACAGAGCAAGGCCAGGCCTGCAGCTCTGCACTCTTGCTGTCAGGGCTCCCCAGTATGCTGAGCCTACAGGGCCCGGGAAATGGGGGGCTAGGTCAGGAGGGGGGCGGGAGTGGCAGGGACTGCTCTGAAGCATCCGGTAGGCCAGGCCAGAGGCAAAGGAAACGGTTCTTTGGTATTTAAGCAACAGAAACCTATTGCAGAAGAGCCGTGTCTCCTAAGCAAAGGAGGGGGGGCCAAGCTTTCCCCTTTCCAGCAGCTCTGAGGGTCCCAGGGGCCTCCAGGGAGGGCTCCTTCCCCCGCTGTGAGGCCCACACACTGAGGACTGCTCACTGCAGGCCAGGGCCACGGGGGCAGCAAAGTTGAGGCTTGAAGAGCTCCCTCCAGCGAGAAACCAGGTTGCCCAAGGACTGACCTCTGTGGGGGGGCCCCCCCCCCCGACACAGGGCCAGCATCATGGGGGATGGCCAGCCCACTCAAACCCTCCCCCAGCCAGGCTAGCTTATCACCAGCAGCCCCCACCCACAGCTTCCCTCACAGGCTGGGGATGCTGTGCCCTCAAGGCTGAATACACAAAATAGATTCTCTCTTGCTAAATTTCATAACTTATAGAAGAACCTGTAAAGAGTTTAATTTTTTTCCTGGGAAGAGACAGAATTTCACCCTGCATTCCGAAGCATCTGCTGAGCCTGGGTGGCCAAGTCCTGCCTCTCTGGGGCAGCTGGTGGGGTGGGGGGTGCGCTGGGGCCGCTGCAAGACCCCGGCTCTGGTGGGGGGTGTACATGGAGATGTAGTAACAAGGACCTTTGGGCTCTGACCCCCAGGCCAAATCAAAGCTCCCCCAATGTCCAATCGCAGCTATGCCTTTCCCTCAAACAAAACAGAAAGTAGGAAACAAGGGTGCCTTTTTAATTGCAATCAAATATGCCGTCTGAAGTCAGCGTGCTCCCCGAGCCCGGCCCAGGGGCCGGGCACGGCCCAGAGCAGACGGTGTGCCTCACTGCGCCACTGGGGGCCAGGGTGTGGCCACTGGGCTTAGCCCCATGGTGTCCCTGAGCCACCGTTTCCTCTGCAGGTGGCCCAGCCTCCGGTGCCTGGGACAGGGGAGGCGGGGCAGAGCGCGAGGCGTGAGCACTCACACCTTCGCACACGCATGCAGACTTTCCAATGTTCGCATTCATTCCTTCCCCTCCGTTGCTCAAAGGTCAGACAGCATGGTGAAGCCACCGCTGGGCAGGCGTGGGCAGCACAGCGGAGCCGCCTACTTCTGTATCTGGAACAGGAAGAGCCGCAGGTTGATGTTCTTGGCGGCCAGCAGCTTGTTGCACTCCACGGAGTCGACGATGGGCAGGGGCACGTAGTCCGTCTCGTTGCTCTCGTTGGTGAAGACGAAGTGGTAGATGACCGGGCTGATCTTCACATCGTCATAGGGACCCTTGAGCAGCAGGAAGGAGCACTCCAGGGGCGCCGTGACCTTGCTCTTGAGGAGAAGCTGGAAGGAGAGTGTGCGCTTGCACGACAGGTTGGGGTTACGCTCTGAGTCGTTCACGCGCGCCTTCAGGACCCACGTCTGGTTCAGCACCGTGAACCTTGGCGTCTCGTAGTACAGGCGCGTGATGAAGTCATCCGTGCGGTACGGCCGAAACTGGACCTCTGTGGAGACAGACAGGCCGGGAAGAGCCGGCAGTCAGTGTGGGCAGGGCCGGGGGTGGCGCCTTCCAAAGGCCGAGCGAGGATAAAGGCTCAGCCAGGGAGGAAGGCAACTTACCAGGAGGACACAGCGTGCTCTACTTGTCACAAGGCAAATCAAACGCAATTATGGCAAATGGAGGCGTACACAAGCTTGGGGGAAAGAACTACAAACAGAAGTAACACGCATTAGCTGCAGGGAGTCCGGAGGCTGAAGGAAGTGAGCGGCCCGACCCTCGCTGGCCTCCCTCTTTGCCCCCCCCAGGGCCCAGCCCAGGCAGAGGGAGGCCCACCCAAGGGGCGTGGGTAAGCAGACACACAGACAGGATGCGTTCTGAGAACAAGTGCACTTTATTGGTTCTGATACAGAGCTGCCAGAAAAGCCGGCAGGCGGGCGGGCAGGCAGGCGCGTGGCACGTGAGCCTGCGTGGGGCGCAAGGCAGAGCGCTGGCGTGTGGCCCAGTGCTGGGCTCCTGTGCTGTCACACAGTTCTCTCAGCACAGCCCGGGGCCCACGGCCCACGAGTCCCACCACGGAGGTGGCCAGTCCTTCCTGTGTGGACGGGGTTCCCTGCCCGGCCACCGCCACCATCATGATGCCTCAGCCCGCCCAGACCCACAAGGCCTGGCCTGGACTGTTTGTGCCATGGCGCCCACCAGGGCAGCTGAGGCTGCAACTAACCAGGGGCCACGACCTTCTGCTGCTGAGGCTGCCGGGCCCTTCGCTCTCAGGCCTGTGCAGGCCCACACCTAGCCAGGCCTAGTCCAGGCAGCACGGTGTGACTGGTTGCCTGGGACCACCCTTGATGCTCTGAGCCGGCTGCCTGGTGTGGGCTGAGCAGTAGAGGGCTGTAGTCTCCCTGAGTGGCCCCAGTGTCAGCAGGTGCTTCTTGCTGTTCTCTGTATCTGGACCAGGCCCTGGCCTGGCTCCTGCTCCCCAGCATGTCCAAAAGCAGTGGCAGTGGCCAGGCGAGCCCATGAGATCCAGGAGGCCTGAGCGTGGTCCAGCCTGCCCGTCCCTGGGCGTCCACTCCCAGCTCTGCATTTTGAGCTGAGCACCCTCAGCTCATTCAGGAGCCCTGCCCCTGAGCATCTTCTTGATGGCCTCAGGAGACCCGTGGCCACTGCAGTAACTGCCTGCAGGCAGGACCGGATGTGCTGAGTGCTCTTCTTGCCTTTGGCTCCGCAGGGCAGGCCCCTAGCTGCTGGGCCCTCCAAGACACACCCCCCTTCTGCTTAGACACTGACTGTCCCAAGGCCTGTGCAGCCCCACGCAGTAGGATGTCACCTTGTTGGGGTGGCAGGCCCAGGGAGGGGAGGCAGGTGGGAGGGCCTCTGAGAGCCATGCAGGTGCCCCTGGGGTCCTGCCCCGGCCCCTCCCCTGCTTGGCCTCTGGCCTGTCTTCTCCCCCAAGGTGTCCTCCCATTCACCAAAAGCTTGTCCACAGCCTGGCCTTCCAGCATGGCCTGTGCCCACTGCTCAGAGCCACTGCTCCCCAGGCTCCCAGCCGCCCCCCCCCCCACCCCCAGCCTGTGCGGCATGCAGTGGGTGGCAGGGCGCCTCACCTGTGTAACCGATCTTCTCAAAGCTGAGCAGGCTAAAGATGCTGTTGTAGAGCTGCATCTCCTTGCGGTGGCTCTGGTCCATCTCGTCTAGGATCTCCATCAGCTCATTGCCCGTCTTGGTTGGGTGGGCACATGCAGCCTCATGCACCGTCAGCTCGTGGAAGGGGCCATGCCACGGGCAGCCGATGCGCTTATATTTGCACTGGGTCACCCTGGGGAGGAGGCGAGCACCGTGGTCACAGCCTGCGCCCTGTGGGAGGTAGCTCTGCCCAGCCCTGCTCATACAAATTACGCCTTGGAGACATATCCACCGTGTGCCAGCCCCCAGGAAGGGGTCAGAGTGTGTGGGAGAAACTGAGAGAAAAGGAGCACGTGAGAGCTGTGAATATACATGCCACCTACACCCTTTGCTGGGAGGACTCTCTTGCTTGGCAACAGTGGCCACTGACCATGGTCTTGGACCCTATGCAGCTTCGCTTTATGTGAGGCTCGCCGGCCTGACCACTGGCAGACAGCAGGGTCAGCCAGCAGGGACTGGGTTAGGGTGCCCATGCAGCTTCACGCTAAGCTCCCAGAGCTGGCCAAGGACAGAGAGCCTCTAAGAGGTCCCCATGCAGCCAGAGAACCTTGGAGAGCCAGGGTGATGTCCAAACAGCCACTGGGTCCAGATCACAGCCCCCTGCCCTCTGCAGGGCCCACCCCTGCTCCCCTCCAGGGCCTGGGCCCCAAGCAGCTTCACCCTGGCCCATTCCCTCCAGATTGCCACTGGGCTATGTGTGCAGAACCCAGGGCCAGGGCAACAAAGACCAACGAAAATAACCCACATTGTGGGGCCTCGCCTGCAGCAGGGTGGCCTCCAGCCCCATCCTGGGCTCCACGCATGTGGTTAAAGCTCCGGCAGGCAGGCCGGCCCAGGAGGTTACCTGTCCTGACACTCCTCTTTCTGGTGCCTCTCCAGGAGGGAGCGGGGAAACTGGCGCAGGCAGAAGCCACACTCGGAGGGCAGCTCGCTCACGGCTTTCTCCACAGCCAGGTTGCGGCAGCAGAGGCTCTTACTGATCTCACAACGACAGTTAGGGCATGTGGCCTGCTCCTCCTTCAGCCGGGCATCTGCTAGTAGGTGGATAAAACAGCCAGCGCACATCAAGTGACCGTTAGTACACTGCGAAGAAGGAAAGGGAGATGAGCTCACAGACCTGCAGGAGGTGCACACACGCACGCACCAGCCTGCCCCACCGGCTCCAGCTGCAGAAGGGCCTGCTGGCCAGGAGAGGCAAACAGAGCCACTGCTCAGGAGGAACGGGCCTTGGGCGCCTGGGTGGCTCAGTTGGTTAAGCGACTGCCTTCGGCTCAGGTCATGATCCTGGAGTCCCGGGATCGAGTCCTACATCGGGCTCCCTGCTCAGCAGTAAGTCTGCTTCTCCCTCTGACCCTCTTCCCTCTCGTGCTATCTCTCATTCTCTCTCTCTCAAATAAATAAAATCTTAAAAAAAAAAAAAAAAAGGAGGAACGGGCCTTTTCCGTGGAACATGGCAAACACACAGCCAATGGGGTTCCTGTGGAGAGGTAGGTGACTCAAAGAGAGCCCTTGGTGGCTTGCAGGGGTGACAGACCTCCACTGAGGGAGGCCCACAAGGGTGACTGGTTTGGCCACACTGGGGCTTGGAGCCTTTTCCCATCCCAGGGGCCAGGGACTGTGTCACGGGTCCCCCAGAGGCCCTGACTTCAGGACACCTACAGGAACACGGACTCTTGTCTGAGCACAGCAGCGGCACTTAGCCAGCAGCTGCCGAGTAGGAGCAGACACTGCTCCCCTGTGCTGGGGGCCTGGCCCCTCCACTCCGGCCCTCCTTGGCCGGCACAGGGGAGAAGGCAGCTGCCACCCACCCAGTGAGGCTGGCTTCACACGGGGACCTTCCTGAAGGCTGCTGGCACAGAGCTGGGGTGGATGGGGAGACCCAGCTGGCCTGGGACAAGGGTGTTGTGAGCACAGTGTATGACTGGAGGAGAGAATGGGAGCTGCCAGCAGGACAGACTGCTGAGCCGGGTCAGCAGGAGGCAGGCCCCCTTCCTTTGGGAGCCTGCAGATCTGAGGCCCAGACACTGGCTGTGGGCAACATGCCCGTACTGGGAGTCCATGTGCACGCAGACAGTGGGCCTCTGGTTCCACAGGCACATCCTGAGGACCGATGTGGTGCCGTTCAGGGAAGTACACAGGCTGTGGGCCTGGCCCTCCAAGGGTAGGAGAGACCCACAGAGATACAAGAGCAAAGACTTGAGCTGAGCGTCCCCCTGGGGCAAACACAGCTCCCCAGGCCTGGCCCTGGCTGGTAAAAACCTGCAGGGGCAGAGGTCAGGGAATGCTGTGGGGGGCAGGTAGGGGTTCTGCTGAGGGTAGCTGGATTTCCACTTGGAGACTCTCCTGCAGCCAGCTGAGGGTGAGCAGGCAGATGGCACGATCACAGGCCTTGCCAGCAGCCGGCCTGGGCTCCCCAGCCAGGACAACCCTCCAGAAAGCCACTGGGCCACAAGCTTCCCCCGAGGTCCAGGACACTTCTGAGGGGGGACTGCAGTGCAGTAGAGGCCTGGCCACACCCACACACATGGGATCCTCGGTCAACACCAGCCGCCATCCCATCATTTCAGGGGTCTGCGCACCGAGCTGAGGAGCTGTGGGAGGCCGAGGGAGCTCTTGGCACCTGTGTGCCAGGCCTGGGGGCTAGTGAGTGATGGGACTTACGTGTTAAGGACCAGTGCAGGTGGGAGGGCTGGAGACAAAGGCCTCATTCACAGAATCCATGTCCACACAAACACCACAGACTATTTGTGCCAAAAATCTCCATTTCTAAGTCAGGCCAAAAATTAAAATGTGCAAGATGAGGGAGGGGAGCTGGCTGCGCTCAGGTTTGGAGGAAAAGGGACTGGCAGGGGTGGGCCAGTGTCAGCTTTGGACACATGGGCTGGCGGGGTGGGGACTCTCAGAAGCAGCGGGGATGAGCGGAGTCCTGCTCACGGGAGCAGCAGGCTACCCTGTCCACCCCCAGAGGTCAATGGAGAAGCCAGAGATGCGGTGGGTGAAAGAGAGGGCAGGGGACACAGACACCACAGGCCCCCGCCACCCGGCGGGAGGCAGAGACCAAGGGCCCAGGGCATGTGTTTAATCACAGCCCCCGCCAGGGGCCTGAGTCCGGCAGAGACCTGGCTTCGCCAAACCATAGCCCCGGAGAGAAGACTGTTGCAGCTTGCAGAGGCATAGAAGGACGGTGTTCAGGCTAACCCTTAGTCGTGGGAGGAGGAAACTTCAGGGTGCCCCCTGGAAGTGAAGCCACAACCACTGCCTGGCACCTCCGAGGGCCTGGCTGGACAGCAAGGCCCTTCACCTCCAGGGCCTGCAGGATGCCAACTCTGGGAGCCCCCCCACACCACAGACTCTGGTTCTCGATGCCTTCTGGTGAGAGGCTACCTGGGCAGGGCCCAGCTCCGCAGGCACCACTTGCCTGAGCAGAACAGCAACAGAACCCACCTGGCTTCTCTTCTATCTCAAGGTGGCGCAGCCAGGGTGTGGGGCTAAGGGTGAGAGACTTGGATGGAGTCTAGAGCCTCCTGAGGAACACCAAGGTTGCCAAGTATATGACACCTACCTCCCAGCACTGCCCTGAAAGTCCACTGCTCTGGTGCAGAGCGGACCTGCATACCCCTCCTGGCAGGTCTCTTCTAGAGCCTGTGGGCTGCAGGAACATCCAAGCTAGCTCTCACCCCCTTCCTCCTGGAGTTTTTAGATGCAACACAGGCTTAGGAGAAGCAGTACTGACCCTTGCCCTCCTCTGGGGAGAGGTAGGGTCACTGCCCCTTAGGCCCCAACAGCTCAGTTGTGAGACGGAAGACAGTGAGCCAGCAAGATGCTGCAGAGTGCTACTGGCCCAGCCAAGGGACAAGCTGACATCCACATGCAGCCAGCATCTCACCAGTTACCCAAGGGGTGTTCTGCGGTAAAAACCAGGTGGCTGGTCTGGGCCCAGATGACATCCAGCCCAGGTGGTCTGTCCACAGCAGGGTGGATCACCATGCTCCAGAGCCCTCCCCGCTATCCAGGTCCTCCTCGACCTCCTGAGCAAGACTCCAACTCCACATGCAGGCCTGGCCAATTGGTAACGCAGACTTAGCCTCCTCAGCAGCCAGGCTGGACTGTACCTACCCTGACTTGCCCAGCTGGAACCTGGCTCCCAGAGGGCTCTGCACAATGCCAGCTGCAGGCCAAGCCTCCAATGGACAGCTAAGGCAGGCCAGAGTGCCCCACTCCACATGCTAGAGCCAAGCCCCCAAGAGCCTGGGTATCCCAAGAAGCAGCTCCTGCAGCGCCCACCCAGGCTGCCAGGAAGATCCTGCTGGTTGGAGGGGCAGGGAGAGGGGCACCCCAATTCAGAACATTGTAGGGCTTCCCAGGACAGATGCTGGCTCAATCTCTAACCTACAGGTCATCAGCAGCATGACCCTGGGCTTGCTGCTTTCTTCTTGGGGCCTCACTGTCCTCAGGCACAAAAAGTGACAAAGACAGGACTGGCCTCATCATGTGCTGAGAGATGGGGTGAGACATGTATGACAGCATGGCTCAGCCCCCAGCACATGACAGGAACAGAAGAAACACCCACCATGGCCATCACACAGCAGAGCCTGGCCAGCCCCTCACATGGCCCCCACCTGGAGAGCCTCAGAAAGGACTCCTGGCACAAGCACGTGATTTCAGCAAAAGCTCCTCCCTCACCCCAGGAGGCCCCAACCCCACCCAAGCCCCTCCGCAAACAGCCCAGGGGCGGACATTCGTACCTGCCCTCTCAGGACACCACCC